>NC_135879.1:43909419-44509419 GCF_964194155.1 Cetorhinus maximus | reverse complement strand
CTTTCCATTCCAGATTTCTGCTTGATTAATTGAATTTAAATTCCACCAACTGCCATGTTGGGACTTGAACCCTTGTTCTGGGCTTCTAGATTCCTGGTCCAGTGACATTACCACTATGCTGCCATCTCCCTCTAACAGTGCAGTACTCACTCAGTGTCGCACTGAAGCTGAGATTATGTGCTCAAGCCCCAAGTTGGACTTAGCACCTACAATGCTTAGACTCACAATAAAGAATGCTTCCAAGGTTGACACCTCATTTTCTAATTTTCCATTGCCATGAGCATTCTAGTGAGTTTCCTGCTGGAATACTGGAGGTTAAACATATTAATGCAATCATTATTAATACATAACGTCATTGTAAAGAATGGCAATGTTCCCTGGCGATGATGAGTGAACTAATGGAGATGTGAATTTCTAAAAGTCAACAAAAGTGATAACAATTTGAATTACAATATTACATTCTAGTAACAAACTCAAAATTCATAACTGCCAGAGAGTAAAGCAATAATATTTATATAATATGATTTTAAAATGGCTGCAATTAGTTATCCAGCAGGGATTATGATTAGAAGGATTATCTTAATCTAATTAAAATACTTAATTATCTCTCTTCCCTTCTTAGCATAAACCTATTGCAGTATTCATTGCATCCAAGTAGGTGCCAGAAGAATAATGGGATTAATTGTATTCATAACTGTTCAGATTCCACTTGTGGCATGTGGTTTATAAATCATAAACATTGTGCATATAAAGCTTCCCTGATGACTTGGCTGGATAATGTAGCCATTGAACCATAAGATAAGAAAATTCAGAGGTTCAAATATATCCAGATTGAATTAACTAATTTCAGCCAGATCAGTACAAGTACCCATTTGTATTCAGTGCTCAGGGAGGGGAAAATCAGCCAGGCATCAGCCTCCTGATTGCTATCCCGTGGTCCCTGTTGGAAATGTGAGTGTGGGGGCATCAGGCAATTAATTGAGCGTGGCTGAGAAGTCTCTCATGAATGAAAAGCCTGCCAGCAACTTCTACCCGGTTCACACAGGGCAAACACTTATGGGGAGAGGTACAAGAGGTTGACAACCAACTGCACCCATAAGAAAATAAGAACATAAGAAATAGGTACAGTAGTAGACCATCTGACCCCTTGAACCTGCTCTACCACCCAACAAGATCACATTGATCTGATTGTGGTCTCAACTCCACCTTCCTGTCTGTCCCTCATAACCCTGGACTTCCTTGACAATCAAAAATCTACATAACTCAATCTTAAATATATTTATTGACTCTGAAATAAAAAGGGGAAGCAGTGAGGGCAGAGGTGCAGGAAATGGGTCTTTAACACTACCATTAATACTCCCTTTTACTTGTGTCCATGACATCTTTGTCAAATCTCTCCTGAGCTCCCACTTACCCCTGACCTTCTATTTTGTTTCACTTGTCCAACTCCCTCTCTTCAACAGTATACAATCCATTACATTTCTACCTCTCTTCAGTTCTAAAGAAGAATCAAATGGACTCAAAACATTAACTCTGTTTCTCTCTCCACGCTGCCAGACCTGCTTAGTTTTTCCAACATTTTCTGTCTTTATTTCAGATTTCCAGCATCCGCAGTATTTTGCTTTTATTTCATTGACTCTTCCTCCAACACTCCTGGGGAAGAGAATTCCACGAACCAACAACACTCTGAGAGAAAAAAAATTCTCCTCATCTCCATTTTAAATGGGAGACCCATTATTTTGAAACAGTTCTAGATTTCACCACAAGGGGAAGCATCCTCTCAGCATTTACCCTGTCAAGCCATTTCAGAATCTTCTATGTTCCAATAAGATTACCTCTCATTCTTCTAAACTTCAATGAGTATAGGCCCAACCTGCTCAACTTTTCCTCAGTAAGACAACCCCTTCATCCCAGGAATCAGCCTAGTGAGCCTTCTCTGAACTGCTTCCAATGCAAGTATCTTCTTCTTGAGTCCTCTGAACAAAGGCAGGTCCAACCCACAGCGCCACGATCGCTAATATGGGTAGGGTAATGAGGCAGGTCCCAAATCCACATCAGCTGGAACAGGGAATCGAACTCCATGCATCGATTTGAACCACACTGGCCATCCAGCCAACTGGCCCCCAAAGCAGTCTGCGTTGCTAGGGCAACATACACTTCTACATGCGTGTTGTAGCCTGGAGTTATAGGCAGTGATAGTAGAGGTTACAAATTCTTTCCATCACATGGCTGACCAGGAATCTCTCACCCTCATACCACTTGCCATTGATGTAGTGTGGAAGGATTTGCAAGTTAATAATCACCCTGTTTGGCTGTGTAATGAATGCAACTTCCTTGACCATCATGTCCTAGAGTGGGATCTGAACCCTGAGCTTCTGGCTCAGAGAAAGGGGCATTATCCACTGCACCTCATGACCTCCAATGCAAGTATATCCTTCCCTAAATAAGGAGACCAAGCCTGTGCATAATACTTTAGGTGTGGTCTCACCAATGCCCTGCACAGTTGTAACAACACTTCCCACTTTATTTCCAACTCCATTGTAAAGGCTAATATTCCATTTGCCTTCCTAATTACTTGCTGTACCTGCCAACATTTTGTGATTCATGTACCAGGACACCCAGATCCAGCACTCTGCAGTCTCTCTCCCTTTACATAATATTCTGCTTTTCCATTCTTCCTGTCAATGTGGACAATCTCACATTTTCACACATTATACTCCACCTGCCAAGTTTTTGTCAATTTACTTAACCTACCAATATCTCTTTTCGAAATCTTTGTGTCCTCCTCAGAACTTGCTTTCTTTGTATCATCAGCAAATTTGGCTAGAACCCACTCAGTCCTTTCATCCAAGTCATTAATATAGATTGTAAATAGTTGAGGCCCCAGCACTGATCCCTGTGGTAATCCATTTGGTTGCATTTTGCTAACCTGAAAATGACCATGTATCCTGACATTCTGTTTCCTGCCAGTTAGCTAATCTTCTAACCGCGCTAATATATTACCCCCAACACCATGAGCTCTTACCTCTCATGTGGTACCTTATTAAGTGCATTTTGGAAATCCAAATATAATGGCATTTACTAGTTCCCCCTTTTCCACTCTGCTTGCTGCATCCTCAAAGACTTCTAACATATTTGTCAAACTAAATTCCACCAGCTGCTGTGGTTGGATTTGAACCCATGTCACCACAACATTAGCTTGGCTCTCTGGATTATTCGTCTAGGAATATTACAACTACTGCACCAATGTGAGAAGGCCCATTGAGATTGGACTCCCATGGTGTAACAAACCAGTACTCTAACCCCTGAGCTATGGAGCCACCTGCTAACTAGGATTTCTTGGACTAGGATCAAGTCCATGAGATTAAATGGAAAGGAAAATCAATAAAGAAATAACGAGCATCAACATCCTATCCCCCACAATTTATTGACCAATAACCTGATTATTTTTAGGATTTATCTTATGGGTAATGGTTAACAGATACAATTCAGAGAGAGACTAGGGGCAGTATTTTGCCTTTTGGTTCAGCACCCCGATGTCAGGATCAAATGCGCGTCATAATCCCACTGTGTGGGAAATGGTTACCTGGCAGTGATTTTTCCTGAATTGGCCAATTAGTGACCAGAGGGCCTACTCGCCATCCAATTAAGGACAGCAGATGGATGGCCAATAGGAAGTCCTCCAGTTCGGAAGAAGATGCAGTTCAATTAAAAACGAGAGAAGGAGCCTCCATCTTGGGATGTCCGGTCTGTCACTTTTAAAAGTTTTAAAGAAAAAAGTATCCACAGCAGCCAGACTACTATCATAGAGGAGAAACTCCTCCACAAGGTAGTCTATGGCTACGGCTATGGTCAGGCAGGCAGAGAGGGCCTGAAAACCTGCTTGGAGCACTGTCTGCTTTTGGGAGGAAACCTCCAGCCATTTGACCTTGTTCCTGATGCTTCTGGGATCCCTCAGGCCAACTGGAAAATTCCAATCAGCCTCTGTTAATTGGCCTTAAGTGGTCATTTACTTACCTTAAGTGGTTACCTGCCACTTACTGCAATGTATCTATTGGGCTTCAATATACCACATCACCATGCTGGCTATTTGATTTTTCCATTCCAAACATCATACTCACTCAGTTATTCCTTCTAGTACTTTAAAATTTAGGTTATCTTCATTTCTGTCAAAGTAGCCTTTATTGTCTACAAAGACTAAATGCCGACGATCGTGCTCCCTGGATATGATATGAACCAAGTCGATGTTGTCCTGATCATCACATTTCATGTTCAAGCCATTTCGAACACAAGTATCCTCCTTTCTGGGCTTGAATCCACAGCAATTTCTGTCAAGACGATTATAAACCTGAAAGAAAAAAATTTCCTAACATTATACTGTAACTACATTGAAGTAATTATTAATTAAGGTTTTAAGATAAAAGTAAATACAGAACAAGAAGGTGAAAATTTGTTATTATTCTGTTTATAATTCGAGCACACATTAATCATTTCAAATAGATAAGTTGTGGCTTGCCTATTAAATTGCACTCAAAACAGGAATAGCTCAATAAATAGTTTATGAATAGCTCAATGCTCTGATTATTTCTATGTAAAGTTCCTATTGACAAAGACACATTCGAAGATAATTGATTTCAGAACTTGAATGCTTGTTTCAGATACATTTTACAGTCATGTCTTAAACACACTTTGGACAGTAAGGCCTGAATTTTCATGCAGAAATGCTGGTAGAGGCCCGAATCCCGAAAGTCCGCCCCCGAGCCCGGCCTCTACCATGTTCATAGTGGGGGTGGAAATGAGGTTGGGATCCATATTCCTGTGTGGTTCACAGAGGCAGCTACCTATATAACTCAGCAGTTGCCTCCACTCATGTAATTTTGTTGAGGTAGGTGTCTGAAACCCAAAGTGTGCAGATTAGACCTGGTAGGAGTAGGTCTGAACCTTGTGGATTCATTTGAATAGCCAGGGTACCCTTTTGGGGAGTTAAGCTACTTCTTTGTATATGGTCCCGGGAGACTTTTGGAAGAGGTTAGGTGCCATCTGAGAGAGGTAAAGCACCTTTTGGAAGAGGTAAGGCACTCTTTGGGAGAGGTAAGGCACCCCATTGGGAGAAGACAGATGCCCTTTGGGATTGTTAAAGGTAGATAATATTGCGCATAAAAAGTATATAAACTAATTGGAACTGTCAAAGCTGTCAAAGAACTGTCCAAGCTGCCGAAGAACTGTCAGGATACCAAAGAACTGTCAAAGCCAACAAAGAACTGTCACACTGATAAAGGACTGTCACGCTGTCAAGGAACTGTCAAAACTCATTGGAACTGTCAAAGCTGTCAAGGGATTTAACTCTGTCGGGCTTTAAATTTGAAAACAAATGTGTGGAGTTTAAAAAAACACTGCTTTCTATTCCATGCTGTCTATTGACATGAGCCTGAGGGTTATCATTATAGGATTTGTGCTACATGAATGATTTTATAACTGAACATTATCACAGTGGAATGTCTTTTATGTGAGCAGTTTGATTGGACAGCTCCAAGTGGTTATAGAA
Organism: Cetorhinus maximus; assembly: GCF_964194155.1. Taxonomy (NCBI): domain Eukaryota; kingdom Metazoa; phylum Chordata; class Chondrichthyes; order Lamniformes; family Cetorhinidae; genus Cetorhinus; species Cetorhinus maximus. Next base: position 44,503,874 of record NC_135879.1, on the reverse strand, counting down.
TAGAAATGTTTGTTTTAAAAGAGATTAAGTACTTAAGCGAGATGTTCGCTTTCATAAGCAATTAGGTGAAGGGGGTCAGTTGGCTGTACGGCTGGTTTGTGATGCAGACTGATGCCAACAGCACAGGTTCAATTCCTGTACCAGCTAAGGTCACCCATGAAGGCCTTGCCTGAGTTGTGGTGACCCTCAGGTTAAACTCATCACCAGTCATCTCTCTCCAATGAGAGAGCAGCCTCTGGGACTATGGCGACTTTCATTAGTTGAAGGAATTTCAATGTACTGGATGTTTTTTTATCAATGAAAGTATTTAAAAATAAGCAACATCAACAATGGACACAGAACTTTATTTTATGTTAGCATGGTTCCTGAGGTTTTCCTATGGCGGATACTAGGCAAGGTGGCATGGAGTGTAAAAGAGCAAAGCGTGGTGGCTAGGGGAGTGGGTTAGCATGAGTTAGCACTATGTTGGCATAGGGGCTATAAGGGGCCATGTGGATGAGGAGGGAGCACGGAATGGCATGGGGTATGTGGGGCCATGGGGTTGGGTAGAGAAGCATAGGGTGGCATAGGAGTATAGGGGGGCCATGGAGGTGAGCAGAGGGGCATAGGCTGGCATAGGAGTATATGGGGCCATGGGGGTAGGTAGAGGGCCATAGGAACGGGTGGGGGCATAAGGTGGCATATTTGGTATAGGTGAGTGTGTGGGAGGTGAGGACTGATTTTTGTTTCATTCATATTTTAATAACTTCAACAAAGTGCTAGGGAACTGAAGCAGGCCTTCCGCCTAGCCCACACGCCTCAGCCTCAGGACGAAAATCCGACCTGGGACTGTTTACCCCAGGTCAGGTTCGCAGAGCCCGGAAATGTCCCAACTATGCACACCTGAACCAAGAGCAAAAATCCAGGCCTTAAATTTACACAAAATGTTTTAAATTAAAATGTCATCCAAAGCATTACGTTGTTGATCTAATGTGTCTCTGATTCATTTTGCAATATTGGATTTCAAGATACTTCTTTTCAAAAAATATTCAGATCAACATTCCTGCTGAAGACTGCAAATATTATTTCTGGCACAACCAGAAATGTTTGCAATTTACAAACACTCACTTGTTGCCAAATTTATTAAAGGCACTGAAAGAAGTTGGCATTCTGCCTTACATGTGACATGAAAGAGAATATTAGAGATACTTTGATGCACCTTATTATATCAACACTATTGGGTAGATTACACACATTGGGCAGAATATTGCGCTCGTCAGGCAGGCGCGCGCCCGGCCCAAATAAGTGTAAAATGACGCGCAATGACCTCAGGCGAGCGTCCTGACATCATCAGGCACTCACACGATATTTCGGTCGGTGGGCACATGCGAGAGTCAGTAGCGCGCCCGCCAACAATTACCAGGCCTATAAAGCCCATTAAAGATCTAATTAAATGAAGCTTTTCACTGCCCATCCAACATTACAGTTGGCGGGCAAGTGAAAAGGCCAAGCAGCCCTTGGATTTTTTGCAAAACCTCATCCATGGGCAGGATGAGGTTTCAATCAGACATTAAAAAAAATGTTTTTTAATTTTTCAAACGAATTTCTAACATGTCCCTTCTCATGTGACAAGAGTCAAATGAGGGGACATGTTATTAACATTTTTTAAATCATTCTTATTTTCAAAAATCTTCATCCTCCCTGAGGCAGCATGTGTGAACTTCTGTGCTCGCCCTTCTCCTCCCCACCTCATAGGCAGCACAGTGCGCTGCAGCGCACGTTTCATGCTGGGCGGGCCTTAATTGGCCCGCCAGCTTGAAATCGCAGTCAGGCCCCGATCACGTGAGGCAGCCACTAGCGGGTCCACCCACCGCACCCACCCAACGAGGGCAAAATTCTGCCCATTGAAACAGGCTTTTTTTTGTTAGTATATGATAAATGCATGAGTACAACTGGCGCCAAACACTGCACTTCTGGTTTTGGTGTGAAATGGTCTCAATCTAGATATCAGTGGGCTCATCAATTCATTTTTACCTTGGCTTAACTTCCATATTTTCATTACAAACTTGTTCAATGTCTCATTTATATCACTGAAAATAAAATAGGAGAGCATCTTACCAATTGCTGGAAATGCTCCCTTTCATTAATAATAAAAAATAGAAAATCCTGGAAATGCTTAGCAAGTTAGGGATGTAGCAGGTTTTAAGACCTCTGTGCTTGTTTAAAGCCCATTATGTCTCTAACTGCTTCCAGATCTGACGATAGATCATCAACCTGAAATGTTAACTCCATTTCTCGCTGCACTGATGCTGCCAGACATGATGAGGTCTGGTGACTCTCACTGCGACTGTTCCTGATGACTACCTGTGGCAGTCAGTGCTATATTCTCACATCATGGGCGGTTTTTTATGGCAGCAGGATTTTACGGTTCCGCCGAAGTCAGTGGAGTTTAGTAAAGCTCACCGTATTCCCCGATGTGACGGGCCTGAAAAGTTCTGGCCCATAAATCACTGCACAGGTACTTCCACCAGATTCACATTGTATAACTAAAGAGGAAACCCTTGAATCCTGATACAACAATTGCCAGAAGCATTACTTGGAGATTACATGTGGGCCTATAGCCCAAGATTATGTTCCCAGGATGGGTGCACAGAGTGGGGAGAATTCCCAGCTCCACGAAACCAACCTTTAAAAAATGGCTGCACCCCCAGACGTTGGATTTTCGATCCGTGGGAGTGGGCTAGAGCAGAAGTTGTGGCGGGTGACCAGGGAAGGAGTGAGGAGGCTGCCGGGTGTGGAGGCGGGCTAGATGAAAGGCCTGCCTTGGGGCTCCAGCACTGTGTCTAAAAATTTATAAAAAGCAAAAATCATCCCTCCAGCCCTCACCCCCAGACACCCTTGCACAGTTCCCATGCCTCATCCATGCCAAGCATGCCACTCATGCCCTGTATACACCCTCTCAGGCCCTTCATAGCCCCTATGCCAATTTGGTACCAACTCATGCCAACCCATGCCCTCACCCAACACCCTTTTCCCTTACACCTACCGTGCCAATTCATCCACCATGGGCAAACCTCAGGGCCCATGCAGAGATGAGATAAAATGAAGTTCTATAAAGTTCTAAGGGCAGGGTTTTGTTGTGGCACTGGGTGTCTCGCCTGCTGGCTGGACATCTGGCAAAGAGATCTAAGCTGCCTCTTTTCTGGGAGGCCCGCCAAACCACATACCAATCAGGCAGTGATGAGGCCAGCAGTGGGCCTTCCTCTGGAATCAGTTCCTTGGGTTGGGGGGTGGAAGTCTCACCTACTCAAAGGTGCTGGCCAATCAGAGGCTGGCAACTCTTGCACTCAACAATGCCATGGAGTAGCCTGTTGCTGATGCTGGGAGAACAATCCTGGACTCCCAGAATCATGGAGCGACCCAGGATAAAACTAAGTTAAAAGGAGGGTGCAATTTGCGAAGCGGAGGTTGTGTGGAGAGGGGACGGGGTTATTAGCAACAAGGGCAGGGTGTGGCTTTCAGTGGCTCCCCCACTTCCTAATGTCCTGTCCCTTAATCAGGCACTGAGTGCCTTTAGTCGAGGAACCACGCTCCCAGAGGTGACAGGTTGTCAGCGAGGTAGCAGCTTTTGTACACACCGCTTGGCAACAGGCCTGTCATCAGCTCAGTTAATACCAGCAGCAGCAGGATGAGGTCCCTAAGTGGCCCTTAACTGGCCAATTAAAGGGCCTCATTAGCGTCCGGGCAGGAAGGTCGACCATGGGCCTTTCCACCCAGAACTAACCTCAGGCAGAGTCGGAAAGGCGGTGGGGTTCAGGTCCACCACTATCCCACTTAGGTACATGCCTTTCCTGCCTCCAAACTCACCACCAGTAAGAGCAAAGATTCCATCCGTAGTGTCTATTGCAGTCTTGATTACATTGAATAACGCTCTCATTCATAAAAAACAATTTCTACATTTATGTTCCTTTAAATACTTAATGCCTTATAACAACAAACATTTCATTCAAGTGCACAATACCTTATAAGAGCAAGCATTGGAATTCATTCTTCCACTTCAAAGAGTCTATAACCACTTGTGGCTGTCAGTTGAAATGTGAAATGGCAGGCATCCTACTGCGATAATGTATGGTTGTGAAATCAGTTATGCAGCACTAATCCAGGAATGGAAACCTCCCATTTATGTCAATAGACAGAGTGAAATAGCAAGCAATGATTTTTTTTTTAAATACTGCAGAAATTTTTTTCAAAGCTTTAAAAGGCAGGACTTTTAAATGCCTTGACAGCTTGACAGCGCACATTGATAGGGCTTTTGATATTTCTTCCTGACAGTTTTGACAGGTCCTCTTCTCAGGTACTTTTGACAGTTCATCTTGACAGTTTTGACAGCTCCTCTTGACAGGTCTTCCAGACACTTTTGACAGGTCCTTTTGACAGTTGATTTTGACAGGCCTGTTGACAGTTCCAGTGACCTTGACAGTTAATGAGTTTATGCACTTTTTATGCACATTCATGCCCACTTTTAAAACTCGCAAAGAGCACTTGACCTCCATCAAAGGGCACCTGACCTCCTAGGGCCACATCCAAATGGTACCTAACGTCTTCAAAGGGGTACCCTGGCTATCCAAACAAATCTACAAAGTTCAGATCTGCTCTTGCGCTTGTCTGGCTCGGTACTGGGCTGAAGAAGAGATGGTCATGGTTAGGGGAGGCATCTGCAGCCTGTAAATGGGATAAACGTAATAAAGGGCGGGTGTGTACTTGAAGTTCTCCTGTGTGAGCTCTCCTCTGTATGTGATCGTGCACACAGCCTCGAGATGGGGAGGGGTGAGGTCCACATGGGACCTGGGGACATCAACAGTGATGGGTTCAGGGGGGAGGGCAGGAACGTCCACTACAGCGACAATGGGATCCAGGGTTACTGGGGGAGGCTGGAGAATAACCGGAGGGAGGTCTTACCTGCACATCGTGAGGCTCCAGGAAAATTGGAAGGACCAAAACACTGACAGAGAGAGGGCCAAAGCTGGTCTCAAAATAAAAATAGAGCACTACCATATTGAATCCACAAAGTAGGATTGTTGTTAGTTTGGAATCGAAATTGGAAACGAATCTGCATGGGAGGGGACTGAAGCAGTGTGGGAGGTGCACCCGGTTACATTAAGCGTCCCTTAGGGGGTCACTCGCAAACTTCTTAGAGTCACAGCTTTGAAATAGAGTCAAGGCAGAGAGAAAAGAGGAAGGTTTCGATGCCTTTGTTGCGCTTTAATGACAGACTGCAGGAGTCATTGACTTCACAATACAGTTGCTCCATTTGAGCATTAACAGAGAGGTATGTGAGAATGGAAAAAGCAGGCACCCATTAAGGAGGCACAGCTGCTGCATATCTGCCACATCATCAATGAAAGCCTCTAATGTGCTTTCTCCAACTGGCATGGATAACAGGCCAAATGGCATCCAGTCATTGCTCATGTGCAAGTTAATCGTAATCAGTATGCCAGGACAGAGATTGCAGGAGTGAGTTTGGTAAAGTGGAGTATTTCATGAATGCGCCCAAACCTCTTCCAACCTCTGTGGGACTGAGATGTCAAGTATCAGGGTTGGCATCATGGTCACCTAAATCTGTAAATTTGCGCCTCAGCTACAAGGCTGTATCAGTGAAAAGCTGGCAGTGCAGACACAGCTTTCGAGCATGACAGTGGCTTTCTGTTAGTGAGTAGGAGCTTCACTATATTTGCCCAATATTCATGAATTTGTTGCATTTATCAGTCCACAGGGAGAAGAAGGGTTGAATAATGGAGCCTACGTTCAAAGCTGCCTTCTGGATGGAGGAAGAGAAGGGCCCAGTGACCCCTAGTGTGGCTTCGAAAGGAGGCCTGGCCTAAGGTCCATGATCCAGGGGAGCCCCAGCAGGAACCGAAAAATGAAGAGGTTAGCCCCATCCCACAGAGGCAACTCGCATGACCAAGGGTCTGCCAAAGAAGACTTTCCTACCTGGAGATGAGCAAAAGACAATGCCGTGCACATCTGCCATTGTCAAGAAATGTGGTGGATCATATCTGCCACATTCTGCAGGAGGGTCTAACGCTCATGGACTGGGAGGACATCCCCTTCCAGTGCCCCTGAAGGTCACTGCCACACTCACTTTTTTTGCCTGGAGTTCGTTCCAGGGATCCACAGGGGACCCTATGCAGCATCTCACAGTCCTCAACACATAAATATATCAAGGAGGTGACTGATGACCTCTACAGTAAGGCTCATCATTATATGAAGTTCACACTTGATGAAGCTAGCCAGGCTGCTGGATTTCTGGGTTTTGCAGCTATCTCAGGCTTCCCTAGAGTACAGGATGCAAAAAATTGCACAAATGTGGCTTTGAGAGCTCCATGGCAGCAGCCCTTCGTGTTCACTAACAGGAAAGTGTCCCATTCCCTAAACATTCAGCTGGTATGTGATCATCAGAAGTACATCATGTATGTCTGTGCCAGGATCCTGAGAATTCCCATGGCTCATACATCCTGAGGCACTCTCAGGTGCTTCATGTATTCAAAAGGCCTCAGCGATTACAGGGCTGGCTACTTGAGGATAAGGGGCACCCGCTCAAACGACGGCCCATGACACCCATGTGTCATCCTCACAGTGCCTCTGAGGAGTGATACCACGCAGTGCATGGCTCCAATGACGTGATCTATCATCGAGCAGACCATTGGCACCCTGAAGATGTGCTTCTGATGTTTGGATCGCTCAGGTGGGGCTCTGCAGTACTCTCCACAAAGGGTGTTCTGCATAGTCATGGTCTGTTGCGCCCTTCACAACCTGGTGCTTCTAAGGGGTTCCCTTGCCAGAGGGAGACGTGGAGGCAGCTGAGAGCGACTCGGACGATGAAGGCCAGGAAGGGAAAGAAACTGAAGATGGAGATGAGGGTCAGCTTCCATGTGAGGATGCTATTGAAGAAGCATGACGTGGAGGATGTGCCGTATCACATTGATAGTCACAAGATTCCAGGAAGAGTAAGGTGCAGGCAAAGTTATTGACAGGTATTGACAAGGTAGACGTAGAAAGGATGTTCCCTCCTGTGGGTGAGTCCAGAGCTATGGGGCACTGTTTTAAAATTAGGTGTTTCCCTTTTAGGACAGAGGTGAAGAGAATTTTTTTTCTTTCAGAGGGTTGTGTGACTTTGGAAACCACTGCCTCAGAAGGCGGTGGAGGAGGGGTCATTGAATATTTTTAAGGTGGAGGTAGATAGATTCTTATTAGGTGAGGGAATCAAAGATTATTAGGGGTAGATGGGAATGTGAAATTCGAAACACAAGCAGATCAGCCATGATCTTATGGAATGGTGGAGCAGACTCAAGAGGCTGAATGGCCTCCTTCTGCTCCTATTTTATATGTTCATATGCAACAGGGGATGGCACATTCCTCCTGTCCCTTTATGCCATGCCAGTGCGCTGAAAGGCCTTTACAACCAGCAACATCGAGAGGTAGTTCAACAATTGGACTTGCACCTTCAACCTCATGATTCAACTTGGAAGGATCAACAGTAAACCCTATATCTATGTGCTCTGGGAAGTGAAAGTTGGCACAACAGTGCAAACGCTAAGTCAAAGGACTTGATGCAGTGGTCACCACTTTAATGAGAAACTTCAGCAGAAAATGAGATGCGCGCATGGTTGGAGAGACCATCATGGCTGGAGAGACCATCATGGCTGCAGGTCTTGTGGCTTGGCACTACCAATGAAGAGATACAATTGCAGCTAACTCTCCAAGGCTATTGATCAGGCTTACCTCCATGCTGTCTTGCAAGAAGTAAAGCTCACTAGCGCATTTTGCACACAGTTCCAATAAAGAGTTTGAGACACCTCCCTGAGATAACACAAGGGTAGGGTGACTATCATGAGTCAGGCAGACATCACATGAATGTGAGGCTCACAAAGGGAGGTGAACACTCAGTGAGAGCATGGCTCACCCTCGCTATAAGAGGGCATATAGATACATATGGATGACATTTTTGAATGACGAGACCATTCTCATGAATAGCAAATGCATTTGGAAATGTGCATGATATACACAGTGATTGAACACCCGTGACCCAGAAGTGATGTCTAAATTTTGTAATTTTTCTAACCTTACTGATCTGCCCGAGTGCAGCCCCAACATCCGCAGCAGAGGTAGAAGCAGCTCACTGACTGCTACATCCTACTGTCTGAAGTTACCTTGGCAGACACCCTCTGGAGTCCTGTTGCCTGGATGACCCCAGCCTGATAAGGGTCTCCTGCTCAGGGGCACTGCACCTGCCTTGTCCTGACCAGTTGGAGTTGACGGGGTCACAGGCAGAGGGAATTCGGAGCAGCTGGACACCCTTGGAGTGTCCAGTGTGGAGACTCCCGTGGTGTCTGTCAGACAGTCATCCTCCCTGTGGGTTGCCTAAGGGCCTCTCCCTGACTCCTTGAGGAGAAGGGACACCTGGAGGGAAGTCAAGGTGCCTTTCACCCCCACCACCCCCCACTCACCTAGCCACTGATGGATGCCACCATTGCCTATAGCAATGGAGTGTGGGTCCGAGTGCAAATCCAGAAGAAGCTGCTGGACCAAGGTCTCAAAGGCGGCTGCCACCCTTCCCATGGTGACCTCGAGGCGTTCGCATGTTGGAGCCATGACATCAGTTAGAACATGGACGGACCCCTCCATCCTTCACTCTAGTCTGTTGACTGCCTCTCGCAAATCTGCCTGATGTTCCCCCACCTGTTATTGCACCTTAGCATTTTTTCAGCAGCCACTTGCAGAGGCTCATCATCTGACTTGGATTCAGCGGGTGCCTGTTCTCCAGCAGTCCTCCAAGTGCCAGAGACCTGGGCTGTCACTACCTCCATCTGCTGTGGAGATGTGTGTGGTGTTCTCCAGAAAGTGAGCCCGAGCCTAATCTAGAACTGAGCCACCAAGGTGTGTGTCTCTGCACTGGTGGAGGGTGTGGGTGATCGCAGTGACGGGTCTTCTCCTGATGGCTCCTCTGATGTTGGCTCTACTCCTCTGCCTGGGCCTGCTGGTCCCTGTAAGAGAGAAAAGATAGGCTGAATACTACATTCAATGTCACTCACTGTGAATGTCAGAATGTGATCAACTCATAGAGGGATCATCCATACTAGGTTGATGAGAGAGGCCAATCTCACCTTCACCACATCCTCTCCTGCCAGCTCAGCGGCATTCTCCTTGAAGGGAGTGAGCTCCTGGATATTGGTCGTCCCTCCTCCGGTCTGGGATCTCCCCCTTTTGGTGTGGGCAGGCTTAGCCTGCATGAAGATAAATGGATGGAATGTGATGAGAAAAGATGGAGGGGAGGTTGGGAAGTATGCATGCCTGCTGTGTGTGCTAAGCCCTCCCCAGTAAGGGCTGAGGATGGAGTTTGTGCAGCATGATAGAATGAGATGCTGGTGATGTGAAAGTGACCGTGAGACAATCAGTGCTCATGTGTCCCCCGCTAACATTGTATGAAATCCCTGAGCAATGTAACCCTTTCAGTGCTTGACACCATGATGGGAGTGTGAGATTGGAGTGAGCTGAAGATTGACTTACCCTGGCTGCGCAGGTGAGATCATGCATCCTTTTCCTGCACTGGATAGCATTACTGCAGGGGGGGGTGCCAAACGAGCAGACCTCTCTTGCAACCGCCTCTCAGGCCAGTGAGATGAGGTGGACTTCCTTGAGCAATCCCTGGGGTACAGGACATCCTGGTGCTGGCGCCCTCCTCTTATCAAAGCCTCGAGGGAGTCGTGGCTAAACCTCGGGGCAGCCTTCTTCCTGTGTACAGCCATCTCGAGACTTTTCCTGAAGACAGCTGGGCTGGAGAGAGTGAATGTGTGTGTTCAGGTGGAATTTAAATATAGCGCCCGGACCTTTGACCCCATTAGGTAATGGCGGGGCAGACGAATCAGTTCCCGACCGGTCATATGATTAGGAGAGATACTCTCCTATGCATAAGTAATTAGCTTCTGGGCACGAAATCGGGCGCAAATTCTCGTCACTCCGACGAGCGGGAAATGTGCCATGGAACACGCCTGCCATGGTACTTAGTTTCAAAAATGCTAAATTCCACCCAGAGTGTGCCCTCCATATTTGACAAATAAAAGCTCTAATTGAATACATTTTTCAGTGGCTTGAATTGAAGACTCTTAAGAATGGTGATGGTTTTCTGGGTTTGCCAGTACCTAGTTGACCAAAAAAAAAAAGTATTTCTTCCCCATTGTTTTGTGCGGTTAGCTTTTAGATTTCTGCTGTACACTTTTATTGTACATTTTTTCCTCTGTCTTTCCCAATGTTGTATTCCCTTTTAAGGAGCTTTCTTTTTGCTGGTGCAACTCCTCTTTTAATCTTCCAGAGCATTTGGATGTAACTTCAGAAAGAACATCAGACGCCTGGTATACCAGCTCTGCCTACACTGCCCCAAGTTCTCACACTATTCAAAGTTCACTTGAACCTTGAGGGATCAAATAACTTCTGCTCACACAGAAGAAAAATAAGTGCAAAACTGTTTGTTTCATACGTTTAAACACAGAAGAGTGCTGGGAAAGGATTTCCTTTGCTAACTGTTATCTGGCCAAGGAATGATGAAAGTTTAATTTAAAAATAAGCACCAAAGAATAGCCACCACTCTGCTTTTCATGGAATTTAATTTCAGCATGAAATTGTCGTCAGAAAGTACTTTTAAGAAAGGCTGGGAGAAATGATTTAAAGGTTTTTGCAAAAAGACAGCTTTGATTCATGGTCTGTAGAGATCATGAAAAGGAAAGGTTACTAAGCCTTGAAAAGCAGCAAGTACTGAATCATCATGCCTTTTTTGACAGCCTTTCCGCTCTGGGTATTCTTGAAATAGCTGTAAACCCATTGTTTCTTAAATGGAACATGTCACATAACTCATGTGTTACTCTGTAACAAGGATCTTACTTCTTAACCTAGAAATAGATCATTTAAAGAAATTCACAGCACTATTTTTATATTTTTTGTTTCACTTTCCGTCCCTTTTTAATGGCTCTGTGCCCAACTGAGGGTGCAGGAAACTTAACCTGGACTCATCGCATCAATTTATGTGGGTTCAAATCTCAGCGGATACGTCCAGGTGGGTGGACAGTTAAAATTTACCAGCAGCGGAACTATCAGAAGTTGACCTGCAACTATTTTAACCTGTTCCGCAGGTGGCAAGGACAAATGACCAAAGCTATAGTTGGTCCTTAACATATACATGCTAGGTTCCAATCAGGACCTGACTGCAGCTTTTACCAGCAGTTTGAGTGGGAAGCAACCAGGCCAATCCAGTGAAGAAGGGGACCAGGGCCAGAAAAAGCCCAGAAAGATGTGTGTTCTTTCTACCTTCTTCATGAGGTCAGGAGAAGTAGAAGGGCTCCCCTGGGGCCCATAAAAATCATTCAGGCCCCACACAGAAATCTAAGGAAGTCTTTGGCCTCTTTCTGCCAGGATCTTGCTCCCCAAATGCAGCCCACCCCCTTTCAATTAAGGGGAGCCACACGAAGCAGCCCAGCAACTGATATTATTACTTAACTGGTCTGCGGCATTAGCCCCTGAGCCGTACAAATATTTGCCATTGACTGCTGACTTAACACCCAGAACGGGTAAGAAGGTAGCTGGCAGCATTTAAATGAAGCCCAAGAGTTCAAATGCCCCAGTCCTCTTTATTGTTGCAATGGATGAATTTTAAACTGACGTGAACACTCACCTGCTGAACACTGACCTATCGATAAAATCGAGGCCTCAGTCCCACAGGCAGAAGAGTAAGGTACTAACTCACGGAGACACTGATTGTGTTGCTGATCCAGCGGTTAGGTGCTCAATTGTCCTCAGATTATTCTGGCCTTTGATACTTTCTCCATTCTAAGAGCGAGGGAGCTCACTCCTGTCGGATGGTATTTTAACTATGGCTTATCATGTAAAATGGGCAATACTGATTTGGTTGGCCATTATATATCACCTGATTTCCCTTTCCATTTGAACTCTGTTGAAATGATGCCATGAGACTTCATTGGGTGTGGAGTTGATATTGAAGACTCCTAGGGCAACTCACTCCCAACTGTATACCACTGTGCCACCACCTGTGCTGGGTCAGGACATACCCAGGGATGGTGATGCTGGTGTTTAGGACATTAGCTGTAAGGTATTTTAACTCTGTTGAAAAGGAAATTGGGGGTGGAGGCAGTGGCAGTGGTAGCATCACTAACTCTGAATCAAAGAGCACTGGGTTTGAGTCCCACTCCAGGACTTGATGGCCAGGGAAGATGCGTTCATACGTGGCCAAACAGGAGTAGGCAGTGGTGTAGTGGTATTGTCACTGGACTTGTAATGTTAGACCCAGGTTAATGCTCAGAGGACTCAGATTCGAATCCTCCCAAAGTGGAATTTGTATCCAATAAAAAGCTGGAATTCAATGACTAATGATGACCATGAAACCATTGACGTAAAAACTCATCTGGTTCATGAAAGGAAATCTACTGTCTTTACCTGGTCTGGCTTACATATCCACAGGCAGATTCACAGCAACTTGGTTGACTCTTAACGCTCTGAAATAGCCTAGCAAGCCATTCAGTTGTATCAAACTGATGCAAAACCTAAAAGGAATGAAACTGGACGGACCACCCAGCATTGACCTAGGCACTGGAAATAACAACAGTAAACTCAGCCCTGTCAACTCTGCAAAGTCCTCCTTACTAACAGCTGGGGGCTTGTGCAGACTAATCAAGCAACAGCCTGATATATAGTAATACTCTCGGAATCATACCTTACAGCTAATGTCCTAAACACCAGCATCACCATCCCTTGGTATGTCCTGACCCAGCACAGGTGGTGGCACAGTGGTATACAGTTGGGAGTGAGTTGCCCTGGGAGTCTTCAACATCAACTCCACACCCAGTGAAGTCTCATGGCATCAGGTCAAACATGGGCAAGGAAACCTTCTGCTTTACAATGTACTGCCCACAACAATACTGTTGGAACGACCACCGCACAGTCCTTGTGGAGATGAAGTCCCATTTTCACATTGAGGATACCCTCCATTGTGTTGTTTGGCACTACCACTGTGCTAACTGGGATAGATTTCGAACAGACCTAGAAACTCAGGACTGGGTGACCATGAGGTTCTGTAGGCCATCAGCAGCAGCAGAATTGTACTCAAACACAATCAGTAATCTCACGGCCTGGCATATTCCCCACCCTACCACTGCCACCAAGTCAGGGGATCAACCCTGGTCCAATGAAGAGTGCAGAAGGGCATATCAGGAGCAGAACCAGGCTTACCTAAAAATGAGGTGTCAACCTGGTGAAGCTACAACACAGGACTACTTGCACGCAAAAAAGCATAACCAGCAAGTGATCGACAGAACTAAGCGATTTTACAACCAACAGATCTTATCTAAGATCTGCAGTCCTACCACGTCCAGTCATGAATGGTGGTGGACAATTAAACACCTCACTGGAGGAGGAGGCTCCACAAGTATCTTCATCCTCAATGATGGGGGAGCCCAACACATCAGTGCAAAAGATAAGGCTGAAGCATTTGCAACAATCTTCAGCCAGAAGTGCCGAGTGGATGATCCATCTTAGCCTCTTACAGAGGTGCCAGCATCACAGATGCCAGTCTCCAGCCAATTCAATTAACTCCACATGATATCTAGAAATGGCTGAAGGCACTGGATACTGCAAAGGCTATGGGCCCTGACAATATTCCGGCAATAGTATTGAGACTTGTATCCAGAACTTGCCGCACCCCTACCCAGGTTGTTCCAGTACAGCTACAACAATGGCATCTACCTAGCAATGTGGAAAATTGCCCAGGTACGTCCTGTATACAAAAAGCAGGGCAAATCCAACCCAGCCAATTACTCCCCCATCAGTCAACTCTTGGTCATCAGTAAAGTAATGGAAGGGGTCATCAACAGTGCTATCAAGCAGCACTTGCTCAGCAAAAACTTGCTCACTGATGCTCAGTTTGGGTTTCGCCAGGGTCACTCAGCTCCTGACCTCATTACAGCCTTGGTTCAAACATTGACAAAAGAGCTGAAGTCCAGAGGTGAGGTGAGTGTGACTGCCCTTGACATCAAGGCAGCATTTGACCAAGTGTGGCATCAAGGAGCCCTTGCAAAACTGGAGTCAATGGGAATCAGGAGGAAAACTCTCCACTGGTTGGAGTCATACCTAACACAAAAGTAGATGTTTGTGGTTGTTGGAGGTCAATCATTTCCGTTCCAGGACATCACTGCAGGAGTTCCTCAGGGTAGTGTCCTCGGCCCAATCATCTTCAGCTGCTTCATCAGTGACCTTCCTTCCATCATAAACTCAGAAGTGGGGATGTTCAATGACGATTGCACAATGTTCAGCAACATTTGCCACTCCTCAGATACTGAAGCAGTCCATGTCCAAATGCAGCAAGGCCTGGGCAATATCCAGGCTTGGGCTGACAATTGGCAAGTAACATTCGTGCCACACAAGTGCCAAGCAATGACCATCTCCAACAAGAGAGAATCCAACTATCGCCCCTTGACGTTGAATGGCATTACCATTGCTGAATCCCCACTATCAACATCCTGGGGGTTACAATTGACCAGAAGCTGAACTGGACTAGCCATACAAATACTGTGGCTACAAGAGCAGGCCAGAGGCTCAGAATACTGCAGTGAGTAACTCACCTCCTGACTCACCAAAGCCTGTCCACCATCTACAAGGCACAAGTCAGGAGTGCAATGGAATACTCTCCACTTGCCTAGATGAGTGCAAATACCGCAACACTCAAGAAGCTTGATACCATCCAGGACAAAGCAGCGCGTTTGATTGGCACCACATCCACAAACATTCACCCCCTCCACCACCAACGCACAGTGGCAACAGTATGTACCAGCTACAAGGTGCACTGCAGGAACTCACTGAGGCTCCTTACACAGCACGTTTCAAACCCATGATCTCTACCATTTAGAAGGACAAGGGCAGCAAACACATGAGAACACCACCACCTGGAAGTTCCCCTCCAAGCCACTCACCATCCTGGCTTGGAAGCATATCGCCGTTCCTTCACTGTTGCTGGGTCAAAATCCTGGAACTCCCTTGCTAACAGTACTGTGGGTGTACCTACACCATATGGACCGCAGCGATTCAAGAAGGCAGTTCACCACCACCTTCTCAAGGGAAATTGGGGATGGGAAATAAATGCTGGCCTAGCCAGCGACACCCACATCCTATGAATGAATAAAAGAAAAAACAGGTTGATTATCAACCTGGAAATCCTTCCAATAGGCTTATGGTAGGCAATGAGAACAGGAGAGTCTCCTGGCCAGCCATAGCCTGCAGAAGGCAATGGCAAACCATTGCAATACCTTGCCAAGAATAACCAGGGGCAAACACATGGAAGTCCATGCTCGCCAATGCTCTCATAGGGCATGGTACCTGGAGAGAGAGAAATGGAAATCAGGTGAGATTTATAATGGGAGCTGAATATACATTGTCCATCTTATGCTATCATCTGACGTCAGAATTAACCTCAGAGCTTTCTCAAATGGGAATGAACAAATTAGGAACTCGACTTGTAGGAAATCTTGAGTCCAAACTCTTATGTTATCATTTTTTGTTGTAGAGTTTTGAATGCCAGTGGACAGGATTACCAATTACATCTTTTGAAAATCAACGTGGAATGTGTGGATTTGAAAAAGTTACACTTGTTCAAGAAAAGTAATTGGACAGACCCGAGGTAGATGAAATTCAATGAAGAGCAGTGTGAAATGATACATTTTGTGGAAAGAATGAGGAGAGATCTGGGCTTGTGGGCTGCCAGGGGCAATGCCTCGTTCAAAGGCGCTCAAGTGCCTGATATACGGGGACCAGGCATCGAGAAGGCTGGGGCGGGGTTGCTGCTGAAAGCCACCCCCCTGCCTTTGCCTCCAAACCCCCTGCTACCCTTTTCCCATGACCCTCACCCCATGACCTCAATCCCATCCTCACCCACCTTTCACCTGGGGTAAAAACAGAAATTGCTGGGAAAACTCAGCAGGTCTGGCATCACCCATGGAGAGAGAAACAGAGTTAACATTTGAAGTCGAATATGACTTCAGACATCCTGGAGTTCCTTTGACCTGGGTTCCCTCATTGATCATTGGTCCCTGATGGCAATGGAGAGCTGCTGGCCTCTGATTGGCTGGCAGCTATTGGGGGGGGGCAGAATTTCAGCCCCAGGGTCCTTAATCCTGGGGAAAGCCTGGCACTTGCCAATTAAGTGCCTAATAGGCACTTAATACTAATTCCCCAACTGAGGCGACGTAAGGCTTCTGCCAGTTCTCCAGCCAGCAGGCAAGATCCCAGTTGCTGTGGCCTAACCAGCGTTTTATACAGTTCCAGCATAACCACCCTGCTCTTGTACTCTATGCCTCAGCTAATAAAGGCATGTATCCCATATGCCTTCTTAACCACTTTATCTACCTGCCCTGCTACCTTCAGGGATCTGTGGATATGCACACCGAGGTTCCTCCGATCTTCAGTCCTTTCCAAGGTCCTACCATTCATAGTGTAATCCCTTGCCTTGATAGGCCTCCCCAAGTGCATTACCTCACACTTTTCCTCTAATTCCATTTGCCACTGCTCTGCCCACCTGACCAGTCCATTGATATCCTCCTGCAGTTTACGGCTATCATCCTCACTATTTACCATTTACAAAGTTTCGTGTCATCCGCGAATTTCTTGATCATACCCCCTACATTTAAGTCCAAATCATTTATGTACACCACAAATAGCAAGGGCCCCAGCACCGAGCCCTGTGGAACCCCATTGGAAACAGACTTCCAGTCACAGAAACATTCCTCTACCATCACCCTCTGCTTCCTACCTACCAGCCAATTTTGGATCCAACATGCCACTTTGCCTTGGATCCCATGGGCTTTTACATTCTTGACCTGTCTGCGCGAGGGACCTTATCATAAGCCTTGCTAAAGTCCTTGTGGACCACATCAAATGCATTACCCTCATCAACACTCCTGGTTACCTCCTCAAAAAATGCGATCAAATTTGTCAAACACGACCTTCCCTTAACAAATCCATGCTGACTATCCCTGATTAATCCATGTCTCTCCAGATATATTCTGTCCCTCAGAATTCTTTCTAGTAACTTCCCCACCACTGACTGGCCTGTAGTTTCCTGGCCTATCTCTTTTTCCCGTTGTTAATAATGGGACAACGTTAGTAGTCCTCCAGTCCTCTGGCACCTTACCTTCGGCCAGAGAGGACTTGAAAATTAGTGCCAGGGCCCCTGATATCTCTTCCCTTGCCTCCCTCAACAGCATGGGATACATCTCATCTGGACCTGCGGATTTACCCACTTTTAAGGCCGCTAAAACCACTAGTACCTCCTCTCTCCCTATGTTAATTTCCTCTAACATTTCACAGTCCTCCACCCTGATGTCTATGCCTGCGTCATCCTTTTCCATTGTGAAGACTGACGCAAAGTATTCATTGAGCACTGTACCCCTGTCTTCCGGGTCCACACACACATTAGCTCTACGGTCCCTAATCGGCCCTATTCTTTCCCTAATTATTCTCTTGCTCTTTATATATTTAAAAAACCCCTTTGGGTTTTCCTTTATTCTACCCATCAATGCTTTCTCATGCACTCTCTTAGCTTTCCTAATTTCCTTTTTAAGTTCCCCGCTGCACTTTTTATACTCCTCTAGGGACTCTGCCGTATTGAGGCTTCAGTATCTGCCATAAGATTCTCTTTTTTTCTTAATCCTAACCTTTATGCCCCTTAACATCCAGGGTTCTCTGGACTTGGTTCCCCCTTTGTCTTTACGGGAACATATTTGCCCTGTACTCTCACTATTGCCTCCTTGAATGCCTCCCACTCCTCTGACACAGTTTTATCTGCAAGTAGCTGCTCCCAGTCCACTTGGGCCAAATCGTATCTCATCTTAGCAAAATCTTAGCCTTTCCCCAGTTTAGAACTTTTATTCCCAGCCCAACCTTATCCTTTTCCATAACTATCCTAAATCTAACTGCTCCCATACTGCTACACCTTCTACCTGCCCCAGCTCATTTCCAAATATTAGGTCCAGAAATGCCCCCTCCCTTGTTGGGCTTCCTACGAACTGGCTAAAAAACCTCTCCTGGATGCAACTTAAGAATTTTGCTCCCTCCCTACCTTGCACACTAAAACTATCCCAGTTAATATTTGGGTAGGTAAAATCCCCTGCAATTACTACCTTATTATTCTTATACTTCTCTGAAATTTGATTACATATTTGATCCTCTATCTCTCCCTGACTGTTTGGGGGCCTATAGTACACACCCAACCGTGTGTTTGGCACTTTTGTGCTTTTAACTTCTACCCATATGGCTTCATTTGATGATCCTTCCAAGATATCATCCCTCCTCACTGCTATGATTGATTCCTTGATCAATATTGCAACCCCCCATCCTCTTCTATCTGCCTCTCTATCTCGTCTGAATACCCTATAACTAGGAATATTGAGCTGCCAATCCTGCCCTTCTTTTAGCCAAGTCTCAGTCATATCTATGATATCATACTCCCACATGCCTATCTGCGCCCTCAGCTCATCTGACTTATTCCTCAGGCTCCTTGCATTAAAATAAATTCCATTTAGCCTTGCAAACCTCACTTTCTTATCTAGCCCATGTTTCCTCTGCCTTCCAGACTCACTCACTAGCATTTTAACTTCTAATTCCATCTCAGCTTCTCTCCCCTCTGAACTACTCCTCTGGATCCCACCCCCCTGCCAATTTAGTTTAAATCTACCCCAACAGCATTAACAAACCTCCCCGTGCGGATGTTGGTCCCGTTCCTGTTCAGATGTAACCCGTCTGCCTTGTACAGCTCCCGCCTCCCCCAGAAACAGTCCCAATGCCCCAGGAATCTAAAGCCCTCTCTCCTGCACCATCTCTCCAGCTACGCATTCATCTGCTCCATGCTTCTGTTCCCATACTCACTACTGTGTGGCACCGGGAGTAATCCGGAGAGTACTACCTTTGAAGTCCTGCTTTTCAGTTTCCTACCTAACTCCCTAAAGCCTGCTTGCAGGACCTCATTTCTCTTTCTTCCTACGTTAATGGTCCCAACATGGACCATGACCTTTGGCTGTTCACCCTCCCCCTTCAGAATGCCCTGCAGCCACCTGTGACCTCCTTGCCCCTGGCACCTGGGAGGCAACATACCATCCTGGAGTCATGTCTAAGGAGCGCCTGTCTGCTCCCCTCACCAATTAATCCCCTACCACTATTGCCCTTCCACACTTCTTCCTCCCCCCTCTAAGCA
This sequence comes from Cetorhinus maximus, assembly GCF_964194155.1. NCBI lineage: Eukaryota > Metazoa > Chordata > Chondrichthyes > Lamniformes > Cetorhinidae > Cetorhinus > Cetorhinus maximus. Next base: position 44,484,595 of record NC_135879.1, on the reverse strand, counting down.
GCTGGACCACCCAGTGCCATGGCCTTGGTTCTGGTTGGCCTCCACAGAGAAACCATCACTCTCACTGTTTTCCAAGGCTGAAAAATGGTTTGCGAGCAAGATGCACTTGGGGGATTTCCTCACTGCCTGCCTGGTCCCCTTCTTCTGTCTGGCGGTCGCCCCTTCCCCCTCTGCTTGCGCTTCCTTAAGCTGCGGGGTGACCACATCCTGAAACGTGCTATCCACAAACCTCTCAGCCTCATGAGTGCACCGTAGTGCCCCAGCTGCTGCTCAAGCTTCAAAACCCAGAGCTCGAGTTGCTCCAGTCGGAGGTACCTCCTGCACACATGGTCATCCAGACCGCCAGGAGCGTCTAGGATTTCCCACAGGAAATAGCGCAGGATGTGCAAATCTCGGGACTGAGCTCCCCAGACAAATCTTAACTAAATGGAATATGGACCCTTGCTTTTATTTTACCCTTACTCCTACCTGAGTATAGACTAGATGTTAGATCCTCTAGATAGACTAGATCCTCTCAGTGTTGCTGACTGCCTGTCCCAGGGTCCTCCTCCTGCACTCTCCTCTAGGTGCTGCTGACTTTTTTTTTGCAAAAATATACTTTATTCATAAAATATCTTCACATTCCAAACCATTTCAAAAACACCATTACAAGGGTACAATCCAGGTTAAACTTTTACAAAATGTATCACCAGGTGCATCAGTACAAACAATATTACAATCATTTACAGCCTTTCATTTTGAGCTGTACAGCCCGAGGGGCTCTAAACAGTTCCCAGTCTCTCGGTGCGCTGTGGCAGAAAGGTCTTAGACAGCGACCCTTCCCCATTGCGCCTTTGCGGCAGCTGCCCCAAGCTTTAGTGCGTCCCTCAGCACGTAGTCCTGGACTTTGGATTGTGCCAGTCCGCAACAATCGGTCGGGGACAACTCTTTGTGCTGGAAGACCAACAAGTTTCGGGCAGACCAAAGAGCGTCTTTCACCGAGTTGATGACCCTCCAGCTGCAGTTGATGTTTGTCTCGGTGTGTGTCCCTGGGAACAGCCCGTAGAGCACAGAGTCCTGTGTCACAGAACTGCTCGGGATGAACCTCGACAGCAACCACTGCATCTCTCTCCAGACTTTCTTTGCAAAGGCACAATCCACAAGGAGGTGAACAACGGTCTCTTCCCCACCACAGCCACCTCGAGGGCAACGTGCAGAGGGGGTGAGACTCCTTGCGTGTAGGAAGGATCTGACGGGGAGGGCCTTTCTCACCACCAGCCAAGCCACGTCTTGGTGCTTGTTGGAAAGTTCTGGCGATGAGGCATTCTGCCAAATGACTTTGACAGTCTGCTCGGGGAACCATCCCACAGGGTCCACCCTCTCCTTTTCCCTCAGGGCCTCTAGGACGTTACGTGCTGACCACTGCCTGATGGACTTGTGGTCAAAGGTGTTTTTCTGCATAAATTTTTCCACCAGGGACAGGTGGTACGGCACGGTCCAACTACTTGGAGCGTTCCGCGGCAGCGTGGCCAGACCCATCCTTCGCAACACCGGGGACAGGTAGAACCTCAGCACGTAGTGACACTTCGTGTTTGCGTACTGAGGGTCTACGCACCGCTTGATGCAGCCACACACAAAGGTGGCCATCAGTATGAGGGCGATGTTGGGCACGTTTTTTCCCCCTTTATCTAGAGGCTTGTACATCGCGTCCCTGCGGACACGATCCATTTTCGACCTCCAGATAAAGCGGAAGATGGCTCGAGTGATCGCCATCGCGCAGGAGTCTGGAATGGGCCAGACCTGCGCCACGTACAGCAACAGCGAGAGTGCCTCACACCTGATGACCAGGTTCTTACCCGCAATGGAGAGGGAGCGTCGCTCCCACATGCCCAGTTTCCTTTTCACCATAGCCACTCGCTCCTTCCAGTTTCTAACGCATGCCCTGGTCCCTCCGAACCATATCCCCAGCACTTTCAGGCCGTCAGCCCTGACAGTGAAGGGGACAAAGGATCGGTCAGCCCAGTTCCCAAAGAACATGGCCTCGCTCTTCCCACGATTTACCTTGGCTCCCGAGGCCAGTTCGAACTGGTCGCAGATGTGGATCAGTCTGCGCACCGACAGCGGATCCGAGCAGAAGACGGTGACGTCGTCCATGTACAGGGAGGCTTTTACCTGAGTGCCTCCACTGCCTGGGATCGTCACTCCTCTTATGCCCGGATCCTTCCTGATGGACTCGGCAAAGGGTTCTATGCAACACACGAAAAGAACAGGCGAGAGAGGACAGCCCTGCCTGACTCCAGATTTAATCGGAAAGCTATCTGTTTCCCACCCATTGATTGAGACTGCGCTACTAATGTTAGTGTAGAGCAGTTGGATCCAATTTCGAATTCCCTCCCCAAACCCCATTTTGGAGAGCACATCCACCATGTAGGTGTGCGATATTCTGTCAAAGGCCTTCTCCTGATCCAAGCTAATGAGGCAGGTATCCACACCCCTGTCCTGTACATAGGCAATCGTATCCCTGAGCAGCGTGAGGCTGTCAGAGATCTTCCTGCCTGGCACAGTGCAGGTCTGGTCAGGGTGAATCACCAATTCCAGAGCGGATTTGACCCGATTGGCGATGACCTTGGACAGAATCTTATAGTCCACATTCAACAGTGAAATGGGTCGCCAATTTCTAATTTCCTCCCTTTCCCCCTTGTGCTTGTAGATGAGGGTGATGATGCCTTTCCTCATGGATTCTGACATATTACCAGCCAGGAGCATACTCTCGTACACTCCTAGCAGGTCTGGGCCGATCAAGTCCCACAGAGCCGAATACAACTCCGCCGGCAAGCCGTCGCTTCCGGGAGTTTTACTCTTCTCGAAGGACTCAAGGGCCTTAGTCAGTTCATCAGGAGTTAGCGGTTTGTCCAGGCTCTCCCGCGTACTGTCGTCTAAGACCTCCGTGATAGAGGACAGGAAGGAATGTGAGGCCGTGCTGTCCGTGGGCTTCACGTCATACAATCCGGCATAAAAGGATTTGCTGATCCTCAAAATGTCGGACCGTGATGACTTTACTGAGCCGTCTTCTTCCTTCAGGCTGCTGATCACAGAGCTCTCTCTGTGTACCTTTTGGAAGAAGAAACGTGAGCACGTCTCATCCTGCTCCACGGAGCGGACTCTGGAACGGAAGATGATCTTGGAGGCCTCCGAGGCAAAGTGCGAGGCTTGCTGGCTCTTCACCTCTTGGAGCTCCTCCTTGACATCCACCCCCATCGACTGCAGCCAGAGCAGATTCTGCATGTTTTTCTGGAGTCGTGACATTTCCCTCTGTTCCTTTCTAGCTTTCTGGGTGCCTTTGAGGATGAAAAACCTCTTGATGTTTCCCTTGATCGCTTCCCACCAGTGTGTCAAGGACTCAAAGAGGGGTTTCACAGTTCTACAACCTTTGTAATCCCTCTTGAGCTCCTCAATGTTCTCTGGGGTCAGCAGTTGCACATTTAGCTTCCATGCCCCCCTTCCCACCCTCAGGTCCTTCTCCAAGTGGCAGTCCGCCAGTAGGAGGCAGTGGTCAGAGAAGAACACCAGCTTGACGTCGGTGGATCTGACTGTGAATGCACGGGACACAAACAGGAAGTCTATCCTGGAACGAATGGACCCGTCTGGCCGCGACCAGGTGTATCTACGCTGCGCTCCGTCTGCAGGGTTGCTGAAGACGTCGTGCAGCTTGGCATCCTTAACTGTTTCCATCAGGGATCTGGACGTAGCGTCCAATCTGCTTCCGGCCCTGCCGGATCGTCCAGCCGCATCGATGATGCAGTTGAAGTCACCGCCCAGAATGACCGGCCTGGAGGTCGCCAGCAGTAGTGGAAGCTGCTGAAAAACCTCCAGCCGCTCAGCCCCTTGTGCCGGGCCATACACGTTAATTAACCGGAATGGAGCGTTCTTGTACATTATGCCTGCTACGAGGAGTCGCCCGCCCACCACCTCCTTAACCTCGGAGACGGTGAAGTTGCCTCCCCGCAGCAGAATACCCAGGCCGGAGGAACGAGAGTCATTTCCGCCCGACCAGATCGATGGCCCGTGGGACCACCATCGTGACCATTGCCTGTAGGAGCTGAGGTGCGGTATCGCACACTCCTGCAGAAACAACAGGTCAGCTTTGACCTTGGCTAGGTAGTCCAAGGTCGCAATACATCGCGTAGTAGATTTAATGCTACGCACATTTATGGATACAATCTTTAAACCCATTTTAAAGCATTTATTCTCCTACCAAACCCACTGTCTCTGAGAGTCCCAGACCTTTAGTCTGCTCCTTCATACCCGTAGTGAGCTCAAATTCCTTCACTTTGGATGAGCTGAGGTAGATCTCCTTGGCAGTGTTCTGCTCAGGTGGCATCTGGAGGTTCGCGTAGAGAGCGGGTTTTGAGATGACCTTTGCTGGAGAAGCTTCTCCAAAACTCACCCCCTCTGGGGTGTTGCTGTTCCCGGCTTCCTGGAGCTGGGGTGCGATGATTACCTCACTGCTCCCAGATTCCAGGGGCTGTGGTGCACTGGCCTCCTCAGGTTGCAGGCAAAGTTGGGGTGCGCTGGTCTCCTTGTTGTCTCCAATGTTCTGGAGCTCGGGTGTCCCGTCCTCCAACGCCCTGGAGCTTTGCCGCCTCTTCTGTCGGTGCCGCCCTGCCACTTCTTCATCCGAAGAACTGCTGCCCTTGTCATCCATGTCAAGGGAGACGCCTCTTGCCGCTTTTCTGGGAAATGGCTTTGCTTCTTCTTCGCTCCTTCTTCCTTTTGGTGTTCTTCACCATCCGCCACTCCCCCTGCTGCTTTTCCACTGCTGCCTCCTCCTCCATTGATTCGCTGTCCTGAGGACTGGGTGGTTCAGGGGGTAGTGCTGTTGATTGGCTCTCTGTTGCCTCAATCTCTTTCTCCACCTTGTCTCTCTCTGTGTCCTCCTTTGTCCCGTTGAGCTCCCTGGGGGCCTTGGTGGTTGGAGTGACACGAAACATTTCTTCTGCTTCCCCCTCGTTGGCTTTGGCTGCCTGTGCGTAAGTACGGCAGCGTTTGGGGCAGGTCCTGTAGAGGTGACCTGCCTCGCCACACAGGTTGCAGCACTTGGCCTGTTTGCAGTCTTTTGTCTGGTGCCCTTCCTGTTTGCAGATCTTGCAGAGGGAGGCGCTGCAGTTGGCCGCCACATGACCAGCCTTGCCGCATGAGCGACAATGCTTGGGTTGCCCAGCGTAGACCAGGTAGCCACGGTTTCCCCCGATAGCGAAACTGGAAGGAGGGTGGAAAATGGCTCCCTTACCATCGGTCTTTAGCGTGACCTTAAACAGGCGTTTGCCTGTCCAGATCCCCAACTCGTCTCGAATCTCGGTGCCGCTCCCCACCTTATCGAAGTACCTGGTGAGGAAGGTGACCACGTCGGCGACAGGGACGAAGGGGTTGTACATATGCACCATCACCACACGTTCCCGTTGCAACGGCAGAGAAAAGAGTGGCTCCGCCGTCAGGATCTTCATCTCCGGCAGGTCTCTCTTTTCCTCGAACACCCTCAGGAGCTGGACGCAGTCTGCCACCCGCTTGAACGTCACGTTGAAAAAACCAGCTTTGGGGAAGTCCTGCAGGGATACGATCTCCGGAGCTTCGAAGCCACACGCCTTCAACAGGATCCTCCTGGCGAAGAAGACCCGATCCATAGGTGATCCTCCTTCGCTGTCGTTCACCATGACTCGGACGGTGATAGGTAACCCATGGTATGGATTTCGATTGGTTATAGCCTTTCCATCCCGACCTTGCCTTGGCAGGATCATGGTGTCGCCCCTGCAACACTTGATCTTAGCCAAAAGGCCGAGAAGGTGCTGCTGACTACCTGTCCCAGGGTCCTCCTCTCGCACTCTCCTCCAGGTGCTGCTGACTACCTGTCCCAGGGTCCTCCTCTCACATTCTCCTCTAGGTGCTGCTGACTGCCTGTCCCAGAGTCCTCCTCTCGCACTCTCCTGTTACTGAAGGTAATGGGACAACTCACACTATTTTATGATTTGGCACGGTTAACACAGGGGGAAATCTTCACTCCATTATTTTGGCTCAAAAAACCGACAAAACTCCCAGGGAAGCACCGTAAATGGTTAAAAATGGCTGTTTGCTTGGCGACCTACCTATCTTCCATCACAGTTACAGTACAAGACGGGAAGAACCCACTGCAAAATTTAATGACTCATAAAACTAATATCTACAAATCTCTGTCATTAATATTCTTCTATTTGTAGAATTAAAGCATTTACCATGATATAAATTTAATAAATTATAAATTTAACTATAGGAAGAGTTGATGCATAGGAAAAAGTATCACCAGCAGGCATTAAATATCATTTCTGGTCTTTTTTGGACGAATGAACAGTGCTGTCAAATTTTTCCTTACCTGCAATAGAAAATCAAAGAGAGCTAGTTTGCACCATTCGTAGTGATGAATATCAGTACACCTCCAGTCTGGTTTAGGAACTTTGCCACGGGCCCAACACTTCCATTTTAGCGATTGCTGGTAAGATATCCAATTCAATTTGATTGTAGACTGAGTGTTATTATCCGCCATTGACAAGGAAGGATCCCAGATAATAACAGGACGAGGTAGGCCATCTTTGAAAGAGCAAAACAAATTTAGATTTGTCTGAACTAATTTCCGAGAAGTGCAACACCAACCTTATATAGCACATAATATCATCTCCAACTCTTGGGATAACCTAGAAAGCCCATTTAGCGTGAGCACGTTTGTGGAATTTTCAAGATACGGGCCCTCCATGAAGAAAGACCTTCATTTATATAGAAGTTGTCAGAGATCCCAAAGTACTTTACGCCCAATTCATTATCTCATTATTTAAGTGTATTCTTTGTTATTCTGTCGGCAAACACAACAGTCAATTTGTACACAGCGAAATTCCACAAAAGCAATGATATGAATCAAAGAAATCACAGAAATGTTACAGTGCAGAAGGAGACCATTTGGCCCATCATGTCTGCACCGACTCTCAGAGCGAGCAATTCACTTAATGCCATTCTCCTGCCTTCTCCCTGTAGTCCTGCACATTCTTCCTTTTCAGGTAACAGTCTAATTCCCTTTTGAATGCTTCAATTGAACCTCCAGCACATTCTCAGGCAGTGCGTCCCATTGGCGGAGGGTGTCATGGCAGACAATGGGGGACAATTCAGCGTGAGGGCCAGAAATCGGTTTCATGCCAGGGTGAAAGCACAGCGGGATCATCCGATGGTGTCTGCCATGGTGGAACAGGAATCCCGCTAGAGGCCGGCATGAGCCCAATTTGCATCCCATTAATGGGGTGCAAAGTAAGGCCCAATGGGAATCATCCCCCCAATAACTGTACAGTTTTGATGTCAAATTGTCATCAGCAAAAATGCCACAAAAGCAAATTATAAAAATGGCGTTTCACGAAGTACTTTAAACAGCACAGCTTATGGCAGACGTCCTGCCAAAGAGATTTTAAACTGCACAGCCTATGTCAGAGATTGTGCCAAAGCCGTCTGAGTAACTTGGCTCCAGATCAAAGCACAGGCAAGCTGGGCAGAATTCTGATCAAAGTATAGAATTCTGATCTACCAGAACATCCCACGTTTGTTTATGTTTCCAAAATAAAAATAACATTTAAATACAAAGACCAGAATCAAACTTGAAATTTCCCCCCATTTTTCCAGACCCCGATGCCAGCATGTGAAATGTTGTAAGTGCACTGGTAGCTGTAACCTCAGGCCAGCAACACTGCTGAACTTAGGTAGAGAAAAATATAGATTATATTTTGTTAATGTTTTCCATTGGCCTTGTTAAACTGAATTAACTAGTGAATTATTAAGTTATTCAAATATTTGGAAATTAGTTATTTATATCTGCATCTTTTTTTAAGTCAAGCAGCAAATTTCTTGCACAAATAGTTCTACATTTGAGGAGTTCATACATTATGATTTAATGGCTCTGCTTCAGATTGACTGAGTGGACTGAAAGCTAACATTAATTTGCATTGTCAGTATTTGTAAACATGAGGCTTTACTGTACGCATTTAAAAGGAAAATAATTGTTAGAAGGTGGACATTTATGAATAATAAACCTTCACGGTGTTGTCTGTTCAACTCATCAATGCAAGCAAATGATTTTATGTTTGCCGACTCACTAGAGTTTTATTTTCATGAGTAAACATCACCCAAAGAGCTTTCAGCTCATTGTTGTAGTGGAGATAATTTTCACTGCTGTGATATTGTAAAATGGGGATAGTGAATCAACAGCACGTTTAATATCTCTACTGATTTTAATTAAAAAAAACAACCAATAGAGATGTAAAACAAGCTGCTAATTAACTAGCGCCCATTTTACCAACTGCACAATGCCAAAATCACCTCCATCACAACTAAAAATCACAACTAAATATAGGGGCTGAATCTTACCTATGTCGGGCGGGCTGGGTGGGAGCGAGCAGGGGCGGGCGCGGAGCCGATCACCACCCGCGATCGGGTGCGTGCCACCATTTTATGTGGGCGGGCCAATTAGGGCCTGCCCAGTGTAATACGCATTCCGCAGTGCTAAGCGCTACCTGTGCGGGCAGGGGGAGGAGGGAGAGTCACGGCCTGCACTCTTTCACGCATGCACACAAAAGAGCGCAGCAATCTCCCTGAGGCAAGGAGCTGCCTCAGGGAGATTAAATACATAATAAAAGTTTTCAAATAATAAAGTTAAAAATTATTTAAACATGTCCCCTCATGTGACAGTGTCACATGAGCTGGGACATGTTTGTGAAGTCACGAAAATTTATTTATTTACTTTCATACTTTTATTTTTATATATTCTATATATAATTAAAAATCTTACATCTGCCTACACAACTTGAATTGATGTAGTCATGTTTTAACACACACTTTGTGTCATTTTTTCCACTACAAATTCCTCTGTCTACATGTACTTGTCACCTGTAAATATTTTGTCGAACTACTGAGGAATCCTGTGAATCACATCCCAGATTATTTCTCCCAGCTGCGTTGTGTTATTGTATTTCTGTTTGTAAGTAAACAAGCTTCCAGATAAGTAATTTTCACCTAATATCTTTAAGTTATTATTTTTTAAAATATTTTAATCTTGTAAGGAGAATTCACTTAATAATTTTAAATGTCTGGGCTTTGGCATCCTTTGAGCTGGTGATAGGTATCAACTAATATTCATTATACTTACTGACTCCCACAACTACCTCACCTACACTTCCGCACACCCTACACCCTGTATGGGCTGCGTTCCATTCCCCTGTCTCCATCATATTTGTTCTGATGCAACCTCCTGCACCAGCGCTTCTGAGATTTTTTCTTTTCCCTACCTGAGGACTCTCTCCCACTGTAGTTAACAGGGCCCTCAATGGTGTCCTCCACATTTCTGCTTTCACCCCTTCCACACCCTCCCAGAACTACGATAGGGTTCCCCCTGCTTTCACCTTCCTCCCCACCGGCCTCTGTACTCAACAGATCATTTTCCATCATTTCCGCTATCTCTAGCGTGATGTCAACACCAGACACACCTTCCCCTCCCCTCCCCTTTCAGCATTCTGAAGGGACCATTCCCTCCATGATACTCTGGTTCACTCCTCTTTCACCCCCAACAACCCTTCCCAGAGCACCTTTCCATGCAATCACAGTAGATGTAACACCGGCCCTTTTAGTTCCTCTCTCCTCACCGTCCCAGGCCCCAAACACCCCTTCTTGGTTGAAGCTGCAGTTTACGTGTACTTTCAAAGTAGTCTACTGTATTCTTTGCTCACAATGTGGTATCCTCCAAATTGGGAAGACTAAACGCAAATTGGGCAACCACTTTGTGGGACACCTCTGTTCAGTCTGTAAGCATGACCCTGATGGCCTGTCATTTTAATTCTGCACCTTGCTCCCACGCTGACAGCTCTGTCCTCAGCCTACTACATTTTTCCAGGGAAAGATGTGCACCTTACAGTCTTCCAGACTCAAAATTGATTTCAACAATTTCAGGCCAGCATCTCAGCCTCCAAGTTTGTTCCCTTTTTGCTTGTTTCGGTTTTGCTCTTATTTTATTCTTTCAGTCAGTAGCACACCTGCTCTAGGCACATCTTTTGTTTCTTTGTTTCTTTTCTTGCCCTATCCCCATTCCCTTCAGCCATGGAAGACTAATTCTTCTGTCATTCACTCTCTTCTGTTTTTCACCCTATAACAGAACTTCCTTTTGTCCTTGTCCCACCCATCCCTTGCTCAAAACCTCTTACATTTCTAACTTTTTCCAGTTCTGATTAAAGGTCATCAACTATAATTCTGTTCCTCTCTCCACAGGTGCTGCCTGGCCTGATGACTATTTCCAGCATTTTCTGTTTTTAGTTCAAATCTTACTTGCATGGTAAAAGTTTTTTTAAAATTCCAGTCACTTGACAGTACATATTACATACAATAGACTGATTTAACTATCAAATTAAACAATATGACCTCTGATATGCAGTGGAATCTAACCGAACTTCAGGTCTAAACTGTAGCATGTGCCTGCATGCCACCATAATATAAAGGTGCTCGGCAGAGCAAAGGTTAATGTGGAGCTGGAGAATAGCAACGCCCATGGTATGATGCATAGAGTCACATGGTAATAGACCGAGAGAAGGAACACTCTGGAAACAGCCTGCATGGAAGTCACAGCACCATGCATGACAGTAACCTTGTATCTGTAAACAGTTAAAAGTTAACAATAAAAGGTTCATGTTTAAATGTACAAATCTCTAGATCTCATCATTGAGACGCTACTGCGCACCATAATACTAATGTTTGGCAGTGGTGGAATATCAGTGCTATCAATATATTGCAACATGGTGACAGCAGTGGCATCTCCTAAAAGATATTACATCAGAGATAGTACCATAACCTGACATGGTGATCTGCAGTGATATGAAAGGTGGCAGCTAAATGCATGAACCCAGAGCAGCATCCCAAGGTATGAAAAATTACAAGCAACTGAAGCCTAACTAGAGCGGCACGCACCTTAGAAGAAAATTTGAAGCAAAAGTTGAGGAAGCTTCACTACAGACTTAGTAGTGAGGAATCCACCAGAGTGAGTGGGAGTCCATTACAGGAAATTTCAAGAACCTGAATGACATGGTTCATAAAATAGTGAGCAAAAATACAAAAAAGTAGCTGTACCTACATTTTAGAGTAGGTGATGGTCCCAAGGGCTCAACATCCAGAGGGCAGCTGAAAGGCAGCTGCAAGTAAAAAAACAAAGCTTTAAAAAAAAGCTGCAAAAAAAATCTGACAGAGTTATATAGAGAAATCCACAGAGCACAGTAAGAAAAAAAGAAAAAAGCCTGCAGCGTTTAAGAGAAAGGGAACCCCTTCCAGCTGAAATCTTAGTTTTAAAAGCACTCTAAACTAAAAGGAAATAGCTTCAAACACCCTCATTTTAAAGTAGGGGGAGCAAATTCAGGTTTCCAGCCCAGTGCAATACAGGACAGTACCAACAGCTGCATTGATACCTTTGTTGCAAAATACAACACCTGCAAAGCTTTTCTTTCAAAATTGAGTCAAAAATATCCCTGGCAACAAGTCTCTAAAAAAAAAACAGAGGTAAGTCAACTGTATCCTAACAACTACAGACAGGGTGAACAAAAGTTACTACATTCAGTCTTAAAGAGGCAACACAATTTAAGTTGTAACTACAAGAAAATAAATCAGCCATAGACAGAAAATTGGAAGAGACCACAGAGGGAGGGCAACTCCACTGTGGGAAACAAGGGACCGAGAGAGAGAGCAACTCCATCGTGGGCAACAATAGACCCCAGAGAGAGGGCAACTCCCAATAAAGTGCCAAAGGCAACAAAAGACCCCAGAAAGAGAGCAACAAAAGGCCTTGGAGAGAAGGCAAGAAAAGACCCCAGAGCGAGGGCGAACAGCCTGCTACAACTGAAAGTTAACACACAACTATCGGTATTGATGGAAAATGCTCTTGCTTCGGAGTTAGAATGTTCAAGCCTCCCTCTAGAATTGAAGCATGTAAACTAAACTGATATTTTAGTGCTCAACTGAGGCAATGCTGGAGGTTCTGTCTTTCAGAGAATTTTTAAAAATATTAATTCTTTCATGGGCACTGATAAGGCCAGCATTTGTTGCCTACCCCCAATTGCCTGTGAACCAAGTGGCTTGCCACACCATTTCAGAGGGAAGTTAAGAGTCTGGATTCACATGTAGGCCATGCCAGGTAAAGATAACAGATCAAAAACAAAAATACCTGGAAAAACTCAGCAGGTCTGACAGCATCTGTGGAGAGGAACACAGTTAACATTTTGAGTCTGTATGACTCTTCAACAGAACTAAGTAAAAATAGAAGAGAGGTGAAATATAAACTGGTTTAAGAGGGGGTGGGACAAGTAGAGCTGGATAGAGGACCAGTGATAGGTGGAGATAACCAAAAGATGTCACAGACAAAAGGGTGTTGAAGGTGGTGATATTATCTAAGGAATGTGCTAATTAAGGGGAGAAAGCAGGACAAGCAAGGTACAGATAGCCGTAGTGGGGGTGGGGTGGGGTGAAGGATAACAGATTGCAGGTATTAGTGTGGATTTTTACAACAAGCAACAATGGTTTCATGGTCACCATTACTGAGACTCACTTTTCAATTCCAGATTACTAATCTAATTTAAATTCTACCTGCTCCCACAGTGGGATTTGAATCCTTGTCCCTAGAGCATTAGCCTGGGCTTTTGGATTACTAATCCAGTAACATTACCACTACACCACTGTCTGCACCCAGAAAATATGTTAAACCAAGCTCCTATGTGATATCTCAGGTTGATATAAAAGAAGAGCTGGGAAGTTTCCCAGTGTCCTGACCAATATTTATCAGTCATCCAAAACCTCACAATAGATTTGGAGAGGCCTTTTATCCTTGAAAGAACATAAGCAATGAGATTGGGTACACATGGTGGAGATGTCGTGGTCTGTGTTCACGAGGAACAAATGCTAACTTGGGAATTTGTTGTAAGTGGGAATTCAGTGCAAAGGGGGAAGGAGGTGCTGTTTTTTATACCTTCCTTTCAGCCTTCAGCCTTCTCCAGCTCTGAGGAGATGTCCTTAATCCCAGGACTGGGCAGGCTTCAGGACTCACACTCTCAGCTGTAAAGAACCGTATCTATACCGCTAACTATACTGCCCCCTAATGTAGCTACATTCCTTTTGACTTCCCCCACTTGAATGGCTCCCTGCACCATGATGCCTTGGTCAGTTTGCTCATCCACCCTGCAGTCCCTGCCCTGGTACACACAAGCTGCAAGAACATTGAACCTGTTGAACAATTCCAAGGGCTGAGGCTCATCCATTGCTACTTTCTGGGTCCTCATACTTGCCTCACTCGCAGTTACATCCTCTTGTCCTGGGCCATGGACTATTTCAGAGGTACGCAGCCTAAGGGATGTGACTGTATCTTGGAACAAAGTGTCCAGGTAACTTCCCCCCCCCTCCGACGCATCAGCGTCCAAAGCTTGGACTCCAGCTCATCAACTCTAGGCTGAAATTACTCAAGCTTATTACGTACTGTAGATATGGTTGCCATGGATCACACTGATGTCGACCAATTCCCATATGCTATGGTTCCAATAATCAACTGCCCTGCCATCTTTAATGTGCTTTATTTAGCTAACTAGGTTTCAAGTTTAGAAATATTTGTTTTCTGTACGCATATTAAGTGGGATGAATCATAGAATGCTTATAGCACAGAAGGAAGCCATTTGGCCTGTCGTGTCTATGCTGGCCCTCTAAGGAGCAATTCACCTACTGCTACTCCCCTGCCATTTCCCTGTGGCACTGCAAATTTTTCCTTTTCAGATAATGATCCCTTCTGAAAGTCTCAATTGGCCCAGTCTCCACCACACTCTCAGGCAGTGCACTCCAGATCCTAACCACTCACTGCATTAAAAAGTTTTTCCTCATGCCACCATTGCTTCTTTTGCCAATATTCTTAAATCTGTTCCCTCTGGTTCTCAATCGCTCCACCAATGGAAACAGTTTATCCCTATCTACTCTGCCTAGGCTCCTCATGATTTTGAATACCCCCATCAAATCTGTTCTCAATCTTCTCTTTCCCAAGGAGAACAGTCCCAATTTCTCCAATCTATCTACATATTTGAAGTTCCTCATCCTTGGAACCATTCTTGTGAATCTTTTCTGTACCTTCTCTAATGCCAACACAACCTTCCTAAAGTGTGGTGCCCAGAACAGGACACAATACTCCAGTTGCTCCGAATCAGTGTTTTATACAGGTTTAACATAATTTCCTTGCTTTTGTACTCTATGCCCTTGTTGATAAAGCCCAGAAGGCCCTATGTTTTATTAACCGCTTTCTCAAGCTGTCCTGTCACTTCTTGACAAGCTCTTAACAAGTTTTTAAACAGTGTTCATTAGCCTCAATGGGGATGAGTGCAGGATTCCTGACCTGCCCTCCTCAATCATGTTGATTATTGCTGGCATCAGAATTGGTGTCTTGAAATTAACATGCCACCAATGTAGATATTTTCAGGACTCCCCCATTTCTGTTTCCAACTTCATGGGAGTCTTGAAAATTCAGTTTGCAACACTTATCAATGTTCATGGGATCAGTGGAATAAGGAACAATTTTATGACTTTCAAGGCTACAACAATTCACTAGCAGAATTGAAAAAGTGAAAGTTAATTTTCCTTCTGTTATACACCATATACACTCTAGCTTCAAGCACAGGAGCCAGCAAGCCACAACCTGCCATGAGAGTTGGGAATGCACATAACAAACAATAACTGAAACCGCATATCCACCCATAAAAAGGTACATCCAGATATTACCAAGCCAACTTCCAAAGAGATGCATAAAACTGTATTCCTTAAATGTGACCTATATTGGAGTTTCCGTACAAATATATCTTAACTAATACCATATCCCTGCATATCTCTTACTTTTCCAGTTGCTTTGCACTTTCTTATTTACAGTATTGATTAAGAGACAATGGACGCGAAATTGAGCTCAGCAGCATCCGTTGTTTGGGCCCAACGAGTGCCATTCGGAGACCAAAACGGTGTCTGCTGTGCACACACGTCTGTCACAAATCACTCTGGGTGCCATTGTGGTGAAGACGTTAGGGTACACAGCTAACATCCACTAGAGGTATGCAAAGCATGCAGATCATGACAAAAATCACAATTTTTACACCAACTGGACCATTTTGGAGCTCAACACTCTAGTTGATGCCATCTCTTAACCTTACATAGCTGAACATGATTGAAGCAGCGGAAAGGATTCTCATCCAGCAACGCTGCATAAAGAGTTCAACAACTATTTAATTAGTTGCTGATTGATTTGTTCTGGCTGTTGCTATGATTTTACAGGTTTTGATGCTTCCCACAGTTTTTTCAAAAGTCTACAGGGAGTTATGTTGTAGACGTTGAAGGGCTTTTTGCTGACTTCAAGGCTTCTGCACAAACCAGTCTCTGCCAGACATGGGTGTACTAGTAAGCATTCACCTTGGAATAGAACATGACTGGGCGAATGAACAGAGGTCACACCGAGCAGGGCAAGCTGTTGGATGAGGGAGGAGTAAGAAGGAGAGAAGGGCATTGAGCAGGAGCCCATATCCACCCAGGGTGTTCTGGAAGAAATTCTCCCACCTGAACCTCAGTGAAGAGCAATGTGTGAGAGGTCTTCACTGAAGGAAAGGCAAGGGCTGCACTGCCCATTGCTATGAAAGTGACAATAGCAATGTCCTTTTATGCCTCCAGCTCATTCCAGGCTGGAGCTGGAGATATTTGCAATATCTCACAGTTTGCATCCACTGTTTCATAAGGGAGGTCACTGAGGCCTCCTGTTCATAGAGAGCTAACTATATTTCATTCTCTGTTACCAAAAACAAGCAGGCAGAATGAACATGAGGGTTCACGAGGATTGCAGGCTTCCCCAATGATGCAGGGTGCCATTGATTGCACATACGTTGCTTTATGGCACCACATGTCAACACTGCCATGTGCCAGAACCAAAAGAGATCCCACTCCCATATTGCATACAATTGTAAATTCATCATACTTGTGCATTACCTTCATGTGGAAGAGGAGGAGGAAAAAAAAGGAGAGGAGGGTCAACCTAGACAACCCCTTTCTGCTCTGGCTCTACATGAAGAACTAAATCAATACAGCGATACCGGTAACCACCACCCCAAATCTCCAATCACCAGCAGTTTTGCACCTAACCATCCCTCTGACTCTGACCATCACATTGTGTTCTTGGCCACATTGCAAAAATGAAATGTACCACAAAACAAACATTCCAAACCAAATTATCAATGAAACAATATTGCATATAATACATAAACTAATTATACGTGTGCACTCCCTTAGTGCCTGTCTTACAGATGCCTTTGCCAATCTGAGTTGTCCTATGTAGTTTGGGAGATCGTATTGTAGTGGTTGGCAGGCTGTGACGAGTGGTGTGTCACTGGGATCAGTGCCGGGGCCTCAACTTTTTACAATTTATATAAATAACTTGGATGAAGGAACTGAAGGAATGGTGGTTAAATTTACTGATGACACAAAGATAGGTAGGAAAGTAAATTGTGAAGAGGATGTAAGGAGGCTACAAAGTGACATAGATAGGTTAAATGAGTGGGCAAAGATCTGGCAAAAGGAGTATAATGTAGGAAAATGTGAAATTGTTTATTTATAAATAATGAAGAATAAAAAAGAAGCATATTATCTAAATGACTCTTCAACAGAACTAAGGAAAAATAGAAGAGAGGTGAAATATAAGCTGGTTTAAGGGGGGGTGGGACAAGTAGAGCTGGATAGAGGGCCAGTGATAGGTGGAGATAGCCAAAAGATGTCATAGACAAAAGGACAAAGAGGTGTTGACGGTGGTGATAGATAATATCTAACAGCTTATATTTCACCTCTCTTCTATTTTTCCTTAGTTCTGTTGAAGAGTCATACGGACTCGAAACATTAACTGTGTTCCTCTCCGCAGATGCTGTCAGACCTGCTGAGTTTTTCCAGGTATTTTTATTTTTGTTTTTGTTTTGGATTTCCAGCATCCGCAGTTTTTTGCTTTCATATTATCTAAAAGGTGAGAGATTGCGGAGCTCTGAGATTCAGAGGGGTCTGGGTGTCCTAGTATATGAATCACAAAAGGTTAGTATGCAGGTACAGCAAGTAATTAGGAAAACTAATAGAATGTTATAATTCATTGTGAGAGGAACTGAATACAAAAGTAGGAAGGTTCTCCTTCAGTTGTACAGGGAATTGGTGAGACCACATCTGGAGTGCTGTGTACAGTATTGGTCTCCTTATTTAGGGAACAATGTAAATGCATTGGAAGCAGTTCCGAGAAGGTTCACTAGGCTAATACCAGGAATGGATGGGTTGTCTTATGAGGAAAGGCTGGGCATGTTAGGCTTGTACCCACTGGAATTTAGAAGAGTAAGAGGTGACTTAATTGAAACCTTTAAGAGCCTGAAGGGTCTTGACAGGGTGGATGTGGAGAGGACGTTTCCTCTTGTGGGAGAATCTAGAACTACGGGTCACTGTCTAAAAATAAGGGGTCACTCATTTAAGACAGAGATTAAGAGAATTTTTTCTCTCAAGAATGTTGTGAGCCTTTGGAACTCTTTTCCTCAAAAGGCAGTGGAAACAGAGCCTTTGAATATTTTTAAGGCAGAGCTAGATAGATTCTTGTTTAACAAGGGGGTGAAAGGTTATCAGGGATAGGTAGGAATATGGGGCTGAGGTTACATTCAGATCAGCTATGATCTTATTGAATAGCACAGCAGGCTCGAAGGGGCCGAGTAGCCTACTCCTGCTCCTCATTCGTCTGTTCATATGGTAATATCATTGAACTAGTAATCCAGAGGCCCAGGCTAATGTTCTGGGGACAGGAGTTCAAATCCCACCATAGTAGCTAATGAAATTTAAATTCAGTTAATTAAAAAACTCTGGGATTGAAATCTCGTCTCAGTAACGGTGACAATGAAACTACCATCGATTGTCGTAAAAGACCCATCTGGTTCAGTAATGTCCTTTAGGGAAGGAAATCTGCCACCCTAACCTGGCCTGGCCTGGCCTACAAGTCAATCCAGATCCTCAGCAATGTGATTGACTCTGAAATAGCCTAGCAAGCCAGTCAGTTCAAGGGCAATTAGGGATGGACAACGAATGCTGCCATTACCAATGATGCCCACATCCCATAAAAGAATTTTTAAAAATAACGTTAACCCAGTGGCTACAGCACGGTTGGTGGAAGGCCACTGAATTTCAGTGGAGAAGACTGAAAGTGGCCTTGGAGAACAGCCTCAAGCATCTCTTAGCCTAAAAGGCCCAGCTTTGCATCTAACACAGCTGTAAAACCTTAGCATGGGTGGCAACAGCAAGGGCACTGACAGAGTGGCAATTGTGCAAGCATGAATGCCATCAGGAGACATGGCAGCAGGTTGGCACTCTCTAAAAACCTTAGCAATTCCAGTAATCTGTTGGAGATCAGATTGCTGGACTGCTGTGAGACCCTGCAAATCCCTTTGAACATTTCTACCTGCAGGCATGATGGCAGCAGACTGAGTTTGCATGGCAGCAGGCTGCTCTTGCATAACTTCACTCTCAGCATCCACTGCAGCACTTCTGGTGGAATCTACTTGTGATGCAAGTAGCTTAGTGCTGATTGCAAAATAATTATTTTCACTGAGTATAAAAATATTTTAAGAGTATAATATATAAATAATTATTTTTATATTGTAGTTTTATTCCTGCATTTGGTATGATAATCCCAAGGTCAAGATTTTGGGATAAGTTGGATCACAGGTGTAATGTATCGCTGGAAAATGACAAAAGCACCAATCAAGCTAATTATAAAAACATAACTGACTTAAATAAGCTAAACGACAATTCTGCACAACTTTTTTGTGTGCCTAGCAAGAGAACATTCAAAGTCACTATTACAATTTGTAAAATTAGAGTTGGTTTATTTTTAACATAATTAAAAATGTCATTAGTAGAATTATGAAGATTTTTTTTAATTCCCAAGGCTTACCAAAATATAATTAGTTATCTCTCTTTTCTAAAAAATGTGCAATTTGCATCTTGTCACTGCTAACAATTTTATGGGATATTATGCTTTTAAGGATTTATTTAATGGGTTGATGTGGATCATAGATCTGATCTGGTGAGGTAGAATTTCTGTGGGGCGTCCCGAGCTCTCACTGTAACTCTAATGGAAGATCAGTGGAAACCTAAAGAAATTACATCAACAGTCATTCAGATCTTTTCTCTAAGATGACTGCCAAGGCCATACCAGATCAGGAGCACCGCTGTTACTCGTGCCTTATACTTAATGCTGCTAATGTTGAACTGATAAGAGTGGAATGCCTGCAGTTTTATTTTTTCCACAAATTAGTTAGGTTGATTGGAGTTTGCCTAAAAACGCTATTACTGTAAACTATTCATTTTAAATAGATTTGCATTAGTCATTATAATCTGTACAAAGTGGATTGAGCATTTGACATTTTCTGCTGTCTAAATTGCAAGCAGATGTAGTGAAAACACTAAACAAATTCCAGTAGGCAATGAATCGGCTTAATAGTTCGCCCTGGGCAATGCAATTTAAGACATGCATTGCCAGCTCTGAAAGGGTGCAGCCTGCTTAAGTTAAGTCTGGTGAAACTGTTGACAGGGAAACAATGATTAGGAAACTCTAACTGTAACAAAGACATTGAACCTCCCCCCTGACAGGAATGTTGTGTCTAATACCTGTTACATATTATCATCCAATGCATATGAACTGTGGGGATATATCGTCAAAGAAATGTTAAGATCCGCAACAGAATAATTTCACAAACTAACTTTGATGAATTTTTATACCATATATTTAAAGAGATAGAAACACATTTTACATAAATAGATATTGCACTCTTCTTAACTATGCTAATCCATTATCTGATACAAGGTAGGTGACTTTGTAGATGCATATGAAAAAGAACTAAGGTGCAAGATTAAGGTACACATTTTTCCAAAAGCATGCATAAAATAATGCACACAAACCCATTGTGAAATGTGGGGTAAAATTCCACATTTTGAAAATTGGGGTCTGTAATGCTATCAAAAAATACATTGGCCCATAACTTCCAAGCTCCCGGCATCAGATTTGGGGCATACCCCAAAGATGTGCTGGGGAATCTCTCTGGGAAGTTCCCAGGTTAGGGTTTATATGGCAATTGTCCAGAAGTGCACACTTCCTTGGACCTCTTTTAACTTCTGAGTCACTATTGTAAAGACCCAGGCCAACCCCACTGGACTCCCCCCACACCCCTGGCCACCCTCACATGGGGCTCCACCCACCCCCCCTCCCCACCCCGACACCCACCCCACAAAACACCCTCCCTGACCTCCGACACCCCGGACTTACAAACACCCACAACCTTCCCGACCTCCGAACTCCCACCCCCGACCTCCGAACCCCCACGCCCCCACCTCCTATGTCCCCCATCCCCGACCTCTGAGCTCCGTCAAAAAGGAGGCGCGATCTCCTTGAATCCGCTGGAGCGAGACTGCTGGGGCCTGCGAGGAGTCTTTTGATGCAGGCCCCAAGCAGCTCCGCGAACGGAAATGTCAACGTAATTTTCAAGACCAGGTATGCGTGCATTTATTCTTCTAATTTCTGCGGGCCAGCACTTTCCTATGCTAGTCAGAAGTTACAGCCTAATTTTTTTACAAACAGATAGGAATGTTAATTTTCCTCTGAGCATGTCCATGGAGCCCAACATTGTCAAGTTTAACAGACAAGTTTTATACCAATCTGAGGTGAACAATGATGATCACAGTTTACAATCTTAATCATCAGAAAATGAGCCACTTAATTTCAGAATATATTTTCTTTACCAATAGAGGCGTACTAAACAGGAATTTTGAAGACCATCTGGAATAAGTAGATTAGAAAGGTGGATTTTACTGGTGAAGTTCTCAGTTCAGTTATGCAACAGGTAGTGTCAGAAATACAGTAATATTTGGTTCTGGTACACACCATTCAATCCACAAGCAAAGTCTGGGAAGACTTCACTAGTTTGGTCCACTAGCAGGTGGTTAGGAAAAGAATAATGTACACCAAGAAGACGACTAAGGAAAATCTAGCTTTCAATCAGAAATCACAAGTGACAGTTCTCAAGAAATCAAGGGAGCACAAAGAAAGAAAGTATAAAGCACATCACTCAAGGCACATAATTGTATGGAGAGAAGTAGTACATGGTCCACATACAAACATAAGAATGGGAGCAGGAGTAGGCCATTCAGCCCTTCAAGCATGCTTGGCCATTCAATAAGATCATGTCTGATATGATCATGGCCTCAAATCCACTTTCATGCCTGCCCCCCATAACACTTGACTCCTTTGTAGATCAAAAATCTGTCTAACCCAGCCTTGAATAGGTTCATTGATCCAGCCTCTATTGCTCCCTTGGGATGGTGAATTACAAAGATCGATGACCTTCTAAAAGAAGAATTCCTTCTCATCTCTGTCTTAAATGGGACAGACCTCTTCTTCAGAAACTGAGCCACTTGTTCCAGATTTTCCCATGAGGAAAAGCAACCTATCAGTGTTTTACCTATCAAGCTCCCTCAGAATCTCATATGTTTCAAAATCCTCTCATTCTTCTAAGCTTCAATGAGAATAAGCCCAACCTGCTCAACCTTTCCTTATAAGACAACCCCTTCATCCCAGGAATCAACCTAGTGAACCTTCTCTGAACTGCCTCCAAAAACAAGTACATTCCCCCTTACCAAAACTGTACCTGGTGCTTCTGATGTGGTCTGACCAATGTACTGTTGTAGCACGACCCCTAACTTAATGAGCTTTTATTTTGTGCATTAACCTATTATGTGGCACTTTATTGAATGCCTTTTGGAAATCCATCTCTTGAGTATTGCTGAAAAGAGAAACATATTGCTGAAACTTTTTTGTCTTACACTCATCAGCACACCCGCAAGAATGCCAAATTTGAAACAATCACAACAATTTATACCACAGGAAGAGGCTGATTGGTTGGCAAGTTGGCTACAATTGGCTGAGACATTGCCATGGAGAGAGAAACAGGAAACTATAGACTCTCCAAGCTCCCAGGTAATTCAAAGAAGGTACGAGGCTTGAACATATTCCTTTTGTTTGCAGAGAATTCATATGAATATGAATGTTTGTCGTTTCTAGCAAGCATAAATGAGCCATGTTATGAGCTTGACTGATTACCTTAAATTGGTTGTTAGTGTAACTATCAGCACAATCAGGATTGTTCAGCAAGTGCTGCCCAATTACAAAATCACACTTAACAGTAAATATTTTGTTTGGTGTAAAACCAATTAACATTCGTTTCTCCTATAGTATAAATTGTTGCGATCATTTGAAATTTGGCATTCTTGCATTTGTCCTGATGAGTGCAAGGCTACATCTACTGGCTCCCCTTTATCTACCCTACTCGTTACATCCTCAAAAGTCTCTAAAAAATTTATCAAATGCGATTTACTTTCTGTAAAGTCAGGTTGACTTTTTCTGATCATGCTATGATTTTCAAAGTGCATTGTTAAGATTGCCTTAATAAGAGATACTCTTGAGCAACACTGGGCCTTGGTGGCAGCAGCCTGGGCTGGCTGGCTGAAAGGCAACAAAAAGGACACTGGTGAAGTAGCAGTAGTGGGTGAACAAATGCTGTTTATCTGAGAGAGTACACCAGTTTCATGCTCCATGGAGCCACTGCTACTCTCTCAGGGAAATGCCTCAGCAACCTACTAATCTGTTGGAGGACAGATTACTGGACTGCTGTCATGCCATCCAAGCTTTTCCAAACACTGGTATCCATAGCCATGATGCCAGCTGTCTGAGTTTGCATGACAATAAGCTGACCTTGCTTGACTTCAATCTGAGCTTCCACAACAACATTCAGACCGTTGGTAGGAGCTGCTTGTGCTGCAATGGAAGCTAAGGCATTGGACATCAGACACTGCATCATGGTAGGGTCCACATATTTCCTAATTGAGTTGTTGGAAATGCATTCATGTTGGAAATGATGGGCTCCAGGCTCCATGCAAAGTCCTGTGACAAGTTGGTGCCAGTCTCCTCAACATTTTGTTTATTTGTTCATGGGATATGGGTATCACTGACTAGGCCAGCATTTATTTCCCATCCCTAACTGCCCTTGAGAAGGTGGTGGTGAGCTACCTTCTTCAATTGCTGCAGCGCATGTGGTGTAGGTACAGCCACAATGCTGTTAGGAAGGCAGTTCCAGGATATTGACCCAGCACAATGAAGGAATGGCATTATATTTCCAAGTCAGGATGGTGAGTGGCTTGGAGGGGAACTTCCAGGTGGTGGTGTTCCCATCTATCTGGTGTCCTTGTCCTTCTAGATGGTCGCTATCATGGGTTTGGAGTTTGCTGTCTTAGGAGTCTTGGTGAATTCCTGCAGTGCATCTTAAAGATGGTACACACTTCCGCCACTGTGCATCTAAGGTGGAGGGAGTGAATGTTTGTGGAAGGTGTGCCAATCAAATGGGCTGCTTTGTCCTGGATGGTGTCAAGCTTCTTGACTGTTGTTGGAGCTGCACTCATCCAGGCAAGTGGAGAGTATTCCATCACACTCCTGACTTATACCTTGTAGATGGTGGACATGTTTGGGGAGTCAGGAGATGAGGCACTTGCTGCAGGAGTCCTAGCCTCTGACTTGCTCTTGTAGCCACAGTATTTATATGGCTAATCCACTTCAGTTTCTGGCCAATGGTAACCCCCAGGATGTTGATAGTTGGGGATTCAGCAATGATAATACCATTGAATGCCAAGGGCTGATGCTTCGATTCTCTCATGTTGGAGATAGTCATTGCTGGTACTTGTGTGGCACAAATCTTACTTGCCATTTCTCAGCCCAAGCCTGGGTATTGTCCAGGTCTTGCTACATTTGGACGTGGAGTGCTTCAGTAACTGAGGAGTCACGAATGATGCTGAACATTGTGCTATCATCAACGAACATCCCCACTTCTGGCCTTATGATGGAAGGAAGGCCATTTATGAAGCAGCTGAAGATGGTTGGACCGAGGACACTGCCCTGAGCAACTCCTGCACTGATGTCCTGGATCTGAGATGATTGACCTCCAACAACCATCACCATCTTCCTTTGTGCTAGGTATGACTCTAACCAGGGTAGAGTTTTCCCCTTGACTCCCATTGACTCTAGTTTTGCTAGGGCTCCTTGATGCCACACTCGGTCAAATGCTACCTTGATGAGTTCAGCTCTTTTATCCATATTTGAACCAAGGCTGTAATGAGGTCAGGAGCTGAGTGGCCCTGGCGGAACCCAAACTGAGCATCAGTTAGCAAGTCATTGCTAAGCACACATCATTTTACTGATGATCGCGAGTAGGCTGGTGGGGTTGTAATTGGCCAGGTTGGATTTGTCCTGTTTTTTGTGTACAGGACATACTTGGGCAATTTTCCACATTGCCAGGTAGATGCCAGTGTTGTAGCTGTACTGGAACAGCTTGGCTAGGGGCATGGCAAGTTCTGGAGCACAAGTCTTCAGTATTATTGCCGGAATATTGTCAGGGCCCATAGCCTTTGCAGTACCTAGTGCCTTCAGCCATTTCTTGATATCACGTGGAGTGAATCAAATTGGCTGAAGACTGGTACCTGTGAAGCTGGGGAGGCCAAAATGGATCATCCACTCTGGCTGAAGATTGCTGCAAATGCCTCCGCCTTTTCTTTTGCGCTGATGTTCTGGGCTCCCCCATCATTGAGGATGGGGATATTTGTGGAGCCTCCTCCTCCAGTGCATTGTTTAATTGTCCACCACCATTCACGACTGGATATGGCAGGACTGCAGATCTTAGATCTGATCCGTTGGTTGTGGGATC
The DNA here is from genome assembly GCF_964194155.1 of Cetorhinus maximus. Lineage (NCBI taxonomy): Eukaryota > Metazoa > Chordata > Chondrichthyes > Lamniformes > Cetorhinidae > Cetorhinus > Cetorhinus maximus. Next base: position 44,459,711 of record NC_135879.1, on the reverse strand, counting down.
TGTCTATCACACGCTGCTTACCCTGTTTGAATGCAAATAGCCTTGTGTTGTGGCTTCATCAGGTCGACACCTCATTTTTAGGTATTCCTGGTGCTGCACCTGGAATGTTCTCCTGCACTCTTCATTGAACCAAGGTTGATCCCCTGGCTTGGTGGTAATGGTAGAGTGGGGGATATGCTGGGCCATGAGGTTACAGATTGTGGTTGAACACAATTCTGCTGCCCACAGCAACTCATGGTTGCCCAGTCTAGAGTTCAAAATATGTTTGAAATCTATCCTATTTAGCATGGTGGTACTGCCACACAACATGATGGAGGGTATCCTCAATGTGAAAACAAAGACTGCGCGGTGGTCACTCCTACCGATACTGTCATGGGCAGATGCATCTGCGGCAGACAGATTGGTGAGGGTGAGGTCAAGTATGTATTTCCCTCTTGTTGGTTCCTTCACCACCTGCTGCTCGCCCAGTCAGGCAGCTATGTCCTTTAGGACTCGGCCAGCTCGGTCAGTAGTGGTGCTACCAAGCGACTCATAGTGACGGACATTGAAGTCCCCCACCCAGAGCACTTCCTGTGGCCTTGGCACCCTCAGTGCTTCCTCCAAGTAATGTTCAACATGGAGGAGTATTGATTCATCAGCTGAGAGAGAGGGCAGTGCATGGTAATCAGCAGGAAGTTTCCTTGCCCATGTTTGACCTGATGCCATGAGACTTCATGGGGTCCGGAGTTGATGTTTAGGACTCCCAGTGCAACTCCCTCCCGATTGTATGCCACTGTGCCACCACCTCTGTTGGGTCTGTCCTGCTGGTGGGACAGGGCAGACCCAGGGATGGTGCCTGGCACGTTGTCTGTCAGGTATGATTCCGTGTGTGCGACTATGTCAAGCTGTTGCTTGCCTAGTCTGTGAGACAGCTCTCCCAATTTTGGCACTAGTCTCAGATGTTAGTAAGGCTGACTTTGCAGGACCAACAGAGCTGAATTTGCCATTGTAATTTCTAGTGCCTAGGTCAATGTCGGGTTCCATTCCTTTGAGACTCTTTAGCAATTTGATACAATTGAGTGGCTTGCTAGGCCATTTCAGAGGGCATTTAAGAGTCAACCAAATTGCTGTGGATCTGGAGTCACATGTAGGCCAGACCGGGTAAGAACAGCAGATTTCCTTCCCTAAAGGACATTAGTGAACCAGATGGGTTTTATAACAATCAGCAATAGTTTCATGGTCATTTTTAGACCTTTAATTCCAGATTTTATCGAATTCAAATTTCACCATCTGCCATGATGGGTTTCAAACCTGGATCCCCAGACATTACCCTGGGTCCCTGGATTACTAATCCAGTGACAATACCAGTAAGCTTTCCCAATGCATTAGGCATTTCAATGTGTAGTCCCATTAGCCTTCTTCTGTAATCTGATCCATCTGCAGCTCGTATGTGGCTTTACACTCCGATGAGCTGACAACTAGGCTATCCATGTCCCTAGCCCTGACTGCAGCATGCTATGCCTGGTGCCTCATCATTTGCAGGTCCCACCTCTAATCTATCCTCTAAAATACATGCAGTGTCAGTATCTGAATTGGTGGCGACGTCTGTGAACTCAAGTAACTTTGTGATGATTATCACTCACTCCTTGGTGTTCCTGCATTGCCTGACCAGGTTGCGCTTCTTGGTTATCTGAAAGAAAATAGGCATGAGGACAAGGTTGTGGTAAGGGGATGTGTGAAAATTAAGAGGTGCATGCCTACACCATCTGCAGCTTTAATGTGAGAAGCGATTGTCGCACGAAGAGGAAATGTGATGTGAGAAGATGGATTAGGTATGACAATGCTAACATCTTCAAAGGATTCAGCCCTGCCTGTGGCCACTGCCTCAGCAATGGCCTTGCAATAATGACCAACACTGTCTCCTCCAAGGAAGTTAGAGCATGAAGGTGTGTTTCTCCTCCTCCCATTAGTTTCTGCTGCTTCCTGCAAGAGAGAGAGAAGTGTGTCAGTGAGTTTTGACAAATATGTTTGAGTGATGTGGTTGTCATGGTTGAATAGCTGCCAGTGTATGCAAGCTGTGAAATGTGGGTGTGAAACTTGTAACAATGCTAATTACGCAAGGGTACAGTGAAGCTTATGTATTTTATGTCTGAGTCCTGCTTTTCGAGATTGCTGATAGGTGAGTGTTGGGGGTGTGTGATTTGAGCAGTGGCTGAAGCTAGTCGTGCATTTGGTAGGAAAAGGCATTTGAAAATGCATTCCTCATATTCAACACTTGTGTGAGGTAATTAAACTTCTTGTAGCACTACATTCAGACCATTGAGACTAGACCCCTGGCATTGCACTTTGTAGCTATCTGCTCCCACTGCCATTTCACCATGTGTCTCCAAGGGCTGCCCGGGTATCTATGACACCACGGTTTAGAGCAAACATTCCTCTGCTAAGACTGCGAGTTGAACAGCTCTGGGCTGAATTAGGTCAGCTTACAACAATAATTAGAGATTGTATTGTGATCAATATCAGACACTCAAAAAAAAACTTTTCCTTAAATCAAACATCTTGGCTCTGTGCCCTCAACCCTAGCCTTACTCGCAATTCCCAACCCCGCTGTTTGCTTCAATCTCACTCTGTTAACCCAAATCCTAAACTCAACTCTAACTCAAATAATAATTTTATGGGGCATAATTCCACTGCACAATTTGCATTGATGTAAATTGATATTTAAGTTGTCAAAAATAAGAACAGCGTAGGTTGTTTTAGGTTGCAGTTAAATTGTGCTTACTGAAACCAGTTAGTTTCAGGGTTCACAACAGTTGTATAGCCATAAGTGGTACTACCACTCATATTTCTAGAATGTTTCAAAGGCTTGTACACCCCAGGATATAATCATAATACCAACAGCAATTTGATGACACAGGCATGTTTATACACACATCATACAAACACAAAGCACTGAAAGTGAAAATTTAAAGTAAATTTAGCTAAATGTATGGGCTATAGAAAAGATATCAATAATATCTTCATGCTTTGTTAGTGAGTTGCAATCAAGGACAGCGAGGCAGTCAGAAGCACTGAGTCGATCCAGTAAAAAATGGACATCTAGATAATGGTACTAGCTGATTCCTTAACATCAAATATCTTTCTCCTCATCACATTTATTTGAGCCTTAAGGGTAAAAAAAGGACTATTTTTCAACTTACATAAATGATTAGATAACGATGGTGTATTATTTTACTTGGTAGAGGAGGGAGAAACATGAGGAGAACAGAGGAGTTGCAGCTTTACTATTAGACTGGGAATGTAAGTGAAACACAGTAACCTCCAGCCTCAGTGCTTGCCTTCTCACCTACTCCACTCACTCACTCATAGTCATGGCTGAAATGGGAGAAGGAGAAGTTGATGTTGACTTCGAACGAAATGTAATTATCACTCGACTACTCAGACATTATGCAAGAATTTGCTGCAGCCAAAATACAATAAATTTGTTCCTGGGTTGTCATACGACTCATATGCATCTAACTCATAATCATTCAATGTAATTTACTCTGCTGTTATCTATCATTTGGTCAACTATTTTTATGTTACCTTTGGTAAACATGCCTTCACACATTCATGCCTGTACGCCTATGACACCATAATTAGGTAGACTGTATTTAAAATCATTGCCCCCAAACTAACCTTTTGTACAGGGTCCCACAAAACAAATGTCCCTGATTTTAATACAAGGATGTTAAGTCACGACCTAATTACTCATCCTAAAGCAACAGTATGTATACAGCTTCCTTTGTTCCATTTCTTTCTTTTCATCCTCATCCTAAACTCCATGGAACAGGAACACAAGTTTGAGAAATAAATTGTGAATTAGGGTTCAGGTGTGTCCATATATAAATATAACTTATGAATATGACTTTTAATTGTACATTAAGGAAGATTTATATTTTAAAGAAGTGGCTGTTAAAGACAATTAACTATAAGTTATACATATTGGTTCATTAAGCTCTGAAATATAACATGGTATCCATATTATATCATTAATATTAAATGCGCCTCATATATTATACAATACATAACATGCGCCTCATATATTATACAATACATAACATGTTCAATATATAATGTGTCAGCTGTAGCTCAGTTAGTAGTGCAGTACTCTTGCCACTGAAGCAGAAGGTTTTGGGTTCATGCCCTGCTCCAGATATTACCTGGTCATTATCACATAGGCAAACAAGCCAAGGGTTATGGAGCACAGAAGGGAAAGTGGAGTTGAGACCACAACCAGATCAGCCATGATCTTATTGAACGACGGAGCAGGCTTGAAGGGTCAAATGGCCTACTCCTGCTCCTAAGTCCTATGTTCCTATGAGTCAACCCAAATAATATGAGGCCATCCCAAGTATTGTGAGGCTAACTCCTCCAGGGTGTCTCTCACACTATTTGACTCTGGGGACAATTCTAACCCTTATTATGGACTTACACTGCACACTTAGCTGTGGAAACTACTGTTTGTGAAAGCTTACTGTGCACAAATCAGCTACTGAATTTCCTAAACTGGAACAATGACTACTTCTCCAGCAAAAGTATTTTATTGACTGTAAAGTGCTTGGGAAAGTCTTGAAATTGTGCAAGTGGCTACTTATTGTAAGTCTTTTTGTTTTCCTTTAGTCGTTTCCTATTTCTGGTATCCTAGTGAACTTATTCTATTGTCTTTATGGCTCCAATACTTATAGGGAGGCAAGAAGGATGTGCGGATGACCGAACTTACTGGTAGGATCTTATTATCATTTCTTGATGTGGTTCCTGCCTGGCAGCTGGCCAAATTGACAGCCTGTCTGACAGCTGGAATGATAAACCAGTGACAAGAGTCCACAGTCAGGGCCCATTGGTAAACGATTTCCAGCATTCAGGCAAATGGGAAGATCAGTGATCAAGGATGGTAGGGTGGAGGTCGTGATTGTGGTAGTGGCAGTGGGGGGAATGTTATGATCATGGTGAAGGAGTAAGAGGGATTACAGTCAGCAAAGGCAAGAAGGAAAAATCTATTGAGGGGCTGATGGGAACACCTCTGTGCGTTAGGGGCCACAAGGACTGCTGGAAAAGCCACTTACCTGGTGGAGCTGGCAACTCCCACCTCCCATTCATTGCTGGGTTTTCCAAGAGTTGATGAAGGTAATGCAGTGATATGGTGCATATTGACTTGCAAAAGGTGTTTGATGAAGTGCCACTTAATAGGCTTGTCAGAAAAGTTGAGTTCATGGACTAAAAGGGGCAATGGCAGCATGGATATGAAGTTCGGCTGCAGATCAGCCATTATCTCATTGAATGGTGGGACAGGTTGAAGGATCTAAATGGCCTACTCCTGTTCCTATGTTAGTACCCAAATAAGGGTGTGTTTACATTTACTGTTGATTGAAAGTAGTTTCCACAGCTAAATGTGCAGTGTAAGTCCATAATAAGGGTTGAAATTGATTCCAGAGTCAAATAGTGAGTGAGACACCTTGGAGGAGTTAGCCTCACAATATTTGGTCTCATATTATTTGGGTTCACTCACAGGAACATAGGAACATAGAATTTAGGAGCAGGAGTAGACCATTTGACCCTTCAAGCCTGCTTCGTCATTCAATAAGGCTGATCTGGTTGTGATCTCAACTCCACTTTCCTTTCTGCGCCCCATAACTCTTGGCTCGTTTGCCTATCAACAATCTTTCTAACTCAGCCTTGAATAAATTCAATAACCCAACCTCCACTGCCTTCTGGGGAAGGGAATTCCACAGATTAATGACTCTGACAGAAAAAGTTTCTCCTCATTTCATCTAATTTTTAAACTGTGTCCCCTAGTTCTAGTCTCTCCCACAAGCAGAAACATCTTCCTCATATCTACCATATCAAATCATCTCAGGATCTTATTTGTTTCAATAAGATCACCGTTCATTATTCTAAACTCCAATGGGGATATGCCTAACCTGTTCAACCTTTCTCCATAAGATAAGCCCTGCTTCCCAGGAATGAGTCGAGTGAAAATTCTCTGAGTTGCTTCTAAAGCAATGATGTCTTTTTTCAAATAAGGAGACAAAACTGTACAACAGCACTCCAAATGTGGTCTCACCAAGGCCCTGTACAGCTCCAGTAAAATTTCACTACTTTTATATTCCATTCCCCTTGCAATAAATACCAGCATCCCATTTGCCTTCCTAATCATGTGCTGTACCTGCATGCTAACTTTTTGTGATTCATGTACCAGGACACATAGATTTCTTTGTACCACTGGCTTCTGCAATCTCTCTCCATTTAAATAGTATACTGCTTTTCTGTTCTTCCAGCCAATGTGGACAAGTTCACATCTTCACACATCATGCAACATCTGCCAAATTTTTGCCCACTCATTTAACCTGCCTATATCCCTTTGCAGACTTTCTACCTCCTCTTGACAACTTACTTTCTGAACTATCTTTGTGTCATCAGCAAATTTAGTTACTTTTAGTCCCTTCATCCAAGTCATTAATGTAGATTGTAAATAGTTGAGGCCCTTGCACTTGATCCCTGTGACACTCAACTAATTACAACTCGTTACAACCCAAAAAAGACCCATTCATCCCTACTCTCTGCTTCCTGTTAGCTAACCTATCCTTTATCCATGCTAATATGTTACCCCCTACACCATGTGCTGTTAGCTTGTGTAGGAATCTTTGATGTTATCAAATGCCTTCTGGAAATCCAAGTACACCACATCCACATGTTCCCCTTCATCCATCTTGCTTGTTACTTCCTCAGAAACTCTAATAAATTAATTAAATACGAGTTCCCTTTTACAAAGCCATGTTGACTCTGCCTGATCACATTGTGATTTTCTAAGTATCCTGCTATAATCTCCTTAATAATGGATTCTATCAATTTCCCTATGACAGGGTGTTAAGCTGTGGCTCAGTTCATAGCACCCCTGCCTTTGAATCAGAGGGTTGTGGGTTCATGTCCCACTCCTGGAAAAACCAAGAACTGTGATTGTACTTGAAAGAAGTTGCAATCTGTGACTGTTGGTAACTTGAAAGAGTTTCCATATAAATACAATGACAGGGTGTTAGGCTAATTAGCCTGTAGCTCCCTGCTTTCTGTCTCCCTCCTTCCTTGAATAAAGATGTTACATTAGTTATTTTCCAATCTGCTCGGACCCTTCCAGAATCTAAGACATTTTGGAAGATTATAACCAATGCACCTGCTATCTCTGTAGCCACTTCCTTTAAGACCTGAGGATTCAGGCCATCAGGCCCTGGGGACTTGTCAACCTTTGGGTGTAATAGTTTTCCCAGGACCTTTTCCATGCTGATGGTGATTGTTTTAAGTTTCTTCCTCCCTCTTACCTTTTGATTTTCAAGTATCTCTGGGAAGTTTCCTAAGTCTTCTACAGTGAAGACAAACACAAAATATCTGTTCAACGCCTCCGCCATTTCCTTGTTTTTCATTATCAATTCCCCAGACTCACTCTCTAAAGGACCAATGCTAACTTTAGTTACTCTTTCCTATTTAAATACTTGTAGAAACTCTTACAATCTGTTTTTTTTTAATATTTCTAGCTAGCTTTCTCTCATACTGTACGTTCTTTTTAATTTTTTTAGTCATTCTTTGCTGGTTCATAAAATCTCCTGACCTGCCACTAATCTTTGCTGATTTATACAGTGTTTCTTTCAATTTGATACTCCTTAACTTCCGTATTCAGCCATGAATGGTGCATCCTTCTCAAAGAGTCTTTCTCTCTCATTGGGATAAATGTTTACTGAGAGTTATAAAGAGCCTGAACTTCCTCGGAGTGGTAATCAGCGTCGGATTGCCACTCCATGCCCGATTACTCACGTTTTATTTTTCAGCCTGCCTCACCCAACGTTCTGACTTAGGCCAGGTGAGATGCAGGCAGTGCAGTGTGACCTTGAGGCCCAGCATCGAAGTTGGAAGAGTCGAAGTAAAGATACCACGCCCCCTTTTTTACAGCACTAGCTGCCGTGAACCAGGTAAATTTAAAGGTCGGTTGAAATTGACAGGCCAGGCAGAAGGTAAGAGTCTAAGTGGATACTGTTTGGAGGGTGTTGTGGATCGGAGGTCGGGGTGGGGGGAGATCTGAGGTCGGTGGGGGGGGGGATATTGGAGGTCGGGGTGGGGGGATCGGAGATTGTGGGGATTGGAAGTCGAGGTGGGTCAGAGGTCAGGGGATTAGAGGTTGAGGGGGAGGGGTTCGAGCCTCGGTAGTGGGGAGGTCTGGCCTCGGATCAGGTCAAGTCGAGCCTGGGGGGTTGAGGGGAGAGAGGGTGTCTGGTTGGGTCCAGTCAGGCCTGGGTAGCTGGGGATAGACGGGGTAGTCGGGCCTCAGGGGGAGGGTCAGGTCACTGAGGTGGATTGTGGGAGGGGAGGGGAGGGCCTGAAGGTGGGTATGGTGGGTGGCGTGGTGGGGTGTCCAGCCAGGTACAGTTGGGCCTGGGAGGGATGGAGGTGATGGTGTCTGGTTGGATCCAATCAGGCCTAGGGGTTTGGGGGTAGTTGGGTCTTGTGGGGAGGGGGGGGTGGGCCTCCGGCTGGGTCCCATGCACATGGGGGGAACCCCATGGGGTGGGAGGGGTTAGTCGGGGGATGGGGGAGACCCCTGGGGGCATGAGGGTGGTGGTGCCTGGTGGGGGTTAGTAGAGGGGTTGGGGGGAGTCCGCTGGGGGTTGGGGGTGTGGGCAAGTTCCCTGAGTGTTCGGTCTGGGTCTGTAGTTGCTCAGAAGTTAGAAGAGGTTTTAATTCTTCTAATTTCTTCTGGGTAAATATTGATGTAACCCAGTCAGAACCATCTGAAGTTTGTGATATAAATTGCATTTTCAGATGGTTTCCAGCAAAGGGCAATTTCCCAGGGGAAGTTTGCACTTCTGGGCAATTGCTGTGCATTAATTACCTTTCAAACACTTACAGTTTTGCAATGCCTCCATTGTCTCAATATTTTCATTAGGTTTATAAAGCCAGTGTGGAGTCAGGGAAGGGGCAGAGGAAGGGATAGAGAGTACAAACCTAAGAGTGCACCAGCAGATGAGGCCCCAAGAGGGGTTCCCCAGTGCATCTTTGGGGTAACCCCCAATCCAATGCAGGGGAGCTTGGAAGTTATGGTCCAAAATATCTCCTTATAAAGTCTGCCAATGTATCTCAACTGTCCTACCTTTTAACTTAGTTTCCCAATTTATTTTTGCTAGCTCTTTCATACCCTTATAATTACTTTTATCCAGATTTAAAGCACTAATCTTAGACCCTCCACTTCTCCCCTTCAAACTGAACACAAAATTCTATCATGTTATGATCACTGTCACCCAGATGCTCTTTTACCATGAGTTTATTGATTAATTGTCTTTCATTGTTCATTACCAGGCCTAGAATAGCCTGCTCTTTGGTTGGCTCTAGAACATACTGTCCTAAGAAATGGTCCCAAACTCTATGAACTTATTTTCCAGGCTGCTTTTGCCAATCTGATTCACCCAATCTACATGTAGATCAAAGTTACCCATGATTATTGCAGGGCTTTTCTTACAAGTCCCATGTATTTCTTCTTGTACACTCTGTCCTGCTGTGTAACTACTGTTAGATACCGCAAGTGATCTCTTAACTTTCCTATTTGTCATCTCTACCCAAACTGATTCTACACCTTGCTCTTTCAAGCTGAGGTCATCTCTCATTTCTATACTAATTATATCCTTAATTAACAGAGCTACCCCACCACCTTTTCTTTGCTTCTTATCTTTTCGAAATGTTAAATGCCCTTCAATATTCAGGTCCTAGCCTTGGTCACCCTGCAACCATGTCTCTGTGATGGCTATTACATCATATATATTTATTTCTATCTGTGCTAACAGTTCATCCATTTTGTTATGAATGCTGTGAAATTCAGATACAGAGCCTTTAGCTCTGTCGATCTCTGGCCTCATTTGCTAATTAGGTTTGTACTCTCTGTCCCCCTCCTGTGTCTCTTCCCTGACACACACTGATAACTTTATAACCCTAATGGAAATGTTAAGACAATGCATTGCCAATTTTGTAAGCAATTGAAATGTAATTACTTGTTGGCTGGGGCTTTGTGAATGTGTGTCATAGTTGGGTGCTGAGCAGTAGGATGGATGTTTCAGCCAGATAGTCTGGTTGGGAATACTGTCTAGCTGACACCCAATATGTAGCCATGGCTTTCCTGCTCCAGCATTGGCCAGAGGGTCTGGAAGCTGGGATCTATTATGTAGCAGTTGTCTAAAGACGGCTTAAAATGACTCGGTAGATGCCTCACCTTTAACAAAATGAATCTTTCTGACCACAGCAGGCAGACTCCTGTTCAGACCCAGGATCCGGTCCAGGTGGAAAGCAAAAACTTCGCTGATATCCACCGATCTCTTGATGACCCCGCACGGCTGTCGGCAGCCCGGCACTTTGGTCAAGTCCCTGGGGACGGCTTTCCCTTGACTTGGGTTTCGGGAGTGATGGTCGCTGCCAATACCTTCGAATAAAAGCAGAGGCCGGTGCCCAGGCTGGGGCACCTTCTGGATGCGGACGATGCTGGAATCGGCCAGGAAACGCATAGCAGCGATGTCCTCCTTTGTGAACCAGAGCGGCGAACTTTCGCTGTAAATCCTGATGTTACTGCCACCAGCGCTAAACTTAGCTGCACTTTGAGAACTTGTCCATTTGCCTTTCTGCTCCCTGGAGAGGGCTAATATCCCTGTGCTGTCAGTGGCCCTCGGTCTTTGGTCACCCTGCCAACCCTGCATCAGCACAGGACTCTGCTCAATATCCTGACTGTCCATTAAACTGGGATCGTTCTCCTGCACAACATGTTTCGCCGACCGTTTCTTCCTGATTTTTGGCCTCACCGTTCCCCTGATGTTGGCCGGTTTTCTCCTTTTTGATCTGATGGTGATGTACACCACATTGGGGTTGAAGGTGGACTTATCTTGTTGAGGTTCCCCTGCTGGGAGTCCGCTGGGGAGCAGCCTGACAGGCTCACCGGCTCTCTCGACCCCATATTCATAAAGCCGGTCCTGGGATAAGACATCGCCCTGCATCACAACAAAGGAGGCATAAACCAAACAGGCTGTGGCGATCAGCAAGTTCCTCTTGGTCCTGGGGCGTCTCCCGCTCACCATCCAGGCACAAAGGGCAACCGGGAAGAAACGAAGTTTGCCAGGTCTTGGACAAGTCATCCTTGCGGTGATCCAACATGATGGACTGAGATAAAGGTGGCAGCCGAGGTTTCCAAAGGCCGGAGAGGGAGCATAGCTCCCAAACACCCTGGGATGCGCCTTGCACCTGGCGATCTGATGGGCTGGAAATAGGGACTCAAACCTAGCCGCCTCTCTCTCTGTAACTGGTATCAGCGAGTTGAAGGGAATGAATGGAGACAACTCTACAAAGGAGTCTCACACCGCAATGTGTGTGAGGGAGCGAGGGAGACATACACTGGAGCCAGGCAGCAACTACACAGCGCTAATTCAACTGAGATATTATATTAACATTAGAGGGCGGGACGATTGGGTAAAACTCCCAAATTTCCCTTCCATATATCAACTTGCATTCTGGATGATGGTCATTTATTGGGCATCCTTTCTGAGTGAAATGTGTAGCAGAGAATTGTTCATCTTTCTAATTGCACTCATTCTTTTTCTAATTTGACTCTTTTTTTCCAGATTCGACCCTGAGTGTTCTTTTATCCGCTTTAGTGAGGGATCAGTTATTTCACTGTCTCGTTGCTTTTCTGCACCTGTGTCACAGATCATTTCAACACAGATTGTGAATCTCAAACACCCAGTGACCCTGACTGATTTCCTCTCTCTGCGAAAACTTCAATTGTTAGATATCTGCAAATGCAAAACAGGTTCCTCGCTGAGATTAAATGATACATTGTGCAAGAAGAACTAATACTTTGTAGCAGCCTTAAACGACTCCGGGGGGGTTCGGTGTGTCTAATGAATGATGAGGCTGTATTTTTTTTATTTTAGTGTGAGAGCACCGAGATAGTGACTGATTTTCAGGGTCTGCTGAAGTACAGTCATTACAATGTCCGAGGGCTCCCAGCTCCGATAATAGCCGAGTTGTAACTATTCAGCAAACTGGCCCTTGTTGCAACATTAGCTGAGAGGAGAAACGTACAGTCAGCGGGAAACGACAGTTAGATCAGTGACTTCACGACATGAATTGTTGACCCGACAATAGTTAGGCAACATGACCCAAACCACTTAACATCACTGATCCTTTGTGGAATGTGGGGAATTTTTACTGGAAAATCGTAAATAACACAACGGATCACACATAATCCGCAAGCAACTGAAATGCAATTGAAATAAAGGAATTGTTAAAGAGGAATAATATTTGGTTCACGCATTGCACAGATCTTAATAGCACAATATATACTTCCAAAAGAATTGCTCACCACGGTCCATTGCAAAAATATTTGTATTAATGACCTTTCAAAAACAAATATTTTGAATTTAAGAAGCGGACCATAGAGGTCTAGAGGAAGGAGGGCATCGCTGCCTCTTCGCTAGACAGGAGAGAAAAATACATTCGCCAAAAAGCTTTAAATATCAAGGAAAGTGATAAAGGTTATAGTTATATGGGTTCTTCATCTTCAAGTGCGATTTGTATTTACATTGACCTTATCGAGTCTCTCAGTATAACCGTAGTATGCACACTCACCTTTCTGTTGAGCTTTTCAAAAGTGGGTTGTAATTCTACAGGCCACATAATCCACAGTGTATACATTTGCATTCAGGTAAATTGACTTCTCTTCAAAGTTACTTAACGCACAACATATATCTCTGGTGCTGGTTTGCATCACCTTTCCCACTGGAGATCTATTTTCAAACAGTAGGCATGTTCCTCTTGTGGGGGAATTTAGAACTAGGGAGCACAGTTTCAAAATAAAGGGTCTTCCATTTAAGAGGGAGATGAGGAATTTCTTCTCTCGGAAGGTCATTAATCTTTGGAATTCTCTACCCCAGAAAGCAGTGGAAGCTGGGTTTATTGAATTTATTCAAGGTTGAATTAGACATATTTTTGATCTACAAGGGAGTCAAGGGTTATGGGGAGCAGGCAGGAATGTGGAGTTAAGACCACAATCAGATCAGCCATGATCCTATTGAATGACAGAATGGGCTCGAGGGGTCAAATGGCCTTCTCCTGTGCCTATGTATTCTGATCAGTTTATAAGTGATAGTTCGATAATTACTCATTAATATTTTGGATTGTTTCAATTTTCTCTCACAAATGATCCCATCTATCATGTGCAGAATGGGCATCTATTTGAACTATGTTTTTAAAATACTTTCAAATAACAGAGCATTAAAATCTCAAAAATATTGTGGAAGGGCAATCAAATACATGTTCACAAATTCATAGGGATGATATTTTTTCAGAATAAATTGGTATCGCACTGCTATATCTTTTTCCTATGCCAGTAGGTAAGATGAACTTAACCAAGAGCGATTTAAAAACATCACCCTTGCCTTTCATTTAAACACCTAACTGATTTTTTTAGGAGGATTCCTTCAGCTAAATACCTCTTCCTCATACTTCTTAGATAGCTTAAAGACAGCTGACAATAATTATCGAAGCTTATATGATGATGAATTGGGGAAGGAGTCTATTAAAAAGCCAGTGGTAGCATTGCTTTAAAATGCAGTAAAATAAACAGCAAGGTAAATAATTCATATCATATTTTAATTTGATGGACAGAATAGCTTCTGGAATTTGTTCTGCTGTTGATGTGGTGTATATGGATTTTCAAAAGACACTTGATACAGTGCCACACAATAGACTTGCTCTAGCTCAATTCTAACATTCTAACTCATGGAATAAAAGGGAAAGTCGGCACTTGGATAAATTGGCTGAGTGACAGGAAATAGAGAGTAGTGATAAATTAGTGTTTTTCAGGTTTGGAGGAAGGTCTTTAGTGGAGTTCCCCAGGGGCCCTTGCTCTTCTTGATATATATTAATGACCTAGACCATGGTGTGCAGGGCATAATTTCAAAATTTGCAGATGATATGAAGATTGGAAGCATTGTCAACTGTGAAGAGGATAGTCTTGAACTTCAAAAGGATATAGACATATTGGTGGATTGGGCAGACAAGTGGCAGATGAAATTTAATGCAGGGAAGCGTGAGGTGATTCATTTCGGCAGGAAAAGTATAGTGAAACAGTATAAAATAAAGAGAGAAGCTCTAAAGGAGCTGCAGGAACAGAGGGACCTTGGTGTATGTGTACATAAGTCATTGAAGGCAGCAGGGCATGCTGAGAGAGCAGTTAATAAAGCATATGGTATCCTAAGTTTTATTAGTAGGGGCATTGAGTACAAGAGTAAGAAGGTCATGTTAAGCTTGTATAAGACACTATTTAGGCCTCATCTGGAGTACTGCATCCAGCTCTGGGCACTATACTTGAGGAAGGATGTGAAGGCATTGAAGAGAGTACAGAGGAGATTCACAAGAATGATTCCAGGGATAGGGAACTGTTGCTATGTGGATAGATTGGAGAAGTTGGGACTGTTTTCCTTGAGAAAAGAAGACTGACGGGAGACTTGATAGAGGTATTCAAGATCCTGAGGGGTATGAACAGAGTAAATAGTGAGAAACTGTTCACACTCAAGAGTACACACATCAAGAACTAGAGGGTACAGATTCAAAATAATGGGCAAAAGGGGTAGAAGTCACGTGAAGAAAAATTTGCTTACCCAGAGGGTGGTTGGAGTCTGGAACAAACTTCCTGAGAGGGTGGTGGAGGCAGGTTCAATCGAGGTATTCAAAAGGAAATTGGATTGCTACCTGAAAAGAATGTGCAAGGTTACGGGGATAAGGCAGGGGAGTGGGATTAGGTAGGATGCTCTTTCAGTGAGCCAGTCCAGACTTGATGGGCCGGATGGCCTCCTTCTGCACTGTAAAGATTCTGTGACAGCAGAGTTTTTGCTGTTCTTCCCCTCTTCAGCCTCTTACCATGGGTCTGTGTAATTATCAAGAGCTTTTTGCTTGCAGTTCATTCTCTGACCCCTACCTACTTTACCCCACTTCAGTTTAATAACCTTAATTCTTTTCTTTTCAGTATTTAATTTGGCTGCCGGTTTCCTCTACTTCCTTGGGTTTATTCCCGCTTTCTGCTACACAGAGGGTCGAGGATAATAACAGAACAGCTTCAGGAAGAGCTGGTGGTAATTGCACTACCTCTGCATTCAGTAGCACATGATCAGCTCCTCCTCTTTAAATACCAACTCACACTGGCACCTGCAGGATTGACAATATCATTTCAAAGCTGATTGCATACTGCGGTGCTGCTGAAAATTGGATCTTTTTTTGAACTAATATCGATACGGAATAAAATATACTTTGCTGTGTGGATTAACTTTGGAAATAAATATTATAAAGAATAAATAGAGAATTTACGTCTAAATGTTAAAAGTCAGACACCTCCCCGGCGGGGAATTGAACCCCGGTCTCCCGCGTGACAGGCGGGGATACTGACCACTATACTACCGAGGAGCTCTGAATTCCTGCATCACTGGAACTCTATTTATCGGATATCTAGTTAGTTGGCTTAGCATTTCATTTAATTTTAGTTTCCTGGGGAATATCACATCATGTCTTTCCATTCTACTGCAACGTTTAGTTTATTGAACGGATCACGTGTTTTCGGCGGTGACTCCATGCAAAGAAATGCAGGTTAATTCATTAGACTCTCCTGAAAGCCAGTTCACGTTGAGTTCAAAACATGGGAAAATTAGCACCAATTGAACGCTGCTGTGTATTGAGCCAACACAGTACAACGTATGAACAGGAGTAGGTCATTGCACGTTCTGCCATTCAAATAGATCATGGTTAAGCTGTATTTCACCACATTTATGTCCCCATTACATATCCCTTGCTTAACATCAATTTCAGTTTTTAAATATTTTAATCAGTCTAGCCTCAACAACGTTTTGTGGTAGACAGATCCAGATTTCCACTAGCCTTTCCATAAAGAAACGCTCCCTGACATCACTTCAGAATGACCAAGCTCTGTCTTTAAAGTTGTTTCCCTTCTTCTGGACTCCAACAGAAGAAATAGTTTCTCTCCTATTAAATCCTTTAATCATCTTAAACCCACCTCAATTAGATCACTGATCAATATTCAATATTCAAGGGAATACAAGCCTAGTCTACCCAAACCCATAATTAAGCCTTTTAGTCCCAGAAAATTGGCATTGCCCCACCTCGAAGGTCGCTATATCCTTCCTGAAGTACGGTGCATAGAATTAAACAGTAGACAGTACGCTGTAGAATGAGTACAGGAGGTTGATTGATTTTAGGGTACTAAGAGAATTAAGAGATATGGGGATAGTGCAGGAAGGTGGAGTTGGGGTACAAGATCAGCCAGGATATTGTTGAATGGCAGAGTAGGCTTGAAGGGCCAATAGCCTGTTCCTGTTCCTTACATTCAGTAATCCAGGTGTCTTCTGACTAGAGCTTTATATAGCATTGATGAAAATAATTGTGCCGAGGACTTTGCCCTGTGGAACTCCTGCAGTGATGTCCTTCCGCTGAGATGATTGGTTGTTAACAACCACAGCCATCTTCCTTTGCGCTAAATGACTTCAACCAATGAAGGGTTTTCCCTTTGATTCCCATTGACTTCAATTTGACTAGGGCTCCTTAATGCCACACTCAGTCAAATTCTGCCTTGGCATCAAGAGCAATCACATTGCCCTCACCTTTGGAATTCAGCTCTTTTGTCCATGTTTGGACAAAAGCTGTAATGAGATCAGGAGTCGAGTGACTCTGGCACAACCCAAACTGAGCACCAGTGAAATAAAAGCAAAATACTGTGGATGCTGGAAATTTGAAATAAAAACAGAAAGTGCTGGAAAAATTCAGCAGGTCTGGCAGCATTTGTGGAGCGAGAAACAGTGTTAACTTTTCAAGTCCAAAATGACTCTTCTTTGGTCCTGAGTCAAAGGTTATCAGGGGTAGTGGGGAATGTGGAGTTGAGGCCACAATCAGTCAACCATGATCTTATTGAATGATGGAGCAGGCTCGAGGGGCTGATTGGCCTACTTGCGCTCCTAATTCATATGTAATTTAAGGGAGTGGAGACGGAGATCTTACTGGGGGCATGGCCTGGTTGAGAAAAAGTAACAGTTTTACTGGGAACAAGGACACCAAAGGCGAATGTGAGGTTGTGATCAAGTAGGTTGGTAGCTGCATAAATGTTATGGTAAATAGAGAGCCAAAGGTTAGACAAGTTAAACTGACTGGCCTGTAGTTGCTGGGATTACCTTTACACCGCTTTTTCAACAAAGTTGTAACATCAGCAATTCTTCAGTCATCTGGCACCACCCCAGTATCTAAGGCCGACTGAAAGATTATGTGCAATGCTTCCACAATTAACACCCTTCCTTCAGTATCCTCAGATACATCTCATCCTGGTGACTCATGAAAATTATATGCAGCCAGCCTTTCTAGTACCTTCCATTTATCAATTTTTAGACCATCTAGCATCTCAACTACCTCGTCATTCTCTGTGACTTTGGAAGCATCTTCATCTGTAGTATAGACAAATGCAATATGCTAAATTAACACCACAACCATGCCCTCTACCTCCATGCATAGATTCCCTTCCTGGTCCCTAATTAGTCCCCCTCCTTACTATTCTTTTACTATTTATATGCCTATATGAGATTTTGGTTTCCCTTTAATGTTATCGGCCTGACTATTCTCATACTCTTTCTTTTTTCTCGCTACTTTTTCCATTTCCACTCTGAACTTTCTATATTCATCTTGGTTCTCATTTGTAATACTAACCTGGCATATACACCCTTTATCTGCTTCACTTTATTTTCTATCTCTTTTGTCATCTAGCAAGCTTTGGTTTTGTTTGTTTTACCTTTCCCCCTTGTGAGAATGTACTCAATTGTACCTGAACTATTTCCTCTTTCATGGCAGCCATTGTCCATTGTTCTTTGATTTGAATTTACCTGGGCCAGATCCTTCCTGATCCCACTGTAAGTGGCCCTCCCCCAATTAATTATTTTTACTCTGGGTTGCTCCTTCTCTATTTCCATAGCTGATCTGAACCTTATACCATGATCACAGCCCTCTAAATGTTCCCCTGCTGCCACTTGATCCAATTAACTCACCTCATTTCCCAGAACCAGATTCAGCAATGCTTCCTTATTGGGTTGGAAACATACCATTTAGAAAATAGTTCTGAACACGCTTCAGAAACTCTTCCCCCTCTCTGCCTTGTACACTATTACTATCCCGATCTATAGTGTTATTAGATTATTTAATTATTAGCATAATTAAAGTCCCCCATTATAACTCCTTTCTCTCCTGTGCCTAGAGGCAAATGGGGCGAACGAAACATATACTTATGTCTGTTTCCATGGCTAGTTTTTCCTGGAATTGTTCACCAGCCTGTCACCAGAAGCGATAGCCTGAGGGGCTCCACTCTGCATTAAGCATGGCTGACCAGGAATCCCTCTGGCTCTTGCTTTTTGGCATAAGAGTATTGGAAGGCTTTGCAGATCAATAACCTGGCCCTTCACCATCAAGTCCTGGGGTAGGGTTCAAACCTGAAGCACCCATCTCAGCGGCAGGGACGTTACGCACTGCACCACAAGACCTCTCCAATTATAACTATTCTGTAGTTTTTGCATCTCTGTAATTTCTTTGCAATTTTGTTCCTCTCTTTCCCGCTATTTGGTGGCCTATAGAATACACCCATGAATAGTATCTCTGTTCTCTTAACTCTAACCAAATAGATTCTGTCCTTAACCCCTCTAGAATATCCTCTCCTTCCAGCACTGTAATGTTCTCCTTAATCAATAATGCTCCCTGCCCACCCTTCTTTCTCTCCCTATCTCAACAATCATGGAATCAGAGAACGGTCATGCCAGAAGGAGGTGATCCAGCATGCCTTGTCTGGGCCAGTTCATCCTTAATGAAAGTAAAATAAACTAGAATTCTGTTTCTATAATTCTAAATGATATATTTTCAGTTGGGTCACCAGGTCTTCAACTCCTTATCTAAAGGCAATTTTTTTGTGGGAGTGGGGGGGAAAATATAAAAGGTTGCATTGGCCGGGAATCGAACCCGGGCCTCCCGCGTGGCAGGCGAGAATTCTACCACTGAACCACCAATGCATAGAGAAAGTAAGCAGAATACAGATAGTGGAACCTGGGCAATGGGCTAGTCTGGAGCGAGGGACCCACGCCCCGCCCCGCCCCGCCGCGCCTCGCCCCGCCCCTCCAACACAGAGAGGCGGGATGCGGCCCGAGCCCTCACATCAGCGAGCACGGCTCCCAATGACTGACAGGCGCTCCAGGCCGCAGCTCCGCCTCCGTCTGCTCAAGTTACTGGGGAGACTTCGGGGCTTCTTCCTGGAGGCGGAGACACTCATCACGTGAGCACCAAGCAGCTGAACCGGCAGAGAGAGTGAGTATGGGGGAGTGGGGGAAGATCAGGCGGGGAGGGGGGAAGATAGGGGGCGAGATGAGGGAGGGGGGAGTTGGGGAGGAGGTGAAGGAGAAGGGGAGGGGCGGGATGAGGGAGGGAGTTGGGGGGGGAGATGGAGGGTAGAATGGGGGGCGAGGGAGAGAGGGCAGAGTGAGGGAAGGTAAAGGGGAGGGGATGGGGTGAAGGGGAGGGGATGGGGTAGAGGGGAGGGGAAAGGGTAGCGGGGAAAGGGTAGAGGGGAAGGGGTAGGGATAGGGGAGGGAGGGGGTAGGGATAGGGGAGGGGGTAGGGATAGGGGAGGGGATAGAGGAGAGGGGATGGGGTAGAGGGGAGGGGATGGGGTAGAGGGGATGGGGGATGGGGTAGAGGGGATGGGGTAGAGGGGAGGGGATAGGGGAGGGAGGGGATGGGGTAGAGGGGAGGGGATAGGGGAGGGAGGGGATGGGGTAGAGGGGAGGGGATAGGGGAGGGAGGGGATGGGGTAGAGGGGAGGGGATGGGGGTGGAGGGGATGGGGGTGGGGGTGGAGGGGATAGGGGGTGGGGGTGGAGGGGATAGGGGGTGGGGGTGGAGGGGATAGGGGGTGGGGGTGGAGGGGATGGGGATGGGGGTAGAGGGAGGGGAGGGAGGGGATGGGGGTAGAGGGAGGGGAGGGAGGGGATGGGGGTAGAGGGAGGGGATGGGGGTAGAGGGAGGGGAGGGAGGGGATGGGTGTAGAGGGAGGGGATGGGTGTAGAGGGAGGGGATGGGTGTAGAGGGAGGGGATGGGGGTAGAGGGAGGGGAGGGAGGGGATGGGGGTAGAGGGAGGGGAGGGAGGGGATGGGTGTAGAGGGAGGGGATGGGTGTAGAGGGAGGGGATGGGGTAGAGGGAGGGGAGGGAGGGGATGGGGTAGAGGGAGGGGATGGGGGTAGAGGGGCTTTAATTATGTTATATCCCCAATTGTATATCTTCCTCACCTCCTTGCTCTCACAACAGTTGCCCTTTCCTATCAGACATTCCTACATTTAGATAAAAGGTGCTGAATGATAAATATTCTAATATGACTCAAACTTAGTGCTACTAGAAAACATCAGACCAATTCTTGTTCTTAAGATAACTGGCTAATGGTGCTTGCTGTTATTTATGTGTAAACTACACAGCAACTTTAGCCAAGGGACAAGTGCAAGGCTTAAATATGGATATTCAAAGATTGCTGTCGGAATTTCACCACTTCCCCATTGGCTTTATGATATTGGCAAATTGCTGCATGCCTTACCATTGAAATACATTGATTGATTGTGTGAAGCTGGTGTATTTGTCTGGTAGATATGAACTAAACTTGTTACAGAAAGTTGTCTTGTCATTTCAAGACTGAGTACCTTTTTAATGTTGTGATAAGTGTTCGTTACTGTTAATCAACATCTGGCACTGTGAATTTATTATTACAAGTGTGGAGTTTAATTCTTTCAGATATTACTTGCCATATTTTAAAAATATCATTTAACATTTTAGTTTTACTTTTTCATAATCTAATCTTTCTTACCCTCTCTTTATTTCCCATTCTCTCCCTGATTTGGCATTGAATTCACCCATTTTAATTTATACCTTCTTCTTAGATTTTGGACTGTTTTTTTCACAATCCTTTTCCCTGATTGCTGTCTTCCTCGCCCTCTTCAATCGGGTCCCAGATGTTGTGTTTTCCTTGAGCTTTCAGCGACTTGCTGTACAAAGAACCCAAAACATAAACATGAAAGGGCAAGTCTAATGGCAAATTCCTTTAAATGCCTTGTTACAACAAAATCTGTCATTATTAAAAATAAGTAACTTCCTTACACATGCACAAACGTGATTTTAAAAACTCTGGCTGTATCCTATCCCACACTTGGTCCTACTCACTCATCATGCCTACAATTTAAACATCTCCAAATTGAAGTTTGTATCCTCATATTTAATTTTTCTCATGGCCCCCTCTCTAGCTTTGTAACCTTAGTTATACAGGACATTGGTGAAATCACATCTCAAATATCGTGTGCAGTTTTGGTCTCCTTTTTTAAGGAAGGATATAAATGCATTGGAGGCGGTTCAGAGGAGGTTTACTGGATTGATAAAAGCAAAAAACTGCGGATGCTGGAAATCCAAAACAAAAATAAAAATACCTGGAATAACTCAGCAGGTCTGGCAGCATCTGCGGAGAGGAACACAGTTAACATTTCGAGTCTGTATGACTCTTCAACAGAACTAAGTAAAAGACTGGGTTGATACCTGGAATGAGTAGGTTGTCTTATGAGGAAAGGTTAGACAGACTGGGCTTGTTTCCACTGAAGTTCAGAAGAGTGAGGGGTGATTTGATTGAAGTGTAAAAGATCCTGAATGGTATTGGACGTGAGAAAAGATGAGTCCAGAGCCAGGGGACTCTGTTTTAAAATTAGTGGTTGCCCTTTTAGGACAAAGACAAGGAGAACTTCATTCTCTCAGAGGGGTGTGTGACTTTGGAACACTCTGCCTCAGAAGACGATGGAGGCGGGGTCATTGAATATTTTTAAGGTGTAGGTAGATGGATTCTTGTTAGGGCAGGGAATCAAAGGTTATCAGGGGTAGATGGGAATGTGGAATTAGAAACATAAACAGATCAGCCATAATCTTTTTGAATGGTGGAGCAGGCTCACAGGGCTGAATGGACTACTTCTGCTCCTATTTTGTATGTTCCTATGTCCAGTCTTATGATTCTCCAACAACTCCACAATGCTCTGGTTTTCTGTGCATCCTCCACTGCCTTTACCTTACCATTGGTGGCCATGCTTTCAACTGTCTAGGCCTCAGAGTCTGGAATTCCCCTTTCCCTAAGCTCCATCTATCCATCTATCTCTCCACATCCCTCTTCTTCTTTAAAACCCTCCTTAAAACCCACCATCTTGATTGACCTGTTGCTCATCCTAATACCTTCTGTTCGGATGAAGAGTCATTGACCTGAAACATTGGGTGGAATTTTACGGCCACGCCGCAGTGTGAGTGGGGGCGTAAACTGCTGCGAGCCATTCAAATGTCCGTTGACTTTGGCAGGATCATAAAATTCCACCCATTAACTCTTTTTATTTCAGATTTCCAGCATTTGCATTATTTTATTCTTATATCTCATTCTGCTTGCTTGATCCCTTTGTCTGATTATGACTCTTGTGAAGTACCTTGTAAGGTTTTACTATGGTGGTGTACTGCATAAAGGCAATTTATTACTTTGCCCACGTGTCAAAATAGGAATCACTTTGGTGGTTAGATTGCGACAATACAGCACCACCCCGTTCCCTATTTCAAGATTAGTGACAGCTCTGCGACGATCTTTGACCTGCAAACAGTACAGTTAAGAAAATTTGTAATTCATTTAAAAGGTCTGGGGAACCTCTAATTGGTTTTAAGAATGTTTGGAAAGGTCCTTGATTGGTTGCATCAATTGTAAAGGGATCAATTGTAATTTTCTTGGATAGTAAGAAAGACTGGACCATGTGACCTGGTGACCCATGACCTGAAAACAATACCTACAGGAAGGAAGTTAAGAAAAATCCGTGCGGCTGGCAGGCACAAAGGAGAGCTACAAGCAGAGGACCCGGAGGGTGAAGGTGATCAGCACATTGGTGCAGACACAAAGAGAAAGCTGACAGAGACAGAAAGAAGGACACAGACTTTTTGTGGGGAGAAGAAGCAAAACACTCTCAGGAAGAGTCCGTATGACTTCTTCAGAGCTAGAAACTCTGGAGCTCTGAAGCTGGAGCTCTGAAGAAGAGTCATACCATCTCGAAACGTTAACTGTGTCTTTCCACAGATGCTGTCAGACCTGCTGCGTTTTTCCAGCATTTTTTGTTTTTGTTTCAGATTTCCAGCATTCGCAGTATTTTGCCTTACTCTCAGGAAGAGGTCAGTTTCCTGTTTAGCAGAAAAGGTGACAGGACCCCTTGTAGCAAACTGGCTAAAAAGGTGTAAAACCTGGAAAGCTGTGCGAATAGCTTGAAGATCCTAAAGAGCGAAGTGTTTTCTTGGAATTGGCCAAACTGTGAAGCGGGTGTTATTGGTTGGTCAGTTGAAAAGGAACTTTGGAAAGCTACCAGCACGACTCTCGCTACCCAAGGGAGAGAGGATTCGTAGAAGTCTGCCTTGCAGATGATAATCGTACCCATGAAACATTGCAAAGCACTGAGATGACCCAAGCCAAAACCTCAAATTCTGCCTAGGGATTATTCTAAGTTATTTAAGTGAGTAATTAATTTAAGTTAACTAAATAACATAAGTAACAATAGCGGGACAGGTGGAATGTGGGAGCTTTTGGACACCAAGGTGATCCAGGGCAAACACGTCTGCAGAAAGTGTAAGCAGCTAGAGGAATTCCGGATCAGGATTATTAATCTGGAAGCCAAACTGCAGACACTGTGCAACAAAAAGGAGGGGGAGAAATACCTGGGCACTTTGTTCAGAAGACGGTCATGCCTCTGAGAATAGGGTCACCTGTTTTGGTTAGCATTGAAGGACAGGAGGGTGTGACCGTCAATGAGGCAGGCAATGGGACTGAGCAAACAGTAGTGGAGGAGCCTTAGACTTTGCAATTGTCAAAAAGATTTGAGTTGCTTAAAACCTGTGTGGACGAAAGCGAGGTCTGCAAGGTAGATGAGCAGGCTGGCCATGGCACCATGGTACAGGAAGCCGTTCAAGTGGGGGGAGCAAACAGAAATATAGTAGTAATAGTAGTAGAAGATACTATAGTAAGGGGGACTGATACTGTTCTCTGCGGCAAAGTGCGAGCATCCAGGTTACATTACTTGCCCAGTGCCAGGGCTCAGGATATCTGCTCAGGGCTAGAGAGGAACTTGTAGTGTGAGGGGAGGATCTACGTGGTCCATGTAGGTACCAATGAGATAGGCAGGACAAGGAAGGAGGTTCTGCATTGTCAGTATGAGGAGCTAGGTACCAAATTAAGAATCAGGACCTCAAAGGTAATAATCTATGGATTATTACCTGAGCCACTTGCAAATTGGCACAGGGCAAATAAGATTAGGGAGATGAATGCGTGGCTCAAAGCCTGGTGTGGGAGAAGTGGGTTCTGGTTCTTGGGGCACTGACATCTGTACTGAGGAAAGTGGGGGCTGTACCTTTGGGACGGTTTACACCTGAACCATGCTGGGACGTGTGATTTGCGAATTGCATAACGGGAAAGTAGAGAGGGCTTTAAACTAAACAAGGGGTGTGAGGGATCAAGCTTGGGTAGATGTGGCAAATCAAGGGGTAGATTCAAAGCAGGAGACCATAATAGTAACATGGGAAATGAGGATCATAAAATAGCATGAAGGGACAGAGAGATAAAACCTAAGAATACACCAATAGTCAAGACTAGATGTTACAAAGATAACAAGACAAAACTAAAGGCTCTGTATCTGCGTGTAGTATTCATAACAAAGTAAATAAATATGATCTGATAGCCATTACGTAGACATGGCTGCAGGATGACAAGGATTGGGTCCTGAATATTGATGGGTATTTGGTATTCAAGAAGAATAGTAAGCTAGGTAAAGTTGGAGGGGTAGCACTGTTGATCAGTTATGACATTGTGCAATAATTAGAGATGACCTTGGTTCAGGAGATCAGGATGTAGAATTGGCTTGGTTGGAGGCGAGGAATAGTAGGGGAAAGAAGCCATTAGTGGGAAAGCATCAAACTTAAGGAAAGAGAATATAACTGCTTAAAGATGAGTGGCAAGTCAGATGATTGGTCAAAATATAAAGAACAGCAGAGATTGACTAAAAGGTTAATCAGGTGAAAGAAATTAGACTATGAGAGAAAGCTAGCTAGAAATGTAAAAATGGACAGCAAGAGTTTCTACAGATATTTAAACAAGAAAAGAGTGGGTAAAGTGAGTGTTGGCCCTCTACAGAGTGAGAATGGGGAGGTAATAATAGATAATAAGGAACGGCGGATGAAATGAACAAATATTTTGCTTCTGTCTTCACTATAGATGATATAAAAACAAACTAGTAATAGCTGTAAATCAGAAGTGGAAGGGAGGGGGGATCTTGGTGAAATTACAATCACTAGGGAAGCAGCACTGAGCAAACTGATGGAGCTGCGAGCTGACAAGTCTCCAGATCCTGATAGAATACATCCTAGGGTCTTAAAAGAGGTGGTTAATGAAGTACTAGATGTGTTGGTGTTAATTTTCCAAAATTTGCTAGACTCTGGAAAGATTCCATCTGATTTGAAAGTAGCAAATATAACCCCTCTATTCAAGAAGGGAGGGAGGCAGAAAACAGGAATCTACTGGCCAGTTCGCTTGACATCTGTCATGGGGAAGGTGTTAAATCATTAAAGAGGTTAGAGCTGGGCACTTAGAGAAACTCAAGGTAATTGGGAAGAGTCAGCATGGTTTTGTGAAAGGGAAATCATGTTTAATCAACTTATTAGAGTTCTTTGAAGGAGTAACATGCACTGTGGATAAAGGGGAGCCTGTAGACATGCTGTACTTGGATTTCCAGAAGGTATTTGATAAGGTGCCACATCAAAGGTTATTGCGGAAAATAAAAACTCATGATGTAGGGGGTAACATATTGGCATGGATAGAAGATTGGCTGGCTGGCAGAAAACAGAGGGTATGCATAAATGGGTCTTTTTTCTGATTGGCAGGATGTGATGAGTGGAGTCCCGCAGGGGTCTCTGCTGGGGCCTTAACTTTTTACAATTTATATCAATGGCTTAGATGAGGGGAGTGAAGACATGGTAGCTAAATTTGCAGATGGCACAAAGATAGGTAGGAAAGTATGTTGTGAAGAGGACATAAGGAGGCTGCAGATGGATATAGATGGATATTAAGTGAGTGGGGAAAAATCGAGCAGATGGAGTTTAGTGTATAAAAATATGAAGTTGCTCACTTTGGTGGGAAGAGTAAAAGAGCAGGGTGTTACTTAAACGGAGAATGGCTGCAGAATTCCGAGGTGCAGAGGGATCTAGGTGTTCTAGTGCATGAGTCACAATAAGTTAGTATGCAGGTACAGCAAGTAATTAAGAAGGCTAATGGAATGCTGTCCTTTAATACAAGAGGAATTGAACATAAAAGTAAGGATGTTATGCTTCAGTTATACAGGGCATTGGTGAGACCACATCTCGAATATTGTGTGCAGTTTTGGTCTCTTTATTTAAGGAAGAGTGTAAATGCATTGGAGGCGGTTCAGAGAAGGTTTACTAAATTAATATCTGGAATAAGTGGGTTGTCTTATGAGGAAAGGTTAGACAGACTGGCCTTATTTCCACTGGAGCTTAGAAGTATAAGGAATGACTTGATTGAAGTATATAAGATCCTGAATGGTATTGACAAGGTGGACGTGGAAAGGATATTTCCCCCTGTGGATGAGTCCAGAACTAGGGGACACTGTTTTAAAATTAGGGGATGCCCTTTTAGGGCAGAGATGAGGAGAAATTTTTTCTCTGAGGGTTGTGTGACTTTGGAACTCTCTGCCTCCGAAGGCGGTGGTGGTGGGGCCATTGAGTATTTTTAAGACAGAGGTAGATAGATTCTTGTTAGGCAAGGGGATCAAAGGTTATCAGGAGTAGATGGGAATGTGGAATTCAAAACACAAACAGATCAGCCATGATCTTATTGAATGGCAGCGCAGGCTTGAGGGACCGAATGGCCTAATTCTGCACCTATTTCGTATGTTCGTAGGACAGTTGATCCTCTGTTTGTGAGTTATTGTTTGTTAAGTCACCAGAACAAAAGAAGCCACTTCACAGTTTCGGAAATGTCACGCCTTGTCATTTCCGAGGCGCTATTAACAGACCACCCGGGGACTGCACAGCCCAATTTCAAAGGGAGCTACACAAAGGCCAGTTGTATTTGATAAACCAGGCCTGCCAGCGGAGTCAGAGAGTCTACGGAAACAATGACTTCCCAAACACCAGACCCTCAATAAATGGCTTGTTCAACAACTAATATTGCCTTGCTGCGCTAAGAGCTGCTTTAACACCTGACTAACAGGCCACACAGAAGGAGCTCTGGCTAGGCTGGACAACTGGCCCCATCTACTCTGACACTGCTGGAAGTTCTGCACCATCGCCTACAAAAACTGGTTCATCTCTGCATGACTATTTCATCTTTTTAACTCAACACCACATCAAAAGTGAATCTTACACCGCCAGTTTCCGCCAGTTTCAGCCTGCTGACCTCAGTGAAGGAATTCCTCATGGCACTTCGATTCTGGATGCTGGATCTCATGTGAACCAACATTTATTTTCTATGTTGTTTCTGTACTGTAAAACCTTCTTTGCTATATCCCTCTCTTTACTGCTGTATGTGTGTGGAGAGGGGCATTGCTGGCCCTTTTCATGGTTTCTGAATGTGTGCAATAAACTAACCTTTTCAGTTCATCCTACCTCAGGCTCACAGTTGGGTTATTAGTAGGAGTTGGATCACACAAAGTTAAGTGGTTGGGAAATATGCACCGCTTATCAAAAAGGAAACAAATCAAAACACCTTTCTGTTTACGGACGGGTGGTGAGAGGAAAAATTAGAGCTGTTTGAATGGACCCCTCTCCTGTCCATAACACTGTTGACTCTATTCACAGATAAAACTGTTGTTTGTCAACAGTGACTACAATTCAAAATTACTTCTTTGGCTGTGATGCACTTTGGAATGCTTGAGGTTGTGAAAGGCGCTGTGTAAATGCAAGTTTTTTATTTCTTTTTAGCTTCTTGATTAGAGCAAATAAAGCAAAGTTAATTGTGACCTGGTAGAACTTTATTGTTTGGTGAAGGTGCAAGGTACTTTATACTTCCCTGGCGCTATTCTGCCGTAAAGAAATTACAAAATTTGACTTCCAAATCCAGGTCAAACTTCCAGTACAAATTATTTGTAGAGGCACTGAATTGTTGGGAGGGGAAGTAATCACATCTATTTTGCAAGGCAATATTTGATGTGAATTGTGTCATCATGGTTTACTGGGTTACATAGGTGGTGCTTTGTGACTTCCATAAAGCCTTTACACAATCCAATTTTATAAAATGTTTTCTTTGGTTTCAGGAAATAATTTCCATTTTGAATGTTATACCAAACTGACCAAATGAGCAGCTGGGCATTTTGGGCAGTAGTGTGTTGCTTCAGCATCACCGTCGGAGTACCTGCCATCAGATGTCACAAAGAGGAAGTTTCCCATTCAGGTAGGAAAAGTGAACATAACTGGTTTAACTGCTCTTGGGAGTGGTAACTATATTACAGTTTTGCTGTCAATGGAAGGCCTACTGTGATTTAAGGCAGCGACACTGATTCCAACGGTGCAGAGATTCCTCAGGTTGATTTGTTTGTTTCTTTTCCATCATAATGGTGATTCTGGCACTGCCTGGTTTATACCTATGGCCTGTACAGAACCGTTTCCCAACTCCCCACCATCCCCAGTCTCCCAGCAGCCAATGTTGGGGAAAAAGGCCAAAGGTCTATGGCCAAAAATGCAACCAGGAGTTTAGTCCAGGTCTAAATAGTTTTGACCTGTGAATTTACACCTTTGAGCCTGAATGCCTCTGATTTGAGTATCACTAACTTAATTTTGCTCCAGCTTCTTGCAACCAACACAGGGCTGAGAATTTGTCACGTTTGCTTGGACTAGATTTGCACTGAAGCCTCTGAATTGGACTTTTAGTATACTGTGCCAACCTACCATCAACTGTCTACTTAACTGCATTTTTAATATTTGTTAGTTATGACTATCAAAAAGCATTGAGGAACAGGTAAAATCAGGTATATGCTAGAACAATCTGAATATTGCATCAGATCAGTGAAGACAAGGTACATGTTAGGATAGTCAATGGTAGCAGCTTCTGCCAGCTATGGACAAGCACGTTTAATTTCCTTGATGCCTTACTATCTATACAGAGCAGGTAGAGTCTTGGTTTTATCTTTTCCCCGGTACTGAGCAACACAGAGCAGGCTGGGTCAGGTTCCATCCCTGGCTTGGTGCTGAGCCAAATTCCATATCTGGCCTGGTTTGGGCTACAGTGCAAGCTAGTCTTAGGTCCCATCCCTGCTTTGGTTCTTAGCCACACTGAGCAGGCTGAGCCCAGGTACCTAACCTGGTGTGGCGCCAAACAGAGCAGGCTAAAAACATACTTAGTTTGGACCTACAAAGGATAGAGCAAGGTACTTTCTAAATGATGAAAAGCTAGAAATAGTATGTCGTTGAGAGGCGGGGTGGTGTGGGTAGTGGTGCGTGTAGATAGATCATTAAAATGTCATGAACAAGGCACAAAAATTAAGCAAAATGGCTAATAGAATGTTAGTGTTTATATCTAGAGGAATAGAATACAAGCGGATAGAAGACATGCATCAGCTATACAAAACCTTGGTTAGACCACATCTGGAGCCCTGCAAGAAATCTTGGGCACCAGATCTTAGGCAGAATATGTTGACTTTGGAGGGCATGCAAGTGTAGAGTTATCACAATGATATCCGAACTCCAAGGGTTAAATTACGAGGAGAGATTACACAAACTAGGTTTCTATTTCTGAAATTTTGAAGATTAAGGACTTATTTGATCAAAGTTTTCAAGATATTAAGTGAAACAGATAGTCTAGATAGAGAGAGCTTATTCCCACTTGTTGGGGAGTCTAGGACTATAAAGGCATATATGAGAATGGAGCCTTTCAGGAGTGAAATTAGGAAAAACTTCTTCATGAAGAGTGCTGGATGTTTGAAACTCTGGCAAATGGCAAATGATGCTTGATCGAATGTTAATTTTAAATTTGATATTGATTTTTGTTTGGTTGACCAAAGGTATTAAGAGATATGGGCAAAGGTGGGGGTGTATGGAGTTAGATCATAGGTGAGCCATAATCTCATTGAATGGGGGAGCAGGTTCAAGGGGCTAAACTGCCTGCTCCTGTTCCCATATTCCTGGATTGGTCCCAGATTCCACCCCAGGTCTGTTGCTGAACACCACAGATAAGGCTGGGTTCAGATTCCCCCCAGGCCTGACACTGAGCCATTCAGCAGGCTGGACCCAGGTTCCCCCAGGTCTTGCACTGAGCCACACAGCAGGTCGGACCCAGATTCCATCCCAGGCCTAGCACTGAACAATACAGCAGGCTGGACCCAGGTTCCCCCAGGTCTGGAACTGAGCCGTACAGCAGGCTGGACCCAGATTCCAACCCAGGCCTGGTGTTGAGCTATATAACAAGCTGGGCCCAAAGTCCATTCCTGGATTGGCCCTGACCCACACGGAGCAGGAGCAGCCCAGATTCGATACTCATCCTGGTCATGAAGCACACAGGAGACTGCTGAGCTACTGTCTTCTGCTTCTGTGGTTTCTAACTTCCTTCCTCCACCTAGCCCTGGAACTGGTCCATTCACATGATCAGTATGGTGATGGAACAGGTCTGCCAGGTTGTTGACTGCAGAAGCAGAAAACTCTGGCCTGGTTGTTCAACAGGTTAGATTGTATCAAGCAGTGAGCAGAGAAGCTGAGACCAAACTTGGGTCCATGGGGAAATCGAAGGGAGTGAGACTAATTGGAAAGCTCTTTCAAAGAACCGCATAGGCATGATATGCCAAATATCATTTATTCGATATATAATTCCCAGGATCATTTCTTGATAAATCTTACGAAACCAAGATACTTTTTTCCTTCTGTTTTTTGTTTTATTTGTGTTGACGTTTTTCTGGCAAGAGCAAATGAAGGAAAATATGCCACCTGATGTCAGTCACTAATTCTGTTGTGTACATAAGATTGTACATCAAGTAGAGAGCACCTATGTCTATACTGACAGGTACTGTTATTCTATACAATGACCTAAAGTAGAAAAAATGTAAAATTGAAACAGTAGCTAAAATGATAGATAGTGAGGAATGATTTCAGGACTATCTTATTTACAATTGGATGGTGGTTATAGGTGTTGAGTATCTCATTCTCAAAGTCATAATGTAGGACTGTGTTATAACCACTTCATATACTTTTCCTGCCCCAACGCCCAACCCTTCCACCCCTGGCAATTTTATACCCCTTAACCTCCTGGGGACCTCCTTCAGTGCTTTAACGTAATCTTTGGAATTCTCTACCCCAGAGGGTTGTGGATGCTCCATTGCTGAATACATTTAAGGCTAGAATAGACAGATTTTTGGTGTCTCAGGGAATTAAGGCATAAGGGGAGCAGACAGAAAAATGGAGCTGAAGCCCAGGATCGGCCATGTTCGTATTGAATGGCAGCAGGCTCAATGGGCTATGTGGCCTATTCCTGCTCCTATTTCTTATGTTATTAAGAAGCCATTTGTGTTTTATTAGTTTGATTCTGCCCTTTTTAGACACCCGCATCTTTGTACCTCTAGGAAAAGCCCCTGAATAGCAATGAGCAGTAGGGATTTTAGATTTTATTTTGTTTTGATTCCTCCGAAATGAAGGGGGTGGTTAAGACCAATTATAACACCTCTCACCAGCCAACAATTGCTGGGTCACACAGTTTGGGGATCAATCCTGTAACGCAAGTAACATTCGTGCCACAAAAATGCCACGCAATGACCATCTCCAACAAGAGAAAATCACCTTGACATCACCCCTTGACATTCAATGGCATTATCATTGCTGAATCATCCACTATCAACATTCTGGGGGTTACCATTGACCAGAAACTGAGTTCGACCAGCCATATAAATACTGTGGCTACAAGAGCAGGTCAGAGGCTCAGAATCCTGCAGCGAGTAACTCACCTCCTGACTCCTCAAAGCCTGACCACCATCTACAGGGCACAAGTCAGGAGTGTGGTGAAATACTCTCCACTTGCTTGGATGAGTGCAGCTCCAGCAACACTCAAGAAGCTTGACACCATCCAGGACAAAGCAGCCCACCTGACTGGCACACCTCCCACCTCCACCACCGATGCAGAGTGGAAGCAGTGTGTAACATTTAAAAGATGCACTGCAGAAACTCACAAAGGTTCCTTAGACAGCACTTTCCAAATCCATGACGTTTACCATCTAGAAGGACAAGGGCAGCAGATAGATGGGAACACCACCACCTGGAAGTTCCCCTCCAAAACACTCACCATCCTGACTTGGAAATATATCACCATTCCTTCACTGTCGTTGGGTCAAAATCCTAGAACAACGTCCCTATCAGCACTGTGGGCATACCTACACCACATGGACCGCAGCGGTTCAAGAAGGTAGCTCACCACCACCTTCTCAAGGGCAATTAGGGATGGGCAATAAATGCTGACCCAGCCAGTGACGTCCATATCCTGTAAATGAATTTTAAAAATGACAGATGAGGGAAGTCAATTTGTTGGTTGGGAAGTTAACACATGTCGCTTACACCAAAGCTCCTGTTAAATATGTTTAATATAACAGGAGTGCAGCTCATGTTCAGAGTGAACAGAGAAATAGTCGATTTTTTCCTCCCCAAAAGTCTGGTGATAAATTTTGCACTGAGATGCCTACCAAATATAGTGACTTTGGATTGAGTTTAATGATTAACAATTGGGATCAATTCAGACTTCTAACATCTTTCCAAGGTACATCAGGAGTAGGTGTCATGGTGAAGTGGAGTGGGTATTGGGATCATGCTGTTGCACAGGGAACAGATGAAGAATTTATTCTCTCTGAGGGTTGTTAATCTTTGAATTCACTATTCCAGAGAGCAGTGGAAACAGTTATTGAATATATTCAACACTGAATTAGGTAGATTGTTGATCTACAAAGGAGTCAGGGAGCAGGTATCGGATTAGCTACAATCTTATTGAATGGCAGAGCAGTGTTGATAGGCCAGAATGCCTACTTCTGCACCTATTTCTTATATTCTTTTTGTTCTTAGTCCCCTCACGATGCTGAAAAGGGAAGGGGAGATGTGCTGGTGGCATTGTGCATCAAGTGGAGAGAAAAAATGACTAAATGGTACAATTTTAATGAGGTGTATGTGCACAAATCTTTGAATCACAGAATTGTTTCGGCGCAGAAGGAGGCCATTCTTCCCGTCATGTCTGCACCAGTTCTCCAGATGAGCATCATTACTTCGTGCCGGTCTGCTTTTTCCCCGTATATTTCTATTCAAATAATCATCTAATGCCCTCTTGAATGCCTCGATTGAATCTGCCTCCAACACACTTCATGGCAGTGCATTCCAGACACGAACCACTCACTGTGTGAAAAAGATTTTTCTTATATCACACTTGCTTCTTTTGCAACATCACTTTAAATCTGTGCCCTCTTGATCCTTTTATAAGTGGGAATAGTTTCTCTCTATCTACTCTATCCAGCCCAGTTTGAACACCTGTATCAAATCTCCTCTTGGCCTTCCCCTCTTCAAGGAGAACAGTCCCAGCCTCTCCAATCTATCTTCATAACTGAAGTTTCTCATCCCTGGAACCATTCTTGTAAACCTCTTCTGTACTTTCTCCAATGCGATCACATCCTTCCTAAAGTGTGGTGCCCAGAATTGTACACAATACTCCAGGTGAGGTCTAATTAGTGCCTTATATAAGCTCTTGTACTCTATGCCCCTATTAATAAAGCCCAGGATACTGTATGCTTTATTAACTGCTCTCTCAACCTGTCCTGCCACCTTCAATGATCTATGCACATATACACCCAGGTCCCTCTGCTCCTGCACACCCTTCAGAATTGTACCCTTTATTTTATATTGTCTCTCCATGTTCTTCCTACAAAAATGGATCATCTCACACTTCTCCATATTGAGCTTCATCTGCCATCTATCTGTCCACTCCACCAACTTCTCCATGTCCTTTTGAAGTTCTATACTGTTGCCCTCACAGTTTACAATGCTTCCAAGTTTCGTATCATTTGCCATCTTTGAAATTGTCCCCGCACATCAAGATCTAGATTATTAATATATATCAGGAAAAGCAAGGATCCTAATAGCAACCCCTGGGGCACTCCACTATGAACCTTCCTCCAGCCCTAAACATATCCATGAACCACGATCCCCTGTTTCCTATTACTCAGCCAATTTTGTATCCATGTTTCTACTGTCCCCCATGAACTATAACTTTTCTCACAAGTCTGTTATGTGGCACTGAATCAAATGCCTTTTGGAAGTCCAAGTATACCACATCAACAGCACTACCATCATCAACCCTCTCTGTTACCTCTTCAATAAACTCCAGTAAGTTAGTTAAACACGAATTTCCCTTTAGAAACCCATGATGGCTGTTCCTAATCAACCCACATTTTTCCATGTGACTACTGTAGCGACTCACTGGGGATATTGTGCTGCAATATCAAGCCCCACTGCTCCCCGAGCCGTGACAATGTGAAAAGTTTGATCAACCCACCTAATTGTTTAATTTAGGTTAACAGAATACAAGCACCAGGTTTGTAAAAATAATAAGTAAATAACTGTGTATTGAACAAATTGTCTTTAACCAGTGGCAAAAGAATGAAATATGAACTGCTAATTTCTAATTCTATAGCCTAAACCCAACCCTTCTTAAATCCCTATACACACACATATAAGACACACAAAAACGTGGATTTTAAGGGGAGGATGAAACAGTTCAGTAGCACCAATTCCAGAGTACAGGATTCGCTGGGTTGATTTTGATCGATGTGTTCTAAATTCCTTTCAGTTCTTTGTTGATGACACGAGGTGGCCTTCCAGCAGCTTCAGTCTTTAGCTCACTGGTTGAGTACTTGCCTTTCAATGTCTCTAACAGTGATTTTCCCCTTTTCCTCTTTTCGGGTTTCAGAGAGAAAGCAAGTTCTAGATGTAGGAGGAGAAAAAGCCAGCTAGCAATTATTGTAGAATCACTGGAATCCCACACACACAGGAGTTCGAGGTTTTGGGTCGTTTTCCTTTCAGGCTAGGAGCTATTGTGCTGCACTGCTCTCACACAAACCCTAGTCACCTGGTCAGGAGCCAATTAAAACATTGTTACCAGGCAGTTCCCCATTAGACCAGACTTCTCCTCGGCACCATTCTGTCTTTCATGGCACGCTCTGTTCCAGGACAGCAACATTGTATATATCCCTCACCCTATTCCAGTAGACATGCCCTTCAAACTGCAGCCATTGTAATTTTAATCCACAGTCCAACAGAAATAAATATATATGTTCTTTACAACAGTCCAACAGAAATAAAAAGATATGTTCTTTACATGCCTCTGCCCTTAAAAGAGATGAAAAATGTGACACATGGACAACAAAACACGAGACTTACTTCCATTCATCCTTCCTTCCCCTTATACAATCTTCAGCATTTCTCACCCCTTTAACTTATTTTAGTATTTTACACCCCTGGACAATGCATTCACGATCACATTATCTTTGCCGACAATGTGAACAATCTTTACATTGAATGGTTGAAACAATAAACTCCATCTAAACAGCCTCGCATTTCAAGTTTTAAGCTTTTCAATGAACACCAACGGATTATGGTCAATGTAGATTAGTGTTTCTTTGTTATCACGTCAGACATAAACTTCAAAGTGTTGAGACAACAACAATGCTAGAATTTCTTTTTCTACTGTAGAGCACTTCCTCTGATATTGATTTAGTTTCTTGGAAAAGTACCCCACCCTAATTTATCATCTTGTAATAGGACTGAATCTAACCCCCAGTCACTAGCATTAATTGCTATTTTAAAAAGTTTGGTAAAGTCAGGGGTGGCCAACACTGGTTCATTTATTAAGATTGCCTTCAGATTTTCAAAGGCTGCATGGTATTCTGCTGACCATACCACTTTTGCTTGTTTTCTTAACAAATTGGTGAGAGGTACAGCCATTGTGCTGAAGTTAGGCAGAAACTTCCTGTAAAACCCACACATTCCCAAAAACCTCATGATTTTTTCATTTAGTTTTAGGAATGGGAATTCTATTAGAGCATTCACTTTTGCTGTTCTCGGCAACACTTGCCCTTGTCCTACAATGTGACCTAGGTAAGTTACCCTTGCTTTTGCAGATTCGCTTTTGGCCAAATTTATGACTAAGCCAGCCAACTGCAATTGCTTAAACAGGTCCTCTAAATGCTTTATATGTTCTTCACATATGCTACTATATATTATAACATCATCTAAATAAACCATGCAGTTACGCTCTTCAGCTACGACTTGATTCATAAGTCTCTGGAATGTAGATGAGGCATTTTAAAACCCAAATGGCATGACTCGACATTGATACAATCAATTCAATTGATGTAACAAAGGCAGAAATGAGGCACTGCCAACCCTATCGATGTAATCTTCTAACCAAGGAATTGGGTATGAATCTGCCCTCATTACTGCGTTCACTTTCCGGTAGTCTATACAAAATCTAGTTGATCCATTCAGCTTAGGAACCAGCACTACATGTGAACTCCAGTTGCTTTGGCTTGGCTCAATCAATTGATTTTCCACCATATACTGGACCTCTGTTTCTACCTGAGCTTGTTTCTCTGGACTCAGCCGATAAGGATGTTGTCTTATCGGCGCTGAGTTTCCTAAATTCACTTCATGCCTAGCTAACATAGTACATCCAGGTGTAGCTCTACAAATTCCCTTATACTTCCTAAGTAATCTTGTTAGATCTTCCCTTGGTCCTTCCTCTAAATACGAGAACACAGTGTTTAACTGTCCCAGTACTTTCGTATTGGTTAGTCAAATTGTAGGTGGTTCGCTTTGTGCACTGTCTACTTCTCCCTCTATCCTACCTTACTCTTACTGTCTCTGTCATCCTCCATTACTCCTACCACCTGGCACACTTGCTCTCTTCCATCATCTTCCCTGCGATGATATTGCTTCAACATGTTTATGTGACATAACTGTTTCTTCTTCCTACGCTTAGCAGTATCAATCAGATAAGTCACTTTACTAATTCTCCTATCATATAGGGGCCACTGAATTTTGCTTTCAGGGGTTCAGCCTGCAAAGGCAATAATACCAATACTTCATCTGTTGGAATGTTCTAGTTGTAGCATGTTTTTCTGCCCATTCTTTTATTTTTGCTTGGGAAATTCTTAAATGCCCTCGTGCTACTTTGCATGCTTCTATGAGTCTTTCTAGAAACATGGACGCATAATCCAACATGGAGGTTCGTCTTTCTGCTTTAGAAACTTTTCCTTAATCACTTTTAATGGACCTCTTATTTCATGACCATAAACCAATTCAAATGGACAAAATCCAGTAGATTCATTTGGAAAATCTCTGGTAGCAAATAATAAGAAATCTAATGCTTTGTCCCAATCCTTTGGGTATTCATGGCAATAGGTCTTAATCATGATTTTGAGAGTCTGACGGTGTCTCTCTAAAGCTCCCTATGTCTGTGGATGATAGGCGGTAGACTTTAGTTGTTTGCTACCCAATCTGTTGATTATGACCTGGAAAATTTTAGACATGAAGTTAGAACCTTGGTCAGATTGTATTTCAATTGGTAGGCCATAATGAGTGAAAATCTGAGTTAACTTTTCCACTACCACCTTAGCTATAATTGTCCTTAAAGGAATAGCTTCTGGAAATGGGTTCTCATATCCATGATTGTAAGGATCTACTGATGTCCAGCTTTCGTTTTGGGCAATGGTCCTACACAATCATGTTGAGGTTTACCTACTACCTGACATGTATGACACATTTACAAAATTGCACTACGTCCTTATGAAGTCTTGGCTTGGTAAAATGCCTGCTTGTCGATGCTTGGGTTACATGTCCTGCCATAGGAATTTAATGTACCACTTGCAACATCTCCTTACGATATTTGAGCAGTACCACTATCTGATGAACAACCGTCCATTCCTCATCCGTGGGTCTCTGACAGTGTCTCCACTTCCTCATCAAAACTCTGTTTTTAATGTAATAGCACTCTGGAGCTCGTGCCGCCTCAGCTTCAATGTGAGATGAGTGCGCTAACTTCTTTAACTCTGGATTTGCTTTCTGAGCCTCAATTAATGAAGACATGCCAAACACTTGTTTTGAATTATCCTCATCCTTAAAAACAAGTTTTGGCTACTCATAACATCTGCCCATGGTATTACTTTGACCTTTGGTGATGGACTTTGTTTAGTCATTGCTCTGGTCACCACACACGATGGAAAAACACCAGGAACTTGTTCTTGTAACTGCTCTGTTTCTTTAGCCTCTCTTGCACTTTCCGTAATTATGGGCAAAGCTATAACCTTCACTCCTGTCAAATCATTCCCTAGGAGTAAATCAACTCCATCCACGGGTAATTTCTTAACCACTTCTACAACCACCGATCCAGACAACAAATCACACTCCAATTGCACTTCGTACAATGGAATCGGGATATACTCTCCATTTATCCCGTTTACCAATACTTTAGCTTTCATTGAACTCTCTGGAGGGAAAATTAGGTCTTTCTCTAGCAAAAGAGTTTGAGCACCTCCTGTGCCTCTTAATATAGTTATGGGTTTAGCTGCATCATTTGATGAAAAAGGAGTTATCTTTCCTTTAGATAAAAACTCTTTATATCTCTCATCTACCTTATTCGCTTCACCTGTATTCACAGCTGTGTTTACCTCCAGACTCTTATTTGTAGTTAAAGCTACAATTTGAAAAGTTCCCTTTTTGGATTCACTCTTACGAACTCCAATAAGTCCTATGGGCTTCCCTCGCAACTTCCAGCATTCTGAATGAATGTGTCCCACTTTATTGCAATGGAAACGCTTAGGCCTTCCAGTTTCCCCACCTTCAGTACTTTCCTTCCTGATCTGGGGAGGAGATCTCAAGGTATTCCCAGCTGTCCATTCTTTACCCTAGCTACTTGCCATCCTTTCACACTCCCACTTTCTATCCTTTTCAAATTTATGGGGGTGATGGAAAAAAGGTTTAGTTTTATGGATTAGCTCATAATTGTCAGCCATTACTGCTGCCTGTCTAGCAGTTGCAACCCTTTGGTCTTCAACATGGGTTCTTATTACAGAAGGTAGGGAGTTTTTAAATTCTTCTCTGAGAACTCCATAGGTCATTTTAACTCCTAACGCTTGTATCCATCTGTCAAAACTGCTTTGCTTAACCCTTTCAAATTCAATGTAAGTTTGCCCAGGCTGTTTCCTTAAATTTCGAAACTTTTAGCTGCATGCTTCAGGGATCAACTCATATGCACTCAAAATGGCCTTTTTCACCACACCATAATTCCGAGAAACCTCCTCTGACAGTGAAGCATAAATTGTGCTCCACCTGTCAATTTGCTCTACATGAGCAATGTCCAGTTTTCCTTTGGCCAATTCATCTGTTTAGCTATCTTCTCAAATTAAATAAAGAATGCTTCAACATCCCTTTCCTCAAACCTTGGAAGAGCTTGTACAAATTTAAACATCTCCCCACAGGATCTGATCTGGGAATAAGCCCTGCCTCACCTACTGGTGCCTCTTTTTTAACTGCCAGCATTCTAAGCTGGCATTCTCTCTTTCTCTCTTTTCCTCTTTCCTGCCTGTCTAACCTCGCCATTTCTAACTCCCTTTGAAATGCCCTCTCTCATTCTTTGTCTTTTTATTTCTCTGCCCTTTCCTTTTCTGCTGCCTCTAGTTCCAATTTTTTTTATTTGCTACAGAATTTGAGCCCATTCCAGTGAACCACCCCTTGGAGAACTCGGTCTCTTGGGTATTCCTTCCAATTTCAAATGCTGTCCATCTCTTCGACTATCTCTGCCTTCCTAGCTTTGGCATGCAATCCTACTTTTAATTTACTTGCCAATTTGATTAACCTGGCTTTTGGGATCCCTTGTAAAATTATCAGGGACATCTTTTCCACTTGCAAGAAGGCTTTAGCAGTTTCCAGTGCCACCTTATTTTTGATAGTACAATCCTGGTGTTTCCTTTTAGCTTTTATTACTTACTAAATCTACACCCAAATCGTCGTTGTCTTTTGTCCTAAAATACCCCAGACGAGCCCCCAAACTTTGTCACGACTCACTGGGGATCGTGCACTGCAATATCAAGCACCACTACTCCTCCTCAGAGTTTCCTCTTCCGTCACTGTGGTAGCATCTGCTTCCTTGGTAAAGACAGGTGCCATGCCCCTTGTCTCCATGTGTAAATCCCCTTTTTGGCCCCTAATCGGCCCTCCCTCTCCTTTAATCACCCTCTTAATGTTTGTGTGCCAATAGAAGACTTTGGGATTCCCCTTTATGTTGACTGCCAGTCTTTTCTCATAATCTCTCTTTGATTCTCTTATTTGCTTTTTCACCTCCCCTCTGAACCTTCTGTATTCCGCTTGGTTCTCAATTGTATTTTCTACCTGACACCTGTCATGAGCACACTTTTTCTTCTTTATGTTAATTTCTAACTCCTTTTTCATCCAGGGAGCTCTGGATTTGTTTGCCCTTCCTTTCCCTTTTGAGGGAATATACCTTGACTGTGCCCAAACCATGTCTTCTTTGAAAGTAGCCCATTGTTCAGCTACAGTTTTTCCCGTCAATCTTTGGTTCCAGTCTATCCGGTACAGCACCATTCTTGCCCCATTGAAGTCAGCTCTCCCCTAGTTAATTATTCTTACTCTGGATTGGACATTGTCCTTTTCTACCGTCATCTTAAACCTTACGATACAATGACCACTGTCTCCTAAATGTTCCCCTACTGACACTTGATATAATTGGCCCACCTCATTTCCCAGATAAGTTAAGAAGGCTCTTTTTAAAGAAAAAGCATACGGGATCCTTGGCTTTATAACCAGAGGCATAGATCTTGATAGTAACAGCTCCACCCTTACAGATAAGCGCTTGCTGCTGTTGTTACAAA
This sequence comes from Cetorhinus maximus, assembly GCF_964194155.1. NCBI lineage: Eukaryota > Metazoa > Chordata > Chondrichthyes > Lamniformes > Cetorhinidae > Cetorhinus > Cetorhinus maximus. The sequence continues at coordinate 44,418,596 of NC_135879.1, read as the reverse complement.
GTGGGTTTTGTGACATATATATGCCTCATCTTTGAAAAGCATTACCATATTTAATTTAGGCTCTTACAGTGCAGCTTGGAGCATGAGATGAGTTTAACAGTTACTGCATAGGATTTCCAGGGCTCGGGAAACCAGCCAGTAAAATGGCGGTGAAAGCTGCCTGCGCCAGCAGGTTAGTGCTTTTTAGAACACTCCTGGAAGCCACCAAGGCTTCTCAGACCTCTAAGGAAGCCTTCAGCTTCCCTTCTCTCAATTACGGCTCCTCTCCCTCCAATGATCAGTGACCCCACCTCTCCCCTGCCATAAATACTCCCCCCAACTTTGATTGCTGAACTCTGATTCCCTCCCCAATTCAGATCCTGCTATGATCTGACAACCCGCCTTGTCACCAAGCTGTAATTCTGATTGCTGTCAATTGCTGGGCATCGTTCCCTATGGTCTCCTTATGCTGCCTATTGTAGCTAGCTTTCCCCATGTGGCAACATGGCTGGGTGCCTGGTGGAAACAGAGGAAGAGAATGTTAGCGAGGTCTTGCCTTTGATATCACCTTTGCATCCCTGGGCTTTCTGGATTTCAGCTGTGCATACCCTCCCACACTTGGTAACTTTTTGAACGTTGGGGCCATAGAGTGCAAAAGTAAGGAAGTTATGCTAAACCTTAACTATTTAGGCCCAGCAGGACCATTGTGTCCAATTTTGGACAGCACACTTTAGGAAGGATGCCAAAGCCTTAGAGTGCAGAATTGATTTACCAGAAAGGTACCAGGGATGCGTGATTTCAGTTACATCAAGTGACTAGGGAGATTGAGGTTGTTCTCCTTGCAGCAGACAATGTTGAGGGGAGGTTTGCAAGAGATGTTCAAAATCATGAATGGTTTTAATAACATTAATAAGGAGAAACTGTTTCCAGTAGCAGAGGGCACAGATCTCACGTAATTCTCAAAAGAAACAAAGATGAGAATTTGTTTAAAGCAGCAAGTTATGATCTGGACTGCACTTTTCTTTTATTCATTTATGGAATGTGGGAGTCGCTGGCTAGGCCAGCATTTATTGCCTATCCCTAACTGCCCTAACTGCCCTTGAGAAGGTGGTGGTGAGCTGCCTTCTTGAACTGCTGCAGTCCATGTGATGTAGGTCCACCCACAGTGCTGTTAGGGAGGGAGTTCCAGGATTTTGACCCAGCGACAGTGAAGGGACGACAATATGTTTCCAAGTCAGGACGGTGAGTGGCTTGGAGAGGAACTACCAGGTGGTGGTGTTCCCATGTGTCTGCTGCCCTTGTCCTTCTAGATGGCAGTGGTTGTGAGTTTGGAAGGAGCCTTGGAGAGTTTCTGCAGTGCATCTTGTAGATAGTGCACACTGTTGCTACTGTGCGTCGGTGGTGGAGGGAGTGAACGTTAGTGGATGGGGTGCCAATCAAGTGGGCTGCTTTGCTTTGGATGGTGTCAAACTTTTGAGTGTTGTTGGAGCTGCACTCATCCAGGCAAGTGGAGAGTATTTCATCATAGGCTTTGGGGAGTCAGGAGGTGTGTTACTCACCACAGGATTCTTAGCCTCTAACAGGGGAGGGGGTGGCATAGCGATATTGAGACTGGACTGGCAGTCCAGAATCTAGGGTAATGCTCTGGGGACCCGGGTTAGGATCCCACCATGGCAGATGGTGGAGTTTGAATTCAATAAAAAACTAGAATTAAAAGTCTTATGATGATTATTGTCGATTGTCGTAAAAAACAATCTGCCGTCCTTACCTGGTCTTGCCTACAAGTGACTCCAGATCCACAGCATTATGGTTGACTCTTAAATGTCCTTCTTATGGGCGATAAATGCTGAACGAATGAAAAAAAAAGTCCAGTTCAGTTTCTGGTCAATGGTAACCCCCACTCAAAGGGTGGTGGAAGTGGATTCGTTAATGATTTACAAAAGGAAATTGGATAAAATATTTGAAGGGGGAAAAAATTTACTGTGCTATGGGAAAAGGTGAGTTGGACCAATTGAATAAACTTCGATGAGCCACATGTACAGTGAACTGAATGAACTCCTTCTGTGCTGCACCTTTCTATGATTCCACTTATTGCCTTGTCAGTGAATGGATATTTTTATAAATTTATGTGACTCCACAAGATAATAGGGCTCACAGACATTTATTGACTGTTTTCCTGTTTTGATTTGATAATAAGATGTAACACAATTAGTAAGATTTGCAGATATTCATTCAAACTATAAACATGTAACTCTGATTATAGTAGTTAGCAAAATGATTGCAATACACTACTGCTGCTTTCCTGCTGCTGGTCCAAGGCGGAAACAGCTGGCTCCCCTAGGAGAGTTGAAGGAGAGTTGAAAGACCCACTTACCTAGGGGAGCCTATACACTCCCAGGTCCCCCAAGGAATCTTAGGCCTCCTCCAACTCGGGTCTTAAGCCACCTCCAACACTGATCCCGTACCTTCCCGATTTCAAACCTCCCTCCAGTCCTTCCGGTTGCTGATCCTGCCCCAGCCCTCCCAATTGCCTCCAGGAACTGATGTTCTCTTCCCAGTGCTGAGTGCAATCCCAAGGAGCACAGGCTGCAGCCTTCCAACGTTACTGCTGCCTCCCACCACCTTCTGGCCAGATTGTCCATTTGGACTGCTACTAAGCTGGATGCACCTGTACAGTTTGTTCATGAGGCTGTGCCATTAAGTTCAGCAGGACTTCCTTGCTTGGTTCTTCGGCTGTTTTTGGCCACCCCACACCCTCCATGGCTCCTGGTTCATGAAATGCAGCCTTATGTTTGTGAGTGGTGTGTGTGTAATTTGAAACTTGATACTTCAATTATATTTTAAAAATCAGTAGCGTATTGCAATCATTTTGGTAACTACTATAACCAGAGTTACAAGTTCATGTTTGAATGAATATCTGCGAATCTTACTAATTATGTTACATTTTATTATCATATCAAAACATCTGAAATGGCTCACAGTTGTAGCTATCGATTTGGATCATTTTAATTTTCCAAAACTTGGTATATTTGTTATTGGATCACTCAGAGCTTGTTTTTTGGAAAGCTTCGTTTTCTCCTACAATTTTTGTTCTTGGAAATGAAGAGTGTCATTTTTCCAACAGTGAGGGTCTCACTCACTTTAGTTTACCTGTAAATGAGTAATTAAAATTTTAGTATTGCAATCTGAGGACTGTCTGGCAATAAGTTCAATGCAATTTATGTACTTTCGAAATAATTGAGAGGATGAAATTTTAAGTAGAAAATTCTTTCGGAGCTTTTTTTAGGATAGACTATTGTCAGAAATTGATAATTGTTCAGAACACCAGTAAATATAGTTGAATACAAAACAGAGTAGATATTTTAGAACACAACATGAGGCCTGTAGGATGAACCCCGCTCATGCTAGCATAGCCGACTACTGCCTTCAATGTTCATAGTCAAACCCGCCTGCTGGGGCTTTTTATTGGGCCGCTGCATACTCAGCCTGAATTTAACAGTCATAGTGCTGTGTATGTATCCAGCTGTGAATGTTAGCTTGTCAGTTCAGTAATTCCAAAGCTTTTGTATCAGATTTGTAAACTATATCCCAAGTATTTACTTCTAACCAGCCTTTGCACATTGATGAGAGACTTTCTTTTATCACACTCTTGCACCTCATTTATCTTAATTATTTTATAGCTTGTCACAGAATACATTTTATCCTTTCGTAATATTATGAGCTCAGTACCAGTGGAGATTCAGATACTGAAGCAGTCCGTTTCCGAATGCAGCAAGAACCAGACAGCATTCAGGCTTGTTATTTGCCAGGTAATTACCATCTCCCTCAAGAGAGATTCTAACCACCACCCCCCCTGCCACTTGGCGTTCAATGGCATCATCTTAATTGAATCCTCACCATCGGTATCCTGGAAGGTAACCATTGAGCAGACACTTAACTGGACCAGCCATATAAATACTGTGGCTGAGAGTAGGTCAGAGGCTGGGAATTCTGCAGCAAATAACTCGCCTCCCAACTCCTCAAAACTTGTCCACCACCTACAAGGTACAAGTCAGGAATGTGAATACTCTCCATTTGCCTGGATGAGTGCGACTCCAACAACATTGAAGAAGCTCGACACAATCCAGGAAAAAGCAGCCCACTTGATCAGCACCCATCCATCACCTTAAACATTCACTGTTCCCACCACGATCATGCAGTGGCAGCAGTGTATATCATCTACAAGATGCACTGCAGCAATTTGCCAAGCCCCCTTTGACAGCACATTCCAAACCTGCGACCTCTACTACCTAGAAGGACAAGGGCACCAGGAGCTTGGATCCATCCAAGTCACACACTATCCTGACCTGGTAATAAATATATCACAATTTTTTCATTGTCATTGGGTCAAAAACCTGGAACTCTTCCTGAAAGCACTGTGGGTGTACCCTACACCATGTGCGCTGCCGGAGTTAAGAAGGTGGCTCACCACCACATTTTGCAAGGACAATTAAGGATGGGTAACAAATGCTGTCCTTGCCAATTGTGCCCACATCCAATGAAAGGAATAAAAGAAAAGTGACTTCTAATACCTTTTTTGCTACAAACAGTTGAGAACAAGTTGAGAGTCTTTCTATTTTGTTTTAATCCTTTAAGTTAAAGAAGAAAGAACTTGCTTTTCACAACCTCAGGATGTCCCAGAGTACTTTACAATGAAGTATTTTTCAAAATGCATGGGGTAACTTTGACCCTAAAAAAACTGGCAGGTTTTGGATGGGTGTGAAGTTCAAAAAAATTTGTAGCAGGAGCCCAACCCATGTCAGACACACACTTACATTTTTAACAGAGGTGAGATAGGGAGGCAGGCAACTGATCCTCTCACCTTTTAAGGAGGCTATGTACCTTCATTAAACAGTGTTTCTATTTTTAATTCATGCTGGCCAGGTTGCCTGGGCCTCAAGAAAGCTGTCAGGCTAAAAGAGGTAAGGAGGGCTAGATCTATAAAGTAAGTACATTTGCAACACTGCATGAGGGCTTGGAGGAATAGAAGTGTTTTCTTCACACACCAATCCTTGTGCTCACTTTCATTTGCCCACCCCCTAAATGCTCGCTTACTAAACGTCCTTGACCCCAGACAACCCTCTGACTCATTCTCCACCTTTTCCTCCCCACCTCACAGAATACCCTCTCAGTTAAAAACTACAGGGTGTTCGGGAAACATGTGCTCCAGGTTTCGCATCCATACCTCCTCCCCACTGCCCTGGACTCAGCCCCATAAACATTGGAGCTTTCTTCGCTGTTGGAATGTCGGAAGAATGGCAGCCAATTTGCACAGAGTGACACAAACAGGGCATTGGTAGAACTCCCCAGCTTTCCTGCAAATAGTACATTGAGTTTTGCCCAAGAGACTTAATCTGTCATCTGACAGTGCAATACTCCCTCAATTCTGTACTAGTTCTGTCAGATTTCCTCTAAACATAGCCTTTATGGTGTCAGTTTGACCTAATTGCAAATTAATGCTCCTGAGTATGCTTTGATTTGAATTCCATTTATAGTGTTTTGGAATTGCATTTTAAGTGATGTGACTCTTCTTGAAATTATAAGTTGAACTTATGTTTAATTTATTTTTTTTCAAGAATAATCATATACTTTATTTGAAAAGAGAAAGAAACAGAGCTGGTGCTGGCAGATTTATTCTGATGGTGCCGACTGAGGGAATTACAAGGGTCTACTTGGGACAGAAATGTCCTTGCTGTGGCCATCAGTCCTGAAATGTAACTTTGAATATTAGCACAGAGTAGAGTTTATACTCAGATTCACTTTCTGTTGTGAAAATGTGTACCGATGCATTTTTAAAAAGTGACTACATTTGGGTGTTGGAGGGGATGGAAAGTATCAGGGTAGATCAGCGATTAAGGTGGTGTTGTAGGCACAGGTAAATGGTAGGGTCAGGAAGAGTTCATCACAGAGCAACACTTTAAAAAATGCTTTTATTCGTTCATGGAATGTGGGTGTCAGCATGCTAGGCCAGCATTTATTGCTTATCCATAATTGCCCTTGAGAAGGTGGTGGTGTACTGCTTTTTGAACTACTGTAGTCCATGTGGAACATCCACAGCACAATTAGGAAGGGATTTCCAGGATTTTGACCTACCGACAGCGAAGGAACGGCGATATGGTTCCAAGTCAGGATGGTGTGTGACTTGGAGGGGAACTTGCCGGTGGTGGTGTTCCCATGCATCTGCTACCATTGCCCTTCTTGGTAGTAAATGTCATGGGTTTGGAAGGTGCTGTCTAAGGAACTTTGTGGAATTGCTACAGTGCATCTTGTAGATGATACACACTGCTGCCACTGTGCGTCGGTGGTGGAAGGAGTGAATGTTTGTGGATGGGGTACCAATCTACTTTGCCCTGAATAGTGTGAAACTTCTTGAGTGTTGTTGGAGCTGCACTCATCCAGGCAAGATGAGAGTATTCCATCACACTCCTGTCTTGTGCCTTGTAGACGATGGACAGGCTTTGGGGAGTCAGGCGGTGAGTTACTCTCTGCAGAATTTCCAGCCTCTGACCTGCTTTTGTAGCTGCAGTATTTATATGGCAGACCCAGTTCAGTTTCTGGTCAGTGGTAACCCCCAGGATGTTGATAGTGAGGAATGCACCAACGGTAATGCTTTGAATGTCAAGGGGAGATGGTTAGATTCTCTCTTGTTGGAGATGGTCATGCCTAGCACTTTTGTGGCGCAAATGTTACTTGCCACTTATCAGCCCAAGCCTGAATGTAGTCCAGGTCTTGCTGCATACGGAGACTGACTGCTTCAGGATCTGAGGAGCCGCGAAAGATGCTGACCATTGTGCAATCATCCATGAACATCCCCACTTCTGACCTTATGATGGAAGGAAGGTCATTGATGAAGTAGCTGAAGGTGGTTGGGCCTGGGACACCACCCTGAGGAACTCCTGTAGTGATGTCCTGGGACTGAGATGATTGACCTACAACAACCACAACCATCACCCTTTGTGCTGGGAATGACCAATGGAGAACTTTTCCCCTGATTCCCATTCACTTCAGTTTTGCTAGGGCTCCTTGATACCACGCTCAGTCAAATTCTGCCTTGATTTCAAGAGCAGTTGATCTCACCTCATCTCCCTAAGTTCAGCTCTTGTCCATGTTTGGACCAAGACTGTAATGAGGTCAGGAACTGAGTGGTCCTGGCGGAACCCAAACTGAGCGTCAGTGAGCAGATTATTGCTCTGTAAGTGCTGCTTCATAGCACTGCTGATGACACTTTCCATCACTTTACTGATGATCAAAAATGATCAGAAGTAAACTGATGGGGCAGTAATTGACCGGGTTGGACTTGCCCTGATTTTTGTGGGCAATTTTTCACATTGCGGGTTAGATGCCAGTGCTGTAGCTGCACTGGAACAGCTTGGCTAGGGCCGCGGATAGTTTTGGAGCACCAGTTTTCAGTACTACTGCCGGAATGTTGCCAGGGTCCATAGAATTTGCAGTGTCCAAAGCCCTCAGGCATTTTTTGATATCACGTGGAGTGAATCAAATTGGCTGGAAACTGGCATCTACAATGCTGGGGACCTCTGGAGGAGGCCAAGATGGATCATCCACTCAGCACTAATGGCTGAAGGTTGTAGCAAATGCTTCAGCCTTACCTTTTGCACTGATTTTCTGGGCTCCTCCATCATTGAGGATGGGGACTTTGTGGAACTTCCCCCTCCAGTGAGTTGTTTAATTGTCCACAACCATTCACCACTGGATAGGGCAGGACTGCAGAGCTTAGATCTGATCTGTTGGTTGTGAGATTGCTTAGCTCTGTCTATCGCATGTTGCTTTTGCTGTTTAGCGTGTCCTGTGTTGCAGGTTCACCAGGTTGACACCTCGTTTTTAGGGATGTCTGGTGCTGCTCCTGACATGCCCTCCTGCACTCTTCTTTGAACTAGGGTTGATCACCTGGCTTGATGATAATGGTAGAGTTGGGTTTATGCTGAGCTGTGAGGTTACAGATTGTGTTTGTATGCAATTCTGCTGCTGGTGGCCCACAGCGCCTCATGTATGCCCAGTCTTGAGTTGCTAGATCTGTTCAAAATCTATCCCTTTTAGCACGGTGGTAATGCCACACAACACAATGGAAGGTATCCTCAATCTGAAGAGGGTACTTCATCTCCACGAGGACTGTGCGGTGATCGCTCCTACTAATAATGTCAAGACAGACGCATTTGCGACAGGTAGATTGGTGAGGACGAGGTAAAGGAGGTTTTTCTCTCTTGTTGGCTTCTCACCACCTGCCGAAGACCCAATCTAGCAAATATGTCCTTTAGGACTCTGCCAGCTTGGTCAGTAGTGGTGCAACCAAGCCACTCTTGGCGATGGATATTGGAGTCCCCCACCCAGAGTACATTCTGTGCCCTAGCCTCAGTGCTTCCACCAAGTGGTGTTCAACATGGAGAAGTACTGATTCATCAGGTGAGGGGGGATCGATTTGTGGTAACCAGCAGGAAGTTTCCTTGTCCATAACAAAAACAAAAATAGCTGGAAAAACTCAGGTCTGACAGCATCTGCGGAGAGGAATACAGTTAATGTTTTGAGTCCGTATGACCCTTCATCAGAACTAAGAAATATAGAAATGAGGTGAAATATAAGCTGGTTGAGGGGGGTGGCACAGGTAGAGCTGGATAAAGGGCCAGTGATAGGTGGAGGCAAAGAAGAGATTGCCAAAGATGTCATAGACAAATGGACAAAGGGATGTTGACGGTGGTGATATTAGCTGAGGAATGTGCTAATGATGACATGAAGGGTAGGAAGCAGGACGAGCAAGTGACAGATAGCCCTAGTGAGAGTGGGGTGGGGGGAAGGGATCGAAATAAGCTTAAAGTTAGAGATAAAACAGTGGCTGGAAATACATGTTAAAATAATGGAAATAGGTGGGAAAAGAAAAATATATATAATAAAAAATATATATATAAAATTATAAATTATTGGAAAAAGAGGGATCGGAAAGGGGGTGGGGATGGAGGAGAGAGTTCCTGATCTGAAGTTGTTGAACTTAATGTTAAGTCCGGAAGGCTGTAAAGTGCCTAGTCGGAAGTTGAGGTGCTGTTCGTCCAGTTTGCGTTAAGCTTCACTGGAACATTGCAGCAGGCCAAGGACGGACATGTGGGCATGAGAGCAGGGTGGTGTGTTGAAATGGCAAGCCACAGGGCGGTCTGGGTCATGCTTGCGGACAGACCGAAGCTGTTCCGCAAAGCAGTCACCCAGTCTGCGTTTGGTCTCTCCATTGTAGAGGAGACCACATTGGGAGCAGCGAATGCAGTAGACTAAATTGAGGGAAGTGCAAGCGAAGCGCTGCTTCACTTGAAAGGAGTGTTTGGGCCTTTGGACGGTGAGGAGGGGGGGGAAGTAAAGGGGCTGGTATTGCACCTTCTGCGGTTGCATGGGAAGGTGCCGTGGGAGGGGGTTGAGGTGTAGGGGGTGATGGAGGAGTGGACCAGGGTGTCCCAGAGGGAATGATCCCTGCGTAATGCCGGCAGTGGGTGGTGAAGGGAAGATGTGTTTGGTGGTGGCATCATGCTGGAGTTGGCAGAAATGGCGGAGGATGATCCTTTGAATGCGGAGGCTGGTGGGGTGATAAGTGAGGACAAGGGGGACCCTATCATGATTCTGGGAGGGAGAGGAAGGTGTGAGGGCGGATGTGCGGGATATGGGCTGGACACGGTTGAGGGCCCTGTCAACCACCGTGGGTGGAAAACCTCGGTTAAGGAAGAAGGAAGACATGCCAGAGGAACTGTTTTTGAAAGTGGCATCATCAGAACAGATGCGACAGAGGCGAAGGAACTGAGAGAATGGGACAGAGTCCTTACAGGAAGCGGGGTGTGAAGAGCAGTAGTCGAGGTAGCTGTGGGAGTCGGTAGGCTTGTAATGAATATTGGTGGGCAGTCTATCACCAGAAATTGAGGCAGAGAGGTCAAGGAAGAGAAGGGAAGTGTCAGTGAAAATGATGGAGGGGTGGAAATTGGAAGCAAAATTAATAAATTTTTCCAGGTCCAGACGAGAGCATGAAGCGGCACTGAAGCAGTCATTGATATACCGGAGAGTTGTGGGAGGGGGCCTGAGTAGGACTGGAGCAAGGAATGTTCCACATACCCCATAAAGAGACGGGCATAACTGGGGCCCATGCGGGTACCCATAGCCACACCTTTTACTTGGAGGAAGTGAGACGAGTTTAAGGAAAAATTGTTCAGTGAGAGAACAAGTTCAGCAAGACGGAGGAGAGTGGTAGTGGATGGGGATTGTTCGGGCCTCTGTTTGAGGAAGAAGCGGAGAGCCCTCAGACCATCCCGGTGGGGGATGGAGGTGTAGAGGAATTGGACGACCATGGTGAAGAGGAGGCGGTTGGGACCAGGGAACTGGAAATTGTTGATATGATATAGGGTGTCAGAGGAATCGCAGGTGTAGGTGGGAAGAGACTGGACAAGGGGAGAGAGAATGGAGTCAAGATAGCAAGAAATGAGTTCCGTGGGGCAGGAACAGGCTGACATGATCGGTCTGCCGGGACAGTCCTGTTTGTGGATTTTGGGTAGGAGGTAGAAGCGGGCCGTACGAGGTTGGGAGACTGAGGTTGGAAGCTATGGAGGGAAGATCTCCAGAGGAGATGAGGTCAATGACAGTCCTGGAAACAATGTCTTGATGTTCAGTGGTGGGGTCATGGTCCAAGGGAGGTAGAAGGAAGCGTCTGCAAGTTGACGCTCAGCCTCTGCGAGGTAGAGGTCAGTGTGTCAGACATCAGCAGCACCACCCTTGTCAACAGGTTTGATGACAAAGTCAGGGTTGGATCTGAGAGAACGGAGTGCGGCAAGTTCAGAAAGAGACAGGTTAGAATGGGTGAGAGGAGCAGAGAAATTGAGACTGATGTCACGCCGACAGTTCTCAATGAAAAGATCAAGAACAGGTAAGAATCCAGAGGGAGGGGTCCAGGTGGAGGGAGAATATTAGAGCCGGGTAAAAGGATCCGTTGAACGGGGAGAGGACTCCTGCCCAAAGAAGTGAGCACGGAGACGAAGGCGGCGGAAGAAGAGTTCAGCATCGTGCCGAGCCTGAAATTCATTAAGATGCGGGTGTAAGGTTATGAAACTGAGTCCTTTGCTGAGCACTGAACGTTCAGCGTCAGAGAGGGGAAGGTCAGAGGGTATGTTGAATACACGGCCGGGGCTGGGATTGGAAGACGGGATAGGGACAGAGGGACGGGCAGGGGCGGAGGATCCTGGATGGGCGTTGGTGTCGATGAGTTGTTGGAGCTTGCGTTCCTTTGCACCTGAAAGAAAGAGACAAAGTTTCTTGTTGAAGCGTCAGATGAGACGAAGAATAAAATGAAATTGGGGGCAAGGACAGCTTAGAGATAGGGTGAGTCAGTGCTGCTGGAGGGAGAGGTCGAGTATGTTCATATGGCGGTGCATGGCATTGAGCGTGGATCTCAGGATGCGATGAGAACAGCTGTCCAAGGAGTGTTGTATGTCCCGGAGATACCTGTTTGACCTGATGCCATGTGGGGTCAGAATCAATGTTGGTGACTCCCAGGGCAACTCCCTCGCGACTGTATACCACCTCTGTATGCCTCCTCTGGTGATGGTGGTGTCTGGGACATTATCTGCAAAGCATAATTCCATTTTGGCACAAGCTCCCAGATGTTATTAAGGAGGACTTTGCAGGATTGACAGGACTGGGTTTACCATAATTGTTTCCAGTGCCTCAGTCGATGCTGAATGGTCTGACTGGTTTTATTCCTTTTCTACTTCGTAATGGGTTGGTGCAACTGAGTAGCTTGCTAGGCCATTTCAGAGGCAACCATATCACATGTAGGCCTGACCAGGTAAGGATGGCAGATTTCCTTCCCTAAAGGATGTTAGTGAACCAGATGGGTTTTTATGACAATTGACAGTGGTTTTCTGGTCACTGTTAAGACTAGCTTTTTAATTCCTAACTTATTAATTGAATTTAAATTCCACCAGCTGCTGTGGGATTTGAACCCGTGTCCCCAAAGCATTACCACTAAGCCACCGCCTCCCCCGCAAAGATGAAAGATATGTATTGCTCTCAACTCAGTAGGACTTATTTTTGAATTGTTTTTTTCTTTGCAACCCACCTCTAAAATCCAGCAGCTCTTTGCAACGTGATAGTTAAGGTGTTTGAAGCATTGTTTGGAAAACATTCTGCGTAGTCATATCCCCATTTTATGTCCCCTTCCCGTTGCCTTGCAGGGTACAAAGCTATTAATGTGCAGCATATGTTTCATCATCCTATGGAATTTACAATTTCTTGCAGATGATTGGAAAAGGCCCAATATCACAGCTGTCCTTCCATGGGATCGGTCCACAGTTATCGTGGGAAAGCATAGCAGCACAAGACAAGCATCTGGGAGGAATGAAAGTCATTTAGCATTTGGATTCACTGCCTGTGCTGTTTCAGTCGTGCTTTTTGGGAGCAATTTTGTTCCTGTGAAGAAATTTGATACCGGCGATGGTAATTGTACAACACTGTTTTCATTAAACTTCGCAATATCCAGACTGACATGCCACCTGCATACCAATTGTGATTAATGCTTAATCAATTAGCGGGTAAAGAAAACTTGAAAACCCAAAACAAGCATCCACACATAACTTAATTTTAATTTCCCTAATCCAGTCTGTAGTTAATGCACAAAATTGTGGGAATGCTGTAACTTAGAGCTGAAAAGCGTTTTAATTTTCCATTGCATATGGTTAGTCATGGAATTTAGTCTCTGTCTTTTTTTTATTCATTTACGGGAGGTGAGCATCACTGGCCAGGCCAGCATTTATTGCCTATCCCTAATTGTCTCTGACTTCATGTTGCTGTACCTCTGTGTTTCTTCTGCCTCTGTCCTCTCTCTTACCTGCTGCTTTTCTTTCCTTAACTCTTCTTACCTCTCTTTTCTCTTTTGAATTTTTTGGATGAGAAGAGAGGCATGGTACAGGTCGAGTATCCTTTATCCGTAAATCTGAAAATTAACACATCCAAAAACCGCACTTTTTTTGAACCTCATCGACCTTTAACGCGGGAAGTCTGTGACCCAAACCGACACGAACCTCACCGACTGCATCGTGCACGACGTCTGTGACCTGAGCCAACAAGAACCTCACTGACCGCACCCGACCTTTAGCGCAGGGAGTCTAGTTGTTTGCCTGCACTGTTTACCTTGCAGTTTTTGTCTGCGTGGTTTACTTTGCAATATATGTTGTGCTGTTTCTCCTACAAGCAGAATTGCAGATGGCGCCATGGGTGGGAACATATTGCATGTACCCTGTATTTATTATTCAGTGGTACATCTTACTTTTCTAGCCATTTTATTTACTTTAGACTACAGCTAGCCTAGACTTTGGCCATTGTAACATAAGTAGGTCTAGGCCTATGTGTGGTATCCAAAAATCGAAATTATTTGAAATCCAAAACGCAATCGGCCCCAAGGGTTTTGATAAAGGATACTCAACCTGTATATCATGGTGTCGCAGGTGAAGAAGGCAACAGCAGCTGATTTTAGGATGGATGTTTAAGAGGAAAATGTGGCCCTTCTCAGTTTTTATTCAATCGTGGGATGTGGGTGTCACAGACAAAGCCAGCATTTATTGCCCATCGCTAATTGCCCTTAAGAAGGTGGTGGTGAACTGCCTTCTTGAACCGCTGCTGTCCTTTTGGTATAGGTATACCCCAATATTGTTGGATACAGGGTTCCAGGATCTTGACTGGAGAACAGTAAAGGAATGGCGATATATGTTCAGGTTGCAATGGTTGGTTGTATGTCTTGCAGGGGAGCTTGCAGGTGGGGGTGTTCCCCTGTTCCCGCTGCCCATGCTGTTTTAGGTGGTAGACATTATGGGTTTGGAGGGTGCCACCGAAGAGGCCTTGGAGAATTGCTGCAGTGCATCTTGTACATGGAACACATGATTGCCAAATGCGCTGATAATTTTTTTTGAGCTGGTGGTTGGGCTGCCAGTAGTGCGGGCTGCTTTGTTCTGTATGTCTCCTCACCTGATCAGCCATGCTTTTCCATGTCCAATACCCTACCCCTTCCTAACAGCACTGTGGGTGTTCCTACAACACATGGACTACAGTAGTTCAAGAAAACAGCACACCACCACCTTCTCAAGGGCAACTAGGGATGGGCAATAAATGCTGGCCTAGCCAGCGATACCTATATCCCATCATGAATGAATAGTAAACAAAACTTTCTATTCTCTTCCTATTACATTCTTATCTCCTGTTCAAAGCACCCACTCAACACTTTACTTCCCCCCTGTTTGCTGTACTGTCAGCCACTTCATCCTTAGCCCTCAGTTCACTCTCATCATACTCAGTTCGTACTGACTCCTATTCTTCCATCCAAGGTTGAGAATTGCAAGTCCACTATTTTCCTTTCTGCCTTCCTATCAGTTTCACTCAGAGGCTTTGTTTGATTTCAAAATGCAGCTTTTTAAAACAAATAAATTAGAATGAGGGGGGAAGATGACTATCATTCTCTTTTTGTCTTCCCCTATTCCCTTCCCATCTCACTTCTACATCTCTCCCCCCTCCCTCCTCTCCTGTTACAACTCTAGTGCAACAGAGCAAGAGTTCATTCCTATTGCTTTCTAGGTAAGCAAACTGTTGTATTCTATCCACTGCACCCATGATTCTTTTGGTGTTTATACATTGTTTCTTCAAAATTTTTCCAATTACTGTCCCATCAGTCCATTCTCAATCATCAGCAAAGGGAATTGGCAAAAGAAGCAATGGCAACATGAGGGAAAACTTTTTCACACAGCGAGCGGTTAGGATTGGAATGCACTGCCTAAGAGTGTGGTAGAGGCAGCAACGTGATAGAAGGTGTCGTCAGCAGTGCCATCATGCAGCAATAATTTGCTCGCTGATGCTTAGTTTGGCTTCCGCCAGGGCCACTCAGCTGAGGATCTTATTCCAGCCTTGGTCCAAGCCAGGGAAAAAGAGATAAATACAAAAGGTAAGGTGAGAGTGATTGCTCTTGAAATCAAGATCGCTTGACCAAGTGTGACATTAAGGAGCCCTAGCAAAATTGTAATAAATGGGAATCCAGGGATCTCTCAATCAGTTGGAGTCATGCCTAGCGCAACAGAAGATGGTCCCAGGACAACACTGCAAGAGTTCTTCAGCCATGTCCTTGACCCTACCATCTTCAGCTGCTTCATCAATGACTTTCCCTCCATGATAAGGCCATAAGTGGGGATGTTTGCTGATGATTGTACAATGTTCAGTACCATGAGCAACTCCTCAGATACTGAAACATTCTGAGCCCTAAAGCAGCAAGACCTAGACAACATTAGCTTGGGCTGATAAGTGTCAAGTAACATTTGTGCCACCCAAGTGTCAGTCAATAACTCTCTCCCCTGAGAAAGAATCTAACCATCTCCCCATGATGTTAAGTGCCCATACCATCTCTAAATACCCTGTCATCAAAATCCTGTGAGTTACCATTGAACTAGAAACATAACTGGACCAGCCATATAAATACTGTGGCTACAAGAGCAGTGGCTTGGATTTCGGCTTGTCATGTCTGTGCCAGCTCTCCGTAGGAGTAATTTACCTAGTGCCACTCCCCTGTCTTCTCCCTGTAGCCCAACACATTCTTCTTTTTCACATAACAATCCAATTTCCACTTCAATGCCTCGATCAAACCTGCCTCTACCACACTCTTATGCACTGCATTCCAGATTCTAACCGCTCACTATGTGAAAAAGTTTTCCTTCATGTCACCATCGCTCCTTTTGCCAATTCCATTAAATCTGTGCCCTCTTGTTCTCAATCCTTCCCCCACGGGAGCAGTTTTTCCCTCCTCTACGCTGTCCAGACCCATGATTTTGAATATCTCGATCAGATCTCCTCTCAACCTTCTCTTGTTCAAGGAAAACAGCCCCAACTTTTCCAATCTATTTGCGTAACTGAAGTTCGTCACCCCTGTGACCATTCTCATGAACTTGTTCTTCACACTCTCTAATGCCTACACATCCTTCTCAAAGTGTGGTGACCAGAACCTGACAAAATACCCCAGTTGAGGCCAAACCATGTTGTAAAAAGGTTAATATAACTTATTTGCTTTCATACTCTATGCCCCTATTAATAAACCTTAGAATGCTTTATGCTTTATTAACTGCTCTCTCAACCTCTCTCCTGCCACCTTCAGTGACTTATGCACATATACACCTAGGTCCCCCTGCTCCTGCACCCCATTTAGAATTATACTGTGAGGGGACTAAGACCTCACACTATATTTTTATAAAATATATATAGATAGCTTCATGGCAATTTCCAAAATTTTAAAAACTGGTAACCTTTTAAAATGGCTGAAGCAATATTGGTCTATGACCCTTGAACAAAAGGAGCTACCTGGCAGTATCACAGAAACTGGCACCTCGTTATCTCTGAAGAGACACTAATGACCCCCCTTTGGACTGTAGAGACCAAATTCAAAGTGAACTATGCAAAGGCCATCTGCATTTCATAAGCCAGGCTGGCTAACTGGAGACTATTCGTCTGCTGGGAAAAAGGATCCTGCAACCTTCCTTTCAAGTCTTAATGGTTGGAACAATTAACCATCTTGGGGACCCAGACAAAGGATACACATCCCTTGTCAAGGACAATGTGGAGAGGTGGGTGACATGTGAAGTGTACCTCTAGCTGGTGGAACCAGTTATATTGCCTAGCTGCACTGCATACTCTTCTGCCACTTTACTATGTAATTAACAGCAGCATAGGAAAAGGGCTCTGCCCAGGCTGATTACCTGGCCTTCATCTACATTGCTTCTACTGGAACTTCTGTACCATAGCCTACAAGACTGATTCATCTCTGTGTGCCTATCTCATTGTGTGACGTCAACTCCACTGGAAAAGTAAATTATTCAGCTTTGTTTTTCAGCCTGTTGACCTCCATGAAGGAATACCTCATTGGACTTTGATTCTGGACTCTGGATCCATATGAAATAATAATTCTTTTCTCAGTGGTCTTTGCCCTGTATAATGTTGTCTTCTCTATCCCTCTTTTACTGTATGAGTGCACAGGAGGCAATGTAGAGATCCTCCGCCCATGGTTTGAGAGTGTGCCAATAAACTAACCCTTTGAGTTCATGCTACCTCAAGTTTGCTGTGGGGTTATTAATAGAAAATTGGATCGCACCAAAACTGAGTGGTTGGGAAATACACCACTGCTTATAAAGGGGGAAGCAAATCAAAACACCTTTCTGTTTATGGACGGGTGATGTGAGGAGAAATTAGGGCTGTTTAATGCCCCTCCTGTCCACAACAAAAATTGGGAGCTCAAATCCAGGATCACCCATTTGAATTTGACCAGTGTCCAAGTTAAGATGAGCCAAATCTGAGATAAAAGAGCCAATTGGAAACCAAAAAGGGAAAAACGTGGTGGCTGGACCAAATTTCAAAACACAAACAACTTTCTACAGCAAATTCCTTTTTTCCTAACACTAAGAAAATTGGAACTTTTGATGCCCACACGTGGATCCAACAAGGGATTTTGAATGGTGAAACTTTAGCGGCCCTTAACACAGAGCAACTGAAAGCTGTGGCTAGGGAGATACAGTTAAAATTGCCCAGTAAAGTGAAGAGAAGTGAATTGATCCAATTGTTGGTGGAACATTTGGATCTTACATTACCGATAGAGCAGCTAGATGTAGAACACAGCCATGACTCCGAATCTGCCCGCACCCCCATGCCCCCACCCTCCCGAAGCCATATTTGAGCTGGAAAAGCTCAGGTTGCAGCTAGAATTCCAGGAGAGGGAAAGAGAGAGAGGGAGCACGGGAACAGGAAAGAGAAAGGGAGGGAAAAGAATCCCAGCTCTGAAGATTGGAAATGGGGCTAGCAGCTCAAAGGGAGAGAGAGACCAGGTAGTTGGAAGCTGTAAGAGAAAATCTTTCGTTCGGTAGCAGCCCCTATCTCTCTAACCCTGAGCCACGCTCTGAGGCCTTGAAGTATGCTAGATTCATTCCCAAATTTGAACAGTGATGTAGTGTCATTTTTTTTGCCACTTTTAAGAAAGTAGGAGGACAGCTAAAATGGCCATTGGATATCTGGACAATTTTAATTCAAGGACAGCCCAAGAGGTCTACTCCATGCTGACTCCTGATGTGTCCCTGAATTATGAGCAGACCAAGGCTGTCTTCCTAAGTGGCTACAAGTTAGTACCAGAGACATGTCGCCAGCAATTCCTGGATGCTCGTAAGAAGCCCACACAAACCCACGTTGAGTTCAAACGGATGAAGTAAATTGCATTTGACTGATGGGTAAGATCCCTATGAGGGGTTGTATGAGTTAGTATTGTTGAAGGAATTTTAAAATTGCTTACCTTCCAACCTGTGGACACACTTAGGGGAGCAGAGAATCCTCACAGCCAGGGATGCAGCTGTCACAACAGACAGCAATGATGTCACCCATAGGCCTGGAAACTCAGGCAGACCCTTTCCAAAGCAATTCCATGAGCATTGCAGAGGTAAGCAGGACGATCTAGATAGAAAAGAAACAGAAATACCTGGAAAAACTCAGCAGGTCTGGCAGCATCGGCAGAGAAGAGTACAGTTGACGTTTCGAGTCCTCATGACCCTTCAACAGAACTGTTGAAGGGTCATGAGGACTCGAAACGTCAACTGTACTCTTCTCCGCCAATGCTGCCGGACCTGCTGAGTTTTTCCAGGTATTTCTGTTTCTGTTTTTGTTTTGGATTTCCAGCATCTGCAGTTTTTTGTTTTTATCTTTATATTAGATAGATAAGACCCCCCAGTCAAAAAAGAAAACACAAAGAAGTGTGCGAGAAGCTTTCCTGCAGCCTGAAAGAACCCCTGGAGACTTGTGTTTTCTCATTGCAATAAAATAGACCATTCCAGACCTGATTGCAAGGGAAGCCCATGGGTCTAATAGGGCTCCGTATAAGTATTCCCCAAAGGACTCCCCAATGGGCAGTGCAGCAAAGCGGGCAGAGACTCACTACAGAAGGCTATCTCTCGGAGGACATGGTACCATCTGTGTCTGAGGAGGACCAATTCCCAGGGAATTTCCAGAGTTTTGTCCTTTCAGGAACAGTGTCCCCTACCTGTCCCAAAATGTGAGCAAGTCCATTGTACTGCTCTGGGACACAGGGCTACTTAGTCCTTAATGTTGGAGGGGCACATAAACCCAAGTCCTCCTTGAAGGCCAAAGCCCTGATCAGTAGAGTGGGAGGCGGATCTACGTTTGCAACCCTTCCATAATTTCCACCTAGGATGCGACCTTATTTCAGGCCCTGTTACGATAGGAATTGTTCCTTCTGCATAATCAACCTAAATCTTATGATGCAATGCCTGCTGTCCCCTAAATGTTCCCCCTGCTGACACTTGATCCATTTGGCCCACCTCATTCCCAATGCCTTCTTTCTCATCGGAGTGGAAATATACTGCTGTAGAAAGTTTTCTTGAACACACTGTAGGAACCCTTGTCCCCCTTTGCCCTTTACACCAATACTATTCCAGTCTATATTTGGATAATTAAAGCCTTCCATTATGATTACTCTATAATTCTTGCAGCTCTCTAATTTCCTTACAGATTGGCTCCTCTACATCTTTCCCACTGGCCGGTAGCCAATAGACTACACCGTGCAATGTAGTTACACCTTTTTTGTTCTTCAGCTTTAGCCAAATAGATTCAGTCCTTGACCCCTTTTTGATATTCTCTTTCTCCAACGTTGTCCTTAATCAATACTATCACTCCACCACCTTTTCTTCCTTTCCTACTTTTCCTGAACACCTTGTATCCAGGAACATTCAATACCCTGTCCTGCCCTTCCTAGAGCCAGGTCTCTGTTATAGCCATGGCATCATATTTCCACCTGTAGCTCACCAATTTTATTTACCGCATTCCGTGCATTCATATACATGCGCAGTAACCCTAATTTATACTTACTTTCTCCTCTACTGTGAACCCACCTGATTACTTACTATTTCCACTTAGTCTACTTCTATCTAATATGGAACTTTTCCCTTCTCTAGCACTGCCTAATATTCTCAGTTTATGCACCTCTTTTCTACTTTTATATGCTGGTGCCCATGCCTCTGAGAACTTAGTTTAAACCCTCCCCAACAACAGTAAACCTCCCCACGCGGACAAAGGTCTCTGTCCTGTTAAGTTGCAACCCATCCCTTTTGGGCAGGTGCCTTTTGCCCAAAAACTGGTCTCAATGACCCAAGAACCTGAAGCCTTCCTTCTTGCACCATGCTTCAAGCCACGCATTGACCCTTGCTATCTTCCTATTTCTACTCTGGCTAGCACATGGCACTGGGAGTGATCTAGTGATTACTACCTTTGAAGTCTTTTTAACTTCCTCCCTTGCTCTTGAAAATCTGACCGTAGGACCTTGATGCCTGCCCCCTCTGTGCCATTGGTACCAACTTGTACCATGACTTCTGGCTTGCTGCCCTCCCCCTGCAGAATATGCTGCACCATTTCCGTGATGTCCTTTACCCTGGCACCAGGGAGGCAACACACTATGCAATGATGGTTAGAGTTATCTGTCTGTCCCCCAAACTTCGGAACCTTCTATAACAATCACATTTCTACACTTTGCTGTTCACATCTGGCCATTGATGCCATGGCCTGGACTGCATTCCTTCAGGGTATTGTTACTCCCAACAGTCTCCAATACAGAGTATCTGTTTGAGAGTGGCACACACCCTGAAGACGTCTACACTTCCTGCTTCTTCCCACTCTTCCTGATGACCATCCGCCTACTATCCTGAACTCTTACTGCCTGTGGAGTGGTCACCTGCTGGAATGTACAATTCAGGAAACTCTCATCCTCCATGATGCTCTGCAGTGACTCCAGCTGCCTCTCAAGTTTGGAAATTCTGAGATTGAGCTCAAGCAACTGGAGACAATTCCTACACACATGGCCACCTAAGACACGTAAGTGTCCTGAAGTTCCCATATGGCGCAGGAATTTTTTAAAAAATTATTTCATGGGATGTGGACTTCACTGGCTGGGCCAGCATTTATTGCCCATCCCTAATTGCCCCTGAGAAGGTGGTGATAGCTGCCTTCTTGAACGGCTGCAGTCCATGTGGTGCAGGTACACCCACAGTGCAAGCAACAGGTCACAGATGTCCATTCATTATGTGAAGAAACCTCTTTAGCAATCTAGCTAGTGCCCTGTTTGAACTATTAATTTCAATTAATAGCTCTAGACCTTGTCTGAGCTTAAACTATTTAAATACTTTAAACTTAATTTCCCAGCTCCTAATTTGAAACAAATACTTGAGTTTCACTAAAAAAGAGAAAAACACCCACCAACCAATCACGTAACCAGTTTCCTACAATGTCGCGTTTTGATTTTCTTTGGTCTCGCAGTGACTCTCTTGCTCTCTGCACTGCTCCTTTTATCCCCACTGTGCTCTCGCCTCTCCCACTGGCCTCACAGTGACAGTCTCACTCTCTTGCCACTCCTTTTATTCCCACTGTGCTTTTGCCTCTCCCACTGGTCTTGCAATGACTCTCGCTTTCTCCACTGCTCCTTTTATCCTCGCTGTGCTCTCGCTTCTCCCACTGGTCTTACAGTGACTCACTAACTCTCTCCACCGCTCCTTTTATGCCCGCTGTGCTCTCACCTCTCCCACGGGTCTCGGAGTATGATATGTTTAGTGTAGAAAAATGTCTTCGAGCACTTCACAAGACGGACTGATCAAAATCTTAGTCAAAGAGGTGGGTTTTAAGGAGCATTTTGGAGGTGCAGAAGGTAATGGTAGATATTTTTCAGGAAGTACTTCCAGGGCATGGGATCTAGGTGGCTTATGGCTGCCAATGATAGGATAAAGAGAGGTAGACATGCAAAGAAGACTGTAGAAAGAGATGTGGATGGGTCAAGATGGGCAAAGAGTCAGGGTGGTAGAAGTTACAGTGGTAGAGAGGGTAAGGGTTTTAAATAAAAGAACTTTGAAATTTGAGGCAATGTAGGTCAAAAAGGATAGTGGAAACTTGAAGTGGGATTGATTTATGTTGCAGAGTTTTGAATGACCTGAAGTGTGTATAAGGTAGAGAATGAAAGAAGCAGGAAATAAGTACCCCCATTGTATATAAGAATGTTAATACAAATTTCATTATATTTTCTTTTAGGGATGTTTTTCCAGTGGATTCTTTGTGCAGCAATATGGATTGTATCTCTGGCTGTGAATTTAATATTGAAGTGCCCTAAATTCTGGCCCCTTGCTATGTTAGGCGGTTGTGTATGGGCCACTGGTAAGTTTGTGTATCTTGGTCTTTGCAAAAGTGAATGATATTGCACTTGCTAACTAAAGTTGATCTTTATAACTAGACCATTTGACACCTGTGAATTTGGTGTCAAAACAACAGGTTAATAACATAAAAGCAAAACACTGCGGATGCTGGAAATCTAAAACAAAAACAAAAATTGCTGGAAAAACTCGTTAATAACATTCTCTGTTATTTATGTACAAATGTGCAGCAATTTCAGGCGTAGGCAGTTATGTGGTTGAATGCAAAGTTGCTGTCCGAATTGCCACTGGCTTTAAGGAAATGGTATTTTGCCGCCTGTATTGAAATACATTGAATGGCATGAAGTTGCTGTCTTTGCACAGTGGATATGAGCTAAACTCACTGCAGAAAGTTAAGTCTTTTCAGTTCATAGAATCATAGAAATTTACAGCACAGAGGTTGGTTCAACACAATTTGTCTTAAACAAGCCCATGCTGACTTTTATTTATTAGCCTGTACTTCTCCAAATATATGCTTTTGGATATTGTAGTTAAGGATTGTGTAGCTTTATTCACTTGATTTATTTTGCTTGAATTGGGTTCTTTCAAAAAAGAATTCAAAGGACTATTTAGAAATAAATAATAGTGTTCTTACCATAGGCTAAAAGTGAATAAAGAAGAATTCTTAAGTTTTCTAGAAAGAGAAGGATAATATTAATAATAATTTAATAATAAAGGATAAGAGAAAATAATTTTATTCATGGATTGTTCTGCAGTCTGTAATGGGCATCTCATTCCCTCACTTTCTTTGACATCAGCTGATATTGAAGATTTGCTTCAATTCATGCAACTTAGGCACAAACCTCTCAAGTTCTGATTGTTCTAGTACCTAGATCTTGATTTCAGTTAAACAGCAATAACTGACTCTCCAGTGTGACTTGCATATGACTGCATTCCACTTGCACAACCATGTCACATACAACTTGGAGGTTTTAATACGTTTGTCTCACCTGTCCTAATCAAAATGCTTTATTTTAAATAGCAATGTCTTGAGGCTTGAACTTGGTGTATTTTCTGCAGTCATTGAGAGATTAATTTCTGTAGAAAAAAAATCCAAAGTGAGATACCAGCAGCTCTATGACAGATAAAGCATTTAATTTAACTAATTAAAACAAATCAAAGATTTTTTTAATGCTTTCGTCAGAAAACCGAGTAGCGCACTTCAAGGAATGTATTTTCTTTAGCCAACTTTCTTCCCTCCTTTCCTGAGGGTTTCACTAATGCTGGGTTATAGTTCCAAGGCTGTGGGGAACAACTCGTATCTAATCCAAATGATCATTCTCCATGTTTGAGCTGAGACAGTGAGTGTTGGCAGACTGTTTTACATTAGGCCACATTCACAGCCAAGTCTAATCCTGAATACTTGTATGTTTTGAATATAAGATAGTACTCAGGAATGGTAGCCTCCCCAGTACAACGTCATTGCGATGAATTTTAATATTTTTACTGGTACCCTGAATCAGATTACTCATCATAGGAATCAAATCGGGAAACTTTGTGATCTGTGTTGCTTCATTTTCATATTGTGTGGCAAATTACCACAGAGCCATAATGTTAGCTTGAATACTTCAAAACATTCCAAGAATTTTGGATTTGGGGGTAAGCAGGAAAAGCATGGCAGCGTACAACACTCTGACTCGAGCTTGGTCTGTAGCAATGAAATGAATAGAGCTCTAAGAGAAATGACCCAATCTTCATTGAACTTTTAACTGTTATTCTGGTACATTTGAGAACAAATGGTTTGTGACTGTTTTGGTCTTGCATTAAATTTTAAGCCATACTTAATATCATTATATGTATTAACTGATCAGTTAGTTGTTTTGTGGCACTAAGAACATAAAAAATAGAAGCAAGAGTATAGGCCATTTGCCCCCTCAAGCCTGCTCTGCCATTCAATAAGATCACAGTTCATCTGAATGTGACCTTAACTCCACTTTCCTGCCTGCCCCCCTTAACCCTTGACTCCTTTATCGATCAAAAATATGTTTAATTGGTCAATTGAATAAGTATATAATAAATCGTGTACTCATTTACATTCATGCAATGCTAATCTAATTCAACGTAGTTAATTTTCAATTGCACTATAATTTTGCAAAATTGCTTTTGCATTTGAGGAAAGCAGTGATTTAAGAAATTTAGGAAAAGAAATGTATTCCATTGAATTAGAACAGGTGACATGCGAATAACATTTTAACAGTCGTCTCAAGTTTATATCTAATTATTTTAGCAGCAGTTAATTTGCCACAAATCTGACTTGCAAACCAGCCCTCCTTAGTTGTAGCAACTGATGAAAATATGGAACAAAAACCAGAAGTGCTGGAAAAACTCAACAGGTCTGATAGCATCTGTGGAGAGAAAGACAGAGTTAACGTTTCGAGTCCGTATGACTCTTCAGTTCTGAAGAACTGGTTTGGTTTTTGTTTCAGATTTCCAGCATCCACAGTATTTTGCCTTTATGAAAATATGGAAATAGCTGTCTAACAAATATATAGCAGCTGCTTACGCCTGCTACAATTGTGCTAAACAAGATTTTCATTAATTTCCAAAAGTGGAAGTGGAAGCCAGCTATAATGCAGTCCCATTGTTCTCAGGCCTGCAATGCCTTGTAGCATTCGGGGTAGTCTAACTGTAAGTATAACAGACTGTGATATGATCATGTGATCGTCTTGTAAATAGTTTTAAAACCGCTGCTAGTAACATCACCAGAGTAAAAAGAAATATTAGCACATTAGTGGTAGCCCAGTATTTGATGTGAAAAAATTGATAAAGAAAGGTTTGCATTTATATAGCACGCTTCACGACTGCCAGGTATCTCAAAGCACTTTACGGCCAATGAAGTACTTTTGAAATGTAGTCACTGTTGTAATGTAGGAAGCGTGGCAGCCAGTTTGCACACAGCAACTCCCACAAGTAGCAAAGTGGTAATGACTACACAACCAACATCAGAGAAATGGATTGAGGGATAAATTATTGGCCAGGACAACAGGAATACCTCCCTGCACTTCTTCGAAATGTTGCCACGGGATATTTTATCCTGGGGCTTCAGTTTAACGTCTCATCCGACATACAGCACTTGTGAGGACAGTACTCCCTCAGTACTGTAATGGAATGTCAGTCTTGATTTTTGTGCTGAAGCCCTGGAGTGGGACTTCAACATGGAGCCTTGTTGCTGAAAATTGCCGAAATACTGGCAGCAGCACTAATTCAGGCGCTATGAATAGGTAAATCTATTTCCCAACGAGGTGCAGAGTACAGTTTAATATTAGTTGCATGCAGAATTTTTTAGTAAAAGTTCAGTTTACATTCTGGTACTGGTATTTTACACAAGTTGAGAGTGAATTTAAGAACTGATTAAGAACAGAAAATGCTGGAAACAGTAGGGCAGGTAGCATATATGGAGAGAGAAACAGAGTTAACGTTCCAGGTCAATGACTTTTCATCAGAATTTGGAAAAGTTAGAAATATAGTTTATACTGTTCCTTTCCTCGAGATTACATTGAGCTTCATTGGAACACTGCAGGAGGCCAAGGACAGAGGCCAGCGTAAGAGCAAGGTAGAGAATTGAAATGACAAACCTTCAGAAGATTCAGATAACACTTGTGGACTGAATGGAGGTGTTCTGTAAAGTGGGCATACAATCTGCGTTTGATCTCCCTAATGTAGAGCAAACTGCAAGGTGAGCAGTGAATACTGTATACTAAATTGAAAGAAGTACAAGTAAATCCCAGTTTTATCTGGAAGGAGTATTGGGGCCTTGGACAGTGAGATGGGAAGCAGTAAAATGGCAGGTGTTGCATTACCCGAGCTTGCATGGAATGATATCAAAGGGAGGAGAGGATGATGGTGGTGACTAAGGAGTACAATGGTGTCGTGGAGGGAGTGTCCCCTTTGGAATACTGAAAGGAAAGGGAGGAGAGGATGTGTTCATTGGTGGCATCATGCTGGGGTTAGCAAAAATGGCAGAGGATAGTCTATTGAATACAAGGTTGGAGGGGTGGAAGGTGAGTTCATGGTGAGGCAAGAGCTGATTATTTTGGTTTCTTCTCTATTTTGTTTTCAGGAAATGTTACTGTTGTTCCAATTCTGAAAACGATTGGCTTAGGCCTTGGAGTTTTAATCTGGGCTGCATTTAATCTCCTGATGGGATGGGCAAGTTCTAGGTAAGTCCAGATAGCTAACTGCACACTTTTGTTATTACCATCACTGTTCACTTTGGTTTAGAGATTACAATTGCAGCTGAAGAATTTTTATTGTGGGAAGGCGGATTTATTCCAATAGTGCAGGCCCTCTTCACTGACACTCTATTACTGTAGCTTTTAATCATGCTGTTTACAGTTTCGATGTCAGAAAAATTTACATAAAGGCAGGGATTTTCCCTGAAATCAGGAAAGACCGCTATCGGGCAGGGAAATTGTCATTTGACCAGCTGACGGCAATGGTGGAATTGCACTCTTATCGTTAAAAAAAAAATCAGAGGCACCGATTTACATTGAATCACTGGTGGAGTGGCCTCAGATTCACCATCCTGGCCATGACTTCAGAACTTCAGTAATCCAGGCGCCACATTTAAGGGCCACCCCTGTACAGAGCTAGCACTCACCAAGGGATAGAAAGCTGCTGGGAACTGATTGCTGCGAAAGCTAGGAAACATGCTGCCCCCAAATTTAGCGACGCCTCCCTCGAGCACCTACTGGATGCAGTGGAGGCCCGTCCTCAAACCCCGCTTTGGGCAAAGACCAGCAAGCAAGGTCACCAATCCATCATGGGAGGCGATGGCAGCAATGGTCAGTGCTATAGCACTCCAAAAGAGGACAGCTACCCAGTGTCAAAAGAGGATGAATGATCTCCTCCATTCCACCAGGGTAAGTCACTCTTCTTATCACTCTCAACACACACGCTCACAAACCTATCACACATCCACAGGGATCTCACTCACTGCCAGTTCAAGGGACATCACCATTCACACTCACACATAACCACTTTCATCTGCCCCTGCGGATTGTGTCCTCCTCCCATCCATGGCACCACTCACCACCCACACATGCCAGGCATCCTCCTTACCTGGCCTGGCAGATATCCTGCTTACACTCTCTCCATCTGCCTTCATGCAGGACAAGTTGGAACACAACAAAAGGGTCCAAGACTGGTGGAGGAATGCCCGACCTCAAGGTCCTGACAGACTTTGAAAATAGAGCAAGTCAGCTGGCCATAGAGGATGTGGACCATTCATGTACTAATGGCGAGGTCAGCAGCATTCAACCAAGTCAGGATTCAGCACTGCAGCATCCATCAGACAGCCGTGATGTGGGTGATGTGTCCTGTTTCATAGACCCACTGCCATGCACTAATTATTTCTCTTTTCTTTCGCTGGCACATCTGGGAAGCAGCCAAGGGGGTTCCCGAGCCAGGTCCTTGACTCCAGGCCTGAGGAAAAATTGGAAGAGGAATCCACAGACACCGACATCGAAGACCCATCACAGTGCTCACTCAAACCCTCCGCCAGTGCAGAGAGACACACCTCAGTGAGACCTATTTCTAGAGTAGCCTCAGCTCATAATCTGGTGAGCACATCGCACTGTCTGACTCACAGCAGGTGACGGCAGGGACATCCCAGGGTGCGGGCACTCAGAGGCCAGGAATAAGCTGAGTCCGAGTCAGATGAGGAGCCTCTGGACTCAATCATACCTCAGTTGCTGGAGCTGTGAAGACAAGCTCGGGAACATTGGGAAGGGATGTCCACTGCACTCCTCAAATTGCAAGACACGTTGGAGGAGTCCATCCACTTTCAGACCAAGGTGATAGTGCCAGCATGCTGACACACCGAGGTCAACACTGGTAGGATGGTGGCCATTGGTGGAGACCTTGGTCCAGGACGTCAGTCCTGCACTGCTGTGCAGGCTGAACTCCATCGCCGAGGAACTTGCTGGCATCCATCACTGTCAACACGAGTGGGGGGCATCTTGAGCTCACACCAGATGTCTCTTCTTCTCAAGGAGTCTGCCAGGGGCCCTAGGGCAGCCATAGGAAGGAAGATCAGTAGGTGCACCCCCTGGGACCATTCACCCAGGTAACTCCGGGAATGTCCAGCCCATCCGAATCCCCTCTTCCTGTGACCCCCGCAGCTCCAGGTCCACAGGCTGAGGAGGATGGCACTGCCACACAGCAAGACTCCGAAAGCAGGCCAGGGCCCTCCAGGTCACGGCCCTCCAGAGGACGCCCACCAATGTCATCACAGACAACAGGGCGTAGCAGTCAGCAGGTTGCGTCCACCTCCGCTGTGGATGTTAGGGATGCACCAAGACGTAGTGGCAGGGTTAGAAAGGTCAAGAAGATGTAGTTGTGCAGCCTGGACACGGGTTGTCTGTGGCTCCTTGTTATGATGAGCAATGTTTGTGTTAATCAAATGTGAAACCTTGCTTCCTGCACAGAATGAAGGCAAGCATCGCATTCCAGGGCCTCTCCCCGGTGCACTGTGTAACCTTCTGAGCACAGTGATTGTCCAGCTTAAAGTTACCCTTCAGATCAGTGACGCCTGCCCCTCGATGTAGCTTGTGTTTGTACAAGAATCTCATACCCAAGCGTGACTTGGTTCCGTGATGTTCTCTGTATGTTCTCAGCACCTTAGATGCAGGGCTCCCCCCCACCCCATCTCATCTGCATTCCTGACAGGTGAAGGTGTGGTGCTGAAGGGAACAGGTGATGAAGCCTGCCAATGAATCATGTGCTGTTAAAGTCGATGTGCCCACTGTATCTCAGCAGCGTCTTCATGATATGACCCTCTTCATAAAGCGTATGTGCGCTGCCCTCAACCAGACAGGTGTCAGACACTCCCAGGTGCAATGTGAGGACCCCAGGAGTGTCCTTACTGCATCTCGTCATCATCCTTCTAGAATCTTGTGGCAATGAGGGCTCACGAGCATGCCTGCCTCATCTGGCCAGCGCAATGGCCTCATTGCCTGCACCCTCATCTTCCAGGACCTCATCACCCTCATCCCCTCTGACTTCCTCCTCATCAGAGGAGATGTGCAGTTCTTCCATCTCCTCATCTTCCAGGTCCTTCCCACTTTGCATCACCAGGTTTTCTAGCATGCAGCAAGCCACGATGGGGAGTATACTGGAGTGCTCCACCAGATGTCTCGAGGCACCGGAACCTAGTTTTCAGGATCCCTCAACCAAACTCCAGGTTGCAACACGAGACTCGTTGTAACTTCTCTCAGCAGCAGCCTGAGACTGCCGCATGGGCGTCATCAGCCATGTCCTTTGCATGTAGCCCTTGTCCCCGAGGAGTCAACCCTGCAGCCTGTGTTGTTGCTGGAAGATGTTAGGGATCTGAGACCTGTTGAGGATGTATGAGTCCTGGATGCTTCCGGCCTGCATGATCTGCTTGTTAATGGTCGCAGACTAACTGAACATTGAGAGAATGGAAGCCTTTGCGGTTCACATACTGGACTGTTGCCAGGGATATTTAAGAGCCACATGAGTTCTGTCGATGGCACCCTGCACCTGTGGTAATCCGAAAATATCAGCAAATCCCAGCGCTCTTGCTTCCTGGTTCACTTGATCTCTGGCAAAGTTGACAAAGCTGGTCGCCATTTTTGCCAAGACACATGTGACCTCCTGGATACATTTGTAGATAGAGGCTTGCGAGATCCTGGAAAGGTCCCCAGTGGAGTCCTGGAAGGAGCCACTGCTGTAGAAATTGAGCGCAGTGGTCACCTTAACTGCAACTGGCAGTGGATGCCCTCCAAGTCCCCATGGTGCCAAATCCTGCAGAAGGTGGCATATATGAGTGACCAGTTCCCTTGATATGTGCACGTGTTGGCGACACTGGTTGTTACTCATCTGCAGGTAGCACATGCACCGTCTACAGATTCTGGGTCTAGTGAGTCACTTACAAACGATGGCTCTCTGGGGTTCATCCTCTGTGTGCGGAGGAGGCCCTGTCATCTCTTGGTCTTGAGGGGTCTGCTCCTCCCTTTGGTGAGCCAGACGGTTCCATTGCATTCTTCTTTGTCTTCTCTCTTGCCTATAAGAAATGAGGCAGATCCTTAGGCTCCATCTTCCCCATGGTCTCCTCACTGCAGTATCAAAGAGAGAGAGAGAGACACGAGGGTCAGCAATTGTGTCCTAAGGACCATTCTTGGCAAAGTTATTGCCTGCGACTACCTCTCAAGGCCCCTTTACACATGCTGGAGAGTTCTGGTCACCACATGGATGCCCAGCGTTAAGTGCTCATGATGGCTGATCAAAACCCCACCCACCACCCCACGCCACATCACATGACTGAGTGGCAACAGCTTCGGCCACTCGACTGCATCCTGAACTCTCAGGCACAAGCATTGTCCTGACCTGCACTCCAAGGCTTTGCAGTTTGCTTGGACCATGGGACCATAAGACCATAATGGGTGACTTTTCAATGTCTATTTAAACATAATGCAAGAGATTAGGAACACACCCTTCCTTCAGTGTTCCATGGCAACCTTTCCCAAGAGGATTCTCAAGCTTGCCCAGTCACCCAATGGTTCTGCAGCACCATCGCACTCATTCAATTTTGAAGTCTGTATGCGAGGGGTTAAAAGTAGAGGAGCAATCATTGGCACTGTCAGAAATTAATGCTGCTTGAGTGGGCACAGTTGCTTGACTAACCTGACTCCAAGCATGTCATTAAGCTCAAGCTAGATCATCTCAGCTGTGGAAGAGTACTCATCTATGGCGTGTTTTCCATTTGCCTAGCCGTTTTCTACACCCCTAGACCTTCAGTATGTGCTGCCATGACCCCCCACTCCTTGCACTCTTGCCCTAGCCCTGAGCTTCCCTTTTCAAGAGAGTTCTGGAGGCTAGATCACTGAAAGCATTTAAAGTGGGGGTGGATAGATTTTTGAAATATCAGGAGTTGAGGGCTATGAGGAGCTGGCAGAAAAGAGGAATTGAGGCCTCGGGCAGATCAGCCATGATCTTGTTGAATGATGAGGCAGGCTTGAGGGGCCAAATGGCCTACTTCTGGTCTTATTTCATATGTTATGTTCTCCAGTGCTGTTGCCCTTGCCCCGAGGTTTCCTGTTCTCTAGCACAGTTGCCTTAACCCCAAGGTTCCCTTCTATCTGGTACAGTTGCCCAAGTCCCGGCACCACAAGACAGCCGTGAAGAAGTCTCTGTGGAGACTTGCCTGTGGCCCCCCCACCAACACCCGAATCCGCAGAGCCACTTCCTTGCATTGGGATCATCACGAGCACTGCGCTAAGTTGTGTGCACTCACCTCCAACTTCCTTCGAATTTCAGATTGCCAGGTGCACGCCTTTTAAAAGCAGTTGTAAATCACACTGTTCTAAAGTCACGATGATGTGGGATTTAAATTTGATGTGGGCGGTGATTCCAGGATGTGGCCAGATTAATTATATGCAAATGTATTCAAATTAAGTTCCTAATGTCCAACAGTGGGAAACGCGGCCTACCATTGACGAGGGAGGGGACAATCTCTTCCCGGATTTACTTCGCCAGGAAACATGCCTCGCGCCTTCTTGCGAGATTTTCCGATCTTGTCACTGAACACGTCTGTATCGATCGGGCGCGGAAAATATCTTACTGCAATTTATATTTTGTACAGTGGGTAGACATTGAAAGGTCCGAGGAATACTCTGGTACAAAATTTCAACACTCGGAGTCCAGATGCAATATTCCAGTGGTTCCTTTATTACGCACGCGGAGAACAAACGCTGGGCAATCCAGGCACTTCTCCACCGAGGTTCAAATGAGCACAGTTTATATATTTTTTACTATCAGTTACAACTTAATGGTATTAGTTAAACAAAGGCCACAGCACAATGACCCCCCGGTGGGCTGCTAATTGTGTTCTTGTACAGTAATTGCAGTGCAGAGAATGGGTGTTGTTCTTTTGAAGATAGCAAAGAATGTATGTTTGTTCTATACAAAAGGTTTACGGGGGCTGACTGGATGCGGTTCAAGGCCATCAGACGATGTGAAATGGCCTTCCCCATTTCTTGATCGAGTCATCCCGCGTCCCTGCCCGTGTGTGTCTCCTATTTCCTAATTGCAAATTTACAGCTGAGCCTTTTGTACAAGTTTTTATCTTTCATGTAAGGCTGTGATTGTCTGTGTATGCTTTGGCGCCCTAGCTGCTGGCCCTGGCTGGCACTTAAAAATAAATCCAAAATTTCTGCACCTTCAGTACCCCCTTTTGGGTGCGTAACCGTTAGGTTAAGCTAGTCAATTAATCTGCGTCCGATGGTTTTGTCATGGCTCCGGTGGTACCGATCTGAGCAAGTCCTACAGGCCATGACATCACCCGGACCTCTCCCCAAGTTTTTAAGCTTCCTAATGTCCGAGACTCCTGTCTATCTGGTGGTGCGCGGCCACCAAGATGGGAGGCTGGGACCCTACTACATTAATATTGTGTCCTGTCCCAGCAGCCGTTGTTGCTCCTTTAACATTATTTTTGTCCTATGTCTAAGGGCTTTCTTCTTACAGGTGCGACATGCTGCAATTCCCCACGACAATGCTAACGCTAGCTGCACTGCGACAAGTATATGAGAGATTATTCTTATCCAGGGGTGTATATCCACATTCAGCCCCCAGTCCCACACTTGCTCCCACCATGTCAGATCTCTCAATTGCTCTTCCGTATCATTGATTAGCCTTTTAAACACCGCCTGTAACACATAATACTGTTTAATCACCTTTCATCAGTCACCTTTAATCTTTGTCAGACTTTCGGGAAGGTGAGGAATTGGGGCCTGCTAAGCTTCCTCATACTGTTCTAGGGCATCGTGGAGTGTGTCGGAGGCATTGACTGAGACCTGACCGCTTTGTTGGATGTACACCATTCGCGTGTGTCCGATAGTAACTGGGAGCCGGGGTTTAAAGCAGAAGTTGGGGCTGGTGATGTTGCAATGTAGGCTCCCGTACATGTATGACTGCTCAGTAGTTGTCACACAGTATTCCCCCTTTCCCTTGTATCCTGAGCAGATGTGATGGTTTTCTCTGTGGATAATTTTGAACATACAACCCTCCGTTCGGTTGTACCCGCATTCGTCCAGCCCCCTCCGTTCCAACTGGATGGGGGCAAATCGTGAGGCTACCTTTCCTCCTGCACCCACTCAGTGATACCCTGTGTATGCCTTCATTATTGCATATGCCATGCATGGCTATGGGGTAGTACCGGAGGGAGTCATTGTCTCGGATTAACCCAATGTTCTCCACTTGGTACTGAGGGTATGGGCCCATGTCAGCTGTGACTGAGGGGATTGCCAATACCATGCCTATCATGTTCGTTTGGTTTGTGGTGCACTTCTGAATTACCGGATACGCCCTGGTCATTCCTTTCAATGTACAGGCGTCGATGACGCCTGGGTTCTTGGCCATCCCCCGCAACCGGGTACTGTTGATTACATCATCGCAATATTTCATTCGGTGGGCGCACACCAGAGTTGGCTGCATGCCCGTTGAAATGTTAAGGGCTTATTAAGACCATTAAGAAATTAATTAAAGTACTTAAGAACGCTGCCTGTCCAACCTTAAGATTGGCGGGCAGGCGAAAAGCCCAAGCAGCCTTTGCGTTTTTCAGGAAACCTCATCCATGGGCGGGATGAGGTTTCCTGAAGCTTTTATAAAATAAATAAATAAAATTTTCCACCTTCACAAACATGTCCCAGCTCATGTGACACAGTTACATGAGGGGACATGTTTGAATAAATTTTTAAATCGATTATTTAATTATTTTCATAGCCATTCAATCTCACTGAGGCAGCTCCATGCTTCAGGGAGATTGACCCAGAATCTCTCTCCTCCCCCTGCCCGCAATGGTAGCGCTGAGCGCCATCAGCTGCGTATTACACTGGACAGGCCTTAATTGGCCCGCCCGCGTAAAATGGCGGCGTGCAGCCGATTGTGGGCGACAATCAGCTTTGCGCCCACCCTCTCCTGCTCCGCCCAGCCCACCCGCCATAAACCCAAGCCAAGAGCTGGATTTGACCATTTGCCCCTCAAGAGCCTATTCCACCATTCATTCATGGCTGATCTACTACCGCAACTCCACCTTCCTGTATTGTAGCTGTATCCCTTCATTTTCTTAGTATCCAAAAATCTGTCAATCTCCATCTTGAATACACTCTACAACTATGCACTCACAGCTCTCTTGGGCTAGAGACTTCCAAAGGTTAAACGCTTTTGAGTGAAATTTCCACTTGCCTCCTTCCTAAATGGCTGACCCCTTATTCTGAGACTCTGACCTGTGTTCTAGATTCCCAAGCCAGGGGAAACATTTTCTTAGCATCTACCTTGCCAAACCCTTTAAGAATTTTATATGTTTCAGTTAGATTGCCTCTCATTCATCCAGGGAGTACAGGCCTAATCTACTCAGTCTCTCCTGATAGGACAATCCTCTCATCCAAATGTGGTGAATCTTTGTTATACTCCCTCTAGAGCAAGTGTGTCTTTCCTTGGGTAAGGAAACCATGCCTGCACAAAGTACTCCTGCGGTAGCCTCACCAATGTCTGTATAATTGGGGTAAAACGTCTTTACTCTTATACTCCAATTCCTTTGCAATAAAAGCTAGTGAACAGTTTGCCTTCCTAATTGCTTGTGGTGCATGCATGTTAACTTCCTGTGATTCTTACACAGGGCACCTAAGTTCCTCTGGATACAAACATTTCCCTATGTCTCACCATTCAAAAAATGTTATGTTTTTTTTGTTTTTCCTACCAAAGTACAGGACTTCATGCTTTTCCTCATTGTATTCCACCTGCCATGTTCTTGCCTACTCATTCAACCAGTATTTATCCTTTTGTGGCCCCTTTGTGTCCTCCTTGATACTTTCTCCTGTTGTGTGGAAAATGTTAGACTCAATCATTAAAGATGTTATAGCTGAGCACTTGGAGAAACATAAGCTAATTGGGATGAGTCTGCATGGTTTTGTGAAAGAGAAATCATGTTTAACGAATTTATTAAAGTTCTTCGAATGAGTAACATGTGCTGTAGATAAAGGGGAACCTGTAGATGTACTGTACTTGGATTTCTAGAAGGCATTTGATGAAGTGCCACATTGAAGGTTATTGCGGAAAATGAAAGCTCATGATGTAGGGGTAACATATTAACCTGGATATAGGATTGGCTGGCTGGCAGAAAACAGAGTATGCTAAAATGAGTCTTTGTCTGATTGGCAGGATGTGATTAGTGGAGCCCCACAGGGGTTTGTGCTGGGGCTTCAACTTTTTACAATTTACATTAGTGACTTAGCTGAGGGAAGCGAAGGCATGGCAGCTAAATTTGCAGACGGTGCAAAGATAAGTAGGAAAGTATGGTGTGAAGAAGACATAAGGAGTTTGCAGATAGATATAGATAAGTTGAGTAAATGGGGAAAAATCTGGCAGATGGAGTATAATGTGGGAAAATGTGAAGTTATTCACTTTGGCAGGAAGAATAAAAAAGCAGAGTATTATATAAATGGAGAACGACTTCAGAATTCCAAAGTGCAGAGGGATCTAGGTGCTCTCAAGCATGAGTGACAAAAAGTTAGTATGCAAGCACAGCATGTAATCTAGAAGGCTAATGGAATGCAGTCCTTTATTATGAGAGGAATTGAACATAAAACTATGCTTCAGACATGCAGGACTTTGGTGAGACTGCACCTCGAATACTGTGTGTAATTGTGGTCTCCTCATTTAAGGAAGGATGTAAATGCATTGGAAACAGTTCAGAGGAGATTTATTAGATTGATACCTGGAATGAGCAGGTTGGTTTATGAGGATAAGTTGGACGGGCTGAGTCTGTTTCCACTGGTATTTAGAAGAGTGAGGGGTGACTTGATTGAAGTATATAAGATCCTAAATGGTCTTGACAAGGTGGATATGGAAGGAATGTTTCCTCTTGTGGGTGAGTCTAGAACTAGGGATTTAAAATTTGGGGTCACCCTTCTCGGACAGAGATGAGAATTCTTTTCTCTGAGAGGGTTGTGCAACTTTGGAACTCTGCATTAGCCGGAAGTGGAAGCAGGGTCACTGAATGTTTTTAAGGCAGAGGTAGACAGATTCTTGTTAGGCAAAGAAATCAAAGGTAATCAGAGGTAGATGAGAATGTAGAACTCAAAACACAAATAGATCAGCCATGATCTTATTGAATAGCGAGCAGGCTTCAGGGGCCAAATGGCTTACTTCTTCTATCTTGGATGTTCAGATATTCGTACTTTGATACTTAACTTTGTAATGTCAGCAAATTTTGATACGTTACATGTAATTCCTTTGTCTAAGTCATTCATATAGATGGGTTTTTACTTTGTCTTAAAAACCCATTTGGTTCACTAATGTCCTTTAGGGAAGGAAATCTGCCATCATTACCTGGTCTGCCCTACATGTGACTCCAGACCCACAGCAATGTGGTTGACTCTTAAATGCCCTCTGAACAAGGGTAATTAGGGATGGGCAATACATGCTGGCCTAGTCAGCGACACCCACATCTCATGAATGAATAAAAAAAGAAGCTGAGGCCCAAGTACTGATCCTTGCGGTACCTAGTAGTTACAGCCCGCCAATCCCATATGTCCTGTTTATTTCTACTATGTTTGTCCATTAACCAATCCTTAATCCATTACATTAATACCTTACCCTCAATCCCATGAGTCCTGATATTGTGTAATAACCTTTGGTGTGGTACATTATTGAATGCTTCATTATTCTCCCTTGTCTATGTTGCTAGTTGTATCCTGAAAAAACTCCAACAGATTTGTCAAATATGATTTCCCTTTCATAAATCCATGTTGACTCTGTTTAGTCACATTTTGATTTTCTGAGTGTCCTGTTACCATATCCAGAATAATAGATTCTAGTATTTTACCTATTACTAATGTAAGGCTAACTGCCATATAGTTTCCATTTTCTTCTTCCTCCTCTCTTACACAGATGATTATGTTATGTTTCTACCTTCCAATCCTTGGGAACAATTCCAGAATCAAAGTAATTCTAGAAGATCCAAACCATGGGCAGAATTTTCTGGGTGATGTGCGGGTGGCGGGCCTGCACGTCAACATGTAAAATGACACGCGGTGACGTCGGGCGAGCGTCCCAACGTCACCGCGCGCCATCGTGATATTTCAATGGGTGGGCGCGCGATGAAGTGCAACGTGCGCCCGCCATTAATTAAAGGGCTAGTTAAGGCCCTTAACTCGGCAATCAATGCCGATTTTCAGGCACTCGTGCGATCGTCGGCTCGGCGCACGGGCACAACGGGCAGGCAGGTAAGCGACTTTTTAATAAAACTCATCCACGGGCGGGATAAGAGGGCTCAATGGGGTTGCCAATCAGAAACTGTTTTAAACTTGCCTGTGTGATCTGTAGCAGTTCAGAACGAATTCCAGCAGCTTTCTGTGTACTTTGAACCTTCAGCTTAGCACTCTGCAGTCAGTAATCTTTATCGGGCCTGCAGCTTTCCAGAGGCCTCCCTTTAGCCTGGGTATGGGTTTTGACATGTCCACTGGAGGCAGCTCCTCTGAGGAGGAAGGGAGGGCTAGAATAAGGAGGAGGCCAGAAGTGGACAATCAGCCTCCAGGGGAGCCACCTTTGGGAGTACAGGTGCAGGCACAAGGGACGCTGGGCCAAGAAGTAGTCCAAGGTGGAAGGGGCCACAGAAGACGTCACTATCCTGCTGCCAGGGTATGCAACTACCTCAATATGACTGAGGTGCAGTGCCGAAGGAGGCTCCGACTGTCAAGGGAGACAGCCAACTATATCTATCAGATGATTGGCCCTGAGATCTCTTCTAACTGTGTGGGTGGACACCCCATGCCAGCGGCTCTGAAGGTCACAGTTGCCCTCAACTTCTATGCCTCTGGCTCGTTCCAGGGCTCAGTAGGTGATCTTTGCGGTATCTCCCAATCAGCTGTCCACACTTGTGTCAAGCAGGTCACAGACACTCTGTTCAGGCATGCATTGACCTTCATCCACTTCCGTTGCGACCAGGCAAGTCAGGCACAGTGAGCCTGAGGCTTTGTAGCGATTGCTGGCTTCCCCCGCGTCCAGGGTGCAATAGACTGCACACATGTGGCCATCAAGGCGCCAGCAGGTGAGCCCGGTGCCTTTGTCAACAGGAAGGGCTTCCGCTCCATGAACGTGCAGATAGTGTGTGATCACAGGATGCTGATTCTGCAAGTCTGTGCAAGGTACCCAGGCAGCTCTCACGATGCCTACATCCTCAGACACTCCCAGGTGCCGGGGTTCTTCAGTGCTCCGGCTCGGCTTAATCGATGGCTGCTGGGTGACAAGGGCTATCCCCTCAGAAGGTGGCTCATGACGTCTCTCCGCCATCCAAGAACAGAAGCTGAGCAGCGTTACAATAGGAGCCATGGCTCCACAAGGTCTGTGGTGGAGGGAGCCATCGGTCTTCTCAAGATGTGCTTCTGATGCCTGGACAGCTCAGGGGGCACACTCCAGTACCCCCCAGAGGGTGTCTCTGTGATAGTGGTAGCATGCTGCACTCTGCACAATCTTGCGCTGGAAAAGGGGGACACAGTGGACAACGAAGACCTTGACGCAGTGGATGCGGCTGCACACAATGACTCCAGCAGTGGTTCAGAGGATGAGGAAACACAGGGCAATGATGAGGGGCTGAACGCTGACCTGGCACTACACCAAGAAGGCAGGGACACCCGGGAGACTTTAATCCAACGAACCTTCAGCTAGCTCCACACAAATGGATCTGGAGGACCAGCATTGCCTGGCGCATCCATAAGCTGCATTTAAGTGTACATCTGCCACTTCATCAGCTGCAACTAAGGGCTTTGTACATCAACTTCAATGTCCACTCAAACACTCATGACATGTCTGTGAAACATACAAATGCAGCACGAAGGAGCCACCCTCAGCCTTGGTAACACATGTGGATTTTATTTTGATCCATCATATGGTCCAACAAAATTTATTCCAAACGTTGTAACAACTTCAAAAAGTAATAATTCCCTAATCTAGGGCCAACACAAAAGCACCAGTGAGAAACCCGTGATGTGCTTAAGGTGCTTTATGCTTACATTTACGGGTGCTACGTCTGGATGCCGCCCCATCACTCGGAGTGGCTTCTGAGACAGCCTGCTGACTCTGCTGTCCTGCTGGCCTTGATGACCTTGGCGGACGTCCTCTGGCCCATGGAGCCTGTGCTGGCCCCGCCTGTGAGGGAGTGGCCAGTTCCACAGCTGGCATCTCCTCAGTCGCCGCAGCCTCAACGAATGCAACGGCCACTGGCAGAGGGGCGGAGGAGCTGCTGCCCTCACCCAGAGCGCCCTGAGAGGAGCCCGCAGAGACGACAGGCAGCTGCTGCGCCGACGTGAGGTCGCTTCGGACTTCCCTGCTCACCATAGATGGATGGGCACCGAGCTAGGACAGTTGGTGCTGAGAGCACCTCCCACATTGCCAATGACCAGCTGTGGCCACTGGCGCTGTGAGGGCTTGCAGGTCCGAATGTAACCCCAGGAGAAGCTGATTGTTCTGCTGGAAGTCCCTCTCTAGGAAAGTTGCCACTCTCTCCATGGAGGAAGCCTGACGCTCTGACATAAGGCTCATGGCATCACTCACACTCTGTGTGGATTCCTTCACCACAGAGACCAAGCGAAGCATACTCTCATGCAACACTCCCAGATGCTCCCGCACACCCGGCCGCATTTCCTGCAGCTGCTGCGTGGCGATGACTCCAGAGGCACAAAATCACGGCCTGACTCAGCATGTGCTTGGTCCCCTGCAGTCCTCCGGCTGCTGGCGCCATCGGCACTCTCCGTCTCTGCCATCTTCTCCAGCGATTGTGAAGTGCCCTCTCCACTGTGTCCCAGGACACTAGCTGATGTAACAATTCCCACTGATGTGCTAGTCTCTGCGCCGGTGCCTGCCTCACTGAAATGGTGTGATGCAGGTGACAGTTCCGGCCCCTCAGGTGTGAGAGGGGGCATCTGCAATTCCTCCTGGCAGCCATGCTCTGATGGTGCTGAAATTAACAACAAGGACAGTGGATCAGTTAGCGTGCACTCAGTAACACACTTCATCCCTTTCCCTCAGGCTCATAATGTGCTGAACCTTCCAGAACCTAAGGAGACGAACATTGGTGAGGTGGCAAATAGTCAGGAGGAGGCGCAAACATTACAGGTGGATACAGACAGGCTGGTCAGATGGCCTAAGGAATGCCAAATGGAATGTTATGTGGATAAGTGTGAGGTGATGCACTTGGGCAGGACAAACAAGGTGCGGGAATACATGAGGAATGGTAGGACCGTAGAAAATAAGGACGATTAGAGGGACCTTGCTGGGCATGTCGACAGGCCTGTTAAGGTAGCGGGATAGGTACATAAGACGTTTAAGAAGGTAAATGCCATACTTGCCTTTTTTATTAGCCGAGGAATAGAATGTAGGAACTGGGAGGTCATGTTGCAAGTGCAGAAAACGCTGTTGAGGCCACATCTACACTTCTGCGTTCAGTTGTGATCAGCGCTTCATGGGAGGGATGTGATTGAAGTGGAGAGAGTGCAGAGGTCGCTGACCAGGATGCATGTTGGCCTGGAGAGTTGGAGTTATGAGGACACATAGCATACACTGGTGATATTTGCTGTGGAGCACAGGAGATTGAGGGGGACATTATTGAGCTTCATAACATTATGAGGGGCATAAACCGGTTGGACACAAAGCAACATTTTCCCTTGGCGGAGGGATGACTAACCTGGTGGCATTTATTTAAGGTAAGGGGCATGAGGTTGACAGGTGAGATGATGAGGAACTTTTGCACAGAGTGATTTGGGAAGCACTGGCTGAAAGAGTGGTGGAGGCAGAAACCCTCCTAAGATGTAATACGTATTTGGCTTTGCAGTAGTGATTCCATGGCATACAAGGCCATGGGGATAATGGTCAGAAATGGGATAAGATGACTTTGGAAGATGCTAGATACGCGCATCTTCAAAGGGCCGAAGGACCTTTGTCTATGACCCACATGTCTGACTCTATCAGTCTGTGAATGAGCAGTGTTGCTACATTAACGATTTCAACAATCATCAGTGCTTTGGATGGTGAGAAGACAGAGCAGATGGGACTGTGGACCTCAAATACCTGGCTGCTCCACCCCAGCCTCACCGACACCTGTGGATCTGGGCGCATGGCGCATTTCTAGTTCTAGGGCCTCATGTTCAAAACAGGTCAATATGATGAGCTGGGCCTGGCCGCCTCCAGTGCGTGAACGTTCATGCGCATTTTTCTCCTGCAAAACAGAGAAGACCATTTATTGGGGCTGATCGCTCATGTACTCTGCACGCACACGCTGCACCCCAATCACAGTGGCCCATCTGAGGCCCCCAGTGCCTCCTGCCCACGCTACTGGTGATCGGTCACAAAAATATAGTGTGGCTGCTCCCAACCACCCCCCCACCAAACGGACACGTTGGAGACTTTCTGGGTCAATCACTTTCAATAACACATGGGTCTTAGCTCCCATGACAAGGAGGTGCAACTAGATGCGGCACCGAGGGCACCAGATGGCTCTTGGCCACAAGACCTTGTGGCTCCCCTTCCACCATCTCATCACCATGAATAGGACATGGGTTGGAGTTATGAGTATGCGCCTAGCTGCATCTCCTGCAGGTTGCCCCCAGACTACTCACGTGCGACTTAGACCAACACATGGTCCGGGGAGAACCCATCTTCTCATGAACCACTAAGGCTGATGTAAGCATGGTCACTATCTGCTTGACCACCCAGCATGCGACAAATGCCCAACATGAGTCAATTCAGTCACGACACTAAGACTTGGGAAGGGGGGGACCCTCAAAGGCTAAGGCTACCTGCTGGATTAAATGCCCAATGCCAACATGGTACTCACCCTTCCAGAGCGCAACAAATCGTTGAACCACTTACGGCACTGGATCCAGGTGCGCCGCACCACGTCGCGGGAGCTCACCACCTCCGCCACCTCCTCCCAGGCACACTTCGTCATGTGGGGGACCCTCCTCCTCCCATCCTGGGGAAACATCACCACCCGCCGTGCTGCCACCTCCTCTACAAGGGCAGCAAGGCAGTCATCGGAAAAGCTGGCTTACCCTGCAGCCTGCCCTGCTCCTGGCCCACACCCTGCAGCCTGCCCTCCTCCTCTGGCCTTCCCTCTACATCGGCCAGCTGTGCAAACCCCCTGTGGTTCCACCTGCAGCTGGCCATAGTGAACAGTCTAAAGGAGGCTGCCTGGCCTTTTTTAATACAGACTGCCGGGCTGCCATTGGACCCGGCAATCTGTACATACCCACCGCAAACTTAAGACTCCCGCTCTCCACGGGAGTTGGAAATGCGCTGGGTGAGCCTTAATTGGCCCACCTGCGCAAAATGGCGACGCGGCCCACGTCAGCATCAGCTGCGCCCACCCGCCTAACGGAAAATTTAGGCTCATGTAGCAGTTACCTCTGCAGCTACCTGTTTTTTTTTAAATCCTCATATGTAAGTCATCAGGTTTAAAGGATTTGACACCATTCAGCCCCATTAATTTCACCAGTACTATTTCTTTACTTATACTGGCTTCTTTAAGTTCCTCATTCTCGTTAAAGCCTTGATTTCCCCATTGTCTCTGGAATTTTTTGTGTCTTCTATCGTGAAAAAGTACAAAATATTTGTTTAATGTCCCTGCTATTTTCTTATTCCCCATATAATTTCCACTTACCTCTGCCCCTAATGGGCCCACTTTTATTTTCACGAATCTCCTCTTATTTACATAGCTATAGAAACATTTGCATTAAATTTTTATCTCTCTTGCTAGTCTACTGTCATATTCTCTTTTCTTATCAATTTCTTGTTCCTTCTTTGCTGAATTCTAAAATCCTCTCAATCCTCAAGCTTTCTTCCTTTTTGGCAATATAAGCCTCTTACTTTGATCTAATACTACCTTTAACTCCTCTTGTTAACCAGGGTTGGACCATTTTTTACCCCAACGCTGTTTGTTTTTTTTAAGATGTAAGACATTGGTTTCAGATTAACTAAGCCACTTTCAAATTCAATATAAAATGCTATTGTATTATGGCCACTCTTCCCTAGCAGCCCCTTTACTAGAAATTTATTAACTAACCCTTTCTCATTGCACATTACTTGATCCAAAATAGACTGTTCCCTATTTGGTTCTTCAACATGTTAATCTAGGAAACTATCTTGCAGATATTCCATTAACTCATCCTTCACACTATTACTGAAAATTTGATTTGTCCAGTCTATATGAAGATTAAAGTCCCCTTGATTACTGTATTATTCTTATTACATACGCCTCTAATTTCCTGATTTACACTCTGCCCTACACTACAACTACAATCAGGGGGCCTATAAACACTTCCACCAATGTTTTCTTCCCCTTGCTGTCTCTTTATTTCACCCAAACTGATAGTAATTCTTGGTTTTCTGAGCTGGGATCCTTTCTTTCTACTTTCCTTATCTCATCCTTTATTATCAGGGCTGGTCCTCCTCCTTTTCCACTTTGCCTATCTCCTCTAAAGGCCAAGTATCCAGAATAATCAGACCTATTAATTTCAATCTGCGCTATTCATTCATCTAATTTCTTGTGAATGCTTCGTACATTCAGTTTTAGTGCCTTTTGCTTTAACTTTTTCAAAGTTACCCTGACATCACCTTAGCCGTTAATGCTCTTTTGAATTTACCCTTTCCTGAATTGCCCCACTTCGCCCACCTTCCCCCATTTAGGCAATAAAGAACAAACTGTGTATATTCACCAGGATTGATGTCAGAGATAAGAAAGAGAAAGTTGAGACTTTAATAGAGTTTAAACAATTAATTAGGCTTTTAATAGTTTTCTTTCTATTTCCACGGCTGGGAAGTCACCAATGAGGACTCATCAATTTAAACGGCCACTGAGAGTGAGGAGAGAAGTTAGAAGAAATTTCTTTATTCAGTGAATTTATTTATAATATACAATGCTTCACATCAGGGAGCAGTAAAGGAAGAGATCACTTCATCATTTTAAGGAAACTGTAGATAATCATTTGAAGCAAAGGAAAATCAGGGGCAAAAATGGGTGGTGGAATTGGTTTTCATTGTTTTAACAGAGTAGGCACAAACCTGATGGGTTAGATGTCCTCTTTGA
The DNA here is from genome assembly GCF_964194155.1 of Cetorhinus maximus. Lineage (NCBI taxonomy): Eukaryota > Metazoa > Chordata > Chondrichthyes > Lamniformes > Cetorhinidae > Cetorhinus > Cetorhinus maximus. Next base: position 44,374,202 of record NC_135879.1, on the reverse strand, counting down.
GGTTTGGAACCTATGGCACCCATCTTCTTTTATCCCCATTGGTTTAATTTTGCACTGCTGAGTCCTGGTTTTGGCATCTTAGCTTAGTTTTCCCAAAATTGTTTGTAAAGAAAATTGGCATGACAATGCTCTATTTCAGAACTCTCCCTTTCCCATTGCAGTTATACCTTGGTTATTTAATTCTTTACGAATCCTTATCCCCACATCTTTCCACCGTGCCCCCGGCCCCCTACTTCACTTTAACCAAACCTCCCTAAAAACCCTGATTTTAGATTGGGAACTGTTAAGTTTCAGAAGAGAATTACCAAATGCAGTGTGGTTACACACATGAATTAAGACTATACAACCTGCCAAAAGTCGCTGCCTCATTAGAAAAAAATCAAAAATGGGTTTTAGTGCAATTGGGTGACACAATGAGTTAGAACACTAGATTTATCCTGGCAAGTTTAATTAAAATCACTTCCACACTGATTGGATGAAAATCTTCAGACTGTTTCTGCTGATTATAAGTCCTGTGTGTATATGTAAAGTGAATTGAGAAAATTGTGTCTATTTTCATTCAGGCCACAATGCTTGGTATAGGAAATGAAAATGTCACACTGATCACATAGGAGTGCTGTCATGTGAGGTTGAGGTCAATGTCCAAGGAACCTTTGCTCAGCATGTATTGTCCCTGCGTTGGCTCCCTTCACTGTGTTAGTGAGAATAGCTCTGGAGAAAATATAATTTTCAATTTCTGTAAGGATAATAAATTTTGGCAACAGATGGAGAGACAGGCATTGGATTTTCTATTTATTACAGATGTAGAGTCATACAAAACGGATTTGATGCTTCCATCTGGCAAGTTCTGTCTTCTGGTTAAGTGCCATGGGAAGGCAAATGAGTCTGCATCAGGCATGGAAATGTGATTCAGCGAATGACAGACTACTCTGGGAAGTCATCAATTGTTAATTTTTATGGCATTTCCCAGGCAATTCCCTTGTTCGATGATAATAAGAGATAGTAGCCAGCATTTTGGTAAACACTGGCCTCATAAATTAGTCTCTGGTGAATCCAACATTCTATGTTTCACTGTGATGATTGCAAATAGAGATCTCCACACATTAATGCCAATCAGAGTAAAATTGAATGAATTTATTTCTAATACTGTCAGTTCTAGATTCAAGCAGAATTCCTTCAGGCATGGAGTTCCAATGTGCTGAACTATGTGACCCTCATCAGATAATGTTGGACAGTAAAACTGGGATAAATCACCACTGCAATAGATTTTTAGGAAAGGTATTACAGGGTGCAATTATTTTCAGTTGATATTCATAAAATAACAATTGGAATGACTTTTAAAAGCATATGATGGGGAATTTTATAATTGTGTACAATGAAACAGGCAGCAATGCAGAAAAAACAGCTTTTGTTCAGTAGCATATGACAGCAGTTCTCTGCCATGGATATTAATTTGGCAGTTGAAATATTGCTTGTATGGAGGATTGAATAGTAACTTAATACTAGCAATTAGAGGCCCAGGCTAATGCTCAGAGGACACAGGTTCAAATCTGGAATTAAAAGCTAATCCAATAATTGTAACTGTGAAACTATCGAATTGTCGTAAAAACCCATCTGGTTCACTAATATCCTTAATGGAAGGACATCTGCCATTCTTACCACGTCTGGCCTACGTTTGTCACCAGATCTGCACAATGCAGTTCACTCTTAACTGCCCTTTGAAATGGCCTAGCAAGCTATATAGTTGTACCAAACTGCTATAAGAAAGTCCTGTCAACCCTGCAAACTCCACCTTATTAACATCTGGTGGCTTGTGTCAAAAGCGGGAGAGCTGTCCCACAGACCAGTCAAGCAATAGCCTGACATAGTCATATTTGCTGAATTATACCTTACCAACAATGTCCCTGATACCTCCATCATCATCTCTGTTCCATTGAAAGGCCAGACCCACCAGAGGTGGCGGCGCCATGGTATAGAGTTGGGAGGGAGTTGCCCTGGCACTCCTCAGAGCGACTCCAGACCCTGTGACATCAGGTCAAACATGGGTAAGGAAACTTTCTGCTGATTGCCCCCTACCACCCTCCCTCAGCTGATGCTACTCCTCCATTTTGAACACCACTTGGAAGAAGCAGTCAGGGGACCAAGGGCACAGAAAGTTCTCTGGTGGGGGACTTCAATGCCAAGAGTGACTAGGTAGCACCAATAGTCATTGAGCTGGCTGAGTTTTGAAGAACATAGCCTGCAGCAGGTGTTGAGGGAACCAACACGAGGGGTAAACCTACTCTCTCTCTCACTGGAGAGGCATATCAGGACGCATCATGGGATTACCCAGGCTTGGCCAAGTTGCGGATATAAGTTTTAAAAGTGTCTGCAGTTAAAACAAAAAACTAGAATGAATGTGACCTTTTGGCTAACCCCAGAAGCTAATGGCTAGCCCATGGGTCAGTCCATGGTAAAGCTGAAGGAATGTGACCTTTGGGCCAGGATAAAATAAGTTGATGAATGGTCTTTGAGTTATACTGTAATAAACTGATAGCTTGACCTTAGGGTCAAGTTATGCAGAATACTAGACACTGCAGTGAAACATCAGGATACTTAAGCACAGTGCATGTTCTGGAACATCATTTGTGCTAACAGTCAGGTCATTCCATGATAGTTTTACGATTTCCTTCGAACTGCTGCAGAATCTACCTACAGCCGACTCTGTGCTGAATGTCTTTTAGATACTCCACAACTATCCACCCATCTACCTGTGCAGATGTATCTGTTCATCACAGTATTGGTAGTGACCACCTCACAGTCCTTGTGGAGATGAAGTCCTGTCTTTACACTACGTCCATCATGTTGTGTGGTACTGTCACCATGCTAAGTTGGATAAATTCAGAATAAATCAAGCAGCTCAAAATCAGGCATCCATGAGGCAGGGTGCCATCAGCAGCAGCAGAAAAGTATTTAACCATAATCTCTGTCACCTCATGATTACAGATATCCCTCATTCAACCTTTACAACCAAGTCAGGGGGTCAACCCTGGTTCAATGAAAAGTGCAGGTGAGCAGGCATCTATCAATTTATCAAACTTAGGTAGGATAAACATACTAAAGCAAAATCCAGCTGAGACAGCTTGGGGAAAGGACAGGGTTTTGGGGTAGGAACGAGGTTTTTAAGAACTATCGTAGTCATGAAGTTGAGGTGTACCTATCATGACCCTTGAAACTGTTGTGTCCTGAAAATTGGATGTAATCAGTAATTTGCATTGGCCTCTAGTGCCACCAAGTGGTTTTTAGGAAAAGAGTTTTCTGAAAAAACTATCAAAATACCTATTAAAACTTACTGACAAAAATGAGAATTGTGTGAAATTTCCAAAATTCAAGTTGATGTTTTGAAGGACTAAATAACTAATGTCTAAAATGGATGTTAAATCCATGCATGATTTTGAAATGTATTTGAATTGGCCAATAAATGACCCAGAGCTCTTTTAGTTTTGGATGCTCAATAACTTTGCTTTATAAACTGTGTTGAGTGGAATTCATTTCCTGTATAAGATGGAGAGTAAGCTCTTGTTAAATTGAACTCATGTTCATTGATAAATACACAGTCAAATGTGGTAATGAATCATAAGAGCCAGTGATATTTCACGTTTGATCCTGGTGCTTAGAAAACTGATCTTAGGTGGGTGAAGGTGTTGAGGAGACAAACCATTGGCCTTGGCACTCCTGGGATATGGTGTTAAGGGGTAAAATAATCTAGGATTTGCAGTTCTTATTTTTATTCAGTAATCTCACATGTTTGCAGACATCAAAGGAGGATATGGTTGAAATGCCTGGGGGTGAAATTTCTCCCTGTCAGGTGGGCCGGTCGGGAGCGGGGACGGGCGGGCTGGCACGGAGATGATCGCCACCTGCGATTGGCTCCGCGCCGCCATTTTATGCGGGCAGGCCAATTAAGGCCCGCCCAGCGTGAATCGCGGCTCCCGAGGACAGCGGGAGTGGGCGGGCAGCGGCGGGACTGCAATGACCGCTGGGTCCAATGGCGACCCCGCGGCCTGTTTGAAGAGCGTGCGGGCATCCTTCCAAAGGCTGTCAACCATGGCCAGCAGAAAGGCTCCACAGACCGCTGCTGGTGACCAGGCCAGACAGGAGGGCAGGTCGGCAGGGCACTGTGCCCCTCGCTTCTCAGATGAGTGCCTTGATGCCCTCCTCGAGGAGGTGGCAGCGCGGCATAAGATCCTCGTGCCGAGGAGGAGGAGGCCCCCCCACATGACCAAATGTGCCTGGGAGGAGGTGGCAGAAATTGTCAGCTGGCACGATGTGGTGTGATGCACCTGGGTTCAGTGCCACAAGTGCTTCAACGACCTCTTGCGATCGGGAAGGGTGAGTACTGTGTTGGCGTGGGTCACTTAGCACAGCAGTTAGGTCTCCCCTCCTGCCCACCCCCCAACTCTGAATGTAGTTACTGCATTGAATCATTCACAGCATGTGGCCTTTGCTGGGTGGGCCAGCATTTATTGCCCATGCCTAGTTCACCCTGAGAGGGTTGTGCTGAGCTGGGTTCTGTATCCGCTGCATGTGGTGCACTTACACCCACAGTCCTGTTTTGGGGGCGATCTCAAGGATCTGCACCTAGGCTCAGTGCTGGAACTCCGGAACATTTCAAAGTCAGGCTGCTGACTGACTGGGAGGGGAACTTCCAGGTGGAGGATTCACCCATCCATCTGCTGCCCTTGGAGTTCCACGTGGTTGTGCTTCCTTGCTTTGGAAGGTGATACGGTGTGAGTGGCAAATGTGATGGGGACAGCCTCTGGGCAAGGGGGTCAGCCCTGGCTGCTTGGTGTGAGCTGCTCCAGGGTCACGATTCACATGAGCCCTGCAATGTCCCACTCAGGTGGGGGTGGCAGGGATACAATGGCAATCCAGGTACAGAGTGCACTAATCAATGCTCCTTTTCAGGAGAAGACCGCGCACACTAACACAGAGCAGATGCGGACTGGCAAAGGTCAGGCACAGTTGGAGATTATAACCAGATACGAGCAGGAGGCTCTTGAGCTGGAGAGGTGCCATGCACCCAGGTCCACCGGTTCACGCTGGGCGAGCCTTAATTGAGGCTGGGGTGCCAGGGGGAGGTAAGAGTGCTGTGCACTGAGGTCACCATGTCTGTCCTTGCAACCATTCCATTGTTGACTGTTTAGTGATTTAAGCTTCCAACATGGGTTACCCATTGATTATGGAAGGAGGAGCGCATACTGATCTGGGGGCCAGGCATGCACATAGACATTGTCTCAACTTCAACTAATCAAATGTCCTTGTTCATCCTTTCAGCCTTACCGGAGCAGGGCTGGGACGAGGAGGCAGAGGGGCCACCTCTCACACCTGAGGGGCCGGATGAATTACGAGCATCAGCGTCACACCATCTCAGCCAGGCAGGCACCAACGCAGATACTAGCACGTTGGTGGGAATTAGATCGTAGGCTAGTGTCCCTGGGCACAGTAGTGAGGGCCCTTCACACTTGCTTGAGGTGCAGGCAGAGACATAGAGTGCCCTTGGCGCCGGCAGTCGGAGGATTGCAAGGGACCAGGAACGTGCTCAGTCGGTGGTTGATGTTGAGCCTGAGGCAGCAGACGCTGGAAGTCCAGCAGGGTCTGCGGGAGGGCCTGGCGGAGATACATGAGGCAATGCGCGGCATGGTCTCCGTGATGGAGGAGTCCATGCGGAGCATCAGCAATGTATTGACCCACATGGCCGAGCGCAATGCTTCCTCCATGGAGAGAGTGGCAACTCTCATGGAGAGCCTCCTCCAGGAGAACAGTCAGGGCTTCCTGTGGATGCTTTTGGACCTGCAAGCCCTCACAGAGGCATTGACCTCAGCTGGTCAGTGTCAGTGTGGGAGATGGATTGGGCACCTAGTATTCCAGCTAGGTGCCCATCCATCAGTGGTGAGCAGGGAGGTCCGAAGCGACCTCACGTCGGCGCACAACCTGCTTGTCATCTCTGCGAGCTCTTCTCAGGACCCTCCGGATGAGGGCAGCAGCTCCTCCGCCCCTCTGCCAGTGACCGTGGGATCCGATGAGGTTTCGGCGACTGGGGAGATGCCAGCCGTGGCACTGGCTGCTCCCTCCCAGGCGGGGCCATCAAAGGCTCCACAGGCCAGAGGACGCCCACCAAGGTCATCAAGGCCAACAGGACAGTAGAGTGAGCAGGCTGGCTCGAATGCCAATGCCAGTGCCAGCGAGGGGGAAGCACCTAGACGTAGCACCCGAAAACGTAAGCTTAAGGCGCCTTAGGCACACCACGGGCTTCTCACTCGTGGTTTTATGTTGCCCCTGTATTAGTTGATGATCATTTGGTGTGCAGCTCAACACCTCTGAATTAAGTTTCTTTTCTGTTTTATTTTGTACATTCATTAAATGCTTTATTTGTGAACAAGACTCATGTTGATTCCTTACTCCTGCAGGTGGATGGGAACCTATGATGTTATGAGTGACTTCTTTGTCATTGAGCTTTATTGACAAGGCACATAGTTAATGTTCCTAACCAGGCAGATAATGCTCTCAGGTATCGAGTATGGAGCCTGCAGCCCTGGCATGTGTTGGAGGTCCATCTGTGGTAGGATAGCTGAAGGTTTGTTGGATTAAAGCCTCCCGTGTGTCCCTGCCTCCCTGGAGGTTGCCCGGGTCGGTGTCTATCCCCTCAGCGTTCTCCCAAGTGTGCTTGTCCTCGGACTCACTGCTGGACTCATCGTGTGAATCCAGAACGTCTGCGGCTATATCTTTTTCCTCCACTACGTCCCCCCTTTCAAGAGGCCATATTGTGGAGAGCACAGCATGCAACCGCTGTCACTAACACACGATCTGGGGAGTATTGCAGTGCACCCCCTGAACGATCCAGGCATTGGAAGCGCATCTTGAGAAGACCGATGGTTCTCTCTACCACCGCCCTTGTGGAGGCATGGCTCCTATTGTACCACTGCTCGGCCTCTTCTTGGATAGCAGAGGGGTGTCATGAGCCACCTTTTGAGCGGATAGCCCTTGTCACCCAGCAGGCATCCATCCAGCCGGGCTGGAACACTGAAGAGCGCCGGCACCTGGGAGTGTCTGAGGATGTAGGCGTCGTGGGAGCTGCCTGAGTACCTTGCACAGACTTGCAGAATCTGCATCCTATGGTCACACACTATCTGCACATGCATGGAGTGGAAGCCCTTTCTGTTGTCAAAGGGACCCGGCTGAACCGCTGGCACCTTGATGGCCACATGTGTGCAGTTGATTGCACCCTGGATGCGGGGGAACCCAGCAATTGAGGCTCGCTCTGCCTGGCTGCCCATGTCCCAGCAGTAGTGAATGAAAGTCAGTGCACACCTGAACAGAGCGTCTGTTACCTGCTTGACACAGTGTGGACATCTGACTGGGAGACTCCGCAAAGATCACCTACCAACCCCTGGAAAGAGCCGGATGCATAGAAGTTGAGGGCAGCCGTGACCTTCAACGCCACTGGCATGCGGTGCCCACCCACACAGTTGACACTGACCTCAGGGCCTATCATCTGACAGGTGGAGGTCACTGTCTCCCTTGAGAGACGGAACCTCCTTCGGCACTGCACCTCAGACATATTGAGGTAGCTTCTTCGCTGCCTGTAAACCCTGGCAGCAGGATAGTGGCGTCTTCTGTGGTCCCTTCTGCCTTGCACTTCCTGTTGGCCCTGCGTCCCTTGTGCCTGAGCCTGCCCTCCCAAAGGTGGCTCCCCTGGAGGCTGAATATGGACTCTTGGCCTCCTCCCTCTTCTGGCCCTCCCTTCCACCTCAGAGGGGGTGCCTCCAGTGGAGAGCACAACTCCCATTCCCAGGGTAAGGTAAGGCTTCCTGAAACCAGCAAGACCCCAAGAATGATGTTTACTCCAGAGTCCTGACCTGAAGCCTGTTATTCCTTTCCAGGCAGCTCTGAAGAGATTTGAAGTTGTCCTGTTCACACAGGCAAGTAGGAGTAAGTTTAACCATTAAATGTCTACCAAAGACCACTCGCGACAACCCTCTTATCCCGCCCGTGGATAATGTTTTTAAAAATGTGGCCTACCCATAAGACCATAAGCCATAGGAGCAGAAATTAGGCCATTTTTCCCATCGAGTCTGCTCCGCCATTCAATCATGGCTGATAAGTTTCTCAACCCCATTCTCCCGCCTTCTCCCCGTAACCTTTGATCCCCTTACCAACCAAGAACCTATCTATCTTGCTCTTAAATACACTCAATGACCTGGCCTCCACAGCCTTCTGTGGCAATGAATTCCATAGATTCACCACTCTCTGGCTAAAGAAGTTTCTCCTCATCTCTGTTGTAAAAGGTCTTCCCTTTACTCTGAGGCTGTGCCCTCGGGTCCTAGTCTCTCCTACTAATGGAAACATCTTCCCCACGTCCACTCTATCCAGGCCTTTCAGTATTCTGTAAGTTTCAATCAGATCCCCCCTCATCCTTCTAAACTCCATCGAGTATAGACCCAGAGTCCTCAAATGTTCCTCATATGTTAAGCCTTTCATTCCTGGGATCATTTTTGTGAACCTCCTGTGGGCCCCCTCCAGGGCTAGCACATCCTTCCTGAGATACGGGGCCCAAAATTGCTCACAATATTTCAAATGTGGTCTGACCAGAGCCTTATAAAGCCTCAGCAGCACATCCCTGCTTTTATATTCTAGTCCTCTCGAAATAAATGCCAACATTGCATTTGCCTTCCTAACTACCGACTCAACCTGCAAGTTAATCTTAAGAGAATCCTGGACTAGGACTCCCAAGTCCCTTTGCACTCCAGATTTCTGAATTCTCTCCCCATTTAGAAAATAGTCTATGCCTCTATTCTTCCTACCAAAGTGCATGACCTTACACTTCCCCACATTGTAATCCATCTGCCACTTCTTTGCCTATTCTCCTAACCTGTCCAAATCCGTCTGCAGCCTCCCCGCCGCCTCAATACTACCTGTCCCTCCACCTATCTTTGTATCATCTGCAAACTTAGCCAGGATGCCCTCAGTTCCTTCATCTAGATCATTAATGTATAAAGTGAAAAGATGTGGTCCCAACACTAACCCCTGCGGAACTCCACTAGTCACCGGCCGCCACCCTGAGAAGGACCCGGCACCCCCTTATCCCCACTCTCTGCCTCCTGCCAGACAGCCAATCTTCTATCCATGCTAATACCTTGCCTCTAACACCATGGGCTCTTAACTTACTGAGCAGCCTCCTGTGCGGCACCTTGTCAAAGGCCTTCTGGAAGTCCAAGTAGATAACATCCATTGGCTCTCCTTTGTCTCACCTACTCATTACCTCCTCAATGAATTCTAACAGATTTGTCAGGCATGACCTCCCCTTGATGAAACCATGCTGACTTTGCCCGATTTTACCATGCACTTCCAAGTATTCTGAAATCTCATCCTTAATAATGGATTCTAAAATCTTACCGACGAACGAGGTCAGGCTAATCAGCCTGTAATTTCCTGTCTTTTACCTCCCTCCCTTCTTAAACAGGGGGGTTACGTTAGCGATTTTCCAGTCCTCTGGGACCCTCCCTGACTCCAGTGATTCCTGAAAGATCACCACTAACACCTCCACTATCTCTTCAGCTATCTCCTTCAGAACTCTGGGGTGTAATCCATCTGGTTCAGGTGATTTATTCACCTTCAGACCTTTCAGTTTTCCTAGCACCTTCTCCTTGGTAATGGCCACCATACTCACCCCTGCCCCCCGACTCTCTTGAACTTTGGGGATGTCACTCATGTCTTCCACTGTGAAGACTGACGCAAAGTACCTATTCAGTTCCTCCGCCATTTCTTTATTCCCCACTACTACTTCTCCAGCGTCATTTTCCAGCGGCCCAATGTCCACTTATGCCTCTCTCTTACCCTTTCTAAAAAACTCTTGCAATCTTCTTTTATATTACTGGCTAGTTTACCCTCATATTTAATCTTCTCCCTCCTTATTTCTTTTTTAGTTGTCCTCTGTTGGTCTTTGTAGGCTTCCCAATCCCCTGGTTTCCCACTGCTCTTCGCTGCATTGTATGCTTTCTCTTTAGCTTTTATGCTGTCCCTGACTTTCCTTGTCAGCCACGGTTGCCTCGTCCTCCCTTTAGTATGCTTCTTCTTCCTAGGGATGAATTTTTGCTGTGTCTCCCAAATTACTCCCAGAAACTCCTGCCATTGCTGTTCCACTGTCTTTCCTGCTAGGCTCATCTCCCAGTCAATTCTGGCCAGCTCCTCCCTCATGCCTCTGTAGTTGCCTTTATTCAACTGTAATACCGTTACATCTGATTCCAGCTTTTTCCTCTCAAATTGCAGGGTAAATTCTATCATATTATGGTCACTTCCTCCTAAGGATTCCTTCACCTTAAGCTCCCTTATCAAATCTGCCTCATTACACATCACTAAATCTAGAATTGCCTGTTCCCTAGTGGGCTCCACCACAATCTGCTCCAAAAAGCCAATGAGATCATAGACATTCCACAAATTCCTTTTCTTGGGATCCACTACCAACCTGATTTTCCCATTCTACCTGCATATTGAAATCCCCCATGATCACTGTAACCTTGCCTTTCTTACACACCTTTTCTATCTCCTGGTGTATCTTCTGCCCCACATCCTGACTACCGTTCGGAGGCCTGTACATAACCCCCATTATGGTTTTTTAACCTTTGCAGTTCCTCAACTCAACCCACACTCATTCTACATCATCTGACCCTACGTCGTTTCTCGCTATCATTTTAATTTCATTTCTTACAAACAAAGCAACGCCACCCCCTCTACCAACCTGCCTATCTTTTCGATAGGATGTATATCGTTGGATATTTAGCTCCCAGTCCTGATCCCCTTGCAGCCATGTCTCCGTGATGCCTACTACATCATACCTGCCAATTTCAATCTGCGCCACAAGCTCATTTACCTTATTTCGTATACTGCGTGCATTCAGATACAACACCTTCAGTCCTGTATTTCCCGTCCCCTTTCTCATTGTCATCCCTTTATCTGATGTGCTTGAAGTTAGATTCCTAGCCCTTTCCAAACACTCTGTCCTATTTTGTGTTCTGGAGACTTTAATAGCCTCTCCTGGGCTCTCCTTTCTTTTCAGTTTTTTCATAATTTTCCATGAAGTTGAATCCACCCCCCCACACGCTAACCTGCTGCTTTGTTTCCCATTAGTCATACTTCTTGAGTTTTACCCTTCCCTCCCCCCCCACTTTCTAGTTTAAAGTCCTGTTGACCACCCTATTTGCCCTTTTCGCTAGAACATTGGTCCCAGATTGGTTCAGGTGGAGACCGTCCCAACGGTACAGATCCCTCCTGTTCCATTACTGATGCCAGTGCCCCACGAAATAGAACCCCTCTTTCCCGCACCACTCCTTTAGCCACGTGTTTACTTCCCTTATTCTTGCGTCCCAATGCCAATTTGCACGTGGCTCGGGTAGTAATCCGGAGATTATAACCCTTGAGGACCTGTTCTTTAATTTAGTTCCTAGCCGCCTGCCTGTTGTGCCCTTGCGACGATCTGAAGATCACACGGGCTCCAAAAAATCGCCGTCTATTAATGGCTCAAGGGCCTTAACCGGCCCATTAATTAATGGTGGGTGCGCATCGGAGATCATAGCGCCCGCCCACTGAAATATCGCGATAGCGTGCAGTGACATCGGGTACGTCCGATACTGGAAGGTTGCTGATATCCATAGCTTTGTATCGGAAGAACTGATACTTTCTGTAGAGCTGGGAGAAAATTGGAATTAGAGCATTGAAAGCCTGCTGATACATATGATGTGTCACAAAGCAACATACATCAACATGCTGTGCTCTCTGAGACTTGCAAAATTAATCTGCCTAATCGGCTGTTTCCTGCACCTCCCTAAATTGTGTTTGCCTGTTGTTGTTTTTTTGGTCATCCTGCTCCTTCAGCCATTTCTGGTTCCTTGCTAAAATGTATCCAGTAAATTTATTATTCTTTTCCAGCCCCTCTTTCATTCTGATAGTATGGTTGCTAGCTGTCCTGGCTTTTTGAGGCTTGTGTTTCTCTTTCAATTTTAACCTTAATGACCTTGGTAAAGAATCTCTTTCCATTGCTCCATTCTGTTTCATTATTATATTGATCATCAACTTTTATCAGTAATGAGTCTGTTGAATCTTCTGTTTCTCGGTTACAATAGTATGCCTGACCCTGATGAGATCAACTGATTCTACTTCTGACAAATGTAATTCCTGTGCTCGCTCTTAATTAGGGTCGCCAACTCTCCAGGATTGACAGGAGTGTCCAGGAATTGAAGATCAATTTCCAGGACACTGCTGTGTGCAACCCTAGAAAAAAATCATTGGTGTGTTAAAAAAGATTAAAGATTGTTTTTTTGTTGTTTTCTTTGAACCTTTCTCTTTACCAGATATAAAAAATATTGAAAAGCTGAAAAAAATGGCTGTTTGATTGACAGTCAGGCATTATCCAATTGGTTGATGAGTCTTTTTGTTTCCCAATTGGCGTAGGAAGACAGTGCGTCACAAGGATGGATGTGTTGGCCAACTAATAGCTGGAGCGTGGGGACAAGTCATGTGATGAAATCTCCTGGAATACATTTAATCACAACTGGCAACCCTACTCTTAATCCCAGTAACTCCTTTCCTTCTATTTGAAAATTTGTTTATGCTCATCCTATCTCAGCTAGCTTGTTGTCCTTGCTTCAGTTCTTTCTAATATGTTCTTTCTAATATTTTCTAACATTAGAACATGTTATGCTGAATTATCAAACAATCCCTCACTCCTCCTGCTGTACAATAGTTGAATTTCTACATCTCGATCTCTGCTGTACGCATTTCTTAATTAATACTGTTAGAGGAACCATATAGAGCTGTTGTCTCTGAGCCAGGAATGATGGTTCTAAATGCAGCCTTAAATGTTACAGATTTTATTAGGGAAATGATACTCATCGCATTCACATCACCATGAGTTGTCTACAGAAGACTTTAGTTTACAGTTGTTGAGCTGAAGGTGCAGAGTAGCCATCCCTTGCTCTCTTAAACTTCCTTCCAATGGTCTGTCTTTTTAAGCTCAGATAAAAGGTCATTTACAGTGCCTCCTCCATGACCTTCACTCTTAGTATTACATTGAATTACATCAACTCAGCATCCAAGAGTCTTGAGGTCAAGTGTTGGGCACAAATGCGGGCCTGGCCAACGACACTCTCATCCTATTATTGAACAGAAAAAAGGCTGTCCTAGCCATTACTGAAAAACCAAACAAACTGGTAGATTTATCTGTTAGAAGATTAGAACTATCAGAAGGCTATCTTATATGACAACAGTTACAGCTATTCTACAGATATTGCCTACTTCTACAGATTCCATAAGATGTCTTAACTACAAAATGGAATCTTGAATGTAAAATGGATTCTTTAATAAAATATTACTGCCAGCATCCAAACATCATGGGTCTAGATAGGAAATAGCAAGCGAAGAAGTCACTGGGGTGTCGCTTTTAGGCCACTAACAGTAGCTACACTGCAGGACAGAACATACATCAAGAAATAATGGGGGCTTGTAAGGAACTGCAGTAATCATGGGCAAATTAAATTTTCATATAGATTGGATAAATCAAATTGGTAAAGGTAGCCTTGAGGATGAGTTCACAGTGTGTATTCGGGACAGTTTCTTAGAATAATACTTTCTGGAACCAACCGGGGAACAGGCTATTTTAGCCCTGGCAATATATAATGACACAGGATTAATCAATGACCTCATAGTAGAGGACCCTGTAGGCAAGAGTGGTCATAACATGATAAAATTTGACATTCAGTTTGATGGTGAGAAACTTGGGTCTGAAACTAGTGTCTTAAGTAAAGGCAATTACAAAGGCATGAAAACAGTTGGCTGCAGGTGGACTGGAAAAATAGGTTAAAAGGCAGTTGGCAGACCTTTAAGGAGATATTTCCTAGCTCTCAACAATAATATATTCCATTGAGAAAAAAAGATTCTACAAGCAGAGTGCACCATCTGTGACTACATAGGGAAGTTAAGGATGGTATCAAATTGAAAGAAAAGGCACATACAATGTTGCAAAGATTAGAGGTAGGCCAGAAAATTTGAGAAACCAGCAAAGGATGACGAAGAAAAATGAAGATGGGGAAATTAGAATATGAGAGTAAACTAGTAAGAAATATAAAAACAAGACTGTAAGACCTTCTACAAGTATATAAAAAGGAAAAGAGTAGCTAAAGTAAATGTTGGTCCCTTAAAGGACAAGACCGGGGAATTAATAATGGGGAAACAAGGACATGGCAGAGACTTTGAGCCAGTATTTTGTATCTGTCTTGGCTGTAGAAGACAGTAAAAGCATCTCAAGAATAGTAGAAAATCAAATGGCAAGAGAGAGGGAGGAATCGCCAGAGAAAAAAGTACTAGGAAAACTAATGGAATTAAACCAAGTTCCTCTGGACCTGATGTATTTCATTTTAGGGTCTTACAAGGAGTGGTTGCAGAGATTGTGGGCGCATTGGCTGTAATCTTCCAAAGTTTCCTAGATACTGGAAAGGAGTCTGACTGCACTCAACCAGCCTGTGCTTGCAAAACTCAGAATGTAGTATCCAACATTAGATGCGATTCCATGATTGGACAGCACTTACTGAACAATCTGGAATGTGCCAATAATTACACTAACAACCAGTTTAGGATTATCAGTTGGGTTCACAATGTGGCTCATTTATGCTTGCTATATATATTCATATGCAAAACCTTGTCCTCTGCAAACAGAAAGAACATGTCCAGGCATTACACCTTTTTCAATTAAATGAAAGCTTGGGGGACAATTGTTGCCTTGTCTATATTCCCCATGGCAATGCTTTGACCGATCAGAGCACACCCGATGACCAATCAGCACTCTTTTTCTCATGCAGTATAAATTCTAGTTCCCTTTTAAATTTGGTATACTTGCATCTGTCCTGATGAGTGCAAGATGAAAAGCTTCGATAGTATGTCTCTTTTTTCAGAAATATCATTTAAATAGAGAGAGACTGTGGTATAGAGGGGTCTGGATGTCCTCGTTCATGAATCACAAAAAAAAGCATGTAGGTACAACAAGTAATTAGGAAGACAACTGGGATGTTGGTCTTTATTGTAAGGGGGATGGAGTTTAAAAGTAAGGAACTCTTGTCACAACTCTGCAGCGCATTGGTGAGACCGCACCTACAGTACTGTATATAGTTTTGGTTACCTTATTTAAGAAGGGACACATTTGCGTTGTAAGCAGTTCAGAGAAGGTTGATCAGATGAAGGGGTTGCCTTATGAGAAAAAGTTGGGCCTTTCTCATTGGAGTTGAGAAAAATGAGAGGTGATACATGCATGATTTTGAGGGGGCTTGGTAGGATAGATGCTGAAAGGATGTTTACCCTCTTGATGAACTCTAGAACTAGCGGGCACAGTTTAATAATAAGGGGTTTCCCATTTAAAATGGAAATGAGGAGGAATTTCTTCTCTCAGAAGGTTGTTAATCTTTGGAATTCTCCACTCCAAAGAGCAGTGGAGGCTGGGTCATTTCTGCTCTGCACAAAAGCCCAAGAAGGTAATCAAACCATCTGCCTGCCCTAACAATGCTTTTTCAATTTATTGCTATTTCTGCTCCCTGCTTTCAATATTAACTTTGTTTTAAAAAATAACAAACTTCTCAAGTGCCTTCTGAAAATTCACATAGATATTCTCTGCATTTCCCTCATCTGGTATACACTTGAAAAAAAGGTATTGATAGCATCTTATATAATGTTTTAAGGGTTTTGCCCACCCCAGATTTTTTTTTCACACATAACACTCCAGATGTAACATTTTTTCCGACACATTCCTACCTCACTTTACAGTCACCAACTTAATAGGTCCAGGGATGCTTTGTTTTATCACTTCTTTCAAAAAATAATAATGAATTTCCAAACTAGTAGTGTACTTCTATGCATTTCCTCTCTTACAGGGACAGTAATGCTGCAATGCTCATGTTTGGTTGTAGTGTGGTTCAGCTAATTTGGTTTTTGACGGCACAAGTTCAGATCAATTAGAAATGCTGGGAATACTCAGAAAGGTCTGACAGCATCTGCAAAGAGAATTAACATTTCAGATCAATGACCCTTCATCAAAACTGTACTGTATAATTTATTTCAGATTTGGCTGGTTTGGCATTGACCCTGAAGAGGTAGCAAAACCTTGGTTAAACTACATTGGAGCAGCTCTGTCTTTCATGAGGTAAACCTGACTAGCCATTTTGAAAGAAATAAGAGTAATTGATGCAATTTGTATTCACTAGCTAGATTTATAAGATGTGCTTTGTCCTGGAAAATGTAAATAGATTCTGTGTAAAGGAATTTGTATATTTGCAATTTTAAAAAATAGTGTGGGTTATTATTTTAGTTAATTAGCAACTCCCACTCTATTCATACGTAACAAAAGTGATGACAGGAATTTGTAACAAAATTATCTATTTATCTGAATCCTTTATGTACAGTTCTAATAAGATATAAGTTGTTGTCAGTTTAAAGCTACATTGAATTTTGAAGTCTGACATTTTTGATTTGCTCAATTAAATCATTGATTTAAATATTTTCTGTTTTAGTGCCATCATATTTTTCTTTGTCAAGAGTGACATAAATGCTGCAAACAGTTCCGAATCAACACTTCCATTACTGATTGACAGTGTGAGTAACAGCTCCCTGTGGAGTCGGTCTTGGAGAAATTCTTTCACTAGAGCAAACTCTTCTGTGTAAAAGTTGAATAAATTCCTTGCTTTGGGTTACCCTTAGATTTTGATTCTGTATTCTGTAAATGTTGTATCCAAATAATATTCCATAATGATGGAATACACAAAGCAGGAACAGTAAGGTACTTTTGGGGGTTTTTTTCTGCACCAGTTGGTAGCAGTGTTACTTCTTCAGGTCAGATATTTATGGCTCCAGGATTTAAGTACATAATCTAAGCTGACAATTTAGTGCTATATTGAAGGATGTTGCAGTTTAGATGCTGTCTTTCAGATGAGACTTGAACTGAGGCCTCACCTCCTTGCTCAGATAGACTAAAATGACCCACATGGCATAATTTAAAGCCCAGTTGAAAGTTCTCATGTTCTGGCTAACATGCCTCCCAAAATTAAAACCACAGAAAGTATATATTCATTCATCTCATTTGCTGTTTATAGCACTTGCTGTGCACACATTGGCTCCCACATTTCCCAGCGAATTCAGCATAACTACACTCCAACAGAATATGCTAGAAATCTTCAGTTGGTCAGACAGCACCTGTAGGAGAGAAACTGTTCATGTTTCACATCTCCATAGATGCTGCCTGACCTGCTGAGTATGTTCAGCATTTCCTGTTTTTATTTCAGATTTTCAGCACCTATAGTATTTTGCTTTTGTACACTTCAAAAGTAATTGGTTGGTTGTGAAATGTGATAGGATGCCTGACAGATGTGATAAGTCCAATATTAGAGCCAGTTCTTTTTTATTGGAAAATAAAATTAGTTCTGCTTGTCAAGGTGGAAGGAGGGTGTTTATACTGAGGAATAAAGGCCTGACTTTTCCTGACCCCCATTTGGCATGATGCAGGGCAGGAAATTTACTCATAACGGGCTGTACCAAAAATTTTAGTCAATCCTGAGTGCAGGGGTGCCAAAGGGCTGAGCCTAGCTTTGAACAGTAAGGAAGGAAATGGACACAGCTATGGGTCTCAGGTATCTGCAGGAGCCTTCCCGGCTGCCGGCCTTTGGTAGAGGACATGATGAGAGCAAGAAAAGTGAGGAAAATTGGGGAATGGATGAGGAGCCAAGGAAGCCACACTTTCCCTGCATCCCCCACCCTGTCCCAACCACCACTCCAAATGCAGTCTTCAGTTATCAGTGCTTGGGACACCTACAGTAGCTTTTCTATAATAAACATAAGAGAGTGAGATGAGACAGGGGCTGAATGAAAGAGTACCTTGGATTAAAGGAAAGGCGAGGGAGAGCATATCTCCATTTAATGTCACCTGAACTTTCAGAAAAACACCAGCTGAATTTTGAAGCTAAGCTGGAGTTTTGATGACAGAAACATTCAGCGCTTCTGACTTGCACCGGAGATATTGCTAATTTTTAAACATCTATGAGGTGGACAGGAGGATGGAGGCAGGAAGAGAGAGACAGAGTAAGGCAAAAGAAGGAAAAAGGCAGACAGGCATTCTTTTTCTAATTAAAATGGTGAATGTTAAAAGCAAACAGCCTCTGAGGAAAATACATAACAAGTTAAGTTTGGGAGGAGAGGAGATTGCTTTTCGTGCCATTTCACCCACCACCTTCCACCTGACTAGAAAAGGAAAGAAGAAAAAGTCAAAAGAAGCAGAAGAGAGATAGACAGTCAATAAAACAGACATCAGACAGGTCAGAGTTGTCTATGTTCATTCAATTAATATATGCAGGACCATGTGAGATTTACAATACTAGTATTATACAGAAGCCAACAGAAAGGGAGGACATTCCACCCAGCAGTCTGAAATTATCACTAGTGCCTCTGCAATTTCTGGTCTGGACCCTTTTCTCACAATTTTTGATGCACATGTTCACTGAGAAGCATTTAAATACTTTTATGACTTGAATGATTTATGTTTCGAGGAATTGAAAACTAGAAACATAAGAACAGGAGCTGGCCATATAGCAGTTCAAGGCTGTACCGTTATTCAATGTGATCATGGCTGACCTGCAAACTGACTCCACATACCTGTCTTTGCCCCATATCCCTTAATATCTTTGGTTAACAAAAATCTATCCAACCTCAGATTTAAAATTGACAATTGATCTAGCAACAATTGCTGTTTGCAGAAGAAAGTTCCAAACTTCTTCCACCCTTTGCGTGAAGAAACGTTTCCTAATTTCACTTCTGAAAGGCCCTGATCCAATTTTTAGACCATGCCCCCATCTGAGATTCCTAACCAGTGGAAATCATTTCTCTCTATCTACCCTATCAGTTCCCATTAATAACTCAAAGACTTTTGTCAAATCAACACTTAAACCTCTAACTTCCAGAGAATTTAACCTTAGCTTGTGCAATCTCTTGTAATTACCCCTTGGAGTCTCGTAAAATTCTGGTAAATTTACACTGCACTCCCTCTAAGACCAATATATCCTTCTTAAGATGTGATGCCCAGAACTGGTCATAATTCTCCAGGTGTGTTCAAAATAAGGCTTTGTATAGCTCTAGCATAACTCCTAGCCCCCTGTGTTCTAGCCCTCTAGATATAAAGGCCAGCATTCTGTTAGCCTTTTTGATTATTTTCTGTA
This sequence comes from Cetorhinus maximus, assembly GCF_964194155.1. NCBI lineage: Eukaryota > Metazoa > Chordata > Chondrichthyes > Lamniformes > Cetorhinidae > Cetorhinus > Cetorhinus maximus. The sequence continues at coordinate 44,354,925 of NC_135879.1, read as the reverse complement.
CCTGTTGTTGACGTTTCAGTTATTTATGTACCTGGGCATCCACAGATCTTAGGAACCTCCACTGCTGCTAGCTTTTCACTATTTAGAAAGTACTTAGTTCTATGCTTTTTCTGTTTGCTTTATCCAAAGTAGATGACTGTTGCCACACAATCTGAATTTGGGACACGTGTTTGACCCCCATCCAAAATCCTGCTCTGTATCTCATTGCATTGCAGTCAGGCCTTACGTAAATCTAGAACCTTAGTAGCTGTTTTGAGTTTCTTCCTTTGAAACACTATGTTGAACTCAATCGTATTCTGGTCATGATTAGATAAATGCTTCCATACATTTTGGCTGTTAACTGAATCTGGCTTGTTGCTCAGTACAAATCTAATATGGTGTGCCTCCTTATTGTTCTGCATTGGAGTGCTGCTTTGTGTGCATTAGAGTGCTTAAGTTGGAGTTTGGTGAGTGAGGGAGTTCAATGAAGAGGGAAAAAGGTGGCCCTTTCATTTTCTACGTTTCCTCAGCCTCCAGTGGCTGGCTGTTACTTTGCTACAGGGGAAGCCCATAAAGTAGCGGAAGGAGTGAGAGAGAGCCCATTAAGCAGAGGAGAGAGACAGCCGGGAGTTTACACATTAAGCCTAAAAGTGACATCACAGGAGTCACATAAGTTGATTGGCTGGTAAGTATAGGCCTTTCCGGACTTTGCACAGAGGAGGCGATTGGTGAGTGACAAGTGAGTTATTGTACTATATTATGCCATTCTGTAGTGAACACTTTATATAAAATTTAAGGTATGTCAGTGCAGCTCAGCTATGTGGAATGTACATCCAGCAGGATGTGGGAAGTTGTGCAGGCACGAAGTGCTCTTGATGACTATATCTGCAGGAAGTGTCACTAGCTACAGAAACTTGAGCTCCTGGTTGCAGAACTCGAGCGGCGGCTGGAATCACTGTGGTGCTTCCGCAAGGCTGAGGACTACGTGAATCGCATATTGCGGGAGATGGTCACACCGCAGCTAAGCAGTACACAGGCAAAGAGGGACTGGGTGACCGCCAGGGAATATAAGAGAAACAGGCAGATAGTGCAGGAATCCCTTGAGGCTATCTCGCTCTCTAACCGCTTTTCCATTTTGGATACTGGTGGGCGAGATGGTTCCTCAGAGGGCTATAGCAAGAGCCAGGTTCGTGGCACCATGTGTGGTTCAGCAACACAGGAGGGGAGGAGGAGGAATGGAAGTGCTATAGTGATAGGGGATTCATAGTTAGGGGAGCAGAAAGGCGTTTCTGTGGCTGTAGACATTACTGCAGGATGGTATATTGCCTCCCTGGTGCCAGGGATGTCACAGAGCGGCTGCGGGACATTCATTTGGGGAAGGGTGAACAACCAGAGGTGATGGTGCACATTGGGACCAATGACATAGGTAGAAAAAGGGATGAAGCCCTGAAAGCAGATTTTAGGGAGTTTGGAAGGGAATTCAAAAGCAGGACCTCAAGAGCAGTAATCTGAGGATTACTCCCAGTGAACTAAGAATAGGAAGATTAGGCAGCTCAACACATGGCTGGAGAGATGGAGTAGGAGGGAGGGCTTTAGATTTCTGAGGCATTGGGACCGGTTCTGGAGCAGGTGGGAGCTTTACAAGAAGGGAGGGTTACACCTTAACACAACTGGGATTAACGTCCTCGTGGGGAGGTTGCTAGTGCTGTTGGGTGGCTTTAAACTAGATTGGCAGGGGGATAGGAACCAGAGGGGAAATTCAGAATAAAAAGGAGAAAAACTGGCAGTTGGAAGTAGAGAAGTATTAACTGATAAGGAGGATATATCAGAGAGCGCTGGAGTGAGTGGATGTTGCAGAGGGGTCAAAGACAGAATCTGTCTGGCTAAATGTAAGGAATGAAAAAGGTGCAATAACATTAATAGGTGTAGTATATTGACCACCAACTAGTGGAAGGGATGTAGAGAAACAAATTTGTGAAGAAATTAGAGAGGTGCAAGAATTATAGAGTAACCATAATGGGGGACTTCAATTATCCAAGTATAAACTGGGATAGGGATAGTGCAAAGGGACGAGAGGGGCACGAGTTCCTGGAATGTGTTCAAGATAATTCTCTGCAGCAGTTTGTTTCCAGTCCAACAAAAGGGCAGGCACTGCTGGACCTGGTTCTTGAGAATGAGTTGGCGCAAGTGGATCAGATATCAGTGGGAGAGCATTTCGGAGGTAATGGCCATTGTGTCATAAGGTTTAGGTTGGGCATGGAAAAGGACAAGAAACAAAACAGAGCAGGAATAATTAACTGGGGAAAAGCCAACTTTGATGGGATGAGAATGCATCTGAGTCAAGTGGGTTAGAATCAAATGTTGGAAGAAAAGACGGTGGCTGAACTGTGGGCTACCTTCCAAGAAAAAGTATTGCAAACAATGCCAAGGTATATTCCCTTGAAGGAGAAAGGTAGGAAAAATAAATCCAGAGTTCCCTGGATGACAAGAGAGATAGTGGTGAAGATGAAAAGGAAGAAGTGCATGTATGACAGATGTCAGGTTGAAAATACAATGGAGAGTCAGGCTGAATATAGAAGGACCAGAGGGGAAGTGAAAAATTTTAGAAAAAAAGCAAGGAGAGAGCATGAAAAGAGACTGGCAGCTAACATAAAAAGGAATCTCAAGGTCTTCTATAAGCATACCATTAAGAAAAGGAGGGTAAAAGAGTAGGGCTGATTAGGATAAAAAGGGGACTTGTAAATGAGGCAGAAGAAGTAGCGGAGGTAGTAAACAAGTACCTTGCACCTGTCTTTACAAAAGAAGAAGATGTTACTGAGGCCGAGGTGAGAGAGGTGGTGCACTGGAAGAATTTACAATTGAGAAGGAGGAGGTGTTAGAAAGATTATCTTTACTTAAAATGTATAAAGTACCAGGACCGGATGAGATGCATCCAAGGGTACTGAGAGAAGTGAGTGGAAATTGCAGAGGCACCAGTGATAATTTTTCAGTCTTCCTTAGACACAGGGGTGGTACCAGAGGACTGGACAATTGTGAATGTTACACCCTTGTTCAAAAAGAGGTACAAGGATAAAGCCGGCAACTACAGACCAGTCAGTTTGACTTCAGTGGTAGGAAAAATTCTGGAAACTATAGTTTGGAACAAAATAATAATCACCTAGACAAGTGCAGGAATTAATAAGGAAAGCCAGCATGGATTCATTAAGGGAAAATCATGTTTGACTAACTTTCTGGAGTTTTTTGAGGAGGTAACAAAGAAGGTTGATAAGGGCAACGCTGTTGATGTGGTGTATATGGATTTTCAGAAGGTGTTTGATACAGTGTCACGCAACAGACTTGTGAACAAAATTCTAGGTCATGGAATAAAAGGAAAAGTAGGACTTGGATAAGAAATTGACTAAGTGAGAGGAAACAGAGAGAAGTGATAAATGGTTGTTTTTCAGATTGGAGGAAGATTTGTAGTGGAGTTTCCCCGGGTGTCAGTGTTGAGACCCTTGCTCCACCTGATATATATTAATGATCTAGACTGTGGTGTTCAGGGCATGGTTTCAAACTTTGCAGATGATATGAAGATTGGAAACATTGTCAACTGTGATGGGGATAGTTTTGAACTTCAAAGGGACGTTGACATGTTGGTGGATTGAGCAGACAAATGGCAGATGACGTTCAATGCAGAGAAGCGTGAGGCGATTCATTTTGGCAGGAAGAATATGGGGAGACAGTATAAAATAAAGGCAGAAACTCTAAAGGAAATGCAGGAACAGAGGGGCCTCAGTGTATATGTACATAAGCCATTGAAGATAGGGCATGTTGAGAGAGCAGTTAATAAAGCATATAGTATCTTAGGCTTTATTGATAGGGACTTTGAGTACAATAGTAAGGAGGTTATGCTGAATTTGTATAAGACATTAGTTAGGCCTCATCTAGAGTACTGCGTCCAGTTCTGGGTGCCATACTTGAGGAAGAATGTGAAGGCATTGGAGGAAATACAAAGGTGATTCACAAGAATGATTCCAGGGATAGAGAACTGTTGCTATAAGGGTAGATTGGAGAGGGTGGGCCTGTTTTCCTTGGAGAAAAGAAGGCTGAGAGGAGAGTTGGTAGAGGTATTCAAGATCCTGAGGGGCATGGACAGGGTAAAATAGTGAGAAACTGTTCACAGTCAAGAGAGCATCAAAACTAGAGGGCACAGATTCAAAATAATTGGCAAAAGGAGTAAAAGCGATATGAGGAATTTTTTTTTTCATCCAGAGGGTGGTTGGGGTCTGGAATGAACTTCCTGAGAGGGTGGTGGAGGCAAGTTTGATCGAGGTATTCAAAAGGGAATTGGATTGCTATCTGAAAAGAACGAATGTGCAGGGTTACGGGGATAAGGCAGGGGAGTGGGACTAGATAGAATGCTCTTTCAGAGATCCAGTTGAGATTCGATGGGCCGAATGACCTCCTCCTGCGCTGAAAAGATTCTGTGAAGACATACTATTGCAGCAAACTATCTTGAACGTACTCAAGAAACTCACCACCTTTCTGACGTGCTAGTTTGCTTATCTCAATCTATTAGGAAGTTAAAATCAAACCATTCAAACTATTCTGCCTTTGCTACACACTTCTCATCTCTTCATTTATACAATCAAATAGCTACTTCGAGAGGCCTATATATATATAACAATCACTGCAGTCTTAATCCTTTTCTGTTTCTTAATTCTAACTATAAGGTCTCATGCTTGCCTCTCATTATATATTGTCTCTTCTCATTTAAATGATTTCATCCTTAATCTACTCCTGTCTCCTTACTATTTTCTCTGTCTTTCCTGTAGACTTTATAACCTGGGACAGGATTTTGCCCTTGGTGGGGGTGCTTGGGCCGGAAGGGCGGGGGCGGTTGGGAAGCCGACCACCGCCCATGATCAGCTCCGCACCGCGATTTCATGCGGGCGAGCCAATTAAGGGCCGCCCTGCGTGGAAAACTGCCGGTGGAGACAGGGGGAGGAGGGAGAGCCGGGTCTGGCATGCAGTTCGCACATGCATGAGAAAGAGCACTTCAATCTCCCTGAGGCACGGAGCTGCCTCAGGGAGATTAAAGCGCTGTGTAAAAAAAAAAATGAAGAGAATAAAAATTTAATAAAACATGTCCCCTCATGTGACTCTGCCTTTTGACTATCAGCGGGCATGCAGTCGACTCCGGCGTGCGCCCACTGAACGAAATATTGCAAGACTGCTCGATGACGTCGGGACGCACACCTGACGCCACCCTGCGTCATTTTGCGCTCTGGCATGTTGGGCGTGTGCCTGCATTCCGAGCATAATATTCTGTCCCTGGGGAAAAAATTTTTCCCCATCCGGGGGGAAGTGCGGGAGTGGGTGCGGGCAGGCGTGCCTCCAATCGGCGCCCACGATCAGGGGCGCGCCGCCATTTTACGTGGCTGGGCCAATTAAGGCCCGCCCAGCATAACGTCTGCCAAGAAGCGCTATGCGCTCCCTCTGCGGGTGGGGGATTCCCTCAGCCGAGAGTGCGCTCTTTCGTGCATGCGTGCAAAAGAGTGCACTGATCTCCCTGAGGCTAAGTGCTGCCTCAGGGAGATCAGCTCCAAATTAAAAATTGTTAAACAAATGATAGAAAGATTTCCCTGACATGTCCCCTCATGTGACACTGTCATATGAGTCGGGCCATGTCCATAACTTTTACTGAAACCTTTATTAAATATTTAAATACCCTCCTGAAACCTCATCCTGCCCATGGATGAGGTTTCATGCTTTTTCTGAAGCCCGCCAAGGCTCCCCGGCCTGCCCGCCAACCCTAAGGTTGGATGGGCAGGTCCATTTATGATGTCAATTACTTCTTCAATGGCCTCAATAGGCCGTTGACAGGTCAGCGGGCACGCAGCTGATTCGGCTGCGCCCCCACCGACCTTAAAATGGAAATGACGCGGGGTGATGGCGGGAGTTCCACCCGATGTCATCCCATGTCATTTTACGTGTAAGCGAACGGGCCCCGCCCCCGCTCGCCAACCGGAAGATCCTTCCCCTGGTATATTTATAGAATAGATTCATAGAACGGTTACAGCACAGGAAACCATTTGACTCTTCATGTCTGTGCTGGTTCTCATCGCTCAGCTAGTTCTTGTCTCAGTAATGGCTACCACGTCATACCCTCCAAGTTGAATTTGCACCTGCAATTCATTCAGTTTGTTCTGTATACTCCATGCGTTTTTATAGCGAATGCTTATTTGGGCCACACATGCTAACGACTGCTTCTGCTGTAATGTTTACTCACACGCTTCTTATTTATCTCCTGCTTTAATTACTTACATCTTTTAGTCTTCCCTTTACCTGTAGAGTTGAAACACAATTTCTGATTGTTACTCTCTTCCCTTTCATTTGTTTTTGATCTGTTATTTATACTTCCTTTACCACCCAAGCCCCCTTCTCCTTACTCATTTAAATTCCTTGTGACCATCCTGTTCATCCTTTCTGCTGGGACCCTGGACCCAGGCAGTTCAGGCAGAGCCCCTCCTGACTATATGGTTCCTGCCTGTCGCGTGAAACTACTCCCTCAGCCACATGTTGTTAAATTCCCAATGGAGGAACCATAAACCTAAAATAACCAAATTTACCAAACGACCACCAAATGAAGAAATTACCAACACAATTTCACTTTTTGTAACTTTTACTTTAACACGAATCAGAATCAATGCAAATTAAACATGAAATAAAAAGCAAATGATCCTTCAAATAAAAAGGTAAATTTCATTTTAAATAGTCGATACAACAAAAATATGTCTTCCACAACCACAAGCACCTGTACTACACCCTGCAGCCATGTGGCATCACATGCAGTTCCATAGTTTTCTACCTTGGCTTCTGCTATGTAAGATCTCTTACTTTCCCATTCAACTGATTTGGCCCTCAAGTCCCATTCACCGGTAGCCGTATTCCATCTGAGGTCCCCGGAGATGGCCATCACCCAAACAGCACAGGCCAGCAGAACCACCGTAGGTAGGTTCACAGTCTTGATGGCACAGGTTCCCCAGAGACTCTTTTATACATCACTTCAATAAACCCCGTTAAGTGGTCTGGTTGCCTCTGTTAAAACTGAAGCAGCAGCAGTAAAATTGTCCAGTTCACAATCACTTCTCTAACCATGTCTTCAGCTTTCTGTCCTGCAAACAGAGCAATGGAAGGCACGCAGATCAGAAGTGAGATTGTGGCCTTGATTTATCAAGATTTAACTTTGAAGATTTTTCCAGCAAAAAATGGGTTTCAAATATAAATATAGAGAATAAATGTTTTCAGATAATTATTGATCCAAATAAACAACTAGTAAATTCTGAAGAAAATACAGAATTTTGGTCATGTCCTGAAACAACTCTGTTTCTCTGTTCACAGCTGCTACCATACCTGCTGAATATTTGCAGCATCTTATGTTTTTATTTCAGATTTCCAGAATCCAGAGTATTTTGCTTTTGAGCTATTAAATTCTGTTCACTGTAGGTAATATATGTTTTATAAGAAGCAGTTCATTCATACCAGTTAAATTTTGAAATAATGGTTTGAGAAATTTTTACATATTTCTAAATTTAATGCCCCTCCATCAGGAAGACTGTTACTGAGTTAATAACATACACATACTTTGCTATTAAGTGTCTTAGATGCATCCTGAGATTAATTGAGTGACACAGATCCTATGTGTGTTGTATGTGCAAGTAGCAACCCTGATGGAATTAATGGCATTTTCTTGTTACAAATTTTTTGTGTCCTTATTTTCATTGATATGAAAATAGTATTGCGAAAACTCCTTTTCTGAACTTTGAACAATCTTTTTACTTACGAGTGTAGATTTTACTCATTTTCCATGACCAGCCAGTATCCCCATTACGTTTCCTGTGTGAGTTCCATGAATGCCAAGCTCCATTTCATGAGCTCTAACAGGGGTCACTGTTTAAAAATAAGAGGCCGCCCATTTATGTCAGAGATGAGGAAAAAGATTTTCTCTCAGAGACTTTGGAATTCTCATCCTCAAAAGGTGGTTGAGGCAGAGTCTTTGAATATCTTTAAGGCAGGGGTAGATAGATTCTTGATAAGGTTATCGGGAAAGGCAGGAATGTGGAGTTGAGGTTAAAATTCGATCAGTCATGATCTTATTGAATGGCGGAGTAGGCTCAAGGGGCCAAGTGGCCTACTCCTCCTAACTCCTAACATATTATGTTTGTGTAATAACTGCCCCATCAGCTAGAAATGCCATAGGAGCACAAATATTTTTTAAAATTGTTTCTCATTTTATTTTGACTTCTAGATTTTGGAATTTTCTAAGACTGTATTAATTCCTTTATAAGGAGTTCAGTTGTTACAACTAGAAATTTGACACTGTTGGGAAGTCCATAACAACATTTATTTTTAAATATAGAATATAAATACTGTTGGAGAAGCGGCCTTGTCAGATGAATCCTGGGTAGACAAGCTTAGTCCACGAAAGAAGAGGCTTGTGTAAGTATTGTAGGTTTCATTGCAAGTGACATATGGGACTGTTAATCCAATGGTGAGTGTTTGCAGCCCTCTAGATAAAGCAAGTTCTGAGCTATTTGTGTTGAGACTATGCACCAATACCTGCTTTGTAAGCCTGTGAGTTGGGGAAGCACATGGCTGACCGAGAGCTTGTACAAACTGCACACAGCTCATTTTGGCCCCAATCTTGATTCTGATCAGAGGCTTCCCAGACCATAGCCGGAGCATCTGAGTAACACTCCAGACGTGCACTGCCTGTTTCAAACGGGCTTTTCCAGTTCCCTGGCCCCAACCGCTTCCTCTTCATCATGGATGTCCAATCCCTCTACACCTCCATCCCCCACCAGGATGGTCTGAGGGCCCTTAGCTTCTTCCTTGAACAGAGGCCCGAACAATCCCCATCCACCACTACTCTCCTCCGTCTGGCTGAACTTGTTCTCACACTGAACAATTTCTCCTTTAACTCCTCTCACTTCCTTCAAATAAAAAGTGTGGCTATGGGTACCCGCATGGGCCCCAGCTATGCCTGTCTCTTTATGGGGTATGTGGAACATTCCTTGTTCCAGTCCTACTCCGGCCCCCTCCCACAACTCTTTCTCCGGTACATCGATGATTACTTCGGTGCTGCTTCATGCTCTCGTCGGGACCTGGAAAAATTTATTAATTTTGCTTCCAATCTCCACCCCTCCATCATTTTCACATGGTCCATCTCTGACACTTCTCTTCCCTTCCTTGACCTCTCTGTCTCAATTTCTGATGATAGACTGTCCACCAATATCCATTACAAGCCTACTGACTCCCACAGCTACCTCGACTACAGCTCCTCACACCCCGCTTCCTGTAAGGACTCCATCCCATTCTCTCAGTTCCTTCGCCTCCGTCGCATCTGTTCTGATGACGCTACCTTCAAAAACAGCTCCTCTGACATGTCCTCCTTCTTCCTTAACCGAGGTTTTCCACCCACGGTCGTTGACAGGGCCCTCAACCGTGTCCGGCCCATATCCCGCGCATCCGCCCTCACGCCTTCTCCTCCCTCCCAGAAACATGATAGGGTCCCCCTTGTCCTCACTTATCACCCCACCAGCCTCCGCATTCAAAGGATCATCCTCCGCCATTTCCGCCAACTCCAGCATGATGCCACCACCAAACACATCTTCCCTTCACCCCCCTAGGCGGCATTCCGTAGGGATCGTTCCCTCCAGGACACCCTGGTCCACTCCTCCATCACCCCCTACTCCTCAACCCCCACCTATGGCACCTCCCCATGCCCACGCAGAAGATGCAACACCTGCCCCTTCACTTCCTCTCTCCTCACCGTCCAAGGGCCCAAACACTCCTTTCAAGTGAAGCAGCATTTAACTTGCATTTCCCCTAACTTAGTCTACTGCATTCGTTGCTCCCAATGCGGTCTCCTCTACATTGGAGAGACCAAACGCAAACTGGGCGACTGCTTTGCAGAACACCTGCGGTCTGTCCGCAAGAAAGACCCAAACCTCCCTGTCGCTTGCCATTTTAACACTCCACCCTGTTCTCTTGCCCACATGTCTGTCCTTGGCTTGCTGCATTGTTCCAGTGAAGCCCAACGCAAACTGGAGGAACAGCACCTCATCTTCCGACTAGGCACTTTACAGCCTTCCGGGCTGAATATTGAATTCAACAACTTTAGATCTTAAACTCCCCCTCCCCCCATCCCCACCCCGTTTCTCCCCCCCTTTTTTTTTCAATAATTTATATAGATTCTTCTTTTCCCACCTATTTCCATTATTTTTAAATCTAAAACTAAAACTTTGTTAGTCTTTCCACCCCGCCCCCACTGAGCTGTACCTTGAGTATCCTGCCATCCATTCTTAATTAGCACTTTTCTTAGATAATATCACCACCTTCAACGCCTCTTTGATCCTTTTGTCTGTGACATCTTTTGATTACCTGCTCCTATCACTGCTTGCTTATCCCTAAACCACCCCACCCTCAACTTCTTTCTCCCCCCGCCCCCCCACCTTAGACCAGCTTATATTTCACCTCTCTCCTAACTATACTCAGTTCTGCCGAAGGGTCATGAGGACTCGAAACGTTAACTGATTTCTTCTCCACCGATGCTGCCAGACCTGCTGAGTTTTTCCAGGTAATTCTGTTTTTGTTTTGGATTTCCAGCATCCGCAGTAGCTTTTAGCTTTTTGTTTTTATCTTTCCAAGGGAAGGCCTGCCAAAAAATATTTGTATTGGCCTCTGGGTGGCATTCTTTTCAAAGTAATGTAGTTCCATCACTCATTGAAGAATTTAGCTTAATTTAGCCTTCAAACTGCCAAGCACTGATCTCCTGATTTGAAACTTTGCATGAGCACACTGGAGAGGCACTAAAAGATTGAACTGCATTGACCTTCTGTAATCATGTGAAATTTTGATCTATAGATTCTTTCTTCAGTTCAGCGGCAGCAGTTCCTCCAAGAAGCAGCCTGAATGCCTTACTCTTATGGGAATTGACACCCACTGCCCTATGTCGACTTGTATCATAGTGTGCATGTAACAATAGGACCCTCTTGTGATCTGAATTAGATATTCTTGTTTCTTTGCATGTGCTTCAATCATTGCAAAGGCAGACTAAAACAATGCTTGGTGAGGTAAAATAAGTTGCCTGATTTCACAGTGGGGTGAACATACAAAGCAACTATTATGATTAGACTCGACTAATTCAAACTGTATCATTTGCGTTTGAGTAATAATCCAAGATGAAGAATGTACCGTGTTACCCCATAGCAATGGGTCAATTTACTTGACTTAATAAGATGGCTTCTGACAATCTTGGAGCAATTCTAACATTTTTGCCTGATCTCAACCTGTTGCCGGTGACCCCTCTCTGCACCGCCCCCCCCACTCAATAAAATGGGGCTAAGTCATTTACTGAGACAAGCTGTCACTAAGCAGTCGATGGGGAAACAACCTCAAAGCCCTAGCATCGTAGCTACTTAATGTCTCAGACCGTTTTTTTAGTTTGCTTTAAAACATTTTTATCTGTGATAGCATGTTTTAAGAGCAGCTTCAGTTTTTAATACAAAAGCAGAACATTTTCAAAACTCTCAGCAGATCAGGTTAGCAAAAGTGGAGAGAACAGATGTAACTGTTGATCTTTTGTCTGAACATGGCTTTATATTTTTGTTTTTAACGATAGTAATGTGTTGCAAAATATGCAATCTTTTTTCCGAGTGGAAAGCTTCAGCCACCAGGAGTGCCTTTGCAACTTTGGCGGAATGCCAGGCATGCATGCCTGGCCATTAAAATGCGTGCCCAAATTGCCAGTAAGTGCTCCAGATGGACAAGGCTCCGTGCCAGAAATGCCAGCTCAAAATGATCTCCCCCATCAGAACGTGGTTCTGACAAAGGAACTCTGCCCAAAGATTGGAAAAAACACAGACCATGTAATATGTTGTATTTTTATATTACCGATTCTTATTTTCTTTCCCTTGCTTTAGAGGATCATTCCTTGCAGTGATTGCAGGGCTATTGTATGGTTCCAGCTTTGTGCCAGTGATTTATATCAAGAACCATGCTCTGAAGAATGAAACGGAATATAAAAATGCAAGCCAGTTTGGTAAGATGCTTTTTATTTGCTGTATAGTATCAAAGTCCATTATTTTCTAAGTGTTTAGAATAACGATGCTAAAAGGAATGGAAATAATTAAGTTTATAGACTAAATTTCCTTGGGGGCTGTTCCGAGCACTCTCCTTGCTGAATGAACTTTGATAGTCCCTCAGAGAAATAGAACAAGTGCTGGAAACAGCAGTTTCCTTTTAATGGTTGAAGTTATGTCAAGATGTCAATCCCTACAGAAATTCGGGGTTATAGAATTTAGTACAATCATTAATGATAGAGTACTTTCAGCTTACAGAAAGGTTAAAGGATATAAGCAGCATTAGTTCAGAAGAAAGGAGATGAATGCTATTTAATGGTTTGGTCCCAAAAGAGATTGGGTCACCTGTATAGCAGTAATTTTATTCTGTACTTTCCCTCTTTCTTTACAGGATCATCTGATCTCCTTTGCCTCACTTAAATTGCTAAAGTTGTTAAATCTGAATTTCCAATTGCCATCCACATTGTTGCCTAGAAGGGGTTTGCTTCTGTATAATTATATTAATGCCACCCAGAGAACTTGTACCTTTTACCCAACTTGAACCCTCCTTAAAGATTGAGAACAATGAAAAATAGACACAAGAGTAGGTTATTTAACCCCTTGAGCATGTACCGCCCATTGAGGTCTGGCTGATCTGCGACCTAACTCTGAAGAAGAGTCATATGGACTTGAAACATTAACTCTGTTTCTCTCTCCACAAATACAGCCAGATCCCATGAGTTTTTCCAGCATTTTCTGTTTTTATTTCAGATTTCCAGCATCCGCAGTATTTTGCTTTTATCCATATGCCTTTGCCCCAGACCCTTATTATCTTTGGCTAACAAAAATCTACCGATCTCAATTTTTAAAAGAACAGTTGATCCAGCATTAATTGACATTTGTGGAAGGATGTTCCAATATTCCACACAATACTCTAGAAGTGCTTTCTAATTCCACTCCTGATATGTTTACCTCTAATTTTTAGGCCAGTATATCCTTCCTACTGTGTGGTGTCTAGAATTGAACACAGTATTCCAGATATGACCGAACCAGTGCTTTGTATAGCTGAAGCATGACTTCTACCCTCTTGTATACTACTCCTCTAGGTATAAAGGCCAGCATTCCATAAGCCTTTATGATTGTCATCTGTACCTTTTACTTTTAATGGTCTATGTACCTGGACCTCCAAATCTCTTTGGACCTCCACTAGTTCTAACTTTTCACAGATTAGAAAATACCTGGTTTCATCCTTTTTAGGTCCTCACATTTGTCTACTTTGAAACCTGTTTGCCACTGTTGCGCGCATTCACTTAACGCTACAAAGAAATATTGAAAGATTATGACTCCATCTATACTACCTACATTGCTGCCTATCTTTGTGCCATCTAATTTGGTTATTTGCTCTATATTACCACCTAAGTTACTAATAAATGCAGTAAATGATTGAGGCTAGACCAGGTAGGGATGGCAGATTTCCTTCCCGAGAGGACACTAGTGAACCGGATGGGATTTTACAACAATTGGCAATGGTATCATGGTCATCATCCAGATTTTTATTGATGGCTTGGCCTATATGTAGCTCCAGACCCACAGCAATGTGGTTGACTCTTAAATGCCCTCTGAAAGGCACTTAGTTCTCAAGGGCAATTAGGGACAGGCAAAGAATGCTGGCCTAGCCAGCGATACCCACATCCATGAAGGAATAAAAAAAACCCAGGGAAGACTATGGAGATGTAGTCCCTTCAATTCCCAGGAGTTTCCTTAATGTCTTTTAAGTCGCAGAACATCTATTCACCCTTTACAAGGCAAATGAGGGATTTGAGAGGAAGCATGGAATGATGGGTAGCAATTCCTTATATCAGGGGTTCCTATTTATGCTTCGAAGGGGAACCAGAATTGGAGCGGAGTCGGAGCCATGGCTAGAGGCTGGCGGAGCCCTAAGGAATTTCACATATCATTTAAATAATTCTCTTCCTTTTGATTAAAGTGCCTTTTTCAATTCAAATTCTGGGGGACATTGAAACAGTCCAGTAGATACGCTTATCTTTCTTTCTGCTGCAGGCAAAATTCAAACTTCTTTTCATTAATGAGTCACTTAACTTTTTAGTCTAAAGGCCAGTATTAATTCTAATGTATTTTAAATTATTATACTCAATAGACATCCAAGCATAACCAATATTGTGAATGGACTGAATATTGAAATTGTCTTAACATAATAAGGATAATTATAAAAATATGCTTTCCTCTCAGATCTGGACTATGTATTTGCACATTTTAGTGGCATATTTCTCACGAGTACAGTCTACTTTTTGATATATTGTGCAATCATGAAGAACAAGCCAAAGGTTTACCCAAAAGCAATACTACCAGGTAAGGAGCAGGATGTCATACATACCATTCTTAATTGTTTTTTTTTCAAAAATTTAAAATATCTTGTTTGCTAATACTTTAATAAAATCTATAATACAACTTTTCGTTCTTGATGCAAGTTAGTTAGCTAAGGAGGTGATAAAACACAACAACATCTTGTATTTATATAATGCCTTTAACATGCTGAAACCTCCCAAGGAGCAAAATATGACACCGAGCCATGCAAGGCGATATTAGGTCAGATAACCAAGAACTTGGTCAAAGAGGTAGGTTTTTAAGGAGTGTCTTAAGGAGGAAAGCAAGGCAGAGAGGAAGAGGGAGGGAATTTCAGAGCTTAGAGTGTAGGCAACTGAAGGCACGGCCACCAGTGATGGAGCGATTAAAATCAGGGATGCCAAAGAAGCCATAATTAGGTGAGCACAGACATCTCAGAGAGTTGTGGGGCTGGTGATGATTACAGAGATAGGGAGGGCCGAGGCCATGGAGGGATATGAAAACAAGGATGAGAATTTTAAAATCAAGACATTGCTTGAGCGGGAACCAATGTAGGTCAACAAGCACAGGGGTGATAGGGGAACAGAACTTAGTGTGAGTTAAGACACAGGCAGCAAAGTTCTGGATGGCCTCGAGATTATGGAGGGTAGAATGTGGGAGACCAGCCAGGTGTGTGTTGGAATAGTTAAGTCTAGAGGTAGCAAAGGCATGAATGAGGATTTCACAGTAGAGGAGCTGAGACAGGGGTGAAGTTAGGCAATGTTACGGAGGTAGAAATGGGCAGTCTTAGTGATAGCATATGTGGATGGAAGCTGATATCAGTGTCAATGAAAAGAATGATTCGGGATTTTGCCAGGGAGAGGGATGGAGTAGGTAGCTGCAGAATGGAGTTTCAGCTGGGCTCTGAAAACAATGGCTTCACCTTGCCCAATGTTTAATTGGAAGAAATTTCTGCTCATCCAGTACTGGATGTTGGATAAGCAGCCTGATAGTTTAGCAATAGTGAAGAAGTCAAGAGAGCTGGTGGTGACGTAGAACTGTTGTCGCAGAGTACAAGCGAAAACTAACTCTTTGCTTTCAAATGATATTACCAAGGGGCATAAGGAGTAGGAAGGGAGGCTGCAAAGTGGACAACCCCTTTCTACGTGGTCCAAGTGATGAAATAATTAATGAGCTATATAAAAAAAACGCAAAAATAACAGCCACTAAAAAATGCACATTGAAATCCAAAGTTATGAATTTAGGTATGATGTAATACATAGGAAAATAAACAAATTACTCTTTTGCCTTCTCTTTGTGACTCTCTTGTACATAGGCCTCACCTAGTCTTCAAACGAGGTTCTTTGCCCAGTGGCTACAGGTATAGATGGTGGCTGAGCTCCAATTGAGGAAACTTTAGATGACCTTGGAGGTCAACCTTCAGCTCTCCTGGGCCTAGAAAACCTGGCTTCAGACAGCACTATTTCGGCTTAGGTAGCAGCAGTTTGGGCAGGCTGGCTAGCTGTCCAAGCAAGAGCTCTGGTTAAATGGCACGAATGGGAGCACGAATGCAGCCATCCTGAAAGCGCACAGTACTATGGCAGACATTCCAATGCACAAAACATTTGGTTTTGTACAGTCATCAACCCACTTCTGTGGCCTAGCCCATCAAAGTCTCTTATGCAGCAGAAATAGTGTGCAACCGTTCCCTCTGGTGAGCTGGCACCTTTGCTATTCTTTAGCCCCGCCCTAGCTACTGCACAGTTGTGTCTGATGTCTCATCACTTGTTACTCCTGTATTATATTCTATTTTAGCTTGATGTCAGTCTTTGAGGTGGTTGTTGCGAGTATAAGATTGAATGACGGTGACCCTTCATCTTCACTGTTTTCCTCCTCGACCTGGGAATGCTCCAGTTCAAGAGTATTTTTTTTTATACATTCTTTCACAGGATGTGGACATCGTTAGCTAGGCCAGCATTTATTGCCCATCCTTAATTGCCCTTGAGAAGGTGGTGGTGAGCTGTCTTCTTGAACTGCT
This sequence comes from Cetorhinus maximus, assembly GCF_964194155.1. Taxonomy (NCBI): domain Eukaryota; kingdom Metazoa; phylum Chordata; class Chondrichthyes; order Lamniformes; family Cetorhinidae; genus Cetorhinus; species Cetorhinus maximus. Next base: position 44,338,461 of record NC_135879.1, on the reverse strand, counting down.
GCAGTCCATGCGGTGTAGCTTCACCCGCAATGCTGTTAGGGAGGGAGTTCCAGGATTTTGATCCAGCGACAATGAAGGAACAGCGATATATTTCTAAGTCAGGATGATGAGTGACTTGGAGGGGAACTTGGAGATGGTGTTGTTTCCATGCATCTGCTGCTCTTGTCCTTCTAGGTGGTAGAGATTGCTAGCTTGTAAGGTGCTGTCAGAGGAATCTTGATGAGTTGCTGCAGTACATTTTGTAGATGGAACACAATGCCACCACTATGTGTCAGTGGTGGAGAGAGTGGATGTTGAAGGTTTGGATGGGGTGGCAATCAAGCAGACTGCTTTTTCCTCGATGGTGTTGAGCTTCCTGAGTGTTTTCGGAGCTGCACTCATCCAGGAAAGTGGAGAGTATTCCATCACACTCCTGACTTGTGCCGTGTAGATGGTGAACAGGCTTCGGGGTGTCAGGAGGTGAGTAACTTGCCAGAGGATTCCCAGCCTCTGACCTGCTCTTGTAGCCACAGAATTTATATGGCTAGTCCAGTTCAGTTTCTGGTCAATGGTAGCCCCCACAATGTTGATAGTGGGGATTCAGCGATGGTAATGCCATATTGAATGTGAAGGAGAGATGGTTGGATTCTCTCTTGTTGGAGATGGTCATTGCCTGGCACTTGTGTGGTTTGAATGTTACTTGCCACTGACCAGCCCAAGCCTGGATATTGTCCAGGTCTTGCTGCATATGTGAACGGATTGCTTCAGTATCTGAGGAGTCACGAATGGTGCTGAACATTGTGCAATCATCAGTGAACATCCCTACTTCTAACCTTATGATTGATGAAGCAGCTGGAGATGGTTAGTCCTAGGACACTACCCTGAGGAAATCCAGCAGTGATGCCCTGGGGCTGAAATGATTGATCGCCAATGACCACAACCATCTTCCTTTGTGCTAGGTATGACTCCAACCAGTGGAGAGTTTTCCCCCGATTCCCATTGACTCCAGTTTTGCTAGGCTCCTTGATGCCACACTTGGTCAAATGCTACCTTGACGTTAAGGGCAGTCACACTCATTTAACCTCTTGAGTTCAGCTCTTTTGTCCATGTTTGGACTAAGGCTGTAAGGCAGTCAGGAGCTAAGTGGCCCTGGCAAAACCCTGAGCGTTAGTGAGCAGCTTATTGCTGAGTAAGTGCCACTTGAAAGCACTTTGACGACACTTTCCATCACTTTGCTGATGATCGAAAGTAGACTGATGGGACGGTAATTGGCCAGTTAGATTTGTCCTGCTTTTTGTGTACAGGACATACTTGGGCAGTTTTCCACATTATCGGGTAGATGCCAATGTTGTAGCTGTACTGAAAGAGTGGCCAAGGGCACAGCTAGCTCTGGAGCACAAGTCTTCAGTACTATTGCCAGAATGTTGTTGGGGCCCATAGCCTTTGCAGTATCCTGTGCCTTCAGCCGTTCCATGATATCACGTGGACTGAATAGAATTGGCTGAAGACAGGCATCTGTGATGCTGGGGACCTCAAGAGGAGACCAAGATGGATCATCCACTCAGCACTTCTGGCTGAAGATTGTTGCAAACACTTCAGCTTTGCCTTTTGCACTGATGTTCTGGACTCCCCCATCATTGAGGATGGAGATATTTGTGGAGCATTGACCACCACTGTTCACGATTGGATGTGGCAGGACTGCAGAGCTTAGATCTGATCCGTTGGTGCTGAGATCGCTGAGCTCTGTCTATTGCCAATGACACAAAGATAGTTGGAAAAGTAGGTTGTCAAAAGGACAAAGAGCCTACAAAGGGATTTAGCCAGATTAAGTTGGAGTTTAGAAGAGTAAGAGGCGATTTGACTGAAACATACAAGATCCTTAGGGGTCTTTACAGAGTGGATGTGGAGAGGATGTTTCCTCTTGTGGGAGAATCTAGCACCAGTGGTCACTGTTTAAAGGGGTCACCCATTTGAAAAGGAGATGAGCTGAAATTTTTTCTCTGAGTGTCGTGAGTCTTTGGAACTCTCTTCCTGAAAAGGCGGTGGAAGCAGAGTCTTTGAATATTTTTAAGGCAGAGGTGAATAGATTCTTGATAAGTGATGTGGTATCTTTGATGAACAGACCACAGGAGGCTCAGGTACAGGTTACGATCGTTTATTCGAGCAGTTGCAAGGAGGGCACCATCTCAATACAGCTTGAGACAGTACTCTGCTAAACTACAAGTGTTCACCATATTTATACATTATTGGTCACGTACAAGAATAGTTTCCAGATTCCGATCTTGTCCACATATTGGTTTACATTAAACAGACATCTCTGGTAACAGGTACATGCATCGTATGTCCCTATTTTCCTATCTAAGCTGGGACCGTCTGTCCTTCCCCTATCTGTTGAAGAGCACACTTAATCTATGTTATTGCCATCCTCTGACTCCAATCTAACTCCCAGGACCTTGCTGGTGATTATAAACCCTGGGGGTGTACAAAGTTTGAGAATGTATAAGGTTCATCTGGTTTAACTGTTTAATTGTTGATTTACTGATTTGCGCTGGCCTGCCTATAGATTCTAATTTAAGTAATTCATTCCCTTATAATGAATTCTCCCTTACCATTCGTGCTCATTTACTTTCTTCCCCCTAACAGTAAGGAAGGTGGTGATAGGTTATTGGGGGTAGGTGGGATGCAAATTTGAGGTTACTATCAGATCAGCCGTGATCTTATTAAATGGCGGAGCAGGCTCAAGGGGTCAAATGGCATACTCCTCCTCCTTGTTCATATGTTAAGTGAGTGGGCAAAAATTTGGCAGATGAGGATGAGGAAAAATGTGAACTTACCCACTTTGGCAAGAATAGAAAAACAGTATATTATTTGAATGGAGAGAGACTGCAGAACTCCAGTGAGGGATCTGAGAATCCTAATACAAGAATCACAAAAGTTAATATGCAGGTACAGTAAGTCATTTGGAAAGTGTTTATTGCAAGGGGAATCGAGTATAAAAGTAGGGAAGCATTGCTACAGCTGTACAGGGCCTTAGACCTCATCTAGAGTACTGTGTACAGTTTTGGCCTCCTTACTTAAGAAAGGATATAATTGCATTTGAAGCAGTTCAGAGAAAGTTCACTCAACTAATTCCTGGGATGAAGGTGTTATCTTCTGAGGAAAGATTGAGCAGCTTGCACCTATATCCATTGGAATTTAGAATGAGTGGTAATCTTATTGAAACATATGAGATCCTGATGGGACTTAACAGGGTGGATTCTTGTAGGGGAGTCTATAAGTAGGGGACACAGTTTAAAAATAAGAGGTCTCCCACTTAAGACTGAAATAAGGAAACGTTTTTTCTGTCAGAGAATTGTCGGTCTGTAGATTTCTCTTTCCCGCAGTGTAGTTGAGGCTGGGTCATTGAACTTATTCAAAGCCAAATTAGAGAGATTTTTGATCGACAAAGGAGTCAGGGGTTATGGTGGGCAGACATAAAAGTGGAATTGAGGCCACAATCAGATCAACCGTGATCTTATTCAATGGTGGGGCAGGCTCAAGGGGCCAAATGGCCTACTCCTGCTCCTAATTCTTGTGTTGCGTTCTTCCTGCACTGCATCCGTGTTCTTGGAGCAACACTCATGGCATTGACTTTCACCATTATTTTTTCGCAGTCCCTCATTTCTAATATTTAAATGACTAACCCACCACCTACAAGTGGATATATTGGCCAACCTGTCCTGCCTCCATTAAAACCAGAATTGGGAGGCTTGGGGCATTTGCATTTTACCTGACAATCAACCTAAACCAACCCTTTTTTGGGGTCAATATTTCTTGCATTGGACTGGGCTGTCCGTGGCAGCAATTACAGTGCATTCTTTTTAACTCATGTCTGTTGTCAATTCTCAGATTAATGGTTTGCAAGTTAATATGGTAAAGGAGGTTTGCATATAAGAGGTACTTTTATATCAGCCCTACCAGTGCTGCCTATAATTGTTAAAACATTTAAATTAATAGTCACAAAATAGTTTTCAATTTTTTTTCATTCCTTCATGTGATGTGAGCGTCAGTGGCAAGGCTAGCATTTATTTCCTATCCCTAACTGCCCTTGAGAAGTTGGTGATGAGCTGCCTTCTTGAACTGCTACAGACCATCTGGTACAGCTACACCCTCAATGCTGTTAGGAAGGAAGTTCCAGATTTTTTACCCAGTGACATTGAAGGAACAGCAACATAGTTCCAAGTTAGGATCATGTGTGTCTGGGAGGGGAACTTGAAGGTGGTGGTGTTCCCATGCATATGATACCCATGTCCTTCTAGGTGATTTAGAGGTTGTGGTTTTGGAAGGTGCTGTTAAAGTATCTTCGGCAGTTACAGCAGTGCGTCTTGTACATGGTTCACACTGCTACCACTGTGCTGGTGATGAATGAGGGAGTGAATGTTGGAGGTGGTGGATGGAATGCTAATCGACTGAGATGCTTTGTCCTGGATAGTGTTGAGCTTCTTGACTAATGTTGGAGCTGCGCTCATCCAGACAAGTGATGAGAACGCCATCATGCTCCTGCCTTGTGCTTTTTTGATGGTGGGCAGGCTTTGCAGAGTCAGGAGCTGAGTTACTCACTGCAGAAGTCCTAGTTTCTGAACTGCTGTTGTAGCCACATATGCCTAATCTAATTAAGTTTCTGGTCAAAGGTAATGACCAGGATGTTGGTGGGGAATTCAGCAATAGTAATGACTTTGAATGTCAAGGAGAGATGGTTAGATTCTCACTTATTGCCAGGCAATGACCATAGCCATCATGTGCCCAGATTTCCACTATATATTCCCAGCAAGCAAGGTTCTCTACCAAATGTGCAAAGTCTGACAATTACCCTCATACTACATACAGTTCTGCACAAAGTATTGCTAAACTTTGATGCTACCATGATAAACTAAATAGACTTTTAAAATGTTTAATGTTTGACATCCTTGTCATCTAAAATCATTGTTAAGTAATGGTATGATTAACAAGTTGCAATATGAATTAAACCATTTTGTCACACTTAGATAGGATATACGGCACAGAAACAGGCCATTTGACCCAACTAGGTCATGTTGGTGTTTATGTTATACTTAAAACCTCCTCTCATTTTCCCTCGTATAAATCTGCCATTGTAGCTATCTGTTTCCTTTTCCCTCATGCTCGTCTAGCTTCCCCTTAAATGCATCAATACTGTTCTCTTCAACCACTACCTGTGGTAACAGGTTCCAAATTCTCACCACTCATTGGGTAAAGATGTTTCTTCTGAATTGCCTGCTGGATTTCTTAGTGACTATCTTATAATGATGGTCTCTGGTTATGCTCTTACCCGCAAGAGGAAACATTATCTCTATGCATTCTATCAAAACTTTTCATAATTTTTAAGATTTCTATTTAGTTACTCCTCAGCCTTTTTTCAAGAGAAAAGAGACCCAGCAAATTCATCTTTTCCTGATATGTATAACCACACATTTCGAGCATCGTCCTTGTAAATCTTCTCTGTGCCCTCCCCAGTGCTTCTAAATCCTTCACTACAAATCATTTAATTAACTAGGGTTATTCAAACTGCATTTTCTTTCTGCACATGAGATCCAACTGTATCTCAAAACTAATGCTTGTAAGAAAACCAGGAACTTGTATTTATATAAACACATTTCACAACCACAGAAAATCCCAAAATGCTATCCTTTGAAGTGAAGTTACTGATGTGGCTCTTTCTGGGCTTCTCTTTGTTAAACCCAACTGAAGACATAGCAACCGTAGAACAGGTATAGGTTTTTCTTGAATCTTAAGAAGGCCCCAAACAATGGGTGAAAGGAGAGGTAATTAATGTCAGTAGGAATTGATTGCCCCATAGTTCCAAAATATCATTCCCCTGCATGGCTGAAAGAATTTTTAAAATTAAGCTTTTGTCCCATTAAGGTTCTCGCTTCCCTTGGCGGAGCAGTAAACTGCCACTTTGATTTTCTACCATTTCTTGGGGATAGACTCCTCTTTGGCCCTCTTACAGGAATTAATTAATCTTAATTATTCCCATAATTTAAAGTGGAGCCAGCACCTACTATAGCAGGCATCCAGTCTACCTCACAATTAGTAGTACAGTCACAACCCTGGATATTTTGTTGAATATTTCAAGTATTCCTGACAACTGAAGAAACAGAAAATGAACTATAGGAAATCATTTTTATTTCTGTTGATGCACTTTTCCTGTTACCCACCTGAATTGTTAATCATTAAAGAACTACACTTCAAGAGTGAGGGCACTGAGCTGGCATTATTAATTACCTCTATGTATGTTCTCTTTAGAGAGCACTTCTGTGAAATTACAACACTTCTTACCAAAATGCATATATATATTTTGTAACAAGAGATCTGGAACACAAACAGCATCCCTGGAAAGAAAATAGACATTAAACTTCAGTCTAGGCGTAGCTTCAAAACTATATATTTTATATCTGCATGTGATATTTAATGAAATTTCAGTAATGTTGCAAAATACCATTAACATCTAACATGCTGTTTTCTTTGTTAGGCTTTGCTTCAGGTGTGATGTGGGCTATCGCCAACTGCTGCTGGTTCCTGGCAAATGATTTCCTCAGTGCGGTTGTTAGTTTTCCTATAATCACTGCTGTAAGTTGATCAAATGCTGTTTATATGCTATAAGATTGTGGGGAATGGCTGCTTTTTTAAAGACATTGTAAGCTGTTTCATTGATTTTTATCAATCCATATAGATTTTATAAACGTGGAGTGCCATTCACTCATAGTGCTTAAAATTCCATGATTTTTGAACTAAAAATTATTTTTTATTAAAGTTTAATATTTCAGTTTCTACCTTAATCCCGTTTGCGTGTCCCTATCTTTTTTCACATTCTGCAATTTATTAAAAGGTAAGTTAAAATCTATGCTTTTTATTTCTTGGTAATTTGCCTGTGTGAATTATTCAATCTGGTTGGCTATCAGCCTGCTTGATAATTTCACTGTTACTGGACAACACAGATTCCCTGCAGATAGTGCCAGATTCAAAGCCACATCATAATAATAGAAGTCAATGGGCTAGAGCCCACTGAATCTTTGTGGACAACTCTTTACAAAGTCAACGGTAAGTGTCATCTCTTCACCACTGACTGCAAAATCTAGACCAAAGGCTCCTAATACTTGTAAATTTAAGTTTGACTGTTTCAGTCCAAGTCCCTTCCTGCTGCCCAATCAACCTCAAAATTGACACCTTTACCCCATTTCTATCTGTTCAAGAGGATTTGGTACTCTACTACCTATGAAGGATTAGTCATAATTTAATGCATTCAAGTTCTAGTGTGTGTCCTTTTCTTGTTGAATATAAAAGCAGTTAGTATTTAATTAATCTTGAGAGTCTTCAGGTCCAAGCAGCCTCTACCTCATATCCTGACCTAACCCCTGCGACTCATACCACCAGAATATGCACGGTCAGAAGGACATTTCTTATTTTGAACAATCCTGATAGATGCTCACACCACTATGAATTATTCTTGGGCAATCGACATTGCAGCATTCAGCAGGGAAGTGATGCGGCTCAGTCATTCAGGGCAGTTACACCAGTTCTTTCAGACGTGGTGATTTCAAAAGGCTGATGATGCCCGAAGTCAAGTTAATGTCTTAGCACGGAGTTTGGCAAACTTAATAAAACAAAGAGACAATTTTTAAATTTAATCAAAAATGCAATATCTTCAAGGGCCGCAATGCAGATACTCAAATGCCAATAATAACGAAAAATAGGACAGAAACACATTCAACAACATTTCAAAGGTTTTTTTCAAAATTGATAATTGAATGACACTTTCTCAAATATAATGTTAATAAAAGTTTAAAAATGAAAGTTAAATGGCTCGTTTCTATCATCAAAATGGGATTGATCAAGGTTGAGAGCTACAATGAATCCTTAATGAAATGCATGCTGCAGACACTGGGCAGGATTTTGCGCTTGGCGGGGGTGGTCGGGTAGCCAATCGGCACCGCATCACGATTTTACGTGGGCGGCCCTGCCTGGAACGCAAGTGGCAGCGCTCAGTACTGCCTGTGCAGGTGGGGGGAGGAGGGCGAGTGCACCTAGCGCGAACTTCGCGCATGCATGCGAAAGAGTGCTTCAATCTCCCTGAGGCAGCTCCGTGCCTCAGGGAGATGAAGCGCTCTTTGAAAAAACTTAATGAACAAAATTAAAATATCATAAAAGCATGTCCCCTCATGTGACTCTGTCACATGAGCAGGGACATGTTTTTAATTCAAGTGTGAAATTTTTATTTTATTTTTATTTGCTTTAGGAAACCTCATCCTGCCCATGGATGAAGTTTCCTAAAAAGTGTAAAGGCCGCTTGGTGTTTTCACCTGCCCGCCAACCGTAAGGTTGGACGGGCAGCGTAAATTTGAAATTAATTGCCTTGTTAATGGCCTTAATAGGCCTTTTAATTGTTGGCGGGTGCGCTGCCGACTCTGGCGCGCGCCTATACTACGCAATGACGTTGGGACGTTTACCCGACAGCATTGCACATCTTTTTACGCTCGGCCAGGTCGGGCACTCATTCGTCCGCTGAGCTCAATATTCTGCCCACTGTCTTACAAGGAGAGTGTGGATCTTGGCTTCAGCCTTCTCGTGGACCCCAGATTGGTGGGTCAAGAGACTGGTTCAACTTTGTTTCATCTAACTAACGAGTTACCCATTGACACCCAGGAATAAGGAAACCTGCATCCCCAGGCTTCCCCATGTCCCAGCAAACCCTCCTATAATGAAGTCAGGGTTCTCTTTTTAGAACAGACAGAGCTTCTGCAGCAGACAAGACCAATGGAATATCCGACACAGGCCTAGTTCATGGGCATACCATGGTTTGTGACAGGAGAGTGTCAGAAGCCTGTGGATTTTAAGGCCTTACTTGTTCTGTTGAAGAGCTCTGTATAATATAAGTGGATTAGACTTACTGGGCAGAATTTTACGGCCCCGTTTCAGCGGGGACGGGGACGTAAAATGCGGCGAGACATTCTAAACCTCATTGGCTTCGGCGGGAACGTAAAATCCCACTGCCGTAAAATTTCGCCCATTATATAAACTCTGAATAATTTTCAAAACGAGTATGATTAATTACATATATGTAACTTTTAGCAGTGGTTGTTAACCAATAGTATTAATGTATTTCATTTCAATGCATGTATTATGCATTGCATATTCACACTTAAAGTTGATATAACCTAATATCTCAAAAGATGTCACAACAGTGTAATAATAATTTTAATACTGTACATTGTAATTGAGAATCTTAGTACAGAGGCCCAGATTGAGCACAGTATTTCCCTTTGGTCCTGCACATTTCTTAAAAATTAAAACTGGATGCAGCAGAAAATTAATTAGAATAGCCTTTAGCAAAATGACATTAAGAAGCTATCAAATGGTTGATTGTTTTCCTTTACAGATATGCTTTGCTGAAATCATTTTTTTGACTATTAAATAAAATGCTATGATTGACAGGCAACTGAGCTTTTGTTACATAATGCTCAGTTGCTAACTGCACCTAAATGGATTCATATTGTGATGCAGGCAAAGACCAGTCTTGTAATTCCCAAACAATATTTTTAAGATTCCATGTTTAATTTTCAAGAGTTGTATATTATTTTAAACACAGTTTCATTTTCTAGACAAAAGGACTTTTTCTTCAAATTAAAAACATATACCAATGTATTAATGAAACTTCTTTTCTCAGGTACCAGGCTTCATTGCTGCTTTATGGGGAGTGCTTATGTTCAAAGAAATAAAAGTAAGTATTTAGACTTTTTCTACACTCTTTCTTTCTACAGTTTCATGAAACGCAGCAACTTTATTGACCACATGACTTCCCTACCTTTTCCACTTTGTCAGCTTTGGCTCAGTGGTCAATACCTGTATGAGTAAAAAAAGTAGATTCTGGGTTCAAACCAATCCATAAATTTGAACATTTAATCTAGGTTGTCATTTCAGTGCATTACTGAGGAAAGCTGCACTATCAAAGGTGCCATCTTTCAGATGAGATGTTAAATCCATCCTCCTCCTGGCCCCATCTGTTCTCTCAGGTGGACAGGCCGCTACTTGAAGAAGCACATGGAAGTTCTCCCAGCGTCCTGGTCAATATTTATCTCTTACTCAACTTCACTAAAAAGAGTATCTGTTCATTTATTTCATTGCTGTTTGTGGAACCTTGCAGAATATAATTGGTTGCAGTATTTCCTTACATTATAACAATCACAACACTTCAAAATTTACTTCATAGGCAGTGAACTGGGACATCCCATGTTATGTAATACCCATTAAATCAATTTAGATTACTAACCGAAAGCATAATGGTTCCCACAGTGCCCACTCGTGTACCTCCGTAAATACATTCTGTTTTATGCATATTTAGAACTTGACTAGAAATTTCAAAAGCAGTCTGTGTTCAAAAAAGTGTTTCTTTTTGTTTATTTACAAGTATGCAAGTATTTTCAAAATTTGCTTTTCCCCATAGTTTGTGAAATGATTTTCCATGAATGCCACCTCCCTAATTAAAAATACATATTTATTTAAAAGAAAATGACGTACAGCCTATTTTTATCTGAGATTCTTAAATGGCGATTGCAATGTCAAGCAATTTGTATCTTACTTATAAAGACAAAAATGTTTCCTGGTTGCTACCAAACATTAAATATTGCAAATCAAATAAAAGCTAAAACCTCAAAGATACATTTCCTGTTAGCATCATGCCCTACTGCAAATGCAATGGGTATTTTTAGAAATTTTAGTTTTCCAGTGTGCACAAACAGATCGGTCCTTCTGCAAACAACTTATTTTTGTAGTGCCGAAGACGCTTCACAGGAGAATTAAAAAAACAAAGCATGACACCAAACCACATAAGGAGATAAAAGCAAAACATTGCGGATGCTGGAAATCCAAAACAAAAATAAAAATACCTGGAAAAACTCAGCAGGTCTGACAGTATTCCTCTCGCAGATGCTGTCAGACCTGCTGAGTTTTTCCAGGTATTTTTATTCACATAAGGAGATATTTGGTCAGAAGACCAAAAGCTTGGTCAAAGAGGTAGGTTTTAAGCTGTGCCTTAAAGGAAGAATGCGAGCAAGAAGGTGGAGAGCTGTAGGGAGGGTATTCCAAAGCTAGGAGCTGAGGCAACTGAAGGCACAGCCATCAATGGTGGAGCGATTAAAACCGGAGATGCACAGAGGCCAGAATTAGGGGAGCCCAAACATCTCGGAGGGTTGTGGGGCTGAAGGAGATTACAGAGATGGGGAGTGGCAAGGCCATGGTGGGATTTGAAAACAAGGATGAGAATTTTAAAATCAAGGTGTTACTTGACTGGGAGCCAATGTGGGTCAACGAACACAGAGGTGATAATGAAATGGGACTTGCTGTGAGTTAGGGTACAGGCAGCAGAGTTTTGGATGACCTCAAGACCTGCCAGGAAAGCATTGGGATAGCCAAGACTAGAGGTAACAAAGGCATGAATAAAAGTTTCAGCAGCAAATGAGCTAAGACGGGTGAAGTCAGACAATGTTGCAGAGGCAGAAAAAGGCGGTCTTAGTACTGACACAAAAATGTGGTCGGAAGCTAAGTTCAAGATCAAATATGACACCAAGGTTGTGAACACTGGTTCAATCTCAGATTGTTACTAGGGAGAGGGATGGTGTCAGTAGCTAGGGAATGGAGTTGGGAACAGGGACTGAAAATAATGGCTTGAGTCTTCCCAATATTTAACTGGAGGAAGTTTCTGCTTTTGCAGTACTGGATGTCAGATACGCATTCTGATAATTTAGCAGGTGATGGTGATGTAGAGCTGGGTGTTGTCAGGATACATTTGAAAACTATCACTGCACCTTTGGGTATGTTGCGAGGGACAGCGCAGAGATGAGAACTAGGAGGGGGCCAAGGATAGATCTTTGGGGGCTCCAGAGGTAATGGTGCAGTAACAGGAAGAGAAACTATTGCAAGTGATTATCTGGCAATGATTCGGTAGATAAGAATGGAATCAGGTGAGAACAACCCCACCCAGCTGGGTGACTTTGAAGAGGTGTTAGAGGAGATTGGTGTGGTCAACTGTGTCAAAGCCTGTTGGCAGGTCAAGAAGGACAAGTAGGAAAAGTTTACCTTTGTCACAGTCACATAGGATGTCATTTGTGACTTTGATAGTAATTGTTTCTGTACTGTGACAGGACAGAAATCTGATTGGAAGAATTCAAACATGAGGTGGAATTTTCCGATTCCACTGACAGCGGGTGTGATAGGTGGCGTCCACGGAAAATATGGCAGGACCTGCTTCACGACAGCGTGAAGGCAGGTTGCGATCGTCCGCTCAGCCCACCAGCGGCGGGCCGCGTTTCCCGCCATTGGTTGGCAGGGAGCTAATTGTAATACATTAGCATATAATTAAAAACCCACCCTGCCAGGCTCTTGGAACCCCATCGTATTGTCCGTCCAAGTCGGCAGGAAGGCACACTGACATGTTTCACAACAGCACGCAGGCAACGTGCACTTGGCAGCCTTCACTTTGAGGGAATTGAGGTGAGTCAGGAGCAACGTTCACCACAGCTCGCCCGTTGTTTACAGGCCTCGGGGCGCTGGGGGGCGGGGGCAACTGATGCCTGGCCCCGGAACCAACTGCTGAGGGGGATGGATGGTGTCCAGAGGCAAGTTCTGGCCAGCCTCAGAGGCAACTTCTGAGGGGTAGGTGGGGGGTGGGGGGGGTTGATTGTCCGGAGGCAAGTGCTGGCCAGCCTCGGTGGCGACTGCTGAGGGTGGGAGGTGTCTAGGGGCAAGTGCTGGCCAGCCTCAGAGGCGACTGCTGAGTTGGGGGGGTCAAGTGCTGCGTTGGCGCTGCATCCCACCACAGGCAATCGAGGTGGGAGGCAGGGTAAGCGAGGGGAGTGTCCATGCATTAGGGACACTTGTATAAACTGACCATGCCTCTGCAGCTAAGACATATCAGGCACAGCCACAGTGATATGATTGGGATCAGGCTCCTAGCCTGCCCGCCGATGCAAACGTCACGGAGGCACCAAAGGGCCAGCAAGTGCTCCATACCTTAACCCCCCCACACCCCCCCCCCCGACACAGACTTCGAGTCCGCCACCACTTTATTGGTCCGCGGAGCAGTTGGACTGCACACGTTGTACAATCTCCTCACCAACACTGGCCATGTAGCAGTCACTGCTGAAGACGCTCACAGCCCCTTGCAATCTCAGCATCCTGCTTTGGACCAGTGTCCCCCCTTGTCACAGGTTGACAGGGCAGCCATGCAGCGCACTCATCTCTGGCCATCCGAAGGGTGACCAGCACTCCCGGGAAGCATTAAGGGGCGGTCACACAGGGCCAGGGAAGGTGCTAAGTACAGCCATGATAACCACGTCTCTCTCTCTCTTTCATGCTGCAGGAGGACCACGTCAGGATCATGGATCCTGGTGACCTAGCTGTTTGCCTGATGGCCTACAGAGACCATAGAATACAGAGGGAGCGACTGAGGCACCTGGCCGCGCAAAGGCAGAGCAGCAACCTCATAAAGGGGCAGCAGGGGCTCCCGCACACGCTGCCCAGAAGCGGTAGCGAGCCGTGGCTGGTCGGCGCCTAGCGACACCCAGGATCTACAGACGCCGCCTGCCATTTCTGCAGATGACTGAGGACCAGTGTCACCGATGACTGCGCGTGTCTAGGGACCTGGTGGCTCACATCTGCTACTTAATGCAGGACTTGGCGCCAAGAGGACATGAAAGGCATCTACTGCCAGTGCTCAATTTCGATGCCAGTGGCTCCTTTCAGAGCTCCACAGGTGACCTCTGTGGGATTTCACAATCCGCCACCTACAAATGCATCCATGAGGTCATGGATGCCACCTTCTCCATGGCACGCAACTTTGTGCATTTCGCCCGGATCCTGGACAGCCAGGATGCAAGGGCCATTGGATTTGCCCTGATCTCGGGATCCGCACAGGTGCAGGCTGCAGATTGACTGCACTCATGTGGCGCTCAGATCTCCACCGCTAAACTCAGTGGACTTCATCAACCACAAGGGTTTCCATTCACTGGACTTGCAGCTGGTATTCGACCACCAGAAACGCATCTTGCAGGTATGCGCACGGTTTCCAGGGAGTGTGCACGATGCTTACGTCCTGAGTCACTCGCAGATCCCTGCAGTCTTCCAGGGTCCACAGGGGCTGCAGGGTTGGCCCCTTGGGGATAGAGGCTACCCGCAGAGGCTGTGGCTGATGACACCCGTGCGGCGGCCTCAGACTAGAGCAGAATAACGCTATAATGAGGCTGATGCAGCAGCTCGCAACTTGGTGGAGCAGACCATCGGGATGCTGAAGATGCGGTTCTGGTGCTTGGACTGGTCTGGTGGAGCCCTGCAATACAGTCCGCAGAGGGTGTCACACATCATCATCGTCTGCTGCACCCTTTACAACCTGGTTCTGCAACAGGTAGAGGAGCTGACTGAGGAGGAGATGGAGGAACTGGAGGACTCCTGGGATTGAGGAGAACGCCAATGGGGATGAGGTGGTCCTCGCTGGTGACAACGACGGGGATGAGGCTCTCGCACTGGCTAGACGAGGCAGGCGCACTCAGGAGGCCCTCATAGCTGCCAGATTTGTGGAGGATGATGACGACATGCAGTGAGGTGTCCCTGTAGATCTTCACAACGCCATTGTGAATGTTTGACTCCAGTCTGGCTTATCGCAGTGCCAATATCCTCTGTGAGAATGCTCCTGTCATGGAGATGCAGTGGAGGCCCTAATAGTCACTCGATCACAGGAGGATGATTACAAAATGCAGTGAGGATACTCCATAGATCTTCACGTAGCCTGGGAGAATGTCTGACTCCTGTCAGGCTGAGGGCAGCTCGCTTGCGCTCCATAATCAGGGCCATCTCAGTGACACAGCCATGAACCTTTAGATGCATCTGAGACTGTGTCCGCCTTCAGCACCTCAGCCCTTCAGGAGCTGGTGCACAGCATCACTGGTCACAGATGCTGGTGTGATGGGGGCCAGTCCCACCTTAGAGCTGCTGAGAGCACACACAGAGTATAAGAGAACTCTGTGGCGCCTGCCCACTACATTCTGGCAGCAATGACCAGCACCACCGAGGTGCAGGCATCAGTAATGTTTCCAGGGAATGTGAGGCTTGACCAACACTGTGGCCTGAAGGCTGCACAGAGCACAAGGAAGAGGCCCTGGACTGAGACACCTGCCTTTTATCTTGTGCAGAAAGGTTTCACATCTGAGTGACAAGAACACTGCTCCATCAGAACAAGGTGCCACAGGCAGGGAGACATTCCTAGAAGTTTATTGACAATAGTGAACAGTATGTACAAGTGATCAACACCCATGGCCAGACTGTGCATCTACTTTTACCTAACATTCCTAACCCTGCCGCTATGTCTTGGTGCTACCCGGACATCCACAGCAGAGGTGGAAGCAGCCTGCTGACTGTAACTGTATGTGATGATTTTGGTGGGTGTCCTCTGGCGGGCCAAGACTTGGAGGGCCCCGGCCTGCTTTTGGGGTCCTGCTGTGTGGCAGTGGCACCTTCCTCGGCCTGTGATGCTGGATGTGCGGAGGTCACAGAAAGAGGGGAGTCAGACCTGGGTGGGTGGCCCCGGAGCGTGCACCCGCTGATCCTCCTCCCTGTGGGTGCCCGAGGGCCTCTGGCTGACTCCGTGAACAGAAGGGGTAGCTGGAGTGAGATCGAGCTGCCCAGCACC
This sequence comes from Cetorhinus maximus, assembly GCF_964194155.1. Lineage (NCBI taxonomy): Eukaryota > Metazoa > Chordata > Chondrichthyes > Lamniformes > Cetorhinidae > Cetorhinus > Cetorhinus maximus. The sequence goes on along the minus strand of NC_135879.1, from coordinate 44,322,749 downwards.
TCTCTCGCATACAAACTGTTGGAGGCCAACTATGGCATTAACGATGGAGTTGAGCCCGTGCAGCAGTGCAGGAGTGACGTCCTGGATCAAGGTCTCCATGGCGGCTGCCATCCTGCCAGTGTTGACCTCGGTGCGTTGCAATGCTGGCGCTATCACCTCAGCCTGAAGATGGATGGACTCCTCCATTGTGCCCTGCAATCTGAAGAGTGCAGCAGACATCCTTTCCTGATGTTCCCTAGCTTGTCTTTGCAGCTCCAGAAACTGCGACATGACCAAGTCCAGACATTCGTCATCTGACTCGGACTCAGCAATGTTCTGGCCTCCAGCAATCCCCGAGTGCCGGGGACCTGGGAAGTCCCTGCCTCCGCCTGCTTGATTAGAAAGTGCGATGTGCTCACCAGATTATGATCCTGAGGCTACTCAAAAGCTAGGTCCCACTGAGGTGTGTCTTTGCACTGGTGGAGGGTGTGGGTGAGCGCATTGACAGGACTACAGGGAGGGTGCCTTCAGATTCCTCTTCAGAGGTTTCCTCGGGGCTTGACTGGAGGCCCTGGGCCATGGACTCTCGGCTGTTTGGCAGATGTGCCTGCGAAAGCAAGGAGAGATAATTAGTGCATGGCAGTGGCTTGTGAAAGAAGACACGTTACTCATGGCATGGTTGTCTGATGAATGTTGCACTGCTGGATCCTCACTTGGTAGAGCACCACCGACCTCACCATCAGCACAGGACCAGTCCTGGTCATCACCGGTCAGCTGGATGGCTCTGTTTTCGAATTCTGTAAGAACTTTGATTTCTGGCATCCCTCTACCTGTCTGCGACCTTTCCCTCCTGTTGTGAGCCAGTTTGTCCTGCATGGATAGAGATGGGGAGAGTGTATCAGGACGCCTGCCGTGCCAGATGCTAAGTATGCCTGGCCTGTGTGGATGGTGAGTGGTCCCATGGACAGAATGAGGACAATGACAATGTGTGTGAAAGAGTGAATGGTGATGTCCCTTGCATTGGCAGTGAGTGAGGGCCCTGAGGATGTGAGATGGGTTTGTGATTGTGAGAGCTGGGAGTGATGAAAAGAATGATTTACCCTGGCGGAACAGAGGAGATCATTCATCCTTTTGCGGCACTGGGTGGCTGTCCTCCTCTACAGGGAATTCGCGCTGACCACTGCTGCCACTGCCTCCCAAGCCGGGTTGGTGACGTTGCTACCCATCCTGCGGCCAGAGCGGGAGTAGAGCAAATCCCATTGGGCCTGCACACCATCCAGCAGTCACTCGAGGGACCCATCGTTAAAGCAGGGGGGCTGCAGTCTTTTTGCCTTTGCTGGCCATGTCTCCCAGACAGCGGTGGTGAGCTGGTGACGATGAACGCTTTGCTGGCGGCTGCCTTTTAAAGATGGCGGCGCGTGATGCAACAGTGGGGTGATGGCGAGCGGGGGAATGAGAGCCTGCCTGCCCGTCTTGGAAACGGCGTGTTTCCTGGGAATGCATAAATAATGAGGCGGGCTCAGGAATATACGGCGTGAAAACCCATCATTTTCGTCGGCGGGTAGGACTCCATTTTACCCGCCCACTACCGCACTTAGTATGATTCTGGAAATATTCCGTCCATGGAGTTTTGGGAAACATGGGATCAAATTTTGGAGGCGACATGTTCAAGCACTATAATGGATTTTGATTGCACTATTCTTTTGCACCTCACCAATATTAGGCCTGTGCGAAACCCCACCTCCACATGCACAAAGTATGGATCAATCAAGTGATGTGGAGAGAGAAGTCCTTGATTAAGAATAATCATATAGCAATCCTGGACCAAGCTTGATGGGACATGTGGCCTTTTCATTCACCAGACAAAGCAGATGATGATATATTGATAAACTGCTTCACAAAAGTTCTAAATAAACATTCATAAGGTGTGCTGCAAAATTCAATAAAATTGTGCAGCATGGTCAAAAGGTTGTCTTGAAAATCAGCCAGTATTGTGAATTTCTGAGATGATTCCTTGAATGTCATAAAACTTATCAATGCAATCAGCTTGGTTCTGTTGAAAGAAGCATTTTTATTATTAAGACAATAAATCTTAAAAAAAAACTTCAAGTACATTTTTCACAACTTATTTTCTAAAGGTTAGCAATGATATATGACACTGCATTTAATTAATTGTTAACACATCTGGAATGCTTGCTAAGTGGCCATTAACATTAACATGTAGCCAGAGCAGTGGCACCACGGCTGGCTCTGTTGTTCAGCAGGGGGGGTCAAAGCACAGAAGAACTTGTCATAGGGGACTCTATAGTCAGGGGCTCAGATAGGTGCTTCTGTGGTCGTGAAAGAGACACCAGGATGGTATGTTGTCTCTCTGGTGCCAGAGTCCAGTACGTCTCTGATCGGGTACAGGATATTCTGAAGGGGGAAGGAAAACAACCAGAGGCCTTGGTACACATTGGTACTAACAGCATAGGCAGGAAGAGTGATGAGGTCCTGCAGCTGGAGTTCAGGGAGTTAGGCAGAAAGTTAAAAAACAGGACCTCTAGGATTTGTAATCTCAGGATTACTCCCTGTGCCACGTGCTAGAAATAGGAAGATAGTGCAGCTAAACACGTGGCTGAACAGATGGTGTAGGAGGGAGGGTTTCCGATATCTGGATCATTGGGATCTCTTCCGGGGCAGGTGGGACCTGTACAAGAAGGACGGGTTGCATCTAAACTGGAGGGGCACCAATATCCTGGCTGCGAGGTTTGCTAGTGTCACTCGGGAGGGTTTAAACTAGTATGGCAGGGGGGTGGGAACCAGAGCAATAGGTCAGCAGGTGAAATAAGTGACTGGGAACTAGTGAATATGGCCAGTAGGACTAAGAGGAAGAGCAGGCAGGGAGAAATTACTGAACACAGTGGGACTGGGGGTCTGAAATACATTTGTTTCAATGAGAGAAGTATAACAGGCAAGGCAGATGAGCTTAGAGCTTGGATTAGTACTTGGGACTATGATGTTATTGCTATTACAGAGACTTGGTTGAAGGATGGACAGGATTGGCAAATAAACATTCCAGGATTTAGATGTTTCAGGCAGGATAGAGAGGGATGTAGAAGAGGTGGGGGAGTTGCACTACTGGTTAAGGAGAATATCACAGCTATACGACAGGAGGACTCATGCAGCGAGGCAATATGGGTAGAGCTCCGGAATAGGAAGGGTGCAGTCACAATGTTGCGGGTTTACTATAGGCCTCCCAATTGCCGGCGGGAGATTGAGGAACAGTTATGTAGGCAGATTTTGGAAAGATGTAAAAGCAAGAGGGTTGTTGTGGTGGGTGATTTTAACTTTCCCTATATTGACTGGGAATCACTTAGTGCCAGAGGTTTGGATGGTGCAGAATTTGTAGGATGTATCCAGGAGGGCTTCCTGAGACAATATGTAGATAGTCCAACTAGGGAAGGGGCAACACTGGACCTGGTATTAGGGAATGAACCCAGCCAGGTGGTTGAAGTTTCAGTAGGGGAGCATTTCGGGAAAAGTGACCATAATTCAGTAAGTTTCAAGGTACTGGTGGATAAGGATAACAGGAGTCCTCAGGTTAAGGTGCTTAATTGGGGGAAGGCTAATTATAACAATATTAGGCAGAAACTGAGGAATCTAGACTGGAGGTGGATGTTTGAGGGCAAATCAACAACTGACGTGGGGGGCTTTCAAACGTCAGTTGATAAGAATTCAGGACCGGCATGTTCCTGCTAGGATGAAGGTAAGTATGGCAAGTTTCAGGAACCTTGGATAACGAAGGATATTGTGAGATTAGTCAAAAAGAAAAGGGAAGCATTCGTAAGTGCTAGAAGGCTGGGAACAGATGAAGCCTGTGGAGAATATGAAGAAAGTAGGAAGAAACTTAAGCAAGGAGTCAGGAAGGCTAAAAGGGGTCATGAAAAGTCATTGGCAACCAGGATTAAGGAAAATCCCAAGGCCTTTTATACATATGTAAGAAGCAAGAGGGTAGCCAGGAAAAGGGTAGGCCCACTCAGGGACAGAGGTGGGAATCTGTGTGTGGAGCCAGAAGAAATGGGAAAGATACTAAATGAGTACTTCTCATCAGTATTCACCATAGAGAAGGACTTAGCGGTCGATTTGTCTAGGGAAGAGTGTGTAGATAGCCTGGATCATGTTGAGATCAAAAAAGAGGAGGTGTTAGGCGTCTTGAAGAATATTAAGGTGGATAAGTCCCCAGGGCCAGATGGGATTTACCCCAGAGTACTGAGGGAGGCAAGGGAGGAGATTGCTGGGGCCTTGACAGAAATCTTTGTATCCTCACTGCCTACGGGTGAGGTCCCAGAAGACTGGAGAATGGCCAATGTTGTTCCATTGTTTAAGAAGGGTAGCAGGGATAATCCAGGAAATTACAGGCCAGTGAGCCTTACGGCAGTGGTAGGGAAATTATTGGAGAAGATTCTTCGTGACAGAATTTACCACCATTTGGAAGCAAATGGGCGTATTAGCGAGAGGCAGCATGGTTTTGTGAAGGGGAGGTCGTGTCTCACTAACTTGATCGAGTTTTTCGAGGAAGTGACAAAGATGATCAACGATGGAAGGGCAGTGGATGTTATATACATGGATTTCAGTAAGGCCTTTGACAAGGTCCCTCATGGCAGACTGGTACAGAAGGCAAAGTCACACGGGATCAGAGGTGAGCTGGCAAGATGGACACAGAATTGGCTTGGTCTTAGAAGACAGAGGGTAGCAGTGGAAGGGTGCTTTTCTGAATGGAGAGCTGTGACTAGTGTTCTGCAGGGATCAGTGCTAGGACCTTTGCTGTTTGTAGTATACGTAAATGATTTGGAGGAAAATGTAACTAGGCTAATTAGTAAGTTTGCAGACGACACTAAGGTTGGAGGAGTTGCAGATAGTGAAGAGGATTGTCAAAGGATACAACGGGATATAGATCGGTTGGAGACTTGGACGGAGAAATGGCAGATGGAGTTTAATCCGGACAAATGCATTTTGGAAGGTCTAATACAGGTAGGAATTATACAGTAAATGGCAGAACCCTTAAGTGCATCGATGGGCAGAGGAATCTGTGTGTACAGGTCCACAGGTCACTGAACTTGGCAACGCAGGTGGATAAGGTAGTCAGGAAGGCATATGGCCTGCTTGTCTTCATCGGCAGGGGTATTGAGTATAAAAGCTGAGAAGTCATGCTGCAGCTGTATAGAACCTTGGTTAGGCCACACTTGGAATATTGTGTGCAATTCTGGTCGCCACATTACCAGAAGGATATGGAGGCATTGGAGAGGGTGCAGAGAAGGTTTACCAGGATGCTGCCTGGTCTGGAGGTTATTAGCTATGAGGAGAGGTTGGAGAAACTCGGATTGTTCTCACTAGAGCGACGGAGATTGAGGGGCGACTTGATAGAAGTTTACAAAATTATGAGTGGCATGGACAGAGTAGATAGTCAGAAGCTTTTTCTCAGGATGGAAGAGTCAATTACTACGGGACATAGATTTAAGGTGAGAGGAGAAAACTTTAGAGGAGATGTGCGAGGCAAGTTTTTTATGCAGAGGGTAGTGAGTGTCTGGAATTCGCTGCCAGAGGAGGTGTTGGAAGCAGGTACAATAGTGGTGTTTAAGAGGCAGCTTGACAAATACATGAATAGGATGGGAATAGAGGGATACAGATCCCGGAAGTGCAAAATGTTTTAGTTTGACAGGCAATATGATCGGCGCAGGCTTGGAGGGCCGAAGGGCCTGTTCCTGTGCTGTACTTTTCTTTATTCTTTGTTCTCCTTGCGAAGTGAAAATGCTGCATGCATTGCTTACATTAAAAGATTTTGTTCTTTAATCAGAATAACAGTATGTGGCATAACTTGCTGCAGCATTGAATGGTAGGATGCAGCATCTTCCATGATTATCCATCCATTAACTGCAATAATAAAAGCAAACTGTTATATCTTAAATAGTCATTTGGTATTACAGCTCTTGAGTATCACTGAGAAAGAGACATGTCAAAGCCTTTCATCTTGCACTCATCAGGACATTCGCAAGAATACCAAATGTAAAGGGAACAATTTATACTTCATGAGAAGAGAGTGCTGATTGGTAGGCAAGTCGACTCTGATTGGTAGAAGCATTGCTGTGGAGAATGCACCAATTAACTGATGACTGACAGTTAAGCTTTGTTTAAATTCAAAGTAGGCAGATTGTCCCTGATTAGTCAAAGCATTACCTGGGGGAATGAACCAGAGCATGGCTGTCGCCTAAGTTGTTCAGTTGAAACAGGCTCAATGTGTGTACATGTTCTTTCCGTCTGCAAAGAACAAGGCTGTGTATTGATATATGTAGCTTCTAGCATGCACAAGCGCATTACACTATGAGCCCAACTGATAATCTTAAATTGGTTGTCAGCGTAATCCTTAGAACACTCAGGATTGTTTAGCAAATGTTGTCCAATCGCAGAATCACATCTAATGTTTTGAATTACACTGACAACCAGTTTAAGATTTCCAGTTGGGCTCGCAGTGTGGCACACTTACACATGCTAGAGGCTACATATATTAATACACAGGGCCTTGTTCTTTGCAGACAGAAAGAATATGTACATGCATTGTGCCTGTTTCAACTGAACAAAATAGGTGACAGCCATGCTCTGGTTCATTCCCAAGGGCAATGCCTTGACCAATCAGAGTTAACCTGCCTGGTTTGAATTTAAACAAAGCTTTGCAGTTAACTGTCAGCCATCAGTTTATTGATGCATTCTCCATGGCAACGCCTCTACTAATCAGAGTCCACTTGCCAACAAATCAGCACACTCATGAAGAATAAATTATTGTTCCCTTTATATTTAATATCCCTGAGAATGTCCTGATGAATGCAAGATGGAAAGCTTTGACGTCTCTTTTATTTCAGTGATATCTTTAAGTCAATTGGAGAAAAGGCAGAGAGCAGAGGGAGGGGAAAATCAGAGGGTGAGTAAATTGCTGCAGCGCTTGCATTTGTGCCAGCATTAGATTCACGAGGAGTACCAGCTGATGTCTAGAAACATTTGGGTGGTTGTTGTGGGGAGGGGATAGATCTTTAAAGATAGAAGGAAACCATAAAATTGATAACACTAATTAAAACAAAAAGTGTGAATATTATAGTTAGCACACTTTAAAAAGCTGATGCTTGTTGCAGCTCTAGACATCGACATTACTCATTTTTGAGTTTCTGTAAAAATGGAGCTTTTATCCCAGTAGATCTTGTGATGAACTTAAACTGTAAGTGATTTATACTTTCATTATTTAGTGCCACAATAAGCATGTCTGTCAGTAGCAGCGCATCTACTAGGAATCCATTGATCACAATTTTTTTCTTCCCACAGGGACTGAGGAACTATATTATTCTTGGCATAGCATTCTGCACTATATCAGCAGGAGCATTAGCAACTGGCTTTTCCAAGTTGTGACTAACGCAGTTACAGAAAATAAACCAGAAGATGGCATCAATGTGAAGTTATTTGCAATGTTATTAAAATTGGAACAGTTTGGATCAATGTACTGCTTTTGATGTACACAGCGTCTCAGCCACTGTGCAGTGCCTTGGAACAACTGTTTGTAAGTCAGCCATAAGGCTGCAGAATTTTTGATTCAAAACCTTTTATTATTCTCTAAGTATTTGTTAATTTTGAAATGTTAAATGTTTATTGACCTTAGTACAGTTGTTCTCATTCAGAAATAGAACTACTGCAATAGGTATTATACTTGGGAGCAGAATTACTGTAAACTAAGATAAGAATTCCTAATTAACAAATATGAAATTTTTGATTCAATAACAGACTAAACAAGGACACCTGGAAGTGATTAATATTTTGTTTGTTTTAAAAAAAGTTGTTTCAGCCTTGGCTCTTTGGCAGAATTCTCACCTCTGAGTTTGAGGTTGTGGGTTCAAGCTCCGCTCAGAAAATTGAGCACATATAATTAGGATGACACTTCAGTACAGCATTGAAGCTGTATTGCCACTGCCTTGAGTTCTTTCTCTCTGCTGGCTAATATTTATCGATCAGTAAGGCCACTGAAACAGATTATCTGGTCATAGTGCATTGTGCACAAATAGCCAAAGCAGCCATGGATATCCTGAGATTATAGGTGCTATTTAAATTCAAGTTCATTCTTTCTTAACACAAAACAGATTCCTAAATCCCATTGCCTTTTGGTGAATTGTAGTATATTAGCTGTATCAATCAACTCAACCGCTTATCAATCAGCAGCTATGACTGGACTTTATTGAGCACGATCGATCCTTATTCACTCCTGTCTCAGGTTCGACAGCCTCAGGCTTCTATTTGATCCTAAGCTGAACATCTGACCGAATATCCTCTACTACTTCTACTTCAGTAACATTCCCCAAGACCACCCTTGCTTCATTCCATCTGCTACTAAAACTTATCCGGGACTTTGTCACACCCAGACTCATTTATTCCATAACCCACCTGGCTTGTCACCCATCCTCCAACCTCCATAAATTTCAGCCAATCCAAAATTTTGCTGCCTGTATCATATTCCACACCAAGTCCTCCCCACTATCACCCCATTACTCATTGACCTACATTGATTCCTAATCCCCTTATGCCTCAAATTTAACATTCCTATCTTTGTGTTTAAATCTCTTCATGAACTTACTCTCTGTCTCAAACTCTACAGCCCTCAAGAACATTGGGTTCCTCCCACTCTGGCTTCTTGGTTCACCCCTCAGTCCTTGCTTCCCCATTATTGGCATATAAGCATTCTGGAGTTCCTTCCCTCCCTAGTCACCCTTCCTAATCTGTACTTGTTAGGTTGAGCATCAATCTTTGTCTGATTTATGCTTCTGTGTAGTGCCTTTTTTATGTTAAAAGTGCTATATAAATGTGTTTTTATTAATGTATTAATTATTCTAATTTAATAAATGATGGATAATTTTAGGTGATTTTGTAGCAGGTTATCTTCTAAGAATGTTTTAAGAATATTTTGAGAATTATTAATGTGATTATTTTCTGTCTCAAAATTGGTGCTCTTCCTGTTAACTAACCAGATCTACTTTGTATAAATGATAAAAACAGATTAAATGCAAATAGTGAGATTTATTTACTCTCGGTAAAAATGTCCACATCTCCCTTTGGGGTTTTACCACAACCACAAAGACAAATTTTGAGCTTAATTGAACTACCTGCTTGGAACATTTCCTCAGTCAGCAAAATCCAATTAAAAATGGGGTGACTTTGAGTCCATGCTACTGGTGGGAGCTTCATTCACCAACAGCCCAAATCAGAAATTCAGACATGCATTACATGCAATTTACTAATTATTCATTTTACAGGTTAGAAAATGGTGGGCAATATCCATATTTCTGATATGCATGACTGGCAGGTGAGACTCCCACCAGCAGTATGGCCCTAATGTGTTTAATATTTTGCTGCCTGCACAAAGGAAATCTTTCTCCTAACTCTGATATACTGTCTTCCAGCTACAATCAAAAATTAGCAATTGGATTGGGCATGGATTTGAATATTTCGCAACTTACAAATCAGTTTGGGACAGCTCAGATATAAATGTTGAGACATCACTTTCAGATAGATCATGTTGACCTGAACTGATTGGAAGCACACAGGGACAGGAGTGTTGGGTGCCTGAAACTATAAAGTGGGATTAAGTCCATCATTAAGAAACTGGATTCTGAAATGGATGTTAGCCAGTTAGAGATTATAGCCCTGATGTACTTTGGCGGATTATAGATACTAAATTTGTGAAGAAAAGATTAAAAATTAAAATAAGGTGCTAGAAGTACACAAAATGACAAATGTCAGAAAAGATGCGCTAATAATTTGGATACGAGCTCTTTGAGTTCTGATGAAGGGTTTTTTTCCCAGCTTTGCAGTTTTTTCTTTTTATTGTCAATACAAAGTGAAATGGTGATATTCATAGTTTTGAAAGTGTTCACAGAAAAAATACGTTACCACAAAATATCGAAATGATCCTGTTTGCATTGTTTTTATAATAAAAACTTACCTGTTCTACACCTAGAGGGCATTGTGGTTATCTTAATTTGTTTTCTTGTTATTACAATTATCCATTATCAACAAATTATCAATTTGCTAAATTGCTTATTCTGCTTTTCTATTTCTTATTACCAAAGTGAATAACCTCACACTTCCCCATCTACTGCCTTGTTACTCAGCCACTTAGCTTGTCTATATCTTTTTGTAGCTTTTTGGTGTCCTCCCTCACAGCTTACTTTTCCACTTAGCTTTGCATTATCAGCAAACATAGATGCGTTACTCTCAGTCTCTTCATCAAATTCATTAATATAGATTGTAAATAGCTGAAGCTCCAGCACTCTTCCTTTTTTTAATTTACCTTTCACAGGGTGTGGGTGTCACTGGCTTTTATTGTCCATCCCTAATTCCCTTGAGAAGATGGTTGTGAGCCACATTCTTGAACCGCTGCAATCTATCTGGTGTAGGAACACCCACAGTGCTGTTAGGAAGTGAGTTCCAAGATTTTGACCAGTGACAGTGGAGGGACGGTGATGTAGTTCCAAGTCAAGCTGGTGTGTGGCTTGGTGGGGAGCTTGCAGGTGACAGAGTTCCCATGTACCTGTTGCCCTTGTCTTTCGAGGTAGTAGAGGTCTCGGGTTTGGAAGGTGGTGTCGAAGGAGCCTTGATGAGTTGCATCTTGTAGATGGTACACACTGCTGTCACAGTGTGTCGGTGGTGGAGGGAGTGAATGTTTAAGGTGTGAATTGGATGCCAATCAAGCAGGCTGCTTTGTCCTGGATGGTGTCAAGCTTCTTGAGTGTTGTGGGAGCTGCACTCATCCAGGCAAGTGGAGAGTATTCCATCACACGCCTGACTTGTGCCTTGTAGATGGCTTTGGGGAATCAGGAGGTGGGTTACTTGCCACAGGATTCCTAGCCTCTGACCTGTTCTTGTGCACACAGTATTTATTTGGCTTGTTCAGTTCAGTCTCTGGCCAATGGTAACCCCCCCAGGATATTGATGGAGGGCAATTCAGCAATCATAATGCCATTTAATGTCAAGCTGAGATGGTTCGATTCTCTCTTGTTGGAGATGGTCATTTCCTGGCACTTGTGTGGTATGAATTTACCTGCCACTTATTAGCTCAAGCCTGAATGTTGTCCAGATCTTGCTGCATATGGACATGGACTGCGTCAGTATCTGAGGAGTCGCGAATGGTGCTGAACATTGTGCAATCATCAGCGAACATCCCCTCAAGATGGAGGGAAAGTCATTGATGAAGCAGCTGAAGATGGTTGGGCCTCGGATAGTACCTGAGGAACTCCTGCACCGATGATGCGGGACTGCGATGATTGATCTCCAGCAACCACAGCTATCTTCCTTTGTGCTAAATATGACTCCAACCAATGGAGAGTTTTCCCCGGATTTCCAGTGACTTAAGTTTTGCTAGGGCTCCTTGATGCCGAACTCAGTCAACTGCTGCCTTGATGTCAAGGGCAGTCACTCTCACCTCACCTCATGAATTCAGCTCTTTTATCCACATTTGGACCAAACTGTAATGAAGTCAGGAGCTGAGTGGCCCTGGCAGAACCTAAACTGAGCATCAGCAATCAGATTATTGCTGACTAAGTGCCGCTTGATAGCGCTGTTTCCATCACTTTGCTGTGGCACTCCAATAGTTATGGCTTGCCAACTTGAAAATTCCCCATTTATTCCTACTCTCTGTTTAATATCTGTTAACTAATCATCGTCCATCCATGCTAATATATTACCCCCAACCTCATGAGCCCTTGTCTTGCCTATTAACCTTATGTGTGACACCTTATCAAATGACTTTTGGAGATCCAAGTATACTACATCTACTGGTTACCTTTTATTACCCTACTAGTTACATCCTCGAAAAACTAATAAATCAGTAGAACAAGATTTTTCTTTCGTAAAACTATTATGACTTTGTTTGATCACACTATGATTTCCCAAGTGCATTGTCAAGACTTAACAATAGATTCCAGCATTTTCCTGATGATTGATGTCTGGCAAACTGTTCTGTAGTTTCCCCCCCACCCCCCCCTGCCCACCCCCACTCTTCTTGAATAGCATTGTTACACTTGCTAAATTTCAATCCACTGGGATTTTGGAATTTAGGGAATTTTGGAAAATTGTGATCAGTGCATCCACTATCTCTACAGCTACCTGTTTTAGGCCATCTGGTCCTGGGATTTATTACCTTTTAGTTCCTTAAATTTCTCCGAGTCTCTTTCTCTGCTGTTATTGGTGACCTTCAGTTTCAGTTTCTGGGATGTAATTTTTGTCTTCTACTGTGAAGACAAACAGAAGATATTTGTTCGACATCTCTGCCATTTTCTCATTCCCCATGATCATTTCTCCTGCCTCTGGCTCCAAGTGACCAACATTTACTTTAGCTACTCTCCTCTTTATGTATTTGTAAAAGTTCTTATCCGTTTTTATATTGCTGGCTAATTTAATCTCATTCTATTTTTTTTCCTTTTTCTCAACTATTTGGTCACCCTTTGCTGGTTTCTAAAACACTCCATATCCTCTGGTTTACTACTATTCTTTACAACATTTTAGGCTGCTGTTTTTAATCTAATACAATGCGTAACTTCTCTAGTAAGCCACAGATGGATCTTTGTTGCTGAGTTTTTGTTTTTTAAATGGAATGTGTTTTTGTTGAACATTTTGAATTGTTTGTGCTTCCCACTGTTGATTTAGCGCCAAACCTTTTAGTCTATTTATCCAATCAGCCTTAGCCAATTCTTCTGTCATATCAACATAATTGGCTTTGTTTGACTTTTGTTTGAGACTGGAGTATGTTGCTTTCAAACTTAATATAGAATTTAATTGTATTATTACATTTTTCCCAGTGGATCTTTTACTATAAGATTACTAATAAAACGTGCTTCTTTGCACAATTCTAGATCTAAATAACTATATCCCTAGTTGGTTCCACCGCAAATTGTTCTAGGAAACGGTCACAAAAGCATTCTACAAACTCATTTTCCAGACCACCTTTGCCAATTTGATTTGTTGGATAAAATCGGAACTAAGCAGGTTAGAGGTGGTTTCCTATTTCTTACATTTTTACCAGCCATGTGACCCAAACACACATTTGGGGTGGGGGATGGTGTTAAAATCCCCCCATTGGACTAGAACATAGCAACAACTGAAGTGGGTTCTTTTTAATTCATATCTCTTGTAACCATAAGAAATCTGAGAATATTGGAGTGAATATGATAAAGGAAGTTCACATATAAGTACTTTGCTGACAGCCCTCTTAGTGCAGCCTATAATTTTTAAACCTCTTAAATTAATGATTGGAAAATAGTGTTTGATATTCCGACATATGCTCCTGGCAAAGACGACTCCCCAACAAGAGCTCAAAGTCAGAAAATTACCCACCCCCCCATTCCATAGAGCACAGTACGAAGTGTTGCTAAACTTTGATGCTAACTCAGTAAACTAAGTAGATTTTATATTTAATCCCTGTCACCCCTGTCATCTAAAATCATAATTGAATGATTTGAAGAGTGACAAGATTGTTTAATTCATACTGTGACATATTAATGATATTTTGATTTAATAAAGGCAGGGTTATTCAAAGCATATTTTATTCTGCACGTGGAGTCTGACTGATTCTCAGAACTAATGCTTATAAAGAAATTAAGAACCTGCATTTATATAGCGCGTCTCATGTCATCATGATGCCCCAAAACACTATAAAGTGAAGGAAGCACTTTTAAAATGTGGTCATTGATGCAATGTGGGGAAACCAAGAAGCCACTTTGCACATAGCAAGGTCCCACAAACTGCAATGGTAGCATTTTAAGAAGAACATAGTTAAGCAATTAAAAAACAATAATACTTCCTAATAGATTTTAAGAAAGTTTTGTTCTTGCTAATGTAAAAAAATTACAATCCTGCTGGTCCCTGCTCCATCCAGATTAACAAGATTAACGAGTCTGTTAGCAGCAGTCAACAGCAAGCAGATTGCTAGCTTTATAGCAGTGGCCCAAAATTTGCTGTCAAATAACCCAGCAACTTCACATGAGGACAGGTGCATGATTCAAGGTAGAAATCAAGAAGTTGCTGTTGGAGATGCACCACTCTGCCATTAGCTTTGCAAAGCCACCATTGCAGTGTCTTGCTCTCCATTAAAATGTATTGACCAGGGTTATTCCTGTATTTGCACAATAGATACAAAGTAAACTGGCCATAGGAAATAAAGTCATTACAAGTTTAAGTATCCTTTTAATGACATGATAAATGTCAATTATTGATAATCAACCTCTCTGGCACTGAAAAAATTAAATATTACAAGTATGGAGCCCCATTCCTTCATATTTTAATTGTGGGAGATTTTTTGAAACTTAAAATAGTATTTTTTTCTATTTCTTTGTCTCTTTTATTCTCTCTTGATCCAATCTTTTTTGTCCTCTCCTTGTTTCTCTTCCTGTACCTGATTGACATTGCATTTATGCACTCTAATTTCCTCTTTCCCCCTCAGTTCTTGTGCTGTTAGGAACATAAGAACGTAAGAATATAAGAAATAAGAGGAGTAGGCCTTCGGTCCCTTCAGCCTGCTCCACCTGTCATTAAAATTCTGGCTGATCTGATGTGGCCTTAATTCCACTTTCCTGCCTGTCCTGCATAACCTTTGACTCCCTTGCGTTGGGATGGTGTTGGTTGCAGAAATCTTCGCAGTCTCCTGTATGTTAACAACAAGTCTTTATTAACTATTTATAATTATATACAAATATACAATAAAAGATAAGACAAGGAGCTATCTCCATCCGAGGTTTTAACACATCTCTGACCAACACTACACTGACCCTAGGGCTAGGTCATGTGCTTTCTCACATCACTGTGTGGGGGGTACTGTACTCAGTCTCACATTAACCCTTTATGTACCAGACCCTTCTACTACACCACCACCCCAAGTCTTTATTCCATGGATATAGAGTTAATTTAGTTTACTTCAAGTCTTACATTGTTATATGTCTTATGCATTTACCTTATTGTTACAACGTTAATGGTATTCCAACATTATTGCAAGTATTAGTATTAACACATTCTCAGTACCCCACCTCTCCCTTTCAAATCCTTGAAGTTAGAGGTTCAGGCGGTCTAGAGGCCTTATAACCCTTCTGTTGGTTCTGGTTCTTGTTGGCTTGGAGGTTGGACTGGCATTTGGGCGTGCTTTCATTCTTTTCTTCCATTGATTTATGTTGAACCATGCCTGGTTGATTCGGCTGTTGTGTCAATGTATGGTCGCTGTTAGTTTCAATCATTTTTTGCAAGGTGGACAAAGAAGGTATTCATCTCCTTGCTGCTGCTTTTCCTTCTTTTCTGCGTGGGCCGCCTGGAAGTCTTCTGAGGCTGAGGAAGAGTGTTTCTGAGGCGAGAAGAAGGTTGAGTGGTATGCTTACCTCTGCTTTTTGTTGTCGATGGTGATAGACTGCTACCCGGTAGCAGCATTCCTTGTGGTTGTGGCATGCTGGCTGGAAGTTGAAGTTTGAGCACAGTGTTGATATGTCGACCAGCTGTACCATCATTGTATTTGGAGGTAAGGCTTCTCAGACTGCTGATCATTCTCTGGTACCACTTCCACTGGAGGTGCCATGGTGATCTTAGGGGTGGTAGGTTGGTCTGACCATTGGGGATTTTCCGGGACCTGGAATGATAATAGACAAACCTGCTTAGCAAAGAGAGATCGAAGGTGAAATCCGAGTCTGAATACTCTTTAGTGTTTGAGCACTCAGGACCGTGCTGTTCTGGCTGGCTAACAACAGTGGTAGCCTTCACATCCTGCACCATCTGGAGGAGATCCATGGTGACGCAGTCATCCCTACTCTGAAGAGAGAAAAGATGGTTATAGATGACGTACATCAGATCAAAGATCTGTTTGCTGCCACACCTCAGTGGTTCCAGGATCATGCCAATGACCAGGAGAAAGACTCTCCCTGCTCCATCAAGTGTCCATTGTTCAAAGCCAGAAGCCTTTGAGCCATGGTTTCTTGTCTGACAGGACTGTCAAGCTGGCACCTGAATCAAATTTTAAATTTGGCAGATGACCATTTACCAGGACGTCAGCATTCCAAAATGAAGAACCATAATCTTTGACCTCACCCAAGGAACATGGCTGTGCGTCTTCTGGGTTTTCGGTCTGTGCGGTGCTGGGGTTTTGACTTGCACAGTTTGCCAAAGTGTCCTTGTCTGTTGTAGTGGAAGCATTGGGCTGTACTTGCAAGACACTAATCTCTCCTGTGAGGGTGTGTCGCGCCACAGCGCTGGTAAGGTCACTCTGCTGGGCAGTTCAAGAATTGTTTACCCTGACTTGGATTACCCCTGCATCTTTGTGACCTGATAAGCTGGATTGAGTGTTGGCTTCTCACCCATGCTGTATTCTCTCCCCATAGGATTGTCCTATGTTGTGCATGTAGCTCAGACGGTCTATCTGGATTGCCTTGTCTAGGGTAAGATCATCTTTAGCTTGCAGGAGGTCAGAGAGTGAATCATCTACAATACTCACCATGATTCTGTCTTGGATGAGCTCAGACTATAAATCTCCAGATTCACACCCCTCTACCATCCTGTAGAGATCATTTATGAAGGAATCGACAGGTTCCCCAAGCAGTTGGACTCTCTTATTGAATTTAGCTCTTACCAGTATTTTGTTGGATCTCAAGTTGAAATAAACATCAAAGGATTTTAAAACCTCCTCAAATTTGTCAGATGACTCATCAATATTGTGTCATGCAGCGATGTTCTCTGCAATTGGCCCTATTGAGTAAAGAAGTGTGTTTACTTGTTCTGCCTCTGATTTTCTATTTAAACCTGAAACAATGCTGTATCTTAAAAATCTTCTCTTCCAAAGACTCCAATTTTGTGACTGGTCTGGGCCTTGGCTGAGCCCCATTGGAGTTGGAAATGTGGAATTGTGATCCATGCTGAAGATTTTAAAAGTGAGGGTACAGCTTTAAAAGCTTACAGGCTTCCAAGATGGTGTCACCATTCACTGTAGAACAATGGATTTCCTGCAATTGCTGGTTTTGGCAGGCTTTGCAAAATGGCAACTCCACGTTTCGTAAAGAAGGATCTTCAACAATGGCTGCATGGGTCGGCAGTCTGCGACTTGATTTAACCAGCAATCTAGCATTGCAAGTGGTTAGGCGTTTGAATGAACCACAGGCTTGCTGTTTAAGGATTCGGACAGTTGTGAGACTTCCGAGAGTTGAGTAAGTTAATTATTGTTTTTTTTCTGTTCAACTCAAAGGCCACATTTTGAGGCTTGAAGTCAAGGAATTAGGAATAGCAACAGGTTTCGTTCAAACAGCGCTTCTGACTGAATTAGTAAAAGGAGCTCCTCAAGACTGGCTGCAGTCTGGAAGTGAAAAGGATTTAGCTCACCCCAGCAGGCCATAAACTCTGCATACTGAAGCTGGACCTCCAAGGGAGATTGTTTGGAGTCTTCTGCTTCAGTAAAACTCCTGCCCTTACCTTGTAGGCTCTTCTCTCTGAAGCATTTCCTGGTGAATTTTCTCAGTGTCTGTAGCTTCAGTTGGGAACTTCTTTCAGTTTAGAATCCATTGAAGATGTCCTTTTCCTTAGTCTTTCAGCATTTCTGTGAGGATGAGGGCATTTGATCCGAGGATGCCACCATGTTGAGACGATATTGGTTGCTGAGCGTATTTATTAAATAAGTCTTCGTAATCTTCTGAATGTTAACAGCAAGTCTTCATTAACTACTTGTAACTATATACAAATATACAGGTACAGGCATGGAGCTAACTCCATCCTAGTCTTAACATGTCTCTGGCCAACACCATACTGACCTTGGGTCTTGGTCATGTGCCTTCTTACATCACTGTGTGGGCTGTACCTTACTCAGTCCCACATTAACATTGAATGTATCAGACCCTTCTACTACACCTTGTACATCAACAATCCAACTCAGCCTTGAATATATTCAATCTCCCAGCCTCTGCTTTTCAGGTCTTGAGAACATTATTATGGTTCCCTGGCCGTAAGCATTCTCATCAAAACAAGGGCAGAATTATGATGTTGCAGGCACCAGGTGTCCTACTGCAGTGTCAGAATTCAGGGTGCCTCAGTGCTTGTAAAGCCGTGGCTTTTCAAAAAATGTTGACTTTCCCTTCTCTTTCTGCTTCCTGTGTACTAGCTCACAGAGGAATTTTCAGCATTCTGATAAATAAATGGAAAAGTAAATGTGAATGAAAGCTAGGGAATAATGTAAAGGCAGGCTGCAAAACCTTAGAACCATAGAAAAGTTACAGCACAGAAGGAGGCCATTTGGCCCATCTTGTCCATACCAGCCCAAGGACACCCAGGTGCCCTTTCTAATCCCACCTTCCTGCACCCGGCCCATAGCCTTACAGCTTACAGCACTTAAGGTGCAGATCCAGGTACTTTTTAAAAGAATTTAGAGTTTCTGCCTGTACCACCAACTTGGGCAGCGAATTCCAGACACCCACTACCCTCTGCATAAAAAAGTTCTTCCTCATGACCCTCCTACACCTTCTGCCACTTATCTTGAATCTATGTCCCCTGGTTCCAGAATTCTCCACCAAGGGAAACAATTTTATCCTGTCCACTCTATCTATTCCCCTCATAATTTTGTACACCTCAATCAAGTCACCTCTCAGCCTTCTTTGTTCTATGGAAAATAACCCCAATCTATCCAATCTCTCCTCTAACCCTGGCAACATTCTTGTAAACCTCCTCTGCACTCTCTCCAGAGCTATTACGTCCTTCCTGTAATGTGGTGACCAGAACTGCACACAATACTCCAGTTGTGACCTCACCGGTGTTTTATACAATTCCAACATTTTATCCTTACTTTTATATTCTACATCTCTGCCAATGAAGGAGAGCATTCCATATGCCTTCTTTACAACCTTGTCGACTTGAACTGCTGCCTTCAGGGATCTGTGTACTTGTACGCCAAGATCACTCACTTCATCTACCTCTCTTAGTATTTTCCCATTTATTGTGTAATCCCTGTAACTGTTTAACCTCCCTAAATGTATGACCTCACACTTCTCTATGTTAAAATCCATCTGCCACTTTACCACCCACTCCACCAACCCATCTATATCGTTTTGGAGATTATGGCTATCCTCTACACTATCCACTACTCGGCCAATCTTTGTGTCATCTGCAAATTTCCCAATCATGCCCCCCACGTTCACGTCCAAATCATTAATATATAACACAAACAGCAAGGGTCCCAACACCAAGCCCTGTGGAACACCACTTGAGATAACTTTCCATTCGCAAGGGCATCCATTGACCATTACCCTTTGTTTCCTGTTACAAAGCCAACCTTTTATCCAGTTTGCCACATTACCCTGAATCCCATGGGCTTTTACTTTCCTGACCATTCTGCCATGTGGGACCTTGTCAAATGTCTTGCTAAAATCCATGTTCACAACATCCACTGCATTACCTTCATCAACCCTTCTTTGTCACTTCCTCAAAGAATTCAGTCAAATTTGTGAGGCGCAACCTTCCTTTAACAAATCCATGCTGACCATCCCTGACTAGTCTGTGCCTTTCCACATGACAGTTAATCCTATCTCTCAGGATTGATTCTACTAATTTGCTCATCACCGATGTAAGACTAACTGGCCTATAATTGTTTGGCATTTCCTTTGATCCCTTTTTAAATAATGGAACTACATTTGCTTTCCTCCGGTACCTCCCCTGTATCTAGTGAAGATTGGAAAATCATCCTCAGAGCATCTGCTA
This sequence comes from Cetorhinus maximus, assembly GCF_964194155.1. NCBI lineage: Eukaryota > Metazoa > Chordata > Chondrichthyes > Lamniformes > Cetorhinidae > Cetorhinus > Cetorhinus maximus. The sequence goes on along the minus strand of NC_135879.1, from coordinate 44,303,000 downwards.
TCTCCTCCCTGACTTCCTTCAGCAGCCTCGGAAACAATCCATCTGGCCCTGGTGACTTATCAACTTTCAAGGATTTCAACCCTTCAAGTACTTCCTCTCTCTTTATGACTGTCTCGCAGTGTTCCTCCTGGACTACTATATCTACATCCTCCCTTTCTTTTGTAAACACGGAGACAAAATATTCATTCAAAACCCTTCCCACAGCCTCTGCATCTACACACAAGTTTCCATCTTCATCTCTGATAGGTCCCACTTTTTCCTTAACCAACCTTTTAGCATTAATGTATTGGTAAAACATCTTTGGGTTATCTTTAACTTTACTTGCTAATCTTTTTTCATGTCCTCTCTTTGATTTCCTTATTTCCTTTTTTACTTCATCCCTGCACTTCCTATATTCGTCTAGGCTATCTGCAGTGCTTAGTTCTTTGTGCCTATCGTACGCTTTCTTTTTCTGTTTGATCCTCCCCTGTATTCCTCTACTCAACCAGGGGGGTCTAGATTTGGCAGTACCACTCTTATTTTTGTAGGGGACATGTCTACTTTGTATAATTAGGATCCCGCTTTTTAGTGCTTCCCACTGGTTTTCCACTGTTTTATCCTCCAGCAGTGCTGTCCAGTCCATCTCAGCCAAGTCCCTTCTCATTTCTGCAAAATTTGCCTTCCCCCAGTTCAAGAATTTTACCCCTGCCTTATCTCTGTCCTTTTCCATGGTAATGCTAAATCTAACTGAATTGTGATCACTGTCCCCGATATGGTCGCCAACTGTCACTTCACCCACTTGCCCTTCTTTGTTCCCCAAGACTAGGTCTAGAATTACATCTCCTCTCATTGGGTTTGTCATTAATTGGTTGGAAATATTTTCCTGGACACACTGCATGAATTTTTCTCCCTCAGTGCCCCTTATATTGTTTGATCCCAGTTGATATTAGGATAGTTGAAGTCTCCTACTTTTATTGCCCTCTTGTTCTTACAAGCAGAAATTTGCCTACATATTTGTTCTTCTATCTCCCTTTCACTATTTGGGGGTCTGTAGTATACCCTCAGTAGTGTGACAGCCCTTTTTTTATTTCTAAACTCAATCCATAAAGCCTCGTTTGTTGACCCATTTAGTATATCATCCCTTCTCACAACTGGAATTGATTCTTTAACCATTAGTGCTACCCACCCCCTCCTTTTTTATCTCCTGCTCTATCGTGTCTGAAGACTCTATAACCAGGGATATTAAGCTGCCAGTTTTGTCCCTCCTTTAGCCAGGTCTCCGTTATAGCAATGACATCCTGCTGCCATGTGTCTACCTGCGCCCTTAACTCATCTACCTTGTTTGTAATACTCCTTGCATTGAAGTATAAACAGTTTAACCCCATCAATTTCCCTTGCTGGACACTTTGTAACCTTTGCTTCTCCTGTAACTCCATGTCTATCACAACGTCCCTAGCTAATGTTCTACCTCCATTTTTCTGATCTGAATCTGACCTATCTGATCCTACTCCTGGGATCCCATCCCCCTGCCACACTAGTTTAAATATTCCCCAACAGAATGAGCAAAAGCTCCCACTCTGCCTGTGTGCAGCCCGTCCAGTTTGTATAGGTCCCATCTTCCCCAGAACTGGTCCCAGTGCCTCAAGAATCTGAATCCCTCCCAGCTACACCATCTCTCCAGCCACGTGTTCATTTGGTCTATCCTCTTATTCCTGCTCTCGCTAGCATGTGGAACTGATAGTAATCCTGAGATTACTACATTTGAGGTCCTGCATTTTAATTTATCTCCTAACTTCCTGTACTGAGCTTGCAGATCCTCATGCCTTAGTTTATCTATGTCGTTGGTACCAGTGTGTACCACGACTACTGGCTGTTTACCTTCCCTCCCCAGAATGTCCTGCAGCCGCTCTGTGACATCCTGGAACCTGGCACCAGAGAGGCAACATACCATCAACCCACCCAGGATTACAGGTATCTCCAGGACATAAAACGTTTCTCGGACTCCTGTTCCCGTCGCATTCTGAGATCCACACTCAGTGCCATGCGCCGCCATATGAACATACTCGACCTCTCCCTCCAGCAGCACCTCCGCACCCTTTTTGAAAGCTGCGTGTGCCCCCAGTTTCATTTTATTCTTCGTCTCATCCGACACCTCAACAAGAAACTTTTTCTCTTTCTCTCAAGTGCTAAGGAACCCAAGCTCCAACAACTCATTGACACCAACACCCATCCAGGACCCTCCACCCCTGCCTGTCCCTCTGTCCCCACCCCATCTTCCAATCCCAGCCCCGGCCGTGTATTCACTATACCCCCTGACCTTCCCCTCTCCGACGCTGAACGTTCAGTGCTCAGCAAAAGACTTAGTTTCATACCCTTATGCCCTCATCTCAATGAATTTCGGGCTCGGCACAATGCTGAACTCTTCTTCCGTCGCCTTTGTCTCCGTGCTCACTTCTTTGGGCAGGAGTCCCATCCCCGTTCAACAGATCCTTTTACCCACCTCCAATATTCTCCCTCCACCTGGACCCCTCCCTCTGGATTCTTACCTTCTCTTGATCTTATCATTGAGAACTATCGGCGTGACATTAGTTGTCTCAATTTCTCTGCTCCTCTCACCCATTCTAACCTGTCTCTCTCTCAACTTACTGCATTCCATTCTCTCAGGTCCAACCATAACATTGTCATCAAACCCGCTGACAACGGTGGTGCTGTTGTTGTCTGGCGCACTGACCTCTACCTCGCGGAGGCTGAGCGTCAACTCGCAGACACTTCCTCCTACCTCTCCCTGGACCATGACCCCACCACTGAACATCAAGCCATTGTTTCCAGGACTGTCACTGACCTCATCTCCTCTGGAGATCTTCCTTCCACAGCTTCCAACCTGATAGTCGCCCAACCTCAGACGGCCCGCTTCTACCTCCTACCCAAAATCCACAAACAGGACTGTCCCGGCAGACCGATCGTGTCAGCCTGATCCTGCCCCACGGAACTCATTTCTCGCTATCTTGACTCCATTCTCTCTCCCCTTGTCCAGTCCCTTCCCACCTACATCCGTGATTCCTCTGACACCTTACATCACATCAACAATTTCCAGTTCCCAGGCCCCAACCGCCTCCTCTTCACCATGGACATCCAATCCCTCTACACCTCCATCTCCCACCGGGATGGTCTGAGGGCTCTCTGCTTCTTCCTCGAACAGAGGCCCGAACAATCCCCATCCACCACTACTCTCCTCCGTCTGGTTGAACTTGTTCTCACACTGAACAATTTCTCCTTTAACTCCTTTCACTTCCTCCAAATAAAATGTGTGGCTATGGGTACCCGCATGGGCCCCAGCTATGCCTGTCTCTTTATGGGATATGTGGAACATTCCTTGTTCCAGTCCTACTCCGGCCCCCTCCCACAACTCTTTCTCCGGTACATCGTGATTACTTCGGTGCTGCTTCATGCTCTCGTCGGGACCTGGAAAAATTTATTAATTTTGCTTCCAATCTCCACCCCTCCATCATTTTCACATGGTCCGTCTCTGATACTTCTCTTCCCTTCCTTGACCTCTCTGTCTCAATTTCTGGTGATAGACTGTCCACCAATATCCATTACAAGCCTACCAACTCCCATAGCTACCTCGACTACAGCTCCTCGCACCCCACTTCCTGTAAGGACTCTATCCCATTCTCTCAGTTCCTTCGCCTCCGTCGCATCTGTTCTGATGATGCTACCTTCAAAAACAGTTCCTGTGACATGTCCTCCTTCTTCCTTAACCGAGGTTTTCCACCCACGGTAGTTGACAGGGCCCTCAACCGTGTCCGGCCTATCTCCCGCGCATCCACCCTCACACCTTCTCCTCCCTCGCAGAAACATGATAGGGTCCCCCTCCTACTCCGGCCCCCTCCCACAACTCTTTCTCCGGTACATCGATGATTACTTCGGTGCTGCTTCATGCTCTCGTCGGGACCTGGAAAAATTTATTAATTTTGCTTCCAATCTCCACCCCTCCATCATTTTCACGTGGTCCATCTCTGATACTTCCCTTCCCTTCCTTGACCTCTCTGTCTCAATTTCTGGTGATAGACTGTCCACCAATATCCATTACAAGCCTACCGACTCCCATAGCTACCTCGACTACAGCTCCTCACACCCCGCTTCCTGTAAGGACTCTATCCCATTCTCTCAGTTCCTTCGCCTCCGTCGCATCTGTTCTGATGATGCTACCTTCAAAAACAGTTCCTCTGACATGTCCTCCTTCTTCCTTAACCGAGGTTTTCCACCCACAGTAGTTGACAGGGCCCTCAACCATGTCCAGCCAATCTCCCGCGCATCCGCCCTCACGCCTTCTCCTCCCTCCCAGAAACATGATAGGGTCCCCCTTGTCCTCACTTATCACCCCACCAGCCTCCGCATTCAAAGGATCATCCTCCGCAATTTCCGCCAACTCCAGCATGATGCCACCACCAAACACATCTTCCCTTCACCCCCCCGGCGGCATTCCGTAGGGATCGTTCCCTCCGTGACACCCTGGTCCACTCCTCCATCACCCCCTACTCCTCAACCCCCTCCTACGGCACCTCCCCATGCGAACGCAGAATATGCAACACCTGCCCCTTCACTTCCTCTCTCCTCACCGTCGAAGGGCCCAAACACTCCTTTCAAGTGAAGCAGCATTTCACTTGCACTTCCCTCAACTTAGTCTACTGCATTCGTTGCTCCCAATGCGGTTTCCTCTACGTTGGAGAGACCAAACGCAGACTGGGTGACTGCTTTGCAGAACACCTTCTATCTGTCCACAAGCATTACCCAGACCTCCCTGTCGCTTGCCATTTTAACACTCCACCCTGCTCTCTTGCCCACATGTCTGTCCTTGGCTTGCTGCATTGTTCCAGTGAAGCTCAACGCAAACTGGAGGAACAGCACCTCATCTTCCGACTAGGCACTTTACAGCCTTCCGGACTGAATATTGAGTTCAACAATTTTAGACCTTGAACTCCCTCCTCCATCCCCACTCCCTTTCCGTTTCTTCCCCCTGCTTTTTGTTTTTTCCAATAATTTATATAGATTTTTCCTTTCCCACCTATTTCCCTTATTTTTAAATGTATTCCACCCATCGTTTATTTCACCCCACCCCCACTAGTGCTACCTTGCTTGTCCTGCTCTCCACTCTTAATTAGCACGTTCTTTTAGATAATATCAGCACCTTCAACACCTCTTTGTTTTTTTGTCTGTGACATCTTTTGGTTATCTCCTCCTATCACCGCTTGCTTGTCCCAACAACAACCACGCCCCCCAACTTAAACCAGCTTATATTTCACCCCTTTCCTATTTTTACTTAGTTCTGTTGAAGGGTCATGAGGACTCGAAACGTCAACTTTGCTCTTCTCCGCCGATGCTGCCAGACCTGCTGAGTTTTTCCAGGTATTTCTGTTTTTGTTTAGGCAACATACCATCCTTGATTTGCGTTTGCGGGCACAGAAGCGTCTGTCTGTGCCCCTAACTATTGAATCCCCGATCACTATAGCCCTGCCATTTGTTTTCCTCCCACCCCTCTGAGCAGCAGAGCCACCCATGGTGCCGTGAGCTTGGCTGTTGCTGCTTTCCCCTGAGAGGCCATCCCCCCAACAGTATCCAAAGCGGTATATCTGTTAGAGAGGGGGATGACCACAGGGGACTCCACTACCTTCCTGAGTCTTTTACTGTTCCTGATGGTCACCCATTCCCTTTCTACCTGTGTAATCTTCACCTGCAGTGTGACCACCTCACTAAACGTGCTATCCACGACCTGCTCTGTATCTCAGATGCTCCACAATGAATCCACCCGCAGCTCCAGCTCCAAAATCCGGTTAGCTAGAAGCTGCATTTGGACACACCTTCCGCACACATGGTCACCAGGGACACTGGAAGCATCCCTCATTTCCCACATCCTGCAGGAGGAGCATATCACGGATCTGAGTTCTCCTGCCATGATGTCCCTCTCGATTAATCTAGCTACTCCCTTAAAAAGATACGCTAGCTCAGGGCCTTATTTATGTTAGCTAGGAACCTTGTTTCTTAACTAATTATACTTGTACAGTACTACTCTATACTTTTTTTTAGCTCCTACCTCAGCATTAAGCAATGAATTACTTTAATAGATTGAAAAAAAAAACTCACCAGGATTTCTTCACCAATCAGCTGCTTTTTTTAAAATCAGCTTTCAGAAGAGTGTCCCTTGCAGGTCTGGTGCACTCCTGAAGGTACTGCCTCTCCCTCTCTTTCTCTTTTTTTTTTGGTTTGAGGAGGAGGGATGGTTGGAAACACTACAGCAATGTAATGTTTGGGGCTATTCCGTTCTTTGACAGTGCGTCCTCCTTGATCCCCTTCTGAATTGGGTTGACTGTGCTGACTTCTCCCAGAATGCTTCTCAGTCACTTCTCACTACCCCCCTTCTTTAGATAAGTGGAAAGCAAAAGACTAGCAAGGACTAACATGGGTCCATTAGAGGTGGAGATAGGAGAACTTATAACAAAGAATAGGGAAATGGTAGAGTAACTAAACAATTACTTTGTGTCTGCCTTCATGGAGGAAGATACAGAAAATCTCCCAGAGATACTAAGGAACCAAAGGACTTGTAACAATGACATACTAAAAGAAATTAGTATTATTAAAGAGGTAGCACTTGAAAAATTAATCGGATTGAAATTTGATAAATCCCCTGGATCAGATGAGCTACATCCCTGAATGTGGAAAGTGGTGGCTATAGAGATAGTGGATGCATTGGTGGTTATCTTTCAAAATTCTGAAGTTTGGAAAGAAGCAAATGTAACCCCACTATTTAAGAAGGGAGGGAGAGAGAAAACTGAGAACTATAGACCTGTTAGTTTGACATCAGTAGTAGGGAAAATGTTAAAATTTATTGTAAAGAATGTGGTAACTAGATACTTGGAAAATATTGATATGATTGGGCAGAGTTAACATGGATTTATGAAAGGGAAATCATGTTTGACAAACCTGTTGGAGTTTTTGGAGAATGTTGTTTGTAGCATAGATAAAGGAGAACCAGTGGATGTGGTGTATTTGGATTTTCAGAAGGTTTTTGATAAGGTCCCACACAGGAGGTTAGTAAACAAAATGAGAACACATGGGAATGGCGGCAATATATTGATTGAGAATTGGTTAACCGACAGAAAACGGAGAGTAGGAATAGACAAGTCCTTTTCAGAATGGCAGGCTAGGGGGTATCGCACGGATCAGTGATGGTGTTCACAATCTATGTAAATGATTTGGATGTGGGGACCAATTGTAATATTTTCAAATTTGCTGATGACACATAACTAGGTGGGAATGTAACTTGTGAGGAGGATGCAAGGAGACTTCAAGGGGATTTGGACAGGCTAAGTGAGTGGGCAAGAACATGGTAGATGGAATATAATGTGAATAAGTGTGAAGTTATTCATTTGATAGAAAAATCAGAAAGCCAAAATATTTCTTAAATGATGAGAAGTTAGGAAGTGTTGATGCCCAAAGGGACCTGGGTATCCTTGTTCATGAGTCACTGAAAGCTAGCATACAGGTGCAGTAAGCAATTTGGAAGGCAAGTGGTATGTTGGCCTTCATCGCAAGGCGATTTGAGTATAGGAATCGAGATGTCAAGCTGCAATTGTATGTAGCCTTGTTGAGACCGAACCTAGAGTATCATGTACAGTTTTGGTCTCCTAAGGAAGGATATACTTGCCATAAAGGGAGTGCAATGGAGGTTCGCCAGACTAATCCCTGGGATGACAGGATTGTTTTATGAGGAAGGATTTAGGAAACTGGGTCTGTATTCTCTAGTGATTTGAAGAATGAGAGGTGATATCATTGAAACTTACAGAATTCTTACAGAGCATGACAGGGTATATGAGGATAGGATGTTTCCCTTGGCTGGTGAGTCTAGAACCAGGGGACATAGTCTCAGAATAAGAGGTAAGCCATTTAAGACTGAGATGAGGAGGAATTTCTTCACTCAGAGGGTGGTGAATCTTTGGAATTCTTGTGGCAGCTCAATCGCTGAACACACTCAAGACAGAAATCGATAGAATTCTGGATACTAATGACAAAGGATATGGGGATAGTAAGGAAAAAGGGCGTAGTGGTAGATGATCAGCCTTATCTGTTTGAATGGTGGAGTAGTCTCAATAGGCTGAATGGCATTCCTACGTTCTGCACAACGTTGTCATCTTATTGAGGCAACATACATCCAACCATGTGCAGGTGGACATGTATCAACTGCGTATGAATGAAGGGTTAGCAGCCTCTTGTGTATTTCCCGCCATATGCACTGCTCAACTGCTAGATGGAGGGGCTCTGTCTGTTTGGCATAATGGTTAATGGGCAGCCAAAGAAGTGCTGAAAATTCCTCCGTGAGCTAGTACACAGGAAGCAGAAAGAGAAGGAAAAATCAGCATTTTTTGAAAAGCCGCTGCTTTACAGGCAGTACTGAGGTTCCCTGAATTCTGACACTGTATCACGACACCCGTTGTCTGTAACATCATAATTCCGCCCTTGTTTTGATGAAGATGCCTATGGCCAGGGAACCATAATAATGAGCCATAACTTCCGATAGAGTGGCAATTGAGTCATATTGAGTCAGATAGCCACTCCGCTCGAAATTACTTACCTGGAAATCCAGGTGATCCTATTTCACCCAATCTTCCGGTTCAGGCTGGGCGAGATCAGTGCAGTGCAGCTCGTTCCCGGGGCCTACAGTCGAGGGCAGTTCAGTCGCAGGTAAGTAAGCTATGCCCTCTTTTATATGGCACGTGCCACAATAAACCAGGTAAGTTTAAAGGCCCAGTCAAGTTTAAGGATCTTTGACAAGCCAGGGAGAAGGTAAGTATACAAGGTAAGTGAGTATTATTTGAGGATCAGGCCAGGCCTGGGATGGGGGCTGGTCAGGAGTTGGGCCTGTTGGTGGTTGGTGGGGAGTCAGTTTGGAGTCGGGAATCTGGCCTGGGATTGGGGTTGGGTGCGGGGGGAGTCGAGAATCAGGCCCGGAGGAGGAGGTCGGGCCTGGGCTTAGGGGGATGTTGGACCTGTCGGCCCCGGGGAGGTAGGATAGTCGGGGGAAGTCCTGTGGGTGTTCAGGGGATGGGGATATTCTGGGGGATGCGGTGGGGGGAGTCCTGTGGTTGGTTAGTAGGGGCGGAGTTGGTGTTGGGGAGTCAGAGTGGGTCAGTGTTATAGTTGCCCAGAAGCTAGAAGTGATTTTAATTCTTCTGGCTGTTTCTGGGTATCTATTGCTGTAACACAGTCGGAACCATCAGAAGTTTGCAATTTAAATCACATTTTCGATGGTTCCCAGTGCAAGCAATTTCCCAAAGGAAGTTTGAACTTCCCGGGCAAATACTGTGCAATCCTCACCTGGGAAGCTCCAAGTGGCGTTTCCCAGTGCATCTTTGGAATACCCCCGAGATACACTGCCCTGGAGCTTGGATTTATGGCCCAGACCTGGAAATATCCATAGCTTGAGCAGAAAGTTCAATTGCATAGCATATTAACGTCCTGATTGGAGCATTGCAACCAAGGGGGAAGAGGAGAGAGGATAATCTAGACATACATTTGTCTTCATCCAAGAATTTTATTTAAAAAATGCTATGAGTGGTATACAGTCAAAAGAATATGTTTTGATCTCATAACCTTCAAATCAAGAACTAAATGCCGTCAGAAAAATAATAACATTGTGTTAATGTTAGGTTGCCTAAAGTGTAAATTGGCCTGTTCTGACCAAGTGCAAAAACTGTATCTCTGTCTGCATAATTTTTATTTACAAATGCTGAGCAATGCATTTTTTTTAAAGCTGTAAACCAATCTTCTGCCAGGTTTGGAGGGTTGGAAGAGAAACAGTAGCTACTGCTGCAGGCAGGCCTAGGGAGGCCTCGAGCAGTTGCAATGGCTGGTGGCTAAGTGCCTTAATTCTGCTGCTTTCAGACACATCAGTCAGCAGGCCTCCATTGATGCCTGACCTGCTATCCCTGACAGATCAACTGGCTTATCTTTATCATTCTCCAGAATTTTGCTGCTGGTCTCTCACAGATACCCCAATCTAAGGGAACTTGTGTGCAAGGACTAAGACCCAATAATTGTGGTTGCTGGCCTACCCTCTGCCAAGCTGCAACCTAGTAGGTCATTCAGCCCATAGGTCTGCTCCGATATTCAAACAGATCATGCTGATCTGCAATTCAACTTCCATTTTCTGGTTTTGGCTCCGTATCCCTTACCTAACAAAAAATTATCTATCCTATTCTTGAATGCTTTGTGAAAATATCTAATTTCATGATTCATATGTTTTCTGAGTAAAACTTGTAGTTTGGGGATTGAAAATTTTAAATGTAAGCTATTAGAAGCGCCTGGTTTGAGAAGCTGGTAAGCAGATCAAAGTATTTGCAACTCAACAGGGGACCTATGTTTATCTAATAAGGTCAGAGTTGGAAGGGGGAAAACAATAAACAATAGGTGGTCCTCTCTTGGTTTTATTATGGAGCCAATGAGTCTGGTAAGATTGCAGTTATCCTCATTAGAGGTATAAACTATTCATGTAATTTTCAAAGCAATTATCTGTATACTTTTCAGATCAAAGGACAGGGTGTGAATTGGAGATAATTAGTTTAAATCTCCATCTGGGACATCCATGGTATGACATGTTGCCATGGGGATAGATTGTAGGGAGATTTTTATTTGGTTTGGGTTTAGCCGTGTGATTTCTCAGAAACAGGCAGTTGAAGTCAGTTAGAGCCAAATGAAGGTGTTCATCCACTTTCAAGAATTCACTTTGATTTTCCTTCATGTTCCTGCTATTCTCTGAGGTATGCCTGGTATACCTCAGGTATTCTCAGTTGGAGCCTGGAAGCAGCTTTGAGACAAGCAGAGAAAGAGAATCTGCCAGGAGATGTAGACAAGTAACAGGGCTATCAAAAATCAAGGGTGTTTTCTGATTTGAAGTCACAAAGCAAGAAGGCAGTGTAGCCCGTGCTTAAGCTGAGGAGGCCACAATCATGATGTGCTTAAAGAGAGTTGGAAGGTCTCCCAGACAGATGCTGGTCGAAGGAAATATCATACCTCAGAGAATAGCAGGAACATGAAGGAGAATCAAAGTGAATTCCTGAAAGTGGAGGAACACCTTCATTTGGTCCCAGGAGAAATCAAGAAAGCCTCAAGATCAGTAAAGTATAGGGGAACACTTGGGTGGAAAAAAATTAGAATGGGAAGTGGTCAGCTGAGATTTTCATGCTTAAAATATAAGAGTTTATGAAATATATGTATTAAGTTAGTAATATTTGCTTTGTTTAACTCATGTACAGTAATTTCTTTGGGACATTCAGCCTACATTCCTAGCATCAAACAGCATGTGTTGTATAAATTTCAGTGCCAGTGTGATGACCATACCTAACCAGCCAATGCTTGCAAAACTCAAAACATGATATGTTCAGGGAAATGCAGAACATCTGGAGGAGGTGAAGAATGTACTAAAATCATCCCAGGAAAGCAATCCAAAACATATCCTCCCAATGATTTTATCCTCAATTTAATTTGGGAGACATCCAATTAATTAACTTTTAATCAATTTTCTCAAAACTCAAAACACAATGTCCAACATTAGATGTGATTCTGCAATTGGACAACATTTACTAAATAATCCTCAGTGTGCTAAGAATTACGCTGACACCAATTTAAGATTGTCAGTTGGGCTTGCAGTGTGGCACATTTGCGTGTACTGGAAGCTACACATATTAATACACCGAGCCCTGTTCTTTGCAGACTATGCGTCTTGTAGATGGTACACACTGCTGTCACGGTGCGTCGGTGGTGCAGGGGGTGAATGTTTGTGGAAGGGAGCTAATCAAATGGGCTGCTTTGTCCTGGATGGTGTGAAGCTTCTTGAATGTTGTTGGAACTGTACTCATCAAGGCAAGTGGAGAGTATTGTATCACGCTCCTGACCTGTGCCTTGTAGGTGGTGGACAGGTTCTGGGGAGTCAGGAGGTGAGTTACTTGCCGCAGGATTCCGAGCCTCTGACCTGCTTATGTAGCTACTGTATTTATATGGCAAGTCCAGTTCAGTGAAGAGTGCAGAAGGGCATGCCAGGAGCAACACCAAGCAAACCTAAAAATGAGGTGTCCTGGTGAAAGTACAACACGGGACGACTTGGGTGCCAAACAGCATAAGCAGCAAGCGATTGAAAGAGCCAAGTGATTCCGCAACCAACGGATCAGATTTAAGTTCTGCAATCCTGCTACATCCAGTCGTGAATGGTAGTGGACAATTAAGCAACTCACTGGAGGAGAAGGCTCCACAAATACCCCATCCAAGCACATCAGTGCAAAATGTAATGCTAAAGCACTCGTAGCAGTCCTCAGCCAGAAGTACCAACTGGATGGTCCATCTCGGACACCTCCTGAGGTCCCCAGCGTCACAGATGCCAGTCTTTAGCCAATTCGATTCACTCCATGTGATACCAAGAACTGACTGAAAGCACTGGATACTGCAAAGGCTATGGGCCTTGACAATAATCCAGCAATAGTGCACCTGAACTTTCCATGCCCCTAGCCAAGCTGTTCCACTACAGCTACAACACTGGCATCTACCCGGCAATGTGGAAAATTGCCCAGGTACGTCCTGTACACAAAATGCTGGACAAATCCAACCCGGCCAATTACCGCCCCATCAGTCTACTCTCTGTCATCAATTAAGTGATGGAAGGGGTCATCAACAGTGCTATCAAGCGGCACTTGCTTAGCAATAACCTGCTCACTGACACCCAGTTTGGGTTCCACCAGGGCCAATCAGCTCCTGACCTCATTACAGCCTTGGTTAAAACATGGACAAAAGAGCTGAACTCCAGGGGTGAGGTAAGTGACTGCCCTTGAGCCCTGACAAATTTTGGAGTCAATGAGAATCTGTGGGAAAACTCTCTGCTGGTTGGAGTCATACCTAGTACAAAGTAAGATGGTTGTGGTTGTTGGAGGTCAATCATCTCAGTTCCTGGAATCACTGCAGGAGTTCCTCATCGTAGTGTTCTAGGCCCAACAATCTTCAGCTGCTTCATCAATGACCTTCCTTCCATCATAAGGTCAGAAGCGGGGATGTTCGCTGATAATTGTACATTGTTCAGCACCATTCGCAACTCCTCAAATACTGAAGCAGTCCATGTCCAAATGCAGCAAGACCTGGACAATATCCAGGCTTGGGCTGACAAGTGGCAAGTAACATTCACACCACACAAGTGTCAGGCAATGATGATGATCTCCAACAAGAGAACATCTAATCCTCGCCCTTTGACATTTAATGGCATTACCGTCACTGAATCCCCCACTATCCACATCTTGGAGATTACCATTGATCAGCAACTGAACTGGACTAGCCATATAAATACAGTGGCTACAAAAGCAGGTCAAAGGCTTGGAATCCTGTGGCAAGTAACTCACCTCCTGACTCCCCAGAACCTGTCCACCACCTACAAGGCACAGGTCAGGAGCGTTATACAATACTCTCCACTTGCCTTGATGAGTACAGCTCCAACACCATTCAAGAAGCTTGACACCATCCTTGACAAAGCAGCCCATTTGATTGGCTCCCTTCCATAAACATTCCCCCCCTGCACCACCAACGCACCGTGACAGCAGTGTGTACCATCTACAAGACGCACTGCAGGAACTCACCAAGGCTCCTTAGACAGCACCTTCCAAGCCCATGACCGCTACTATCTAGAAGTACAAGGGCAGCAGATAGATGGGAATGCCGCCACCTGGAAGTTCCCCTCCAAGTCACTCCCCATCCTGACTTGGAAACATATCATCGTTCCTTCACTGTCGCTGGGTCAAAATCCTGGAACTTCCTCCCTAACAGCATTGTGAGTGTACCTACACCACATGGACTGCAGCGGTTCAAGAAGGCAGTTCACCACCACCTCAAGTGCAATTAACGACCGTTAATAAACACTGGCCTAGCCAGCGATGCCTACATCCTGTGAATGAATAATAAAAAAAATACATTGCGCCTGTTTCAGCTAAACAAAAGAAGGGACAGCCATTTGCTGATTCATTCCTCAGGACAATGCCTTGGCCAATCAGGGTCAAGCTGCCTGGTTTAAATTTCAAACAATACTTGGCAGTTTACTGTCAGTCACCATCAATTGGTGCATTTTCCATGACAACGCCTCGACCAATCAGAGTTCACTTTCCAACTAATCAGCACTGTCTTCATACATTATAAGTCCATAAGATGTAGGAGCAGAAGTAGGCCATTCAGCCCATCGAGTCTGCTCTGCCATTCAATGAGATCATGGCTTCTCTGATAATCCTCAACTCCACTTTCCTGCCTTTTACCCATAGTCCTTAATTCCCGTACTGATGAAAAATCTGTCTATTCTCAACCTTAAATATGCTTAACAACTCAGCCTCTACAGCCGTCAGCGGTAAAGAATTCCACAGGTTTACCACCCTCTGAGAGAAGAAATTCCACCTTATCTCTGTCTTAAATGGGCGACCCCTTACTCTGAGGTTATGTCCACTGGTCCTAGACTCTCCCAGAAGGGAACAAAGCCTCTCAGCATCCACCCTGTTAAACCCCCTAAGAATCTTATATCTTTCAATAAGGTCGCCTCTCATTCTTCTAAACTGCAATGAGTACAGGCCCGACCTACTCAACCTCTCCTCATAAGAAAATCCCTCCAGACCCTGGATCAACCCAGTAAACCTTCTCTCGACTGCCTCTAATGCCATTATATCTTTCCTTAGATAAGGGGACCAAAACTGTTCACGGTATTCGAGGCATGGTCTAACTAGTACCTTGTATTGTTTTAGCAAGACTTCCCTATTTTTATACTCCATTCCCTTTGAAATAAAGGCCAACATTCTATTTGCCTTACCTATTACCTGCTGAACTTGTATGCTAGCTCTTTGTGATTCATGCACGAGGACCCCCAAATCCCTCTGTGCCGCAGCTTTCTACAATCTTTCTCCATTTAAATAATATTCAGCTCCTCTATTCCTCCTGCCAAAGTGCATAACCTCACATTTTCCCACATTATATTCCATCTGCCAAGTTTTTGCCCACTCACTTAACCTGCCTATATCCCTCTGTAGACTCTTTGCGTCACCCTCACCACTTGCCTCCCCACCTATTTTTGTGTCATCCACAAACTTGGCGATAGTACATTCACTTGCCTCATCCAAGTCATTAATATATATTGTAAATAATTGTGGCCCCAGCACTGATCCCTGTGGCACTCCACTTGTTAGAGGTTGCCATCCTAAAAATGCCCCCTTATCCCAACTCTCTGTCTCCCATTAGTTAGCCAATCCTCTATCCATGTGAATATACTACCCCCAACACCATGGGCTCTTATCTTTTTAAGTAGCCTTATGTGCTGTACCTTATGGAATGCCTTTTGGAAATCCAAATATATTACATCTACTAGTTTCCCTATATCTACCCCATTTGATACCACCTCAAAGAATTCTAATAAATTTGTCAGGGGCGATTTTCCCATCAAG
Source organism: Cetorhinus maximus (assembly GCF_964194155.1). Taxonomy (NCBI): domain Eukaryota; kingdom Metazoa; phylum Chordata; class Chondrichthyes; order Lamniformes; family Cetorhinidae; genus Cetorhinus; species Cetorhinus maximus. Next base: position 44,287,518 of record NC_135879.1, on the reverse strand, counting down.
CTGACTCTGCTTGATTATATTATGCATTTCTAAGTGCTCTGCTATTACACCCTTTATAATCAACTGTAACATTTTCGTTATGACGCATGTTAAGCTAACTGGCCTATAGTTACCTGTTTTTTGTCTCCCTCCCTTTTTGAATAAGGGTGTTACATTGGCAGTTTTCCAATCCTTTGGGACTTATCCAGAATCTAAGGATTCCTGGAAGATTACCACCAATGCATCCGCTATCTCTGTAGCTACTTCCTTTAATATCCTAAGATACAACCCATCAGGTCTAGGGGACTATCAGCCACTAGCCCCATCAGTTTACCTAGTACTTTTTCTCTAGTGACAATTATTGTATTTATTTCCACCACCCCTTTTGCCCCTTGATTATTTAGTATTTTTGGAATACTATTAGTGTCTTGTACCATGAAGACTGAAGCAAAGTATTTATTCAATTCCTCTACCATTGCCTGGTTCCCCATTATTATTTCCCCAGCCTCATTCTCTAAGGGGCCAATGTTCACTTTGGCCTCTCTCTTCCTTTATATATATTTAAAGAAGCTCTTACTGTCAATTTTTATATCACTTGCTAGTTTACCCTCAATGTTTATTTTCTCCCTCATTTTTTTTTTGGTCATCTTTTGTTGGTTTTTAAAACTTTCCCAATTCTCTGGCTTACCACTAATCTGTGCCACAATATATGTTTTTCCTTTCAAGTTTATACTATCTTTAACTTCCTTGATTAACTATGGTTGGTTTACCCCCTTCCTAATATCCTTTTTCCTCACTGGGATATATCTTTGTTGTGAGTCATTAACTGTTTTCTTAACTGTCTGCCATTGTCTTTTCTGCTAAACTCCTTTCGCAGTCCACTCCAGCCAACTCTGCCCTCATTTCTTTGTAATTACCATTATTTAAGTTTAGCACAGTTGTTTCCGACCCAAGTTTCTCACTCTCAAACTGAATGCTAAATTCTACCATGTTATGGTCACTGTTTCCTAGGGGATCATTTACTCAGAGATCATTTATTAAACCTGCCTCATTACACATTACCAGATCCAAAATAGCCTGATCCCTGGTTGGATCCACAACATATTGTTCTAGGAAACTGTCCCGAATACACTTTATGAATTCTTGCTCGTGGCTTCCTCTGCCAATTTGATTTAGATTAAAGATTTAGATTAAAGATTAAAGTCACCCATGATTAATGTACTGTCTTTTTTACACGCCCCCATTATCTCCTGACATATTCTCTGTCCTACATTATAGTTACTGTTAAGACTACTCCCACCAGTGTCTTATTCCCCTTGTTATTTCTTACCTCCGCCCACATGGATTCTACATCCTCCGATCCAAGATCTCATAAGTTGTTGTTTTCCCCTTATATTGATATCCTTGTGAAGTTTTCTGATGGAGTGCAAGACAAAAAGCTTCAATATGTCTCTTAATGCTCAATACTCAAGTTCCTTTATTTCTTAAAGGCTGCTGGATTACTACCTTGCCAGGCATTTATGTAAGCCATTTTCTTCAGTTTTAAACTCCTTCCTGCATTATATATTAACTGTGGTTGCTTCACTGTACAAGTGAACTTTTACTCCTCAATGGTATGTCTTGGTCTTATGCTGTATGAAATCTTTGAATTTCCCCCACTGTTTTTCTGTAAGGCTACAAGTTAACATCTCACACCTTACACTGTAATTTCTCTTTTGACTTGCCTGATGAAAGCAGTTGTGATGTAAACAGGATCTAATGGAGCATCTACTTGGGCCAATGCGCATATTAATGCAGTATCACTGGAAGGGATAGTTTGAATTCAGGATGTGTCATTTTCAGTATGTAAAATATCCCAGAGAGAGAGAACAGCTGTGATCACCATTAATTTTTTTTGCTTTTCCAGCACTCTTAATATCAGTGAAAGAGTACAACCAAAGTATTTTGAAGGGAACAGCGAGTACAACATCCCCAGATTACCATGTAGCAGTAATAGAACCTGCCTCTAACCAGTACAGATGATGACTTTTAGCATTAAAAAAAAATCAGCGAAGGCAGTTTTATGATTTTCCCAAGAATTGTTGTCTGAAATGTGGCAGCCTTCCATCTCTTAAGACGATGGTTTGTGCCGTGGTGGTCAACTCTGTGTTAAGCATCACCTGATGTAGTTCATGAGGCCCACTGTGACATGGCAGTCTCTTCTTCTGCACTTGATGGAGAGACAGACAGTGGACTGAGAAGGTGCACGATCCACTGGCCTCTGTATTTTCTGGGCCCTCTTCTTGGCCAGCTGAGCTTTTCATTTCTACTCAGTTCTTCCAATTCCCTTCCAAGCAGTCAGCCTCCAGAGGTCATGGCTGTCTACAACCGTCTCCCAATAGTTGGTGTCAATATCCACCATCTTCATATCTCACATACAGGTGTCCTGGTATGGACACCCAGGAGGTTGTAACCCAGCAGCCAAATCACTGTACCGAAGGTCTTTGGGTATACGGCCATCATCTACTTGATGAACATGGCTGAGCCAGCATGAACGTTGTTGACTTGGTAATGAGTGTATGCTGATGGAATTAGCACACTCCAGGACCTCCGAATTGGGGACCTTGTCCTGCCAAGAGATATCGAGGATATGCCTGAGACAGCAAAGGTGGAAACTGTTCAACCTTTTCTCCTGCCTAGAATTTTTTGTCTAGTCTCTCTACTGTAAAGGACTGCACTGAGGATGCAGGCTTGTTGGACTCATAGTTTGGCCTTCTCAGTCAGGTTGCTGTTGCTCCACACTCTCTTAGTCAGCTTATACATAACAGCTGCAGCTTTTGTGATGCAAGTTTAAATTTCAGCATCAAATGACAGATTGCTGGTGATTGTGGAGCCTAGATATGTGAAGCTATCAACAGCCTCCAATGTCACATTATAAATGTTAATAGATGGTGATATGGCAACATCCTGAACCATGGCATTTGTCTTCCTGATACTGATGGCCAAAAGAAACTCCTTTCAGGCAGCCACGAGCAAGAATTCATAAAGTGTATTCGGGACAGTTTCCTAGAACAATATGTTGTGGATCCTACAGAAGGAGACCAACCATTTGCCACTGCAGGTGTTCCTCAGTATGGAGGGGGTGGGGGTGGGTAAAAGTCATACATAAAAGCATAGCATACTGTAATTTTTAATAAACTCACATTACTGCAGTGAATGATATCTATGACTGAATTTGGCATTGCTGCTCCAAATTCTAATTTCCATTTTTTCACATCCCCATGAACAACTTTGTAACAATAATTGCTGTAGTGCTGAGTGTCATGATAATGAAGGAAAAACACTGAATTCCGTCCGGAAATAATGGACTTTAAAAATAAGACCTGAGTTTTTAAAAAAGCACACAAGCCACTGGCTGGAATGCTGCAGAGTGACTCCCTAAGAGGTAATGGAACCCCATCCTGTTGCCAGACAAGGTACTTCTAAAGACATCCAGAAACTAATTGCTCCCTCTGGTAGAGACAGTGGGAGATAATGGGTGATGAGTATCATCTCATCAAGAAATCCTGTGAGCAATGCCCAGACAGATTTGTGAATTTGCTTCCCATTTGAAATATACAAAGAAAGGGTTAAAAGTGAGCTGAAAAGCTGCCCAATTGTCTGTTGGTGGGTGTTCTGAGAGAGAGCAAGTGCTGGAAGTTTGACTCAGAATTAACAGCCACACACAGTATCCCTGCAAATCGCCATTTTGTAGGTATCCCGATCCCTCTCCCTCCCTTCTGAATTCAATGCTACTGGAACCCTGAAACTGACTATTCATCTACCGGAATCAACTCTACTGAAACCTCGAATCACAATGGTCGCAGCGCTCAAACATCTACTCCTTATGAGGCAAGGATTTTTTTTTTTCACTTCAAGCTAAATTCTTACTTTTAACCTGTATGACTGTATATGCATGTGTTTTATCTTTTCTTGCCTTTAGTAGTTAATAAACTTACTCTTACCTTTAACTCAAAAAAGTCTGATCAAATTGGCTCCTTCAAAACCAGAATGATTGGATCTGGGAAAAAGGTATCCACGAAAGGGATCCTTTTTAGATTAAATCTTGTTGTGACCAACAGGAGGAGGGTAGCAGAATAAAGACAGGGAGCCATCCCTCCTCACCTGGGGCATAACAATTTGGGGGTATCCCAGCCAGACAGTGACAAATTGAGGGGTCTCGCCTGGATCAAAAAGCTTTGGGGAACCTCACTTGGGGGTGGGTCATAACATAACAGTGATAAAGGGAATGGGAATTTATTCTAGATTCTAGAACTCAGTACAGTGAGGGGCAGCATCAAACAATAACTTAAATTTATATAGCAGAGGGAGTTTTACCAGGCAAGGGGAGGTGGGTTTGCATACAGGGAGTTAAATCCCCTGAAATTGGCGGTGGGTCAGCATCCTGACATCATCCCGCTCTCTTCCAGGATTGTGCAGCATGGAACTGAAAGTGAGAGGGAACCCCCTTAGATCTGTGGGTATGTTATTAAGGTAATTAAAAAGCCAATTAATAACTTTTTAGACCTTGATTGTGGATTTCCCAGCCAGCGGAACAGTTTCCCAACCTGTCAGCAACTCACCAGTGTCACTGAGGCAAGTGAAAAGTGGGAAGATCTGCTTCAATAAAACTGACAAGGCAGGAAAACGTTGATCAGTTACACTGAAGGGCTCCAGCCATAGCCATGGACAAACTGCTGTTTGAAGTATTTCTTCTCTCAGGGAGTGGTTTCACTGTTTGACAGGCGATTGCCAACTTCTTGGAAGGCAGTTCACCTGTTTTGCGCTTAACTCACCTTCAGTCGTACTTTCCTCCTGCTAGCCTTCATCATGGCATGGGAGCAGCTTTAGCAGCTTTGCATTTCATCTCTGCTGAGGGGAAAAAGCAGAGGCCTCACCACTGCCAGCAGCTCACAGCAGAAGCAACGCGAGTAGCAGTACCAGACGCCTTCTCCTCAACCACATGCCATGGGATGGACACTGAGATCCAGCTGGAAGGGGGAGAGACTCCAGCATAGGGTATACAGACACAGGATCAGCTCCCTCGACATGTCTGACCACAATGCCTTAGGAGGCTTACGCTTTCACAGCAGGGTTTTGCCAACATTTACAGTCTTCTGGAATAAGGACCAGGTGGGCTTGCATTGCCAGTTGCTGACAAGGTGCCTGTCATTAGGGGCCAATCCCCACCTCCACCAAACCCCATCCCTCAACCCCTTGTGTCTATCTCTCACCAAGTTGTGTGCTTTCTTTTCCTGTAAGGAGAGAAAGCAGAGAGATGTGTGTTTATAATAGCTTGTGCTGAGAGGAAGGAAGGACAACACTTGTGGAAGGTGACTGTGAGGCATGGATGCAAGACCGCAATAGGCAGAGGGAGAGTGTGAGTATTGGCTGTTCATATGAGGTGCCTGGAGAGATAGGAATGAGTGGAGCTTCTCGCTGTGTTGACCTGAGGTGTGCTTGCAGGAGAATGTTGGGAAGGTCGGATTGGGGGATTTGGCACCTGAAAGTGTTATGCCACTCACCTTTCCTGCCTTCTGAAGTCCTAGATCCTCCTGGGATACCACTGTCTCCAAGTTGGAGGGAGCACACTTCTGCTGCTAACTTCCTCAGCCACTTGCATCCACACCTGCTTGGTTGGAGAGATTGTCCTCTTCCTCCCATCGTTGGGAGAGCGTATCTCACTGCAGCCTCTCAGATCCCACAGCAGGATATCCAGATAAAAGCGAGAGATACTGGAGGCAGCTTTTCCAGGTCTTCTCTCCATTTTTGGAGTTGATGTAGTCTCAAAAATCCAAGTGGTGGTGTGCCCTTGATGCTGTGGACCCTTTAATTTGAAATTCTTCCCCTGACAGGATGGATTCATCATCCCACCAACCCTCTCTGATTGGTCTGACAATCCGAGGTGGGATGCTAATCCAGTAGCTGAGTTAAAGAGCCATGGTAGGTCCTGACCCAAAATTGGCTGGGCAGAAGATTCTGACCATGGGCCAGAACTTTACATCCCATGGGCGGGCACGTGCCCGACCCAAATGGACATGAAATAATGCGAGACAACGTCGGGCGAGCAGCCTAACATTCGGCACTCACGCGATATTTCGCTTGGCAGCATGCATGGCAGTCAGAAGCGTGCCTGTCGACAATTAAGCGGGCAAATAAGCCCATTAATAATGCAATTAACAGCGATTTCATGTGGCCCACCAACACTTACGGTTGGCGGACAGACCATTCTCCGAGGTGACATTCAAACCTTTGCTCAAACCTTGATCCAGGGTGAGATGAAATCTGCGTGGGGAAATAAAATAAAAAGAGATATAGAGTCATAAAGGTTTACAGCACAGAAAAAAGGCCATTCGGCCCATCTAATCTGCACCGGTCAAATAGGGACCTAACTATTCTAATCCCATTTTCCAGCACTAGGCCCATAGCCTTGTATGCCATGATATTGCAAGGGCACATCCAAATACTTCTTCAATGTTATGAGGGTATCTGCCTCTACCACCCTTTCAGGCAGAGAGTTCCAGATTCCCACCACCATCTGGGCGAAAAAATTCTCCCTCACATCCCCTCTAAACCTCCTGCCCCTTACCTTAAATCTATGCCCCCTGGTTATTGATCCCTCCACTAAGGGGAAAAGTTCCTTCCTCATAATAAAAGCCCCTCATAATTTTATACACCTCAATCATGTCTCCCCTCAATCTCTTCTGCTCCAGGAAAATAGCTCCAGGAAAATAACCCCAGTCTATCCAATTTCTCCTCGTAAATAAAACTCTCCAGCCCAGGCAACATCCTGGTAAATCTCCTCTGTACTCTCTCTAGTTGGCTAACCAGCATTTTATACAGTTAAATATGAACCACCTGAAACTCTGGCAGCAGTAGGATACAAACCCACGTCTCCATCAAGGCTGGAGCCTAAATCCAGTGCCTTAGACCACTCGGCCACACTACCACAGAATCACAGAATCACAGTGCAGAAGAGGCCCTTCGGCCCATCGAGTCTGCACCGACACGAGAGAAACACCTGACCTACCTACCTAATCCCATTTACCAGCACTTGGCCCATAGCCTTGAATGTTATGATGTGCCAAGTGCTCATCCAGGTACTTATTAAAGGGTGTGAGGCAACCTGCCTCCACCACCCTCTCAGGCAGCACATTCCAGACTGTCACCACCCTCTGGGTAAAAAAGTTTTTCCTCACATCTTCCCTAAACCTCCTGCCCCTCACCTTGAACTTGTGCCCCCTTGTGACTGACCCTTCAACTAAGGGGAACAGCTGCTCCCTATCCACCCTGTCCATACCCCTCATAATCTTGTACACCTCGATCAGGTCGCCCCTCAGTCTTCTCTGCTCCAACGAAAACAACCCAAGTCTATCCAACCTCTCTTCATAACTTAAATGTTTCATCCCAGGCAACATGCTGGTGAATCTCCTCTGCACCCCCTCCAGTGCAGCTTATATAGACCAATTGAGCCAACTGCCTGGCCCTGTGCTGTGGAGTCAATGGAACAGAGACAAATGTAGTTGAAACACTATTTACTATCCAGGCTGAAGTAAATGTTCTTCATCATATCCTGTGGATCACCTTAGTGGAAATGTGCACTCCCAGGCCCAAAGAGCATCAGCCCACAGGAAACAAAGCTGTGAGATATCTGAGGACTGTTTTTTAATGAGATATGCTTTCAGGTGCTTGATTGTGCTGCATGGATGTTTGCAGCTTTTTTGTCATTTCCTTTAGTCTTTGGAGGTCTGCAGCTCCCTGGGGCAGCTGTCTGCCTTCAGGGAGCTCATTAGAAACGCTTATCTGCATCCTCAGTTAGGTCGGCGACCACCCTCTTCCTGCCCCCACCCCAGCAGCGCTGAGCATTTCAAGCGCATGTTTCACGCTGGCTGGCCATTAATTGGGAGTCAGAGGTCGATCACGGCCGAAGGTCCATTTCCTGTCCACTTCTAGGCCTGCCAATCGCGCACATCCGACGAAACAAAAAATTCAGGCCATTGCCTTTAATGTATATAAATGCCCCAAGGTGCTTCACAGGAGAATTATCAGATAAAATAAATTGATACTGAGGCAAAAAACAAGACATTAGGATAGGTGACCAAAAGTTTGATCAAAGAGGGTAGGTTTGAAGAAGTGTCTTTAAGGAAGATAGCAAGACAGAGAAGTTTAGGCAGGGAATTTCAGAAGCCTGCTATAAGGTAAATGTTGAATTAATTTTGTAGAGGAGCAGCTTTGTTCCACCGGGACTGACAAAAATAATCGTGCCCCCTGGCCATTATCAGCTCACCCACCCTACACCCCACCCTGCACAGACAATTTACCTTACTAATGGATGCCTCGGCCCAATCTTCAGGCTTCAATCTGTAAGCTTCTTCAGTCCAACTGCCTGTTTAGCACCCTATAGCTCACTTGTCAAATGGAAATAAGGCTGGATCCTCAAAGTGCCAAAGCGGAATGGGTGGCTGAGCAGCGCATTGCACCGGTGGGAACTCAAAAACCAAACTCTACCCAACATGTGATGTGCTGAGAGGGGCCTTTGACTTTCCATATGGAGCCAGGAGTTTAAGAGTGCTTCTTTTTCCTGATCTTGAAACCTCCAACTGAGTGCTGGTGATCTTTGGTCCTGTTTAGCCCTCATCTGCCACTCAATATTCTGCTCTAATCCACCACCAGCTGTTTCCATTTCCCACTGGTTTCAGGCAGGTAACTGACCAGTGGCATGCAAATGATGAAGGGGAGTTAAAATTTTCCAGCTCCAGACTAAGGTAGGAAAAAAGGAGTGGAGTGGTAATCCTACTACGATTGTCACGGCACAGAAGTTCTGGCCCAGTAGTTTGATTTTCATTGTACAAAATTTGAGGCTGTATTGTCACCGAAACAAAATAAAATGAACTTTCATAGAAATCGATGGTATTTATGGGTGCTGCAATTGTGCCTAGAGGGGTGGAAATTCACCTGCTTTCACAGCCGGTGGGTACCAGAAGGACTGGAGTACAACATCTCCCTCCAGAATGAAATTTTAATTGTATTTCTTGAGGTTCAATTAAATTTTGGGGGGAGTTTATTGCACTTTATTAGCGATGCAAGTAAATTTAGAAACAGCTCCCTTGGCAAAAGCCCTGTTGTTTCAATTTATTAGGGGTGTCCCTTTAACTCTCAATCATTGTTAACAAAAAAGATTCACCTGGGCCCATCTTCGCCATGTGCCCCACCGTGAGGCCCCAAAGCCAGCCCAAAGTTGAGCCTCAATCTGAACAATTTTTGCTTGAGCAGCCAGGGCCTGTTGTATCTACACAGGGCATTAATGTATTTAAAAATGACAAATGTTAGGCTGCCCCAGTAGCAGACTGAAGGGAAGCCTGTGGAGGTGAGTTTGAATGAGAAATAGGGGAAGGGGGGAAGATCACAATGCCTGTGGAGTCGGTGGAACACCCCTGCCCATCTTGGCTTTGCATTTGCAAATTGGTATTTTTCACTCAAGCCACTTTCAGTTCTCATTGCCCTTTGCATCCATTAGAGAGGAAAAGATATTTTACTGACTAAAATGCTTCAATGGTTGTTTTTGACTTTTCATTTTGGCTCAGCTGAGGTTTGGCCATGTTGTTATTAATCTTTGAAATTGACTCATGCACCTCTGTTTCGATATTCCCCTTCATATGTAGCAGTCTGACTGCACTCAGTTTGAATTATGATGCTTTGAAGACTGCAGTAAGATTATAATGGATTAAACCATTTCTCAAACGTTATATCTTATGGGATCAAACCACCTCTCAATCTGTTCCATGCTCGCAATGGCTGATAACTCAGAAAGAATCATAAAATATTTATTTTGTTAGAAAGCCTTCCCCACACTTTGAGATGATTCAACACAAGGGACATTTGGTTCTGTTCTTCTAAGTAGTTTGTACAGTTCAGCAGTCACAGACTTGGCATATTTACTGCATTCTGAATTGCAGTGCAACATGAAAGCCATGTTCCTTTAATTTCCTGTTCTGGCAATTATTCTGCTTTACAAAGCATTTTAGTTGGAGCCATATATGAGGTGATGTTCTGGTATTCTTCCTCTTTTTACTGACTGTTTAATGTCTTAAAGAACGCAAGAGCCCAGAAAACTTGCAATGATAGTCTATCTGGTCCATTAATCTTATTTACTCCATGGATAAAGTGCAATGTTTTCTATCATAGACTGTACTGCCAACTCATTTTAACTTCCATGGAAAGTTCTGCACAGATTCTCAATAACATCCCAAATTCCAAAGATAAATCAACCAAAATTCCTGAATATTTACCTAACCATAACATGCTGCATCGTTGATCAATTGTCTTCCTTGACATGATAAAGTGGTCAGTTTATATTGACCACTTTATCGTCTTCTACACAAAACTCCATCATATCTGACTTCCTTTTCCTTATGACCCTCAATGCCTTAATCAAATATTCATTCAGTCTTGTAAGGTGATAATTGACATTAATTAACTGGTAACAATGATATAAAAAAAATCAGTGGCACTAATGTTTGAAGTTGTACTGCCAATTCTATCAGTGTGGGCATTGCACAGCTCAAAGCTAGAATTATGGAATGTTATAGCCCAGAAACAGACCATTATGCCCATCAATGGAGAGAGAAACAGTGTTAAAACTTTGAGTCCATATGAGTTATGTAGACTTGAAATATTAACTATTTTTCTTTCTCCACATAAGCTGCCAGACCTGAGTTTTTATTTCAGATTTCCAGCATCCGCATTATTTTGCTTTTACATTATGCCCGTTAAGTCTGTGCCATGTTTTCATCTCCATAAAATAAGTCCAGCGATAATTGCCTGCTTATCCCCTGCATGTTTTCAATTTGTAGGCATGATACAAGCAATTTTGAGACAATTAAAGCCATTTGGTTAGAGTTAAGAAATAACAATGGGACTCATTGTATTGAAAGTTTGGTATAGTGCATGAAACAGCTGAACAGAAAACAGAAAGAAAGAGAAATGCAGACAAATTGCAGAAAACTAGTAATGGATCATTCTAATTATATAAACAGAGTCTGAGGTAAAGGTAAAATACATGCCAAAAAAAGGAACTTTTATTACACTAAATGAGGACTCTTGGGATTGAGGGTAGCATGGACTAAGGATTGGTTAATGGACAGAAAACTGAAAGTAGGAAAACTCGGGTTGGCAGGCTGTAACCAACAGGGTACCGCAAGGATCAGGACTTGGCTTCAGTTATTTACAACCTATATCAATGACTCAGATGAGGGACTAGGTGTAACCTATCCAAGTTTGCTGACAATACAAAATTAGGTAGAAAAGTAAGCAGTGAGAAGGATGCAAAGAAGCAAGGGATATGGACAGTTTGGTTGAAAAGGAAAGAACATGGCAGATGTAATACAATGTAGTGAAGTGTGAAGTTACCTGCTTTGAAAGGATTTTTTTTACAAAGCAGAATATTTTTTGCATGATGAGAGACTGGGAAATATTTTCATTCAGAGGAACCTGGGTGTCCTTGTATATGAATCACAGAAAGTTAACATGCAGGTGCAGCAAGCAATTAGGAAGGCAAATGATATGTTAGCTTTGTTACAGAGGGATTACAGTTTAAGTATACTTTGTCTCCTGTGCAGTGGTTACTCTAGCAATACCATCATGGACAGATGCATCTGTCACAGATTGATGAGGATAAGATCACATAAGTTTTTCTTAGTTTTTTTATCACCTGCCGCAGTCTGGCCGATATGTCCTCCTGTCCTCCGGTCAGGACTGGTTGTTACCGAGCTAAGATTGGTGATGGATATTGAAGTCCCCACCTAGAGTACGTTTTGTGTCTTTGCTACTCTCAGTGCTTATTTCATATGTGGTTCAACATGGAGGAGTACTGATTCATCAGCTGAGGGAGGGCACCAGGTGATAATCGGCAGGAGGTTTCCTTGCTTATGTTTAACCTGATGCCATGAGAGTTTATGTTATCAGGAGTTGATGTTAAAAATTCCAAGGCCACTCCCTCCTAACTTTATACCACTGCGCTACCATCTGCTGGTGGAAAAGGACATACCCAGGGATGGTGATGGTGGTATTAGGGATGTTGGCATGATTCTGTGAATTTGACTATGTATGACTGTTGTTTGACTGGTCTCTGGGACAGCTCTCCCAACTTTGTCACAATTTCCTGATGTTCATGGGAATGACTTGCAGGATCGACTGGGCTCCGTGTGCCTTTGTCATGTCCGAATCCAATGCCTAGGTCAAAGTCGAGTGATCTGTTCAGTTTTCTTCTTATAGTACTTTTCCATAATGGTTTGATATAACTCAGTGGCTTGCTATTCTATTTCAGAGTGTAGATTAGATTTAATGGGCATTAAATTGGCAAATGAGTAAGGAGACCATAGGGCTGAATTTTATGTGTCCCCGGTGGGCGTGTTTCCCATGGGGGGGCATATGAAATGGGGTGGTCGCCCATCCCACCTCCTTCCTGACGACCCCTGAGGCCTTTTTCCTTTTGTCCTCTTGCTAAGTCTGAAAGAGAACACAAAAGTATATTCAGGGTCATCTGCCTCTACATTTGCTACATTCTCTTGCCCTTTTGCTGTGGTACACATACATGACACCTTTCTGTTGGCATTGGTCTTAATAGTTAATTTTGTTGATGAGTGACAAACACAAGCAAAGTGGTTGGGTTTTCCACACATTTGCACTTTGCCAGTAGCAGTTTGGTAAGCATTGTTTGGACACATTGCAACTCTGTGAGACAGCTGTGCTGCTTTTCAAGCGGCTTCCTGGCACATAAGCAATGAACATTCTTCACAGGAATTGAAATTGGAGGTGTGTTTTGGCAGCCTCAACTTCAGTAGCTCTGGACTTGGAAAGCTACAGTGACCTTGCTGGCTCCAGCAACTCCAACAACGTTCTGTCTTTCTCCAGTGCTTTTCAGTTTAGTTGGCTGGAGAGACAGCCTTCAACTATTTGGGTTTTGATTTCCCTTTTGACATGTTCAGAATCCCCAAAATCACATTTGGATGCTAGTTGCCTCAACTGTACGCAATGCTGGTCAATTGTCTCATTTGCTTCTTGCTTTGTGCATCTGAAGATGATTGCCCCATAAGCTGTGTTTTTCTTGGGTGTAAAAAAGAGTGTAGCTGAGTCATAGTCATTTTGCTCAGTGTAAGTGCTTGAAAAATGTCTTCTAATTCTTCATTGCCATTTTGGAAAAGGCCTTTTTCCTTTTGTCCCCTGTGATGGCAAAACCTGCCATGGCCTCTTTGAAACACCACAGTCACTCAGCCACTGTGGGAATACAGAGGATACTCCAAATGTACTGCAAAAGGTGGCAGATTGGGCAGAGACAATGGCATTTTCATCAGCAATAGTGATGAAACTTGTCTGTAAAACTTTCCTGCCTTTTTGGTCCAAGCTTGTGTACCTTTAACACAGCCTGAGTGTTTCCCTAAGTTCACAGCTTGAAATGCTATCTGAAATCTAAACTGCTGTTTTCACTGCAGAGAATAGACAAAACCCTCCAAAAAGACTCATACCTTCTTATTTTGCATTCTTCTCATTGTAAGTGTAAGGTTCTTGGGACTAGAAATAGCCAGAGAGACCTAGAATTAAAAGTGCATGAGCATCAATAGCTCCTTTATTAAACAGCTCCTCCATTCTCTTCGCAGACTTGCAGACTCCCTCTGCTGATACAATTCTGTGTGGCAACTTTAAGTGAACAATGTGTACAATATTGCACTTTTCATAACGCTAAAAACTACACCAACTGTCTAGCCTTTGTCCCTATGTTCACTGCAACGCATGTTCCCTGGTCCCCAATAAAACCATTACTCTCTCATCCTAGTATGTCTTTCATTGCCGCTCCAAAGATGAAAACTTGAAAGGACATGGTGGAAAACTGGTTCACAAACCAGTACCAGACCTAGCTGGATGACATAAAGCACTATCAGGTCCTGATCTCAACTGCTAAATGTGATCACTACTCCAGGATCATCCTTGAATGCAAAGATTTCCTTTGGCTTTTTCTTCTACACAAACCATCATATTGCCTGGATGAGTGCAGCTTCTACAACAATCAAGAGGGTCAACACCCTCCAGGACAAAGCAGCCGGCTTGATTGGCACCTCACCCGCCACCACCGATACACAGTGTCAGTGGTGTGTCCCATCTACAAGAAGCACTGCAGCAACTCACCAAGGCTGCTTCAAAAGCACTTTCCAAACCCAAGACCTCTACCACTAAGAAGGACATGGGCAGCAGATGGATGGGAACACCACCACCTCCAAGTTCCCCTCCAAGCCACACACCATCCTGACTTGGAACTATATCACCATTCCTTTGCTGTCACTGGGTCAAAATCCTAGCACTCGCTCCCAAACAGCACTATGGATGTACCTATACCACATGGACTGCACCATTACCTTCTCAAGGGCAATTAAGGATGGGCACTAAATGCTGGCCTAGCCAGTGAAGCCCGCATCCCGTGAAATAATAAAACTTTTTAAAATTATCATAAAGTGCCCCTCTCCTGCCTTCCCCACCCTTACCTGCAATTCTAAGGTGCCAGCCTCAGTGACTGTGACAAAGATAAATTATCCATGCCATCTTTGAGGCAGGCAGCTGCCTTGGACTTCTCTGGATTTGGCATCACAGGTATTGCAACTGCACATGTGCAGAAAGTGCACCCTCTTTAAAAGATCTCCTCTTAGCTGCCTCCACTCTAGGCTGAAAAGCCCAAATCTATGTAATCTTTTCTCATAGTTCAGACCCTCGACACCAGGAATCAGCTTTTTGTGTCCCTTCTCTGGCTTAAATGTCTCTTTTATCTTTTGGCAAGCAAAACTGGATGCAATATTTGAGCTACTATCTGATCAGAATAATAAAATGTTTGACCATTCTGTTCTCTGACCTATATTCTGCTGTTTTGATCTATAGTTTAACATACTTTACATTTTGTTGATTGCTTTTCTGCTTGATTGAAAATGTTTAATTATAAATCTGCCCAGGCTTGACCCATAGCAACGTAAATATTATTCATAAAGGGTGCATGTCATCTTTTTTTCTTCCTATTTACACTTTACCTTTTTCTACATTAAACTTAATGTGTTATTATTCTATCCATTTATATATTTTGACCAATTCATTCGGTTACTTTTGAACTGCATTCTTCAACTACACAGTCCCTCCTGGTTTGGTATCATCTGCCAATGTGGCCATTTTCTGAATCCAGATTGCTCATCTAAATTAGAGACTGCTATGTTTCGAGCACTGAGCCTTGGGGTACACACTTACTTTGACAATCCTCTTCAAAGCAATATGCATTATCTTCTATCCATCAGCTGGCTTCTTTGCCATTCCTCAGCTTTAAGCTAATTAGCAGCCTTTCATGTGGAACTTTGACGAACACCTTTTTAAAGTTGAAGTACACCATGTCACTGTAAGGATACCGTAGTTCACTTGGGTTACAATATCATCAAAGAAGTTCAGGAAGTTGATAACACCGAATTTTCCCCTTCTGAAACTGCATTTCTTTCATTTATTCATTCAGAGAATAGGGCCATCACTGGCAAGACCAGGAATTACTATCTCTCCCTAATTGCCTATGAGAAGGTGATGCTTGCTGAAGATGAGTGGCTTTCAAGGCAATTTCAAGGAGCAGTTAAAAGTCAACTATGTTGCTGTGGGTCTGCAGTCATATGTAGGCCAGACTGGGCAATAACACTAGGTTTCCTACTCTCACGGGCAAAGTTTATGTATTTTCTTTCATTGCCCATGATCAGCATCTTTGTATGTAAGAGATGAGTGTTTCCTTATCCTCAGCACAAGTGTCTCAATTAAACAATTCCAACAGCAAACTTTTTGTGAATTTTAAAATAAAGAAGGCTATTTATTATCACACACTTACCCCAAATTTAACTTGTTTCACTTGCTGGTTTCATTCACGATTTCACACACACAAAGATTACATATAGATGAAGATAATATTTTTTTTGAAAAATATACTTTATTCATAAAATATCTGGAAGAACATTACAAAACATTTCAAAATCACCATCACAAAAGTACAATCAGATTCAACTTTTACACATGGATCACGAGGTGCATCAATACAATCAATGAATATTACAATCATTTCAATATGGTCAATGCAGACAATCAGATAATGGTATTGGAGTTATCAACATATATCATGTTGCACTCTGAGGTGCTTCAATACAATTATAATACAACTATTATTCAATGCATACATTCATTTTGAGCTGTACGGCCCAAGGGCTCTAAACAATTCCTAGCACCTCGGTGCACTATGACAGAAAGGTCTTAGACAGCGACCTTTCCCCATTGCGCCTTTGCGGTGGCTGCCCCAAGCTTTAGTGCATCCCTCAGCACGTAGTCCTGGTCCTTGGAATGTGCCAGTCTGCAACACTCGGTCGGGGATAACTCTTTGCGCTGGAAGACCAACAAGTTTCAGGCAGACCAAAGAGCGTCTTTCACCGAGTTGATGATCCTCCAGCTGCAGTTGATGTTTGTCTCGGTGTGTGTCCCTGGGAACAGCCCGTAGAGCACAGAGTCCTGTGTCACAGAACTGCTCGGGATGAACCTCGACAGAAACCACTACATCTCTCTCCAGACCTTCTTTGCAAAGGCACAATCCACAAGGAGGTGAACAACAGTCTCGTCCCCACCACAGCCACCTCAAGGGCAACATGCAGAGGGGGTGAGACTCCTTGCGTGTTGGAAGGATCTGACGGGGAGGGCCTTTCTCACCACCAGCCAAGCTACATCTTGGTGCTTGTTGGAAAGTTCTGGCGATGAGGCATTCTGCCAAATGACTTTGACAGTCTGCTCGGGGAACCATCCCACAGGATCCACCCTCTCTTTTTCCCGCAGGGCCTCTAAGACGTTACATGCCGACCACTGCCTGATGGAGTTGTGGTCAAAGGTGTTTCTCTGCATAAATTTTTCCACGAGGGACAGGTGGTATGGCACGGTCCAACTACTTGGAGCGTTCTGCGGCAGCGTGGCCAGACCCATCCTTCGCAACACCAGAGACAGGTAGAACCTCAGCACGTAGTGACACTTGGTGTTTGCGTACCGAGGGTCTACGCACAGCTTGATGCAGCCGCACACAAAGGTGGCCATCAGTATAAGGGCGATGTTGGGCACGTTTTTTCCCCCCTTATCTAGAGGCTTGTACATCGCGTCCCTGCGGACACGATCCATTTTTGACCTGCAGATAAAGCAAAAGATGGCTTGGGTGATCGCCATCACGCAGGAGTCTGGAATGGGCCAGAGCTGCGACACGTACAGCAACAGCGAGAGTGCCTCACACCTGATGACCAGATTCTTACCCACAATGGAGAGGGAGCGTTGCTCCCACATGCCCAGTTTTCTTTGCACCATAGACACTCGCTCCTTCCAGTTTCTAATGCATGCCCATCTATTGTTACAGCTTATAATTGTCCTAGCCTCACTCACACAGGAACCTGGTGCTGTTACAGTTTTCTCTATCTGTTGTATCCCCTTTTTAAAAATATCTCCAGTTATGCATTATCTGGTGAATGTTCATTTACAAGTTTTCAGGAACTTTAACATCAATAAGTATATCATTCTCAGTGCATTTAGCTGTTGAGGGGAGTTCAAACTCCACGCTGATTTCTGGGGAGGAGTCAGATTTCACAAGCCTGTGGCCTGTTCAAATCTTGTTGTATGTAAATTACTCTGATTGCTTTGTTGTGTTGCCTGTAGGGCTCTTAGCCCTTTCATGGGTGCTGCCACAAACCAGGTGTCTGATCATTTAGGTTCTGATCCATTGATGGTTTGTATTTCTGGGGCAATGTGTTGGATGTATTGTCTTTGAACCCCTGTGATGTGTCTGGGTTCTGCCCCCACATCCTCAGTGAATTGAACTGCTGGGTTTAGGTGGATTTAAGGTTTGAACCTGATCCTATGATGGTTTAGTGAATAATTCCTTATTAGCTGCACCTGTGCTTCCCTTGTGGCTTTCACAAGTGTGATGCATCTTAAGGCGGATCAACTTCCCTTTTTCTGTTACTTTGAGGATGGGTTTGGCCCCAATCTGTCCCATATCCTTCGGCACACTATTGCCCACAGGTGCTGGCCAGCTTCTGCTGCACTGCCCTGTGGCACTTTGGGTGAGGTGGCAACCTCATTATCTGTTTACTGATTTTATGTTTAAACCTGGGAAGAAGGTATCTGCTAATCAGATCTCTGATTCAGCCACTTCTTTGTTTTTAAATTCTATAAGGCCTTGCCCTGGCCTACTGGCCTGGTTTTGGCCTCTTTAAACTCTATTCTTCAGCTTCTATGTGCTCCATCCTGACCTCGTTTACCTCAGTTGGCTCTCTTCTCACCTCCGAAAACTCCTACAACTTTCCTTCTATTTCTCTAATCATTATTGGATCTATCACCCCTGTAGGATGTTAGGAACTTCCTCAGCTTTCTGCAGCTGAACAGACTTTTGCTGGTTGCCTTCTGTTTCCCCAGTCTTCATGTACTGCTTTTGACCCTCTGGGCCAGAACCTGGTACCCCAGCCAAGTCATTTCCTAACAATAGGTCTACTCCCTGCACAGGCAAGCTTGAACAACCCCGCCGATCACTACACTGGCGACACACTTACTCTCCAGTGAATTTTCACTAGGGGAACCTATAAACATGTGCCAGTAAGCCCTTTAACTAGCAGTGTGGTGTTTGTCCTAACATACGGACATACGAATTAGGAGCAGGAGTAGGCCACTCGGCCCCTCGAGCCTGTTCCGCCATTCAATAAGATCATGGCTGATCTGATGGTAACTTCAACCTGACATTCCTGCCTACCCCCAATAACCTTTCACCCCCCTGTTAATCAAGAATCAATCCACCTCTGCCTTAAAATATTTAAAGATTCTGCTGCCTTTTGAGGAAGAGGGTTCCAAAAGCTCAAGGCCCCCTGAGAGAAAGAAAATCTCCTCTTTATCTTAAATGAGCGACCCCTTATTTTTAACCAGTGACCCCTAGTTCTAGATTCTCCCACAAGTGGAAACATCCTCTCCACATCTACCCTGTCAAGACCCCTCAGGATCTTAAAGGTTTCAATAAAGTCACCTGTTACTCTTCTAAACTCCAGCGGATACAAGCCTAACCTGTCCAATCTTTCCTCATGAGATAACCCGCCCATTCCAGGTATTAGTCTAGTAAACCTTCTCTGAATTGCTTCTCAGGCATTTACAACTTTCTTTAAATAAGGAGACCAGTACTGTACACAATATTCCAGATGTGGTCTCACCAGTGCCCTGTACACCAAAACATAACCTCCTTACTTTTGTAATCAATTCCCCTCGCAATAAATTATAACATTCTATTAGCTTTCCTAATTACTTGCTGTACCTGCATACTAACCTTTTGTGATTCATGCACTTGGCCACCCTGCTCCCTCTAAATCTCAGAGCTCTGCAATCTCTCATCATTTAGATAATCAACTTTTTTTTAATTCTTCCTGTCAAAATGAACAATTTCACATTTGCCCATATTATACTCCATTTACCAGATCTTTGCTCACTCACTTAACCTATCTATATCCCTTTGTAGCCTTCCTATGTCCTCATCACAATTTACTTTACTACCTATCTTTGTGTCATCAGTAAATTTAGCCACCATTTCTTCAGTCCCTTCATCCAAGTCATTTATATAAATTGTAAAAAGTTGAGGCCCCAGCACTGATCCCTGTGGCACACCACTCATCACACCCTGCCAACCAGAAAATGACCCATTTTTTCCAAATCTCTGCTTCCTGTTAGCTAGCCAATCTTCTATGCATGCCAATATGTTACCTCCCTGAGTTTTTACTTTCCGCAATAACCTTTGATGTGGCACTTTATCAAATGCCTTCTGGAAATCTTAGTACAGTACATCCACTGGTTCCACTTTATCCCCAGCACTTGTGACTCCTTCAAAGAACCAATAAATTGGTTAAGCATGATTTCCCTTTTGTAAAACCATGTTGACTCTGCTTGATTGTCTTGAATTTTTCGAAGTGTCTTGCTATAACATCTTTAATAACAACTTCTAACATTTTCCCTATGATAGATGTTAGGCTAACTGGCCTGTAGTTTCCTGCTTTCTGTCTCCCTTCCTTTTTGAGTAAAGGAGTTATATTTGCTATTTTCCAATTTAATGGAACCTTCCCCGAATCTAAGGAACTTTGGAAAATTTAAAACAGTGCATCAATTATCTCACTAGCCACTTCTTTCAAGACCTTAGGGTGAAGCCCATTTGGACCTGGAAATTTGTCAGCCCGCAGCTCCAACAATTTGCTCAATACCATTTTCCTGGTGATTGTAATTTTCCCAAGTTCGTCCCTCCCTTTTCCTGATTTACAGCTATTTCCGGGATGTTACTTGTGTCCTCTACAGTGAAGACTGAAACAAAATACCTGTTCAATTCATCCACCATCTCCCTGCTTTCCATTATTAATTCCCCAGATGCACTTTTTTTAGGACCAACGGTCACTTTGTTAACTCATTTCTTATTTAAATATCTATAGAAACTCTTACTATCCGCCTTTATATTACTAGCCAGCTTTCTCTCATACCCTAATTTCTCCCTCCTTTTTAATCTTTTTGTTATTCTTTGCTGTTCTTTAGATTCTTTCCGATCTGACCTGCCACCAGTCTTTGAGTAATTATATGCTTTTTCTTTAAGATTGATACTGTATTTAACTTTTTCAGTTAACCATGGATAGTGGGCCCTCACTTTGGAATTTTTCTTTCTCATTGGAATGTACTTATTCTGTGTATTCTGAAGTGTCTCTTTAAGTGTCTGCCACTGAACCTCTATTGACCTATCCCTTAACCTCATTTGCCAGTTCACTTTTGCTAGCTGCGCTTTCATGCCTCATAATTGCCCTTATTTAAGTTTAAAATACTAGTCTTGGATGCACTCGTTTCTCCCTCAAAATGAATAAAAGTATTTAATTTGATCGCAGCTACCTAGGGGTTCCTTCACTATCAGGTTATCAATTAATCCTCTCTAGTTGCTCAACACTAGGTCTAGTATAGCTTGCTCTCTGGTTGGCTCCAGAACGTGCTGTCTAAGAAACTATCCTGAAAACATTCTGTGAATTCCTCATCTATGCTACCTTTGACCAACTGGTTTTTCTAGTTTATATGTAGATTAACTATAATTTCAGCATCACCTCTTTTTTTTGTAAAACAAACTATTCCTTAGGAACCATGCCCAAGTATTCTGCCTTCACACACAGGTCCTGTTTTCATGCAGCATCTCAGCAGCCTTCACGACAAGCAGTGTTTTTACACCCTGTATCTCTAAAAATTTCTGTTCTTGAAGCTTGTTATAAAGAATGGGTCATTTTCCCTTTATGCAAGAAGCCTTGGTAGGCATTCTGTCCTACCCCTGCCCCATTTATAAGGGTTTGGTACTTTCAAGACTTATAGTCAGGGTTCTGACCGCAGGTCCCCTTTTGGCCCTTTGATGAACCAACAGTTATCTTTGATCTATCCAGGCTTTCCGCGCTGGAAACACACAGGGCAGGTTCTGGCTGGTTTACTTTACAGGTTCTTTTTACAGTTGGGGATTTATCCCTGTCTTCCCTACTATAGAACAACAAAGAACAAAGAAAAGTACAGCACAGGAACAGGCCCTTCGGCCCTCCAAGCCTGCGCCAATCATATTGCCTGTCAAACTAAAACATTTTGCACTTCCGGAGTCCGTATCCCTCTATTCCCATCCTATTCATGTATTTGTCAAGCTGCCTCTTAAACACCACTATCGTACCTGCTTCCACCACCTCCTCTGGCAGCGAATTCCAGACACTCACTACCCTCTGCGTAAAAAACTTGCCCCGCACATCTCCTCTAAAGTTTTCTCCTCTCACCTTAAATCTATGTCCCCTAGTAATTGACTCTTCCATCCTGGGAAAAAGATTCTGACTATCTACTCTGTCCATGCCACTCATAATTTTGTAAACTTCTAACAAGTCGCCCCTCAATTTCCGTCACTCTAGTGAGAACAATCCGAGTTTCTCCAACCCTCTCCTCATAGCTAATAACCTCCAGACCAGGCAGCATCCTGGTAAACCTCCTCTGCACCCTCTCCAATGCCTCCATATCCTTCTGGTAATGTGGTGACCAGAATTGCACACAATATTCCAAGTGTGGCCTAACCAAGGTTCTATACAGCTGCAGCATGACTTCCCAGCTTTTATACTCAATACCCCTGCCGATGAAGGTTTCATTGTTCCTTCTACCTCCTTCTTAGCTCTCCTTTGCCTTTGGAGTTACTAGATTCAAATTTGTTTTTGTTTAGAGTCTAAATGCTCCTCCTTTTTAAACCACTTAATATTTTCTCTCTCACTGTGTTTATATCATACAATATTTCACATTCCTCTTTCTTAACTATAATTTCTGCATCACTTTTTTTTGTAAAGCAATCTATTCCTTAGGAACCAGGTCCAAGTATTCTGCCTTCACACACAAGTTCCCTCTTTGGCCAATAATTGACTTTAATTATCCTCTGACTCTTTATGCACTTATAAAATATTTTTGGGGCTCTTCCTAGCCCAAGATTTTCCAGTCATTGGGCAGGCTCGGCGGGGCCAATTAACGGCCAGCCAGCGTGAAACGTGTACTGTAGCGCTCAGCGCTGCAGGGGTGGAGGCGGGAGGAGCGCGAGTGCTGCAGTTCGCGCATACGTGCAGTAATAGTTCCCTGAGGCACAGAGCTGCCTCAGGGATCTGAAGATTTTTATCAATAAAAATTAAGATTTTTAAAATAATGAAAACATGTCCACTCATGTGACTCCTCTGTCACATGTGCAGCGACATGTAAAATATGAGTGCAGAAAGTCTTCTTTTAAATCACTGGTCGAAACCTCATCCTGCCAGTGGATGAGGTTTCGCCAAAAATGCAAAGGCCACTTGGCCTTTTCGCCCACCCACCAACCGAACCTTTGGACGGTGCAGCGAAAACTTCCTGTCAATTAGTTGCTTAATAGACAGCTTAATTGTTGGCAGGTGCGCTGCCAACTCCCACTCTTGCCCGCCAACCGAAATATTGTGCGAGTGCGCGATGATGTCGGGACGCTCGCCTGTCATTTTACACTCGTTCAGGTCGGGCACATGTCCGCCCGACAAGCCAAAAATTCTGCACCGAGATATTACTTCTCAATATTTTCTCATCCGCTCTCTTTGCTTTCCTGATTTGCTTTTCAATTTTTATCCTACATTTCCTATACCCCGCTAGGCTCTATGCAGCATTAAGCTTTCGTTATCTGACATAAAGTGCCAAGATTTTCATTGGAAGATGGAGGAAGGAAAGGAGACAGAAGGGGCAGTAAATTAGTGCTGTCCAGTGTTGTGACAGTTTCCCAACGTAGTTCTGGTACACAGCGATTTTGGAATTGAGTCAGGATGAGAGATCTGGCCACCCGCCGAAATATGGCAGTTGATCAATTGATAATATATTGATCCACAGCTTGTGCACAATGGCACTGAATGGTTCCCCATCTGGAAACCAGGCTGATTGACAGTCTTGGCCTCCAGTCAGACAGGGAGCAGTATGGTGGAGGACACAGGATAAGTAGGTACATACGCCTTACGTAACAATCCAGTGTAGGGGGTGGGGAGACGAGGGCTATCTGGTGGGCATTTCTGGAGTCATAGAGACCCATGTTGGGGAGTTGGGGGAGGTGCTGATTGGCTGATTCCAGAGAGGGGTCTGTGCAATCCTGTCTGGGCCCCTGGATCACATTAGGGGTGTTAGTAGTCAGAGGCCAGGCTTGGGAGGCTGTCGGAGGCATTAGGAGTTGGTCGGTGTGGGGATTGAAGGTCTCGGGAGGGTATTGAAGAGTATAAAGATGGTCGGAGGCCTAGGGGGGTTTTCAGGGAGGAAGATCAAAAGTCCTGAGGGGAAGGTCTTAGTCCTAGGGGAAGGAATTAGAAGTTTGTGAGGTGGCAGTGGGGGTGAAGGCCTGTTAGGGATAGGAAACCTGACAGGTCAGGGAGATGTCATAGGCATTGTGGGGCATGTTGGAGGCCTAGCTATGCCCAGTTTTACAAGGCTTCCCAAGCAGACATGCTGAATCCAGCTGGTAAGTGAAAAGTCATTCAACTCCTGGGCCTGCAGGCCTTTCCGGTGTTCAGCTCAGGAAACCTGGCTGTACATAGTTACATTTCAAATCTTGAATAACAACGTGGCTTACAGCCTCATTATCATATTCAAAGATCCAACTGTGGCTTCCTTGGAGCAAATTGGTCAACTTGCCCAGCGTCCAGTCTCCATTAAAGCTGGAAATGGGTAGGTTGGAGGTGGGATTCAGGGTTTTAACACTTTAACCTCACACCCAAACATGCCCATTTTTTAAATTAAAATTTGCTCCATGGAATAATTATGATAAGAGACTAAGGAAACTGAGGCCGTTTTTATTAGAACAAGGATACTAAGAAAAGGTCAGCTAAAGCTGTTTAAAATTAGGAGGGGCTGTTTGGTGAGTTAGTGACAAGAGGGTGTAAATTTGACTCACCATGAAGACAGAATCGTGAATGGAGCCAGAGGCGAGGCTGCTACAGTTACAGCTCAGAATACCAGACTTGAAAAAATCAAACAGTGAAATCACAGGAAAGTTGATTGGCTGGTGGGTATTGCTGCTGAGGGTCCGAATCTAAACAAATGTTAAAAATATTAACTATTAATAACAAGTAGCAAGTGAGTAGCTGATGAGTCATATTTTAAGTAAAGTTTAGTACCATCAGTAAGGTGTATTAAAAATTATTATTGAAACAGAGTAGAAATAAATCGGTTTTATCGGAGGTACTGCAGGGATGAATGCTTGGGCCCCATTTATTCACAATTTATATCAATGATTTGGATGAGGGAACCAAATGTAATATTTCCAAGTTTGATGATGACACAAAACTAGCTGCGAATGTGAGTGATGAGGAGGATGTTAAGAGGCTTCAATGAAATTTAGACAGGTTGAGTGAGTGGGCAAATACATGACAGGTGCAGTATAAAATGGATAAGTGTGAAGTTGTCCACATCGGTAGGAAAATCAGACTGGCAGAGTATTATTTAAATGGTGATAGATTGGGAAATGTTGATGTACAAAGGGACCTGGGTGTCCTTGTACACCAATCACTGAAAGCCATCATGCAGGAGCAGCAAGCAATGAGGAAGGCAAATGGTATGTTGGCCTTCATTGCGAAAGGACTTGAGTACAGGAGTAAGGATGTCTAACTACAGCTGCGCATGGCCTTGATGAGACCACACCTGGAGTATTGTGTGCAGTTTTGATCTCCTTACCTAAGAAAGGATATACTTGCCATAGAGGGAGTACAGCAAAGGTTCATCAGACTGATTCCTGGGATGGCAGGATTGTCGTATGAGGAGAGATTGGGTCAACTAGGCCTGTATTCACTGGAGTTTAGAAGAATGAGAGGGGATCTCATTGTAACGTATAAAATTCTGACAGGGCTGGACAGACTGGATGCAGGGATGGGGGGCCTAGAACAAGGGGTCACAATCTCAGGATACCGGGTAGACCATTTAGGACTGAGATGACAAGAAATTTCTTCGCTCAGAGGGTGGTGAACCTGTGGGATTCTCTACCACAGATTGCTGTGGAGGCCAAATCACTGAATATATTTCAGAAGGAAATAGATTTCTAGACTCTAAAGGCATCAGGGGTATGGGAAGAGAGTGGGAGTATAGTGTTGAGATAGAGGATCAGCCATGATCATATTGAACGGCAGAGCAGGTTCGAAGGGTCATCCTAGGGTCTTAAAAGAAGTGTCCAGTGAGATAGTTGATGCATTGGTTTTAATTTTCCAAAACTCCCTAGATTCGGGTTTGATCACATTAGATTGGAAGATAGCAAATTTAACTCCTTTCGTCAAAAAGGGAGGGAGATAGAAAGCAGGAAACCACAGGCCAGTTAGCTTAACATCTGTCATAGGGAAAATGTTATGCTATTATTAAAGAAGTTATAGCAGGACATTTGGATAAGCTCAATGTTATAAGGCAGAGTCAACATGGTTTTGTGAAAGGGAAATCGTGTTTAACCAATTTATTGGAGTTCTTTGAGGAAGTAACATGTGCTGGGATGAAGAGGAACCGGTGGATGTACTATACTTAGATTTCCAGACGATATTTGATAAAGTGCCACATCAAAGGTTATTGTGGAAAATAAAAGCTCATGGTATAGGGGGTAACATATTGGCATGGATAGAAGATTGGCTGGCTAACAGGAAGCAGAGAGTAGGCATAAATTGATCTTTTTCAGGTTGGCACGAGTGGTGTCCCACAGGGATCAATACTGGGACCACAACTGTTTACAGTTTAAATAAATGATTTGGATGAAGGGATTGAAGGGATTGTTGCCAAATTTGCTGATGACACAAAGATAGGTAGGAAAGTGAGTTGTGAAGAGGACATAAGGAGACTACAAAAAATATAGAAAGGTTACGTGAGTGGGCAAAGTTCTGGCAAATGGAGCATAATGTGGGAAAATGTGAAATTGTCCATTTTGGCAGGAAGAATAAAAGGGAGGCATATTATCTAAATGGTGAGAGATTGCAGAGCTCTGAGATTCAGAGGGATCTGGGTGTCCTAGTGCATGAATTACAAAAGGCTAGAATGCAAGTACAATAAGTAATTAGGAAAGCTAATAGAATGTTTTCATTTATTGTGAGGGGAATTGAATACACAAGTAGGGAGGTTATGCTTCAGTTGTGCAGGGCACTAGTGAGACCACATTTGGAGTACTGTGTACAGTATTGGTCACCTTATTTAAGGAAAGATGTAAATGCATTGGAAGCAGTTCTGTGAAGGTTTACCAGACTAACACCTAGAGTAGGTGCGTTGCCTTATGAGGAAAGGTTGGACAGACTAGGCTTGTATCGGCTGGAGTTTAGAAGAGTAAGAGGTGGCTTGATTGAAATGTAAGAGATCCTGAGATACTGAGGTGTCTTGACAGGGTGGATGTGGAGAGGATGTTTCCTCTTGTGCAAAAATCTAGAACTAAGGGTCACTGTTTAAAAATAAGGGGTCACCTATTTAAAACAGAGATGAGGCAAAATGCTTTCACTCAGAGGGTCGTGAGTCTTTGGAACTCTCTTCCTGAAAAGGTGGTGGATGCAGAGTCTTTGAATATTTTTAAGACAGAGCTGAATAGAATTTTGGGAAGCAAGGGGGTGATAGGTTGTCAGGGACAGGTGAGATGCAGATTTCAGACTACTGTCAGATAAGCCATGATCTTATTAAATGGCAGAGCAGGCTCGAGGGGCTGAATAGCCTACTCATGTTCCTTGTTTGTATGTTTATATGACCTACTCCTGCTCCTATTTCCTATATTTCTATGTATTAAGCACTAGTAGGGTTTATCACTTTTAGTAAAGTTTATTAATAGCCGTAAGCTTTATTAGTAGTGGTATTATTACCTGTAGTAAGGTTTATTAGCAGTAGAAAAGTTATTCATTAATAAATAAAGGAAAGGCAGGGCTGCTCCAACCTCCAGTGTGCACATTCTGTGCTATGTGGGAACTCCAGAACAATTCCAGTGTCCTGGACAATCATTTGTGCATCAATTGCAGCATCCTGAGCTCTGGGTTTTGGAGCTGACATCACTGTGGTGCATCTGTGAGGTAGAGATCTTCATGGATAACACATTTATAGATGTGGTCATCCCGCAGCTTAAGAGTATGCAAAGAGAGAGGGAATGAGTGACCACCAGGTAGTCAAAAAGGAACAGGAATCCTACATTCCACACTCCAAGTAGAATTCTGTTCTGAATACTGATGAGATGATCGTTCATTTGGGAGTGTAGACAGAGACACATCAATGCCAAACTAACTTGGCAGGGGTGTGGGAACCAGGAGGTAATATCAGAGAGGATTTACAAAGGTACACGGAATACTGGGAGAGATAAATAGCACTATAATAGGGAATAGTGAGTTAATAAGTGGGGTCAGAGTAAGGGAAAAAGTAATTAAGTCTAAATTAGTGTTACTGTTCATGCATGTGGATGCATGGAGAGTGGCAAATAAGATTGGTGAGGCTAGAAGTGCAGATTGCCATGTGGAAATATGATGTTGTGGCTATAAAAGAGACCTAGCTCAAAGATGGGTAGGATTGGCTGTTAAATCTCCTGGATATAAGATGTTCAGAAAGATAGGGAAGGAAGAGCAGGTGGGCATGCGGTGGAGGGGTGTGAGGGTGAACGTGGCATTATTGGTTAAGGAGAGCATCATAGTGTTGGAGAAAGGGGATATCCCAGAGGAGTCAAGGGCAGGATTGATTTGGCTAGAGCTAAGGAACAAAAAACGTGCAATTACATTGCTCAGTGTAGTCTATAGGCCACCAACTAGAGGGAAAGATATTGAGGACCAGATTTGCAGAGAAATTATGAAGAGGTCCAAGAATTATAGAGCAGTTATAATAGGGTACTTTAATTACCCGAACATAAGCTGGGTTAATAGTAGTGTAAAGGGCAGAGAGGGGAAAGAGTTCCTAGAGTGTGTTCAGAAAAATTTTCTACAGCAGTATGTGTCCAGTCCAATGAGAAAGAAGCACTGCTAGACATGGTTCTTGGGGATGAGGTGGGTAAAATGGATCAAGTGTCATTGGAGAACATTTAAAGGACAGTGATCATTGTATCATAAGGTTTAGGTTGGCTGTGGAAGAGGACAAAGAACAATGCAGAGTAAGAATAATTAACTGGGGGAAAACTGACTTCAATGGGTTAAAAATGGATCTCGATCGGATAAATTAGAGTCAAATGTTGGCAGGAGAAACAGTAGCTGAACAATTGGCTATCTTCAATGAAGCGATAGATTGGGCGCATTCAAGGTATATTCCCTCAAAAGAGAAACATAAAGCTAACAAATCCAGAACTCCTTGGATGATAAAAGAGATGATAAAGGAGATCGAAATTAAAATAAAGAAGAAAAAGTGCACTAATGACAGATGTCAGATAAAAAATACAATTGAGAACTAGGCTGAATATAGAATGTACAAAAGGGTGGTGAAAAAGCAAATATGAGAAGCAAAGAGGGAGTATGAAAAGTCTCTGGCAGCCAACATAAAAGGGAACCCCAAAGTCTTCCATAGGCATATAAATAGTAAAAGGGTGGTAAAGGAGGAGTGGGGCTGACTAGGGACCAAAAAGGGGATTTCAGTATGGAGGCAGAGGGCATAGCTGAGGTTTTAAATGAAAACTTTGCATCTGTCTTTACCAAGAAAAAAGACACTACTCAGGATATGGTGAAAGAGGAAGTATTTCAGGCACTAGAAGGGTTTAAAATTGATAAGGAAGGAGATATTGTAACGGTTATCTATACTTAAGATGATAAGGCACTTAGACTGGATGAGATGCATCCACGAATGCTGAGGGAAGTGAGAGTGGAAATTGCAGAGGCACTGGCCATAACTTTTCAGTCATCCTTAGACTCAAGGGTGGTGCCAGAAGACTGGGGAATTGCAAACGTTACACCCTTGCTCAAGAAAGGGTGTAAAGATAAGCCCAGCAATTACAGGCCAGTTAACTTCGGTGGTGGAGAATCTTCTAGAAACAATAATTTCGGACAAAATTAATAGTGCCATGGTCAAATATGGTTTAATTAAGAAAAGCAAGCATAGCTTTCTTAGGGGAAAATTAAGGTTAACGAACTTGCTGGAGATTTTGAAGAGGTAACAGAGAGGGTTGATGAGGGCAATGCTGTTGATGTGGTGTACATGGACTTCCAAAAGGCATTTGACACAGTACCGCATAACAGACTTGTACGCAAAGTTAAAGCTCATTGAATAAAAGGGACAGTAGCAACATGGATATGAAATTGACTGACTGACAGGAAACAGTAGTGGTTAATGAATGTTTTTACAGGTTGGAGGAAGGTTTGTAGGGGAGTTCCCCAGGGGTCAGTGTTGGGACCCTTGCTTTTCCTGATATATACTAATGACCTAGGCTTTAGTGTACAGGGCACAATTTCAAAATTTGCAGATGATACAAAACTTGGAAGCTTTGTGAACTGTGAGAAGGATAGTGTAGAACTTCAAAAGGACATAGGCAAGTTGATGGAATGGGTGGACATGTGACAGATGAAGTTCAATGCAGAGAAATGTGAAGTGATTCATTTTGGTAGGAAGAACATGGAGAGACAATATGAAATAAAGGATATGGCTCTAAAGGGGTGCAGGAGCAGAGGGTCCTGGATGTATATTTGCATAAGTCATTGAAGGTGGCCAGACAGGTTGAGAATGTGGTTAATAAAGCATAGAGTAATCCTAGGCTGTATTGATAGGAGCATAGAGTACAAGAGCTAAGCGGTTTTTTTGTGCTTGTATAAGACACTAGTTCAGCCTCAGCTGGAGTATTGCATCTAGTTCTGAGCATCACACTTTGGAAGGATGTGAAGACATTAGAGAGTTCTGAAAACATTCACAAGAATGGTTCCAGGGATTAGGAAGTTCTGTTATGAAGATGGATTGGAGAAGTTAGGATTGCTTTCCTTGGAGAAAAGAGGGTTAAGAGGAGATCTGATAGAGATATTCAAAATTATGAGAGATCCAGACAGAGTAGATAGGGAAAACCCGTGAAAGGATCAAGAACGAGGGCACAGATTTAAAATCATTTGCCCTAGAAGCAAAAGCGATATGAGAGAAACCTTTTCACGCAGCAAGACGTTAAGGTCTGGAATGCACTGCCTGAGAGTGTAGTGGAGGCAGATTGAATCTAAGCATTCAAAAGGGAATTGGGCTGATATCTGAAAAGGAAGAATGTGCAGGGTTACGGGGAGAAGGCATTAAATGAATAGTTCATTCGGAGAGCCAGTGAAGACATGATGGGCCCAAATTGCCTCCTTCTGTATTGTAACAATTCTGTGATTCTGTGATTTAAGATCATCACCAAAGAAAGAGATTAAGAGAAATGTTTAATACAGGAGATTGTTAAACCATATAGGTTAGATCATATAGTGTAATTGGTCTCCCCCAGCAGTGCAAAAAGGGTGCTAGGTGAATCAACAGCACATTTTCACCATTAAGCCAAGGGATCAACCCTGGTTCAATGAAAAGTGTAGGGGAGAATGCCAGGAGCAGCACCAGGCATACCTAAAAATTAGGTGTCAACCTGGTGAAGAAGCTACAACATGGGACTGCTTGCATGCTAAACAGCAGAAGCAACATGCGTCAGACAAAGCTAAGCAACCCCACAACCAACAGAACCGATCAAAGCTCTGCAGTTCTGCCACATCCAGTCGTGAATGATGGTGGACAATTAAACAACTAAATGGAGGAGAAGGCTCCACTAATTTCCTCATCTGCAATGATGGGGGAGCCCAACACATCAGTGCAAAAAACAAAGCTGAAACATTTGCAACCATTTTCAGCCAGAAGTGCAGAGTGGATGATCCCTCTCAGCCTCCTCCTTCAGTCAATTTGATTCACTCCGTGTGATATGAAGAATTGGCTGAAGGCACTGGATACAGCAAAGACTATGGGCCCAGACAACATTCCAGCTGTAGTACTGAAGACTTGTGCTCCAGAACAAGCCATGCCCTCGCCAAGCTGTTCCAGAACAGCTAAAATACTGGCATCTACCCGACAATGTGGAAAATTACCTAGTTATGTTCTGTCCACAAAAAGCAGGACAAATCCAACCTGGCCAATTACCAGCCCATCAGCCTACTCTCTGTCAACAGCAAAGTGATGGAAAGTGTTGTCAACAATGTTATCAAGTGGCACTTACACAGCAATAACCTGCTGACTGATGCTCAATTTGCAATCTGCCAGGGCTGGTGAGCTCCTGACTTCATTATAGCCTTGGTCCAAACATGGTCAAAAGAGCTGAACCCAAGAAGGGAGGTGAGAGTGACTGGCCTTGACATCTTGGCAACACTTGATCAACTGTGGCATCAAGGAGCCCTGGTAAAATTGAAGTTAATGGGAATCGGGGGGAAACTTTCCAATGGTTGGACTCATACCTCACACAAAGGAAGATGGCTGAGATTATTGGCAGTCAATCATCTCAGTCCTAGGACATCGCTGCTAGAGTTCCTCAGGGTAGTGTCCTAGACCCAACCATCTTCAGCTGTTTCACCAATGACCATCCCTCCATCATAAGGTCACAAGTGGAGATTTTTGGTGAAGATTGCACAATGTTAGCACCATTTGCAACTCCACGGGTAGTGAAGCAGTCTGTGTCCAAATGCAGCAAGATCTGACCAACATTCAGGCTTGGGCTAAGAAGTAGCAAATGACATTCTCGCCAGGCAGTCGCCATCTCCACCAAGAGATAATCAAACCATTGCCCCTCGACATTCAATGGCAGTACCATTGCTGAATCTCCGACCATCACCCAGGGGGTTACCGTGGACCGAAAACTGAACTGAACCAGCCATATAAATACTGTGGCTACAAAGGCAGGTCAGAGGCTGGGAATTCTGCGGTGAGTGACTCGCATCCTGCCTCCACAAAGTCCATCCATCATCTGCAAGGCATAAGTCAGAAGCATGATGGAACACCCTTCATTTGACTGGATAAATGCAGCTCCAACAGCGCTCAAGAAACTCAACATCATCAAGGACAATGCAACCCACTTGATCCGTACCTCATCCATTACCTTTAACGTTCACTCCCTCCACAGCCGATATACAGTGGCAGCAATGTGTACCTTCTACAAGATGTACTGCAGCAACTCACCAAACCTCCTTTGACTGCACTTTCCAAACTCACAATCTCTACAACCTAGGAGGACAAAGGCAGTAGATACAAGGGGACTTCACCACCTGCAAGCTCCTCTCCAAGTTACACACCACCTCACTGGGAATTATATCACCATTCCTTCTGGAATCCACTGTGGCTGGATCAAAATGCTGAAACTTCCTTCCTAACTGCACTGTGGATGTACCTTTTTTAAAATTCATTTATGGTGTGCGGACGTCGCTGGCTAGGCCGTCATTTATTTCCCATCCCTAAATGCCCTTGAGAATCTCAGAATCTAAGAAGGTAGTGGTGAGCTGCTTTCTTGAACTGCTGCACTCAATGTGGTGTAGGTACACCCACAGTGCTGTTAGAGAGTTCCAGGATTTTGACCCAGCGACAGTGAAGGAATGGTGATATGTTTCCAAGTCAAGCTGGTGAGTGGCTTGGAGGGGAACTTCCAGGTGGTTGTGTTCCCATCTATCTGCTGCCCTTGTCCTTCTGGATGGTAGTGGTCATGAGTTTGGAAGATGTTGCCTAAGGAGCCCTGGTGAGTTTCTGCAGTGCATCTTCTAGATGGTACACACTGCTGCTACTGTGCATCGGGGGTGGAGGGAGTGAATGTTTGTGGAAGGGGTACCAATCAAGTGGGCTGCTTTGTCCTGAATGGTTTCAAAATTCTTGAATATTGATGGAGCTGCACTCATCCAGGCAAGTGGAGAGTATTCTATCACACTCCTGACTTGGGCCTTGTAGATGGTGGACAAACTTTGGGGAGTCAGGAGGTAAGTTACATGCCGCAGGATTCCTAGCCTCTGATCTACTCTTGTAGCCGTAGTATTTATATGGCTAGTCTAGTTCAGTCTTTGGTCAACGGTAACCCCCAGGATGTTGATAGTGGGGTATTCAGCGATGGTAATGCCATTGAATGTCAAGGGGCAATGGTTATTTTCTCTTTTGTTGGAGATGGTCTTTGCCTGGCATTTGTGTGGTGCGAATGTTACTTTCCACTTGTCAGCCTAAGCTTGGATATTGTCCAGGTCTTGCTGCATTTGGACATGGACTGCTTCAGTATCTGGGGAGTCACGAATGGTGATGAGCATTGTGTAATCATCAGTGAACATCCCCATTTCTGACCTTATGATGGAAGGAAGGTCATTGATGAAGCAACAGAAGATGGTTGGGCCTCGGACACTACCCTGAGGAACTCCTACAGTGATGTCCTGGAACTGAAATGATTGACCTCCAACAACCATAACCATCTTCCTTTGTGCTAGGTATGACTCCAACCAATGGAGAGCTTTCCCCCTGATTTCCATTGACTCCAGTTTTGCTAGGGCTCCTTGATGCCACAAATGCTGCCTTGTCAAGGGCAGTCATTCTTACCTCACCTCGGGAATTCAGCACTTTTGTCCATGTTTGAACCAAGGCTGTAATGAGGTCAGAAGCGAAGTGACCCTGGCGGAACCCAAACTGAGTGCCACCTGCAACAGATGGACTGTTCAAGAAGTTCAAGAAGACCACTCACCATTACCTTCTCAGGAGCAATTAGGGATGGGCAACAAATGCTGGCTTTGCCAGTGG
Organism: Cetorhinus maximus; assembly: GCF_964194155.1. Classification (NCBI taxonomy): domain Eukaryota; kingdom Metazoa; phylum Chordata; class Chondrichthyes; order Lamniformes; family Cetorhinidae; genus Cetorhinus; species Cetorhinus maximus. Next base: position 44,253,240 of record NC_135879.1, on the reverse strand, counting down.
TGCCCACATCCCATGAAAGAATGAAAAGAATTACATTCCACTTGATTTTCTTTTCCAAACTTTCATGTATTATGAGTTTAATTAATATAGACTTTCATATATACCTTCAAAGGGAGCTGAAGCAACTGAAGAGTCACCTAGGGGTTCTATTCAGTTAAAGGAATACTAAATATTAAAATGACGAGCTTAAATGCTGCACTTTCATTTCAGATAAAATATTAAGATTGCAATGCAACTCTCAACTGCTTCTCAGCACAGCAAATAATGGAGCTCTCATCAATCATCATTCAATAATTTGGACTGTCTAAATTTTGCCTACAATGTTCCATTCCTCCTTCATGTTAACATAACACCCTAGTCTTATAATTACAATGCAGGAGAGAGAATTTTGAATAATCATATTTTATTTCAATATATATATTTCAATGTACATTTAGAATGTTAAATTGAATTTTACGTCAGCTGACAAATGGGGAATATATCTGAATTCATAGAATCAGAAAAACCTGTAGGATAGAAGAAAACCATTTGACTCTTCGAGTTCATGCTGGTTCTATGCAAGAGCAATTTAGCTTGTCTCACTTTCCAGCCCTTCCCCATAGCCCTGCACTTTTTTTTCCTTTCAGGTGCTTATCCCATTTCCTTTTAAAAACAACGATTGAATTTGCCTGCATCACCTTTTCAGGCAATGAATTTTGGTTTACCATTTATGTTAGCTGGCAGTCTTTATTCTCTGTTTACCCCTCTTATTTCCTTTTTCACCTCCCATCTGAACTTTCTATATTCAGCCTGGTTCTCATTTGTATTAACAACCTGACATCTGTCATATGTATCATTTTTTTGCTTCATCTTACTTTCTATCTCTTTCACCATCCAGGAAGCTCTAGCATAGGTTGTCCTATCTTTCTCACATGGGAATATGCCTTTAAAGTACCCAAAATCATTTCTTTAAAGGCCAATCTTTGATTCCAATTTACCTGGGACAGATCCATTCTCAACCCCCTGAAACTGGCACACCTCCAGTCCGTATTTTTACTTTAGATTGCTCCTTTTGATAGAATGATCACTGTTCCCTAAATATTCCCATGACATTTGATCCACTTGACCCTCCTGATTCCCCGGAACCAGACCCAGAAATGCCTCCTTCCTCGTCAAGCCTGAAATGTACTGATCAAGAAAAGTCTCCTGAACATACTTCAGAAATTCTTCTCCCTCTCTGCCCTTTGCACTATTGCCATCCCAGACAACATTAGAATAATTGAAATCCCTTATTATCACCACACAACAGTTCTTGCACACCTCTGTAATTTCCCAGCAAATTGCTTCGTCTATATCTTTCCCACTAGTTGGTAGCTTGTAGAATAAACCTAGCAATGTAATGATGTCTCTGTTGTTCTATAACTCTAACAAGGCTCCTCCAGGACATTCTCTTACTCTAGCACTGTACTATTCTCCTTAATCAATACTATCAGCCCTCCTCCTTTCTTCCCTTCCCTATCTTTCCTCAATATCCAGGAATATTTAGTCCCCAATTGTGCCCTTTTTGAGCCAGGTTTCCGTTATCACCAAGATACTATTTTCCCGTGTGGATATCTGCACCTACAGCTCACCAGTTTGTCAAGGCCCTTTTATCATTGCAGAGGTGCTTAGTTAAAAGGATATGACTCAACTCATGTTGCTTGTGGAAACTTTTGACTATATCTCGGGCCTCACTGCAGGTATTGCTAAACCTTTTTTCACTCTTATACACAGGAAACTTTCTCATACATTCTGCAGTCTATTTCACCAAAGTTACTAAGCTATGATCTAATGGTTGTGCAGTGGATCTCCCTCTAAGAATTGCTCTATAGTTAATTTATCTGCTGAGGGTGAAAGGGCAGAAGGAGGCCAGATGGGAAGTTAGATTATTCAAGTAGTGGCAGAGGGAAGCTACACCATCTGAGCACTAATCATTAAGCAGAATCTGTAGGCCCAGATGCACTTCATAGGACTTCTCCCTGAAGCTGTGTCTTAGAAATTTTCTGTTTCATTGTGAAGCTTTGAAGGAGCTAAGTTTGTTGGTGCAAGGAGATCGACAGATTTACAATATATATGGCTCTAAAAGTAGCAGGTTAAGTGATCACAGCTCTCAACTTTTATGCTGTTGGTTTATTCTAGAGCCAATGGGGTAGATCTTGACTTTGTGAAATAGTGTAAATGGGTGACATCTCTCGCAATTTTTATTTCTATTGAAGTCGTCTTTCTGGCATTCAGATCACTGGGTGCTCAGAGCACGGGGTCATGGGAAACCTGATGAATGGATGATGTCATCCTCGAAGCTGCTTCACTGTTAACATCAGACCATTTAAGGGGTTGATGGAATGACCTTCTCTGCATAGTCATGACAAACTTGGCTAACCCATAATTCTACCCAGTTCCCACGGAGATATCATCTTGACAATATTAATAAAAGCAGTTCCTAGATCCTGACTCATTATATTTCATTTTCATGATTAAATTGAAAACTAATCTTTGTCTTTATGTCTCTTTGAGCAGAACAAGAGAACCTATTGCTGTCAAAACTACACAGGCTTAGAAATAAAGCTGTTTCAAGGGTTCAAAAGCAAAATACTGTGGATACTGGAAATCTGAAATAAAAAGAGAAAATGCTGGAAATGTTCAGCAGGCCTGGCAGTGTCTGCGGAGGAAGAAACAAAGTTAATGGCCAGAATTTTAGGCTACACCTGAGGGTGGGATGAGGGGAGACACGACATTGGGTACAATGCCAGAGGTGCCAGCCCCCATCTCTGTCAGTGTTCTACCCGCAGTGGGGGAGCTGTCAGGCAGCCCACTCGCCTGTAGGCCAATTAAGGCCCTCAAGTGGCCAATTAATGGCCATAAAGCAAGAGCTACTGGTAGAAGGGAGGTGCATCCTGGTTAGGCACTCCTGTATCTATCAATGGCCCTGCCAAAGTGTTGAACAACCCCCACCCCATACTCCCGTCACCTCCCCTAACCGGGGCCTGCCAATCAGGCTGCAGTGAGTTCAATGAGTGGACTCAACTCACAGCCTGCACTGCTGAACACCTTCCTCGGGGACTGTTGTAATCCTAGCAGTGGCCAACACTCCTGGTGGAGCTGCTGGAACAAGGGAACTGCTGGCCATTTGGTTGACCAGCAGCTCTCTGAGGCAGGACTTCCACTTGGAAGAGGGCAGAAGTCCCGCTTCAAGCCAATTAAAGGTCCGATGGCTGTTAAATGGCTTTGGGGCAAGCCAGCCATGCGCATGTGGGCTTGTCCCCAACTTTTATGTCAGGGGACAGGGTCCTGGCCCCTGGCCTAAATTTTAGCCAAAGGTTTCCATTGATGGCCTTTTACTGTAAAGGAAAATCTAAATATGGGTGAACCAGTGATTTACAAGAACTTCTTTTAATTTAGTTTACTGTATTCACTGCTCACAATGTAGTCTCCTCTACACTGGGGAGACCAAACGCAGATTGGGTTACACTTTGCAGAACACTTTCATTCAATCAGCAAGTGTAACCCCAAGCTTCTGGTCACCTGTCATTCCAATTAATTACCACGCTCTGACTCTGACCTCTCTATCCTTGGCAACCTACACTGATCCAATGAAGCTCAACGTAAGATCAAGTAATCTTATTTTTTGCTTAGGCAAAACTTTAAGTTTAATAATTTCAGATCATAACCAAATGCTCCCTTTTTTGTGATTTTGGGTGGCAGCAGATGCTGATAATTCTGCTTTTCCCATTTCCACCTCCTCTAGATCTATCTTCCGCTCCTTTGCTTCGTCCATTACCATCTCCTATTACATTACATCATCATTCCTATTATCATTTAACCTCCCCTGTCTTCCATTCAATCACTAACCCCGCTGTTTTTCTCTCAACTGATGCTGAAAAAGAAGAATGTGCAGGATTACGGGGAGATGGCGGGAGAATGGCACTAAGGGAATTACTCATTTGGAGAGTCAGTGCAAAGACGATAGGCTGACTCGCCTCCTTCTGTGCTGTAACAACTCTGTAATTCTATTGCAAAGGATAGCATTCAAGCTAAATGGAAGCAATCAACTTATTAATATTTCAGCCTCTGATCTTATTAAGTAATAATTTTCATTAGTGATATAAACTCCCAGAAAAAGTGATTCTTCAGAGTTTTTTATTGCTAGACCCAGGATTGATCAGTTTACATATTCCAGCAAATGTTCTTGTAAGGCCAAACTACAGTATTGCATCCTGTTCTGTCACCATACTTTATGAAGGATGTGAGTGCCCTTGAGAGGGTGCAGAGGAGATTCACCAGAATGGTTCCAGGGTTGAGATACTTCAGTGACAAGGTTAGGTTGGAGAAGCTGGTGCTGTTCTCCTTGAAGCAAAAGAGTTGGAGGGGAGATTCGATAGAGGTGCACAAGGTTCTTAGAGGTTTAGATAAGGTGGACAAGGGCGAACTGTTCCCATTACCTGATGGTGCAGGACTGGGGTTCACAGATTTAAGATTTGGGACAAGAGATGTAAGGGGAATGTGATTGTAAGCTTTTTTAGTGGTAATGACCTGGAACTTACTGCTTACGAGGTTGGTAGAAGCGGAGATGTTTAATGATTTAGGAGGGAGAGTTTGGAGGCTGGAAGGAGGGGGAAAGTTTGGAGGCTGGAGGGAGAGAGTCGATATTGGAGGAGGAGAGAGAGAAGAGTTTAGACCCTGATATTGGAGGCGGGGTGGGAGAATTTACACCCTGAGACTGGGGAGAGTTTGGACTCTGAGACCTGGGGTGGAGTGGGTATGGGGGGAGTGGAAATTATAAACCCTGAGATTAAAATGAATTAAGAACTGTTGGGGATCAGGTGGTGCTCTCAAGCACATATTGTATAGCAGAATGAGGTTTTTTTTGTGCAAAATGAAAAACTGAATAATTCAGATTTTATTTAAATAATTAATTTCCTTGTATTTTTCAATGCAGATTGCTGAGCGTATTTGATAGCTTTGAGCACACTAGCAAAGTTGATGTCAAATTCATTCCAAATTAGAGCTTTTGATGTCAAATCATAATTAAGAGCATTGAGTGCACTTGAAAGCAAAAATGATGTTAAAATTTTCAGCTAGGGCAGCACAATATATCTTTAATTTGTAGAATTGCACAAAGGCCAGGATTTTCCATTTGGGGCCTCAGTCCCATGGCAGGGGTGGGAACCAGGAGTGTTTCCCAGCATTGAAACCGGTGGGAATTCGCACTGAATCACGTGATGTTGGGCTCATTAATTATGCAGTCAGGGGGTTTCCCAACATGTTGCGCAGCGGGGTGGGCTGGATGACACGCACCCCACTGTCATATCTGAGCGCCATATTTAAAAGGTGCCTGGATGTGAACTTCTTTGTGTCAAACCCACTGTGGAAGGAGGAGATGGCCCAGTCATCCCAGGGAGCTCTGGCCCCCAGATTCAGCGAAGCTTCCCTCAATGTGCGGGTCAAAGCAGTGAAGGCCAGGAGGAGTGTCCTGTACCCCAAAGGTGGAAGGAAGAGGCTGAGCCGTGTGACCAACCTGCTTGGGAGGAAGTCGCCAGGGTGGTTAGTGCCTCCACTGAAGGACTGCCCTGCAGTTCCGGAAATGGATGAATGACTTCATCTGCGCCGCCAGGGTAAGTGAACCCTCAACTACTCACACTCAGCTCGCTGAATGGTAAAGGGCATATCAGCCTCAGTGGCAAGGTGGCAGTGCCCACAGCAGGAGAAGGCAGGGTCAGCCAAGCTCCCCTTCACTCGGGGGACTGCTGGGGAAGGGGCATCTGCGACGTTCTCTGGGATGACAAGCCTCTGGCATTGGCACTGCATGAGATGCTGGAGATGCAGCAAGAGGCAGGGAGCTTCAGGCAGAGGTGGCAGAGGCCCTCAACAGATTGGCACATGAAGCAGAGGAGTCCATCCACCTGCTCTCTGATGAAGTGGTTCTGACCTGTGTTTGCATGGAGGTCTCCATGGAGAGGATGGCAAACTCCATGGTGAATCTCATCCAGCAGAACGCTGAGTTTCTGTCGGAGATGCACGCAGAGCTGCACTCCATCACTTGAGCCATGGGTAAGATCTTGCTGTGGTTATGCGAGAGAGGGATGGGGCACCTTGACCTCCCGCCAGGTGCACCTTCTCCTGAAGGAGTCAGGCAGGGACCCTTGGGCACCCAAAGAGAAGAGGACTGGCTGTTGGACATCGTGGGACCTCCACCCAGGACTCTCTGAGGGTGTTCAGCCCTTTCGGGATCCCCCTCGCCTGTGACCTCTTCAGCTTCTGTGCTTGCAGAGGGAGCAGTTGCCCTGCAGCAGGAGAGCCAAAGTAAGCCGGGGCCCTCCCGGCCTCAGGTCTCCAGAGGACGGCCACCAAGGTTCTCCAAAACAACAGGGCAAACCGGTCAGCGGGCAGCCTCCACCCCTGCTGAGGATGTCGGGGAAGCACCCAGAAGAAGTGGTAGGGAACAAAAAATTAAGACGTTATGATTTCACATGTGGTTGCATGAGTGAACTACAATTGTTAATATTCTTACACTTCTGTAAATAGACTACATTTGCACTTTATGAGATCTGATGTGTTTTAATTGCGACTTGTAGTTGTTAAGCCTGTGCACACCCATCCCACCCTGCACCCAATCTTCAGGGGGACAACCCAGGCTGGGTCTGTGTCCCCCGGAATCATGCGTGTGCAGGGAGGCAAGGATCTTTGCCAGGGCCCTTGTCAGCCATGTGCAAGAAGCCTCTCACGCAGTTGAAACATCTTAGCATTGTAAATACTATGTACAGAGGCTTCCCTTCAGTTGTCCAATTGAGATGACCTGCTGCTCTGCCAACCCCCAATGACACAACTCCCATGCAGCATCTGGAGATCTCGACCTCGAGGCTCTCAATTGTTGCAAGCAGCCATGTGGATTTTCAGGTAGAGTCCAACATGTTCCAACCTTCCCAACCTCCCCCTGTGACCCACACCGTCCCCCACTCCCCAGAACCATCGACTCTCCTGGTGAGACCTTTGACCTCCCCACAGTCACCCTACAACTCTCCTCCATCACCCTCCTCCCCATGCAGGTGAATCTCCCCTACCTTCCCCAGGAGCCTAACCTCGTGCCAACAGACATGCCCCCCCTCATAATGCTGACCCCCAGAATCCATTTTACCTCCGTATCCCCTAAAACAACCCTCAGTGTCCCATCACCCGTCATTGCAGGACCCTCATCCTCCCACTCTACCGGCTCCCACAGCCCCCTTTAACCTTCACAATTCCTTCCTATCAACAATTCCCATAGTATGCCCCCCAGGACTCATAAGTTGACACCACAAACCCCTTCCTCTGAATCCCTCTCCCTCTTTCCCCTCATGCCCATTCACACCTGCACATGCCCCCTCCCTTCGCCCACCACCTGCACTCCACGACGGCCCTTCCCACCCTCCCGCTCCGTAAACCACCTCATCCATTCAATGACACCTGCAGCATCTCTCTCTTTCCCCTTCACATCCCCAACCTTCCCGGCCTCATCCGAGGCCTCCACACCTGCCCAAATCTTCATTCCTTCTCCTCGCTGTAATCCACTACCCCAGCCCCTAGCCAGCACAAACCATCACCACCCAACAGTAACTCACGCAGCCGACCACTTGCAGGACGAAGATCCACCCCCTAGAAACTCCTGGAATAGAAGATCCACCTCCTGGAAGCTCCTGCAGCAGAAGTTCCACCCCCTAGAAACTCCTGGAATAGAAGATCCACCTCCTGGAAGCTCCTGCAGCAGAAGATCCACCCCCTAGAAACTCCTGGAATAGAAGATCCACCTCCTGGAAGCTCCTACAGGATGAAGATCCACCTCCTGGAAGCTCCTACAGGATGAAGATCCACCTCCTGGAAGCTCCAGAAGGAGATGATCAACATCCTGGAAGCTCCCACAGTAGAAGATACAGCTCCTGGAAGCTCCTGCAGGACGAAGATCCCCCTCCTGGAAGCTCCAGCAGTGCAAAGATCAACATCCTGTAAGATGATGCAGTAGAATATCCACCATCTGGAAGCTCCAGATGGAGAAGATTAGCCTCCTGGGAGCTCCTGCAGTAGAGGATCCACCTCCTGGGAGCTCCTGCAGTAGAGGATCCACCTCCTGGGAGCTCCTGCAGTAGAGGATCCACCTCCTGGGAGCTCCTGCAGAACCAAGATCCACCTCCTGGAAGCTTCTGTTGTGCAAATATCCACCTCCTGGAACCTCCCGCAGAGAGGATCCACCTCCTGGAACACTTGCCGGAGAAGATCCACCTCCGGGAATCTTCTGCAGGACGAAGATCCACCTCATGGAAGCTCCTGCAATGCCAGGATCCACCTCCTGGAACTTCCCGCAGTGAGAGGATCCACCTCCTGGAACACTTGCCGTAGAAGATCTACCTCTGGGAATCTTCTGCAGGACAAAGATCCACCTCATGGAAGCTCCTGCAACGCCAGGATCCACCTCCTGGAAGCTCCTGCAGAGTGAAGATCCCCCTCCTGGAAGATCCTGCAGTAGAAAATCCACCTGCTGGAAGCTCCGGCAGAGTGAAGATCCACTCCCTGGAAGCTCCTGTTGTAGAAGCTCCACCTCCTGGAAGCTCCGACAGCAGAAGATCCACCTCCTGGAAACCCCAGCAGCGTAAAGATCCATGTAATAGATGCTCCATCCACTCACTCGCTCGTGCACATGGTGTTCCAAGGTCCACATTCTCTGGAAGCCTCCACCTTCCACTCTCTGCAACCTGCCCTAGGCCTCCTTCAATGTGAGTCCCGACATGTCCATTGCATGTTGGTCCAGACATGGTCCGGACCAGCGTGATATTCCGCTGACAGCACAGATAATTGGATGGGGTGGGATACGATTCCAGTTGGAGCTTCATCTGGATCCTATTAACGGAATGCAAACCGGCTTAACGCCCGCCTCTGGTGGAATGGTGACCCATCATGACGGGCGGGAGCACACATTCCCACCATCATTTCATGCCGGCGGGATACCGATTTTTCAGCTCCAGCTGCATTGCGCGCCCCCCCCCACCCCCGCCATGACTCCCACCACTTTCGGGACTGGAAAATCCCAGCCAAAGTTAAATTAAGTGATTCCAGTCATAGCAACTGTTCTACATATTCACATTTCTGTACAATAAAACAACTTAATGATGCATATTTGACATTTGCTTGATTCACTTATGGAGAGTTTGTGTGCTACAAGTAAATACAGAAATATCTGGTCCAGATCACAAGAAAATGCTATCATCACATCCATGGACTATGCCACAACATTGGTAGATATAGGGCAGTTCGAGTCAACTCTCATTATATTCAGGCGTTCAGAACACGTACAGGAGGAACCGATCCAACAAGAAATCTATGACAGACCTATGCAACAGATATTAGAAGTGACATATAGTGTCACTTATAGTGACATATAGAACTTGTATTTGCATATTGATTAATTTTACTAAAGCAAAACGCTGTGGATGCTGGAAATCTAAAGTAAAAACAGAAAATGCTGGAAATACTCAACAGGCCGCATCTGTGGAGAGAAAAACAAAGTTAATGTTTCAAGTTGATGACCTTTCTGATAGCCTTTTTAGGACTGGGGGCATGGTCTTTAAATTAGAGCCATTCCCCTCAGGAGTGAAATTAGGAGACACTTCTATTTGCAAAAGGTGGTAGAAGTTTGGAACTCTATTTTGCAAACAGCAATTGATGCTAGATCAATTGTAAATTTTAAATCTGAGTTTGATAGATTTTTGTTATCCAAAGGTATTAAGGTATATGGGAAAAGAAGGGTAAATCCTTAAGTCTACAAGCCTTACTTAATTTCACTCTTGAAAAGTAATTCTAAGTCTATTTTAACTAATTCTAATCCCAACCCTCGTTCCTGGACTCCCAGCTAGCAAAAATAGATTCTCCCAAAATACTCCATTCCTATTAATATCTTGAAAACTTTGAACAAATCATCACTTAATTTTCTAAATTCCAGGAAATATAACCTAAGTTTATGCAATCTCTCTTCATTTGGAAATGAGAAAGGATCTAGGAAGATAAAAACAAAAAAACTACTGTGGAACTACTGTTTATGTCATGAAGGGTCATGAGGACTCGAAACGTCAACTCTTTTCTTCTCCGCCGATGCTGCCAGACCTGCTGAGTTTTTCCAGGTAATTCTGCTTTTGTTTAGGATCTAGGAAGAGTGGATTGGCATAAGTTGTTTTCTGGCAAGGATGTGTTCAGTAAGTGGAAGGCATTCAAAGGCGAAATTTTGAGAGTGCAGAGTTTACATGTTCCTGTCAGGATTAAAGGCAAAGTTAACAGGCATAGGGAACCTTGGTTTTCAAGGGATATTGGTGATCTGGTTAAGAAGAAGAGAGAGGTGTATAGCAGGTATAGGCAACAAGAAACAAATGAGGTACTTGTAGAGTTTAGAAAATGTAAGAAAATACTAAAAAAGGAAATCAGGAAGGCAAAAAGAAGACATGAGGTTGCTTTGACAGATAATGTGAAGGTAAACCCGAAGGGTTTCTACAAGTATATTAAGAGTAAAAGGATAGTAAGGGACACAATTGGTCCCCTTGAAGATCAGAGTGGTCGTCTATGTGTGGAGCCTCATGAGATGGGGGAGATCTTAAACAGTTTTTTTGCATCAGTATTTACTCAGGAAACTGGCATAGTGTATAAGGAAGGAAGGGAAACAAGCAGTAGTTTCATGGAACATATAGAGATTAAAGAGGAGGAGGTGCTTGCTGCCTTACAGCGAATAAAGGTAGATAAATCTCCCGGGCCTGACATGATATTCCCTCGGACCTTGAGGGAGACTAGTGTAGAAATTGCAGGGGCCCTGGCAGAAATATTTAAAATGTTCTTAGCCACGGGTGAGGTGCCGGAGGATTGGAGGGTAGCTCATGTTGTTCCGTTGTTTAAAAAAGGCTCCAAAAGTAAACCAGGTAATTACAGGCCAGTGAGCCTGACGTCAGTAGTAGGTAAATTATTGGAAGGTGTTCTGAGAGATCGGATATATAATTATTTGGACAGCCAAGGGCTGATTAAGGATAGTCAGCATGGCTTTGTGCATGGTAGGTCGTGTTTAACGAACCTTGTAGAGTTTTTCGAGGAGGTTACCAAGAAAGTAGATGAAGGAAAGGCTATGGATGTTATCTACATGGACTTTAGTAAGGTCTTTGACAAGGTCCCACATGGGAGGTTAGTTCAGAAGGTTCAGATACTTGGTATCCATGGAGAGGTTGTAAACTGGATTCAAAATTGGCTGTGTGGGAGAAGACAGAGAATGGTAGTGGATGATTGCTTCTCAGACTGGAGGTCTGTGACTAGTGGTGTGCCTCAGGGATCTGTGCTCGGACCATTGTTGTTTGTTGTCTATTTCAATGATTTGGATGATAATGTGGTGAATTGGATCAGCAAGTTTGCTGATGACACTAAGATTGGAGGTGTTGTGGACAGCGAGGAAGGCTTTCAAAGCTTGCAGAGGGATCTGGACCAACTGGAAAAATGGGCCAGAAAATGGCAGATGGAATTTAATGCGGAAAAGTGTGAGGTGTTACATTTTGGAAGGTCAAACCAAGGTAGGACATACACAGTAAATGGTAGGGCACTGAGGAGTGCGGAGGAACAAAGGGATCTGGGAGTTCAGATACATAATTCCCTGAAAGTGGCGTCACAGGTAGACAAGGTTGTAAAGAAAGCTTTTGGCATACTGGCCTTCATAAATCAAAGTATTGAGTATAGGAGTTGGGATGTTATGGTGAGGTTGTATAAGACATTGGTGAGGCCAACTTTGGAGTATTGTGTGCAGTTCTGGTCGCCTAACTACAGGAAGGATATCAGTAAGATTGAGAGAGTGCAGAGAAGATTTACTAGGATGTTGCCGGGTCTTAAGGAGTTGAGTTACAGGGAAAGACTAAACAGGTTAGGACTTTATTCCTTGGAGCGTAGAAGAATGAGGGGAGATATGATAGAAGTTTACAAAATTATGAGGGGTATAGACAGAGTAAATGCGAGTAGGCTCTTTCCACATAGATTAAGAGAAATAAACACGAGAGGACATGGCTTTAGGGTGAAAGGGGAAAGGTTTAGGGGGAACATTAGGGGGAACTTCTTCACTCAGAGAGTGGTGAGAGTGTGGAACGAGCTACCATCTGACGTGGTAAATGCGGGCTCACTCTTAAGTTTTAAGAATAAATTAGATAGATACTTGGATGGGAGAGGTCTGGAGGGTTATAGACTAGGTGCAGGTCAATGGGACTAGCGGAATAATATTTCGGCACAGACTAGAAGGGCCGAATGGCCTGTTTTTTGTGCTGTAGTGTTCTATGGTTCTATAAGTTAACTCTTGAAGACCAGGTATCATTCTGGTAAACTTTCACTGCATTCTTTCCAAGGCCAATATATCCTTACTAAGATATAGTGCCCCGAACTGCACACAGTACTCCAGGTGTAGCTTAACCATGGCTTTGTGTAGCTGAAGTATGATGTTCACCTCCTTGTATTCTAGTTCTCTAGATAGTCAGCATTCTACTAGCCTTTTTCATTATTTTCTGCATCTGTTCATGATATTTTAATGATTTATGTACCTGGACCCCAAGTTTAACCAGGGCTGTAGATAGTGCTTCAAACTAAATAGTGGGGGGGAGGGTTCAGTTGCATGGAAATATAAAAAATCAAATTTTAAGGAGAGGGTAAGAGTGCAGGTTAGTGACGAGGCTGATTGTTACCAAAAAGTAAAAGGAAGGCACAGAGTGTGTGAATGCCATATTGCACCAAAGTATCATATAAGAGTAGGGAAAATTGACAATAGGGCAAACTTAAAGGCTTTGTATCTGAATGCACGTAACATTCGGAATAAAACTAATGAGTTAACAGCGCAAATAGAGATAAATAGGAATGATTTGGTGGTGATTACTGAAACGTGTGGCTCCAGGGAGAACAGGTTTGGGAGTTGAATATCCAAGGGTACTCAGTGTTTCAGAAGGGTAGGCAGGAAGGAAAAGGAGGTGGTGTAGCTTTGTCAGTAAAGGAAGAGATCAGTGCTATAGTGAGGAATAATATAGGAACAGGAGAGCAAGATGTAGAGTCAGCCTGGTTAGAAATAAGAAATAGCAAGGGAAAAAAGTCCCTGGTGGGAGTAATCTATAGGTCCCCAAACAGTAGTTTGGCAGTAGGGCACAGTATAAACCAGGAAATACTGGGAGCGTGTAAGAAAGGCACGGCAATAATCATGGGTGATTTTAATATGATTATAGATTGGACTAATCAAATTGGCAAGGGTAGCCTCGAGGGAGAGTTCATAGAGTGTGTTAGAGATTTTAAAGATCAACAAAAGGTTACTAAAAAAAAAATTAAAAGAGCAAAGGTAAATTATGAAAGATAACTAGCGCAAAATATAAAAACTGATAGCAAAAGCTTCTACAAGTATATAAAAGGAAAGAAAGTAGCTAAAGTGAATGTTGGTCCCTTGGAGGATGAGACTGGGGAATTAATAGTGGGGAACGCAGAAATGGCAGAGACATTTAATCAATATTTTGCCTCAGTTTTCACGGTGGAGGACACTAGTACCACCCCAATAGTAACAGGTAGTACAGAGGGTATTGAGAAGGAGGAACTTAGAACAATCACCATCACTAGAGAAAAAGTACTGAGCAAACTATTGGAATTAAAGGGTGACAAGTCCCTGGGACCTGATGGCCTACATCCCAGGGTCTTAAAGGAAGTGGCAGCAGAGATAGTGGATGCATTGGCTATAATATTCCAAAATTCCCTAGATTCTGGAAAGGTTCCAGTAGATTGGAAAGATGCTCATATAACACCGTTATTCAAAAAGGGTGGGGGAGGCAGAAAGTAGGAAGCTATAGACCAGTTATTTTAATGGCTGTCATTGGGAAATTATTGGAATCCATTATTAAGGAAGTAGTGATGGGGCATTTGGAAAGTCAAAATGCAATCCATCAGAGTCAGCATGGTTTTATGAAGAGTAAATCATGTTTGACTAATTTTCTAGAGTCCTTTGAAGATGTGACAAGCAGGTGGATAATGGAGATCCTGTAGATGTAGTATATCTGGACTTCCAGAAGGCCTTTGATAAGGTGCCGCACAAAAGATTAATACACAAGATAAGATCACACGGAGTTAGGGGTAATATATTAGCTTGGATAGAGGTAAAAGCAAAATACTGCGGATGCTGGAAATCTGAAACAAAAACAAAAATTGCTGGAAAAACTCAGCAGGTCTGACAGCATCTGTGGAGAGGAAGACAGAGTTAACGTTTTGAGTCCATATGATTCTTCATCAGAACTAAAGAGGAATAAAAATGTGGTGAAATATAAGCTGTTTAAAGGGGATGGGACAGGTGGAGCTAGATAGAGGGCCAGTAATAGGTGGAGGCAAAGGAGAGATTGCCAAAGATATCATAAACAAAAGGACAAAGGGGTGTTGACGGTGGTGATATTAGCTAAAAGATGTGCTAATGGCGACATTAGGGTAGAAAGCAGGATGAGCAAGTGACAGATGGCCCTAGTGGGGGTGGGGTGGAGAGAAGAGATCGAAATAGGCTAAAAGGTGGAGATAAAATAATGGATGGAAATAAATTTTAAAAATAATAATAGAAATAGGTGGGATATATATATAAATGTATAATAATTTTAGAAAAAAGGGTATCAAAAAGGGGGTAAGGATGGAGGAGAGAGTTCATGATCTGAAGTTGTTGAACTCAATGTTGAGTCCAGAAGGCTGTAAAGTGCCTAATCAGAAGATGAGGTGCTGTTCCTCCAGTTTGCGTTGAGCTTCACTGGGACATTGCAGCAGGCCAAGGATGGACATGTGGGCATGAGAGCAGGGTGGTGTGTTGAAATGGCAAGTGACAGGGAGGCGGATAGACCAAAGGTGTTCCGCAAAGCGGTCACCCAGTCTGTGTTTGGTCTCTCCAATGTAGAGGAAACCGCATTGGGAGCAGCGAATGCAGTAGACTAAATTGAGGGAAGTGCAAGTGAAATGCTGCTTCACTTGAAAGGAGTGTTTGGGCCCTTGGATAGTGAGAAGAGGGGAAGTAAAGGGGCAGGTGTTGCACCTTCTGAGGTTGTACGGGAAGGTGCCGTGGGAGGGGGTTGAGATGTAGGGGGCGATGGAGGAGTGGACCAGGGTGAACAAGAGGGAACGGTCCCTATGGAATGCCAGCAGCGGGGGGTGAAGGGAAAATGTGTTTGGTGGTGGCATCATGCTGGAGTTGGCGGAGGATGATCCTTTGAATGCGGAGGCTGGTGGGGTGATAAGTGAGGACAAGGGGGACCCTATCATAGTTCAGGGAGGGAGAGCTTGGATAGAGGATTAGCTAACCAACAGAAAGCAGAGAGTCGGGATAAATGGGTCTTTTTCTGGATGGCAAGCTGTAACTAGTGGGGTGCCACAGGGTTCGGTCCTTGGGCCCCAACCATTTACAATCAATATTAATGACTTGGATTCAGGGATAGAAAGTTCTATAGCTAAATTTGCAGATGACACCAAAATAGGTGGGAAAGTAAGTTGCAATGAAGAAATAAGAAATTTATAAATGGATATGGACAGGTTAGGTGAATGGGCCAAAATTTGGCAGATGGAGTTTATGTGTGGTTAAGTGTGAGGTTATCCATTTAGGTCGGAAGAATAAAAAGGCGACTTATTATTTAAATGCGGGGAAACTTCAGGGTGTCCTCGTGCATGAATCGCTGAAAGCCAGTATGCAGGTACAGCAGGTAATAAGGAAGGCAAATGGAATTTTGGCATTTATTGCTAAAGGAATAGAGTATAAAAATAGGGAAATGTTGTTGCAACTGTACAAGGCATTGGTGAGACTGCACCTGGAGTACTGTGCATAGTTTTGGCCCCCTTACTTGAGGAAGGATGTAGTTGCATTGGAGGTGGTTCAGAGGAGGTTCACTAGATTGATTCCAGAGGTGCGGGGCTTGTCTTATGAGGAGAGATTGAGCAGTTTAGGCCTATACTCGCTAGAGTTTAGAAGGATGACAGGAGATCTAATTGAGGTATATAAGATGTTAAAAGGGATAGACAAAGTAGACGTGGAGTGGATGTTTCCCCTTGTGGGACATTCTAGAAGAGGCCATAATTTTAGGCTAAGGGGCAGTAGATCTAAATCAGAGATGAGGAGGAATTACTTTTCTCAAAGGGTCATGAATCTGTGGAATTCACTACCTCAGAGTGCAGTGGATGCTGGGACGCTGAATACATCTAAGGAGGAGATAGACAGATTTTTAGTTAGTACCGGGCTGAAAGGTTATGGCGAGAGGGCGGGAAATTGGAGTTAAGGCCGATTTGAGATCAGCCATGATCGTATTGAATGGTGGGGCAGGCTCGAGGGGCTGAATTGCCTACTCCTGCTCCTAGTTCTTATGTTGTTGTGTTCTTTGGACCTTCATTGTTGATAGTGAGATTAAGTTCCTGGGAGTTGGAGAATTTCATTCCTCCACAGATGGCGGGGAAACCATTACCCTCAGACAAAGAGTTTAAGGATTCAGATCATAAGGGCCATATCTTCTAAAAAGCTAAAATTAGTGAATGTTCAATTATTTTGGAGGCAGTGAAGATAGTTTTCATGTAGGAGAGTTCCATCCAGAAAGTTTCCCACAACATATGGAGCTGAAGAGAACAGTATGTGATATATATGAAGCATCAGATATCAGTAACAACTTCCACAGATATTAATGGCTTTCAGAGTGGCAGCTGCTACAGATGTTTTGAGCTGAACACTTCCACAAGGTTTTTTAGAATTGGTTGATATGATTTGGTCTTATACTGACAACTAGTAGCTCTGTTCACCCGGTAACAAGCACCGGTGTGTTGCACAGGTTGGATGCAGATGCCACAGTGTTTCCAGATTTTGGTAGTGTGTTTGCTGCTTTAAGGCTGTCTCCAAATACCTTATCACAAAAAAGCTTCATAACAGATTCATGTTCCTCTAAAACTACTGTTTCCCTGAGATGATACTAACCTCATACTCTTAAGGATCTAAAGGACCATCCAAGACACCCACCTATCAATTTAATCTCATGTATCGAGCAGTTCATAGATAAGGAACACGAGTAAGTAAGTTAGTTGGTACGCAGTGTTAAGAGTTGGTTTCAAACAGAGTGGATGGATTCTGACACCTTTGGATGAATGTTCTTCTGTAAACTGCTTGATCACGTAGAGATCTGAGTTAATTTCTACGTATGCTTACAGCTTTTAGGATTTCTGTTTTGTGCAGAAAATTGCCTGGTCTTTGTCAGTAAAGGACTTTGTAAAGTTGTAGAGAGAAACAGGTAAGTATATAGTAACCTTACATGGTGTATCAATTTTAATTCATTAAAAGCACTGGGCTATAAGTTGTGCCCCCCTTTCCTGACTCTTGGCAGTTCAGTATCTTGTCCTTCCTGCTCTTTGCATTCTTCCCATGCTGTGCGAATGGAGGCCCAAATCTTTCATCTTTCTCACCATCCTTTTCAGCCTCTGGAGGCAGCAAGCCTTTCTTCTCTCCGATGTAATGTAGTATGGAGCACTCTGCACACTCTTACTGAGTTGTACAGCAAGCTTCCACCAGATATATCCAAATGCAATTCCCAAAGACAGGCTCTCAGAGATGGGACAGGTGACAGAAGGAGGAAGAGGCATAACAACTCCTGGGGACTTGTTCAGCTGATGGAGACAAGGAAGGGTCTGCATCCACAGGTGGCTTGTGCTGTTATAAGTGCTAATGATCAAAAATGGTTTTGTTTTTTGAGGTTGATACACTGAAGAGATCTCACCATGAGCCTAACAGGAAAGATAAACTGGACATCAGTAAACTCATTCCACTTTTTATTCTTCTTCACCAGTTTTATCCATGGGGACTCTTCCAAATGCTCACCATTACAGTTGCAGAAGATCAGTGGAAACCCCAGTGAAACACCATGCAATCCACAGGAATTCTGTCCCCCTGTCTCACAGAAGCCAGATACAAGAGAAATGCTGCTGAGGGGCAGAGAGAGATAGAGAAAGAGATAGAGAGGAAGAACTAATCCCACAACCTTCACCACCTGGTACTGCCACCAGAAAGTAACCCATCAATACTCTCACTTGCACTTACCAGCCCAAATAGATTAATTCAGGTTGAGATAGATGGTCTAGATAAGGAATGACACATAGTGAATCATCATTTATGAGGAAGCTGGAGAATGGAATATTGGAGATGAAGTATAATATTCCTGAGTGGAGGTATAAGAGGTGTTAAGGCCCGTCTGTTGAGCATTCAGATGATGAACTTGGAGATCCTCCGTCTAAATGAAAATGCTTTCAGTGCAGTTGAACCATATTGCAGAAACTTTCTGAAGGTATGCAGCAATTGGCAAAGACGTCATTAGAGTGCAATGCCATCCTTTGCAGAGCTATACTGCTCCTCTAAGCAAAGCAAACTAGACCAAGATTGAAAACAAAAAATGAAAAATACCTGGAAAAACTCAGCAGGTCTGGCAGCATCGGCAGAGAAGAGTACAGTTGACGTTTCGAGTCCTCATGACCCTTCAACAGAACTAAGTAGAAATAGGAAAGGGGTAGACCAAGATTGAGCTGGCAGAGATACAACCAAGGCACTATAGTGCTGCCACTGATGGAGAGTATAATTACAGCATGGCAAGTTTGCACAGGCAGTTTCCATTATAAATGTGGACATAGGATTTTACTATGGAAATTGACAGTGAGTGCACAGAGGTGTAAAATGTTGAATTTATTAGAGATGGTTGCCATTGATAAACAAAACTGGAAAGTGTTAGGAATTTTTTTTACTGAGTATCACTTTTTTATTTGCAGAAGTAAAATTGAAGTAAAATACACTTTCAGTAATAACAAAGAAAGGGTGGGTTCCAAAGGTACATTATAAAATTCTAAGCTATGAGAGAAACTCTTAGAATAGATGGAAAGCCAAGAGTAGGATTTACGTAAGCCTTCTTAAAGCTGCTGCGAGAAGAAACTGAGAGACATGGTTAAAAATGTGTAATGATATTGAGTCAAAATCTTCAAACCCCATACCATTGAACAGAACTTTCTGGGAAAGAAGGAATCTCTGAATGTACGCTTAGACCTATTAGGACACTTTCCCCACACCCTCTTGTACTGTCAATGCCTTTTTACCATCTCACAGGGCTGATTTGTGTATATCATCCACCAATTTCCAGCTTTTTTATTTGATAATTAATTGCTGGCTATTAATAAAATTGTAAGATAGATTGTAACTGGTGTATACTGGTGGGTGATGGGTGATGGCTGAAAAGTTCCAACATGAATGAAGAAATAGTCACTGCCTGACCTCCTCCGAGCTTTGCCTGAATCCTGTTCGTGATCTCTTTAGGTCGCACTGCAAATGGCTGACTCCCACCCTGGATTACACATGCTTTGTGAGCAGGCTGAGGATGTAGTGACAACAGCTATTTCTGCCTAAAATCTGGATAGCATAAGATAAAGGACCTTAACTTCCAGTGGAGTAGCAATTGAGTCGGATTGCCACTAGACTCGTGATTTCTTGCCCTTAAATCCAGGTAATCCAATCTCACCCAATCTTCCAACTTAGGCCGGGCGAGATCCGCAAAGTGCATCGCGCTCCCGTGGTCTACTGTTGAGGGCAGCTCAGTCAAAGGTAAATAAGCCATGCCCCCTTTTGTACGGCATGAGCTGCCGTAAACCAGGCAAGTTTAAAGGTCCAGGCCAGGGAGAAGATAAGTTTGTAAGGTAAGTGGGTAAGATTGCAGGAGTCGGGGGTGGGGTGGGGGGTGGAGTTCAATTGGGAGGAGTGTCAGTTGGGGGGGGTCAGTCAGGGGGCAGAGGGGGGTATCATTGGGGCAGTGTCAGTTGGAGGTGCTGTCAGTCAGGGGGCTGTCAGTCAGGGGATTTGTCAGGCTGGGTTGTCAGGAGAGTGTGAGTTGGGGGAGTGTCAGTTGGAGGGGCTGTCAGTCGGGAGTGGGGTCAATTGGAGGAGGGGTCAGTCAGGGGGGTCAGTCGGTGGGGGCTGTCGGAGTTAGTTGGGGTTTCTGTGCAGAGTTAGGGGGGCTCCTGTGGGGAGACAGGGGAGTGGGGTGGAGGGTGGGGGGGGGGCAGTTGGGGGTGGAGTGGGGGGTGGAGGATCTCCTGTGGAGGTTCACAGGAGGTCAGTACCATAGTTACCCAGAAACTAGAAGTGGTTTTAGTTTTTGTAACTGTTTCTGGGTAACCATTGATGTAGCAAAGTCAGGACCATCCGAAGTTTGCAATTTAAATTGCATTTTCGGTTCATTCCTGGCGCAGGGCAAGTGCCCATCGGAAGTTTGAACTTCCTGGGGAATACCGTGCAATCTTCACCTGGGAACATCCAGTCGGGGGGTGGAGGGGTGGGGGGTGGGGTGGGGGGTGGGGGCGGTGGTGGTGGAGTGCTTGGGGTTTCGCAGCACATCTTTGAGGTACCCGCAGATACAACACCCTGGAGCTCAGAAGTTGCGATCTAAAATTGGCCTCCAATTTTCATTGCAAAGGTCATATCTGACTCATTAGTTTCATAATTCTCTCAACATTCTCTTAATTTTTGTCTAAACCTACAAAGCATTTATATATCTTCCAGTGTTCAAGTTTGAATTCACTCCAAAAATTTTTACTTGTCTTATCAATCTCATCTGTTGTTGAACTTATGTAATGGCCGAATCTGATGTGGGGAGCAGCAAATGGTTCAATTTAAGTCACTCATGCGCCTCAGGACCCTGATGAAGTCCTGACGTGTGCACATACGTGGCACTTACATGGGAAGTTTAAACTTGCGATTGCCAGTTTTATCATGTGTGGAAGCTTGACTCTGTTAGGTCCTCATCTACCTTCTCTACAGCAGAATTAGAATGTGAAGTTACTCACCTGGTATCCCCTCATCCTGCATTGATCTTACTCACTAGTGTCTGGTACGTTCCATTGTGAGGATCTAGCCTCTTTTTGCGGCAGTGCTACAATTGGCAGAACATATTCCTCCTTGCTCTCCTCCTCCTCCTCCCTCCTCCTGTTCCTCCATGGGTGCAAGGTGGCTGTTGCTCATCATGTGGTGAGTGGGGGGTGGTGGAGATCAAGGCATATTTAAATCATGATAATCATGAATGAGCCCAAAAATGGAGTGCTAAATCCAGACTATCAAACAGTTTGGAGGCACCATAGGAGCTGCCGAGTGCCAAGGTGGGCTGGTTAAAAAGCCTGCCTCAGTTCTCTGGGATTTCGCCCAATTGTTTTCTTCAGTATTCAGTCCTCTATCCAACGCCATCCACCCGATCCTTGTGCCCCATCCATGCCAACCCATGCCACTCACCGATCCCCCAAAGGCCCCTCAAACCCTCCATGCCAAGCCATGCATCTCAACCCACCCTAATGGACCCTCATACCCTCCATGCCAACCCATGCCCCTCCACCCACACCCAATGATCATTCAAACCCCTCATGCTAACCCGTGCCCCTCCATCACTCGCAATGGCCCCTCATATCCTCCATAGCACTTGCATGCCCTTTCATCTATTATACACTTTGTACAGGACCAATGAACCCTATAGTAACAATGACATTATGGAAAAGCTTAAAAAATAGCCATTCATAACTTACTTAAAAAAAACTTCTGTTACTACAACCCTATAAAAGTGTCAGTCAACCAACATTTAAAGCGTCAGCAGCAAAAACTATTTACACATGACTCCCCTCCATCTTGTGTAAATAAACATTGAGCCATTGACAAAATAGATCTAAGAAAAAAACTGTCTATCAAGCAATTTTTTCCCTTGTTTTCACCTGTTTGAACAGAAAAGATAGCCCTTATTAACATGTTAAAACATTAACAAGTGCTATCTTTTCTGTAGCTTAGAGTATTAGTTGCCGACTAAGTAATGTTTAGTTGATGTTGCTTTTAGTTTATGACTGTAAAAGTCTTAAAACTTGAAATCTCGTCATGCAGTTCCTTTAGGTTGGTCAGTGGGAATTCAAATATCTTTTTAAAGTAATCGGCCTCTACAGAGATTGAAGCTGTAAATACCGCAACTTCCTTCATTACGTTGTTTTCATTGCAGATTCTGTCGTGAATGCTGGCCAATTAAATGCCTGAGACGCACTTAATTTGGTCCCGCCTCCCCACGGAAGCGAGGCAGGGTTCCCACCAGCTCTCTAACTAGTGGGCAAGATCCCCCATTGCCAACATTAAACCAGCCCCATTTTTCTCTTCATGGTTCCTGCATGGAAAACCATGGGGTCTGTGTCCTAATTCCCAACATGCATCCTGGGGTGGTGGGCGCTGGGGGGGCGTCGAGGGGTTTGCAAATTTTTGAAAGTGGCTCTTTACTTTCCGGGTGAGATATGTTATACTGATAACAGTCGAGGCTTCAGAAGAGGAAGAGAGCTGGAAAAAACAATATATTTTGCCACTGAGTCATAACAAAATGAAGGAGACTACTTGTCAAAATTTATCTATTATAAAAGAACAAATGTAACCTTCACTGATAGTTAATTTTGAAATAATGAGTTCAGTCACCAAAAGCAGTACTGTCCTTCAAGTTAATGGACTGGGAATTCTTATTGTCTCCATTTTGAATTCTGTCAAGCTCAGCAATGAACTGTTTAAGTGGAATCAATGACAGAATCATCATACAGACTGGCTGTAATTAGTCAGTTGATGCTCACCAGGATGGAGTGTCACTCTGAATTGCTGTTCAGTGGATTTAACAGGAAACAAATTATATATCTTTTTTGTCAAAATCATATTGAATGTTACAATCTTCTTGGCTTTTTGCTCATCTTCTTATAAACGATAATTGTAAGATAAAGAGTAAAATTTTTAATTCATTTTAATTGATCTTTGTACATAATGGAGGTTGATTTTGCTTCTTGCTCATAAGTTGTTGACAGTCCTTTTGAAGATGCTGTTCTATGCTCAATTTCCTTGAACCACTTGCTGCCACAGTGCAATTCCTGGAAAATGATGCGGGGGTATTTAGCACATCAGTCATTTACCTTGTATTTAGAACACTCACTGTATAGGACAGGAGCTTTCTGTTTGTGCCAGAGAAGAAACAAAAAGAGTGAGACCTTAACATCTCTGCTTCAATATTCTCTGCATAATCACTTGACACATACAGAGGTCTGGAGCTCCTGAATGTTTTGCACCAAGATACCAGCACAATAGCGCAAAAGATTGTAGAATTTAAAACGTAAGTGACCTAGGACTGTTATGCCCAGTGAAGACATATCATATTCCTAACCTTCAAGATTCGAACTTTAGTGAATGTGGACTCTTTGAAATTGTCCATTTTTAAAAAGAAAAGCTAATGTGCTGCAAAACTGTCCACTGAAGGCCAGGTGACATGACTTGTGTATTCAGAAACTGTCTCACTGACTAATGGAGACAAAAGGACACATCCCAGATCAAAAGTTGTTAACATCAATATCCTGAGACCATCAAGAGACATTCCAAAATTGAATGGATCTTTTTTGAAACAAAGAAAGTGATCATCTTAACCACTCAGTTGAATGTCTTAAAACAGTAAACCAGGATGTGGCTAATCCATCCAAGGCCACACCATATTTGGAAGAGGAACTGCCATTGTGAGGAGTCACATGGTAAGGCAGCCTTCTTTTTTCCCTTTGTTGTCATTAAAATGCTGACTGCAGAAAGTAAGAGACAGCAGCAGCAGAAAGGGCAGTAACACCTAGGCCTTAAAAGAACCAGAAGCTATAACATTGCAAGGTCTCCAAGCCTGTTCCTTTTCAGATCTACCAAAAAAGCAAACAGTCCTCCTGATAATGAGACTACAAGCAACTAACTTTGTGATGAGCAGAAAGTCCATCCCTTTGAGAGAATCCTGAAATGACTTTGGCATATGACTACAGCTGTTGAATGCACCTAAACTACCCTTCAGGCATGGTGACATCTTTTTCACCAGCCCTGCAAAGTGTGTTATGCAGAACAAACAATCAGGTGAATTATGAACTATTATTTTGCTGTAAAAGTGCACTACTCTCTTCAACTGTACTTTCTCAGCATTATGGCATGGCAGATGATGTATGCCAGGCTGACCAAATCCACAAGGGAAACTTGGTTATGCTATCACAACGGTTTTGCAATTTGTATTTATTATGAGATGTGTGCACTGAATTCAGAAGTAATAAATCCACCAAGACCTTTAAAGATTTAAAAAATTAAATTACAATATTTATTAACAAAATAAAAGATTTCAAACACATACATTAGACTACATTACTTACTACTATGACAACTCCTAAAATTCCTAATTAACTTGACTCCCAGTTACACACCCCCTTTAAGACAACAGTTCAAAATAGATTTTAGATTTATAACAGAACCAGCAAGTTAACACAGTGCCCACTTGACAGTGGAATTCCAAATGGCTTCCCCAACATCTGTTACTTTACATAGCAGACTTATGCACACATGCCTGGAGGCTTCTTGAAGGCTGTTTCACACACTCATGTTAGATCTTACATGGCCCTCTCCTCACATAGCCTTTCATTCTCCTTTACATATGTTTCTCTAACTTTAATATGTAAATTTTATTGTTCTACATGTCTTTGAAACTGTATCTTCCTAATAAGATAAAAACTTTCACATTGCCAATATTGTCAGTAGCCTTTGGGGAAAATAATCACACTCCTTAGCCTTGCTTATCTGGCTAGTTGTAGACAGGCTAACATCCCTTTGAAATCCAAACAATACCTTCATTTATCTAAAAAAATGTGCATCCGCTTCACACCTTACATGCTAAGCCAACATCCATGTTTACTCATCAGCATTTCAAGCAAATTTCTATACCTAGCTTCTTTTGATAATTTCAAGTTTGCAATCTACTTGACTCCAAATGTAATTAAATCACACAGACAGAACCAACTATACTTATACCCATAAGCCGACTTCACAATAAACCAGAAAAATATAATGAAAATTATTATACTTTCGTAATACTTAGAGCGTATTTGTTTGTGTATAATATTTGATTTCAGGGTGAGCACGTAAATAAGCAATCCTTTACATTTAAACCCACAAAGAGATTGCTGAAGCTGATTGTTTCTTTTTAAAAAAATGACTACAGCAGCAGGTATTAATACTAGAAAATAGAATGTCTGACTGTGACATGAAATCGTCCCTAGAACAGAAGGATTTAGCTTGGCATAAGCTAACAGCCTTAACGATTGAACAGTTTGGAGCAATAGCTAAACAGGTGGAACTTAATGTGAGGCAAAAGGTCAAAAAGCCTGAGCTGCTAAAAATGCTGGCTGAGCATTTTCCCTCACCCAAAACTGAAACAGGCAGAAGATATGGAACCTGAAACAGACCAGGCTAACTTGGCAAAAATCCACCTGGAAGAGTGGAGACTGAAATAAGAATTCCAGGAGAGAGAGAGAGAGAGAGCGAGAGAGAGAGAGTGTGAGAGAGACCCTTCCAGAGGGAAACATTCGAGAAGGATTTGTAAGCACAACAGGACAGTGAAATGAGACAGATTCAGTTGAATAGGAAGAGATTTTCTTTATGTTATGGAGAATGGTAATTTAAGTGACCCTAGTTCAGAGCCAAGCTTTGAATTTTAAAGTATTCCTAGTTAGTACCAAAATTTGATGAAGATGTCACTGAGGCAATCTTCATAACCTTTGAGAAACTTGCGAACAGGCTAAAGTGGCATGAAGAAATTTGAACGCTCCTGATGCGGGTGAATTAACAGAAAAAGACTGTGAGGTTTATTCCCAGTTTCTGAAGAGAGCTCTTCAAACCATGAGCAAACAAAAACTGTCATCCTGAGTGCTTATGAATACTGGAAACATACACCCAGGGATTTAGGAACTCTCGCAAAAAGCCTACTCAAACATTTCTCAAATTTGAGAGAATTAAACAACTCACATCGACCGGTGGATGCAAGCGCTCAAAATTGACCCTGCTTACAAAGGATTAAAAGTCGTAACAACTCATGTAGCAGAACAAAGGGTTTCAAAAGCCAGGGAAACAGCCATTATAGCAGATGACTATGAATTGACACAAAAACATCTAACTCAAAATAAACTTGGATCTAGTAACTCTTACAAGATAGGGAATGATAAGATGGATGTTGATGAAGCAGAAAAGGGGCTCAAGAGAAAGGGAGAGTAGAGAAGGAAAAATAGATTAGACTCCAACTTTTAAAAGAGGGAACCTGGATGGTAAATCAGAAGGGGCACAACCAGTGTGTTTCCAGTGTGGAAAGTCTGGGCTTATAATGTTCAATTGTTGGTATTCCAAAAATCAACAGGGGGTGCAGCAATCAAGGCAGTGGGTGGAATCATCCCAGATTTGCACTAAGTGCGGCAGTGGATGTGAAAGAAGTTGTTTTACCCGCCGGCTGCAATAGCGGGTTGTTGCACCAGATCACCCATTCCTGGCACACCCACCTCATTAATGTTGCATTCAAGGATCGCTGGCGAGCAGTTTCGGATTTACCCACCATGCCGAGACCTCAGCACTTCCTCGCTCCAGGCGCCATGTTTAAAGTGCACCAGAGCACAGCCTACTTCATGTCTTCAGACCAGGACTGCTCCAGGTGACAGATGGCCCTGAAAGCAAATAAAATGGCAGGTCCCAAATTTGGTGACACCTCTCTGGGACACCTGCTGGACACAGTGGAAGGGCATTGCGATGTCCTCAACCTTTGCTCTGGCCACAGGAGGTCCACCAGAGTCACCATTACGGCTTGGGAGACGGTAGCAGTGGCAGTCAGCACCACCGGAGCACAGAGGAGGTCAGCCATCCAGTGCAGGAAGGGGATGAATGCTCTCATCCGTTCCACCAGGGTAGGTCAATCACCTCATCACTCTCAACACACGCTCCCAAACCCATCACACATCCACAGGGATCTCACACCTCAAGGGACAACACCGCTAACTCTCACACACACCCTCACATCTCCATCAGGCTCATATCCTCTGGAGCTCGATTCCTCATCCCATCCATGGCTCCACTCAGCACACAAACATTGCACTCAGTGCCATGTGTCCTACTCACACTCTTTCCATCTGTTTCGTGCAGGAGAAGCTGGCTCACAACAGAAGGGAGAGGTCCAGACCTGGTGTGGAGTGGCCCACATTAGACCCCTCACTCATTTTAAGGAGCGTGCCATCACGCTGATTGGTGAGGACATGACAGTGCCTGCGGCGACAGTGAGGTTGGTGGTGAACACCCACGTGGGGATCCTGCACCACATCATCCCTCTCTCAATGCAAATGTGAGTGCTCTCTCTCCTGCTTTTGACTCTGCTGCCATTCACTAATTATCTCTACTTTGGTTCACAGGGAGCTTTGCCAAGCGACTGACGCTCTCAGTCAGCTGGTCCTTCAGCCAGGCGCTCATCTCCAACCAAGAGGATACTTCCTCCATTTAGGAGCTGGAAATAAGCAGCCTGGAAAACTCGTCACAACACTTACCCACACCCTCCACCAGCGCAGACACACACAACTCAGTGAGACTTAGATCTAGAGCGGGCTCGGGTTCACAACCTGGTGGTCACCGCACGGACACGTGTCCGCAACAAGAGGAGGCAGGTTCAGCCGAATTCCCCGGCAATCGGAGGACTGCTGGTGAAGAGGCATCTGTGAGGTCCAAGTCAAATGACGAGCCTCTGGATTTGGCTTTCCAACTGTTTGTGGAGAGTCAGCAGAAGGAGGGGGAAAATCACGCAGAGCTGTTGGAAGCCCTCAACAGAGTGGCACGCGAGTCAGAAGAGTGTGTCCGCCTGCTCTTTGATGAGGTGGTGCCCACATGTGCGCACATAGAGGTCTCCATTGGGAGGATGGCAGACGCCATGGAGAACCTTGTCCAGCAGAACGTGGAGATGCGTGCAGACCTGCAATCCATCACGGTTGTCATGGGTGACTTCGCAGTGGCAACGCGAGAGGAAAGCAGGGCACCATCCCCTCAAGGAGTCAGGCCTTGGCCCTCAGGCACCCAAAGGGAGGAGAACTGGCAACTGGACACCCCTAGGCCATCCATTCAGGAATTTCAGAGGCTGTCCCTCCCTCCAAGTCCCCTTTGCCTGTGACCCCCTCAACCTCATCCTCTGTCACCGCAGAGGGAGCAGCCGGCCCACAGGAGGACAGCCAGAGCAAGATGAGGCCCTCAAGGCCTTAGCTCTCCAGAGGACCCACACCGAAGTCATCAGAGGCAACAGGGCCAACCATTGCATAGGCTGTCTCCACCCCTGCTGCGTGGTGGGTGGCAGGTGCAGAGAGTTAACAAAAGTTTTGTTCACCTTAAGGGGAAGTGCAAAACGTTTGCCATTATGCTTCAGTGTCCAATTTACTGAGCAGCTTATGGCTTAAACAATGACGTATCACTCCAAACATGATCCAGTTATGGTCAAACATCTGTCACATTAATAGTGAATATTCTGATTAAGGTATTGTTTAAGTTGCATATGTGTATTTTAATTTGTACATTTTGTACAGTGCTTGGGCATTAAATGAGTTAAAATATTAAACCTGCATGTTGGCAGGGGTGCATGGGCAGCTGGTAAATCTGGAACAATGTACTCTGATATATCATTTCTTCACTTCTCAAACAACATTTAGCAATGTTAATTGACCTACCAGTCCTTTGGAACCAAACGTGTAGCCAGGGGGGATTGGAAAATGATGGCCAGAGTCTTTATTAAGCAGAGACAACAACAACAACAACAAGCTGTAATTTGATAGAGTCTTTCAAGAAATAAAACATCCCTAGGTGCTTCACAGGAGCATTATAAAATATAATTTCATACCGAACCACGTAAAGAGATATTAGGAAAGATGACCAAAAGCTTGGTCAAAGAAGTAGGTTTTAAGGAGAATTTAAAGGAAGAAAGAGTGGTAGAAAGACAGAGAGGTATAGGGAAGAAATTTCAGAGCGTAGGGTGTTGGCAGCGGAAGGCATGGTCATGAATAGTGGAACGATTAAAATCAGGGATGCTTAAGAGACCAGAATTAGGTGGGCACAGATATCTTAGAAGTTTGTGAGGCTGGAGGAGACAACATGGGGTAGAATTTTCCCGCCATTGGGGGGTTGTGCGGGAGCAGGAGTGGGTGTGGGTGTGGGCGGGTCCACACCGCCATTTTGCGTGGGCGGGCCAATTAAGGCCCGCCCCAGCATGGCGCGCAACCAGAAGCACTGTGCACTCCCTGTGCCGGTGGGGTTGGGGGTGGGGGGGTTTCCCCGAGTCAGGATGTGTTAAACGGCCTATAGTTTCCTGCTTTCTCTCTCCCTCCTTTCTTGAATAGAGGTGTTACAATCAGCTGGGATCTTTTCAGAATCCAGGGAATTTTGGAAGATTGCAACCAATGCATCCACTATCTCTGCAACCACTTCTTTTAAGACCCTAGAATGCAGGCTATCGGGTCCGGGGATTTGTTAGCCTTTGGTCCCAATTGTTTCCCCAGTACCTCTTCCCTAGTCATCGTGATTGTTTTAAATTCCTCCCTCCCTCTTCCCTCTTCATTTTCAAATATCCTTAAGAATGATATTTTGTGTCTTCTCCAGTGAACACTGATAAAAAAATACCTGCTCAACGTTCCTGCCATTTCCTTCTTTCCAATTATTAATTCCCCTGACTCACCCTCTATGAGGCCAACACTCACTTTAGCTACTCTTTTCCTTTTTATTTGCCCGTAAAAACGTTTACTATCTGTTTTTATATCTCTGTCTAGCTTTCTATCATATTCTAATTTCTCCATCATCTTTTTTTAGTCATTCTTCGCTAGTTTCAAGAATTTGTTCGATCTTCTGCCCTACTACTAACCTTTGCAATATTGTGCACATTTTCTTTCAATTTGATACGATCCTTAACTTCATTAGTTAGCCTCGGATGGTGCATCCTTCTCATAGGGCAGAATTTTACATTTGACGGGCGGGCAGGCCCGATCGACTCGGCGGCAAGCAGTCAGCCGATCCCTGCTGCCGAAACGGGCCACGCCACCTCTTTGCGCAGGAGGGCCAATTAAGGCCTGCCCAGCGGGTTTCCAACTCCCGTGTTCATCGGGAAAATTAAATCAGCGGCGGACGTGTTCAGACCGCCGGTTCCAATGGGGAGTTGGCAGTCTGAATAAAGAGCGGCCAGGCAGCCTCCTATAGGCTGTTCACCATGGCCACTCACTGGGCAGCACAAGAGAGGAGGAGGGAGGCAGGCTGCAGGGTAGGCCAGCGGGGTCCACTGTGCCCCTCGGGTTTCGGATGCCTGCCTTGCTGTCCTCCTCGAAGAGGTGTCCAACCATCGGGATGTCTTGTTTCCGAAGGATGGGAGGAGGAGCCCCCCCCCGCCACGTCACCAGGCAGGCGTGGCAGGAGGTGGTGGAGGCTGTTAGCTCTCATGATGCTGTGCGGTGCACAGGAACACAGTGCCGCAAGCGCTTCAATGATTTGCTGCGCTCTGTAAGGGTGAGTACCATGTCAGCCTTGGCCATTTTACCCAGCAGGTAGCCTTAGCCTTTGAGGCCCCCCCCCCACCCCATGTTTAGTGTCGTTACTGCATTGGGGCATTTGGCGCACGCTGGGTGGGCAAACAGATAGTGACCATGCTTACATCAGCCTTAGTGGTTGAGGAGAAGATGGGTTCTCCCCACAGCATATGTTGGTGTTTGCTGCACTTGAATAGTCTGGGGGCAACCTGAAGGAGAGGCAGCTAGACACATACTCAGAACTCCAACACATGTCTTATTGATGGTGATGAGATGGTGGAAGGGGAGCCTCAAGGTGTCGTGGCCAAGAGCCATCTGCTGGCCTCGGCGCGACAACTAGTTGCGCCTCCTTGCCATGGGCGCTAAGACCCGGGTGCTATTCAAAGAGATGGACGCCGAATGTGTCCAAGGTGGCCGTTGGGGGAGGGGGTTGGGAGCAGCCGTACTATCTTCTGGGGAATGATTACCAGTAGTGTGGACAGGAGCGGCTGGAGGCCTCAGATGGGCCACTGTGGTTGAGGTGCGGCGTGCGCGTGCAGAGTACATGACCGATCAGCCCCAATACATGTTCTTCTCTGTTCTGCAGGCAAAAACTGAGAACAATATCCTGGAGCGTCAGTGGACTGGTGGTGGGCACGCCGTGCTGCAGCACCTCACCGCGTGTGAGGAGCAGGCCAAGGAGCTGGGGAGGAGGCAGGAGGCCAGGTTTGCAGGTGTCGGTGAGGCTGGGGTGCAGCGGCCAGGTATTTGAGGGCCACAGTCCCTTCCACTCTGTCTCCTCACCATCCAAAGCCCTGATGGTTGCTGCAATTGTTAATGCAGCAACATTGCTCATTCACAGACTAATACAGTCAGACGTGTGGGTCATTCACAAAGGTCCCTCAGCCCCTTGAGGATGTACGTCTCTAGCACCTTCCAAAGTCGCCTTATCCCATTTCTGACCACTGTCCCCATGGCCTAACATGCCATAGCATCGCTGCTGCACATCCAAAGACTTATTGCATCTTAGGAGGGTTTGTACCTCCACCACCCTTTCAGCCAGTGCGTCCCACATTACTCTGTCCAAAAGGTCCTCAGCACCTCACCTGTCAACATCATGGCACTCAACTTAAATAAATGCCACCATGTTAGTCATCCCTGCGCCAA
Source organism: Cetorhinus maximus (assembly GCF_964194155.1). NCBI lineage: Eukaryota > Metazoa > Chordata > Chondrichthyes > Lamniformes > Cetorhinidae > Cetorhinus > Cetorhinus maximus. The sequence goes on along the minus strand of NC_135879.1, from coordinate 44,221,641 downwards.
GGGGAAATGTTGCCTTCTGTCCACCTGTTCTATGCCCCTCATAACTGTATGAAGGTCAATAATGTGACCTGTCAATCTCCAGTTCTCCACGGCAAATGTCGTAAGAGTATGCAATGTTTCCTCATAACTCCAACTCTCCAGGCCAGCATGCATCCAGGTCAGGAACCTCTGCACTCTCCCCACTCCAATACCATCCCTCCCATGAAGCGTAGGTCACAACTGAATGCAGAAGTGTAGATGTGGCCTCGACAGCGTTTTCTGCACTTGCAACATGACCTCCCTTTTCCTACATTCTATTCCTCGGCTAACAAAGGCAAGTCTGGCTTCGACCTTGTTAAACGCCTTATGTTCCTGTTCTGCTACCTTAACAGGTCTGTCCAGCAAGGTCCCTATAATCATCGTGACTTCCCACAGTCCTACCATTACTCGTGTATTCCCATACCTTGTTTGTCTTGCCCAAGTGCTTAACCGCACACTTATCCACATAACATTCCATGTGGCATTCCTTAGGCCATCTGACCAGCCTGTCTGTAGGTGCGTGCAATGTTTGGGCCTCCTCTTGACTATTTGCCACCCCACCAATGTTCGTCTCCTTAGGTTCTTGAAGGGTGAGCAACTTATGAGGCTGGGGGGGAAAGGGATGAAAGGTGTTACTGACTGGACACTAACTGATCCACTGTCCTTGTTGTTAATTTCAGCATCACCACCGCATGGCCGCCACCAACACGTCCAGAGCCCCCCCTCCACACCTGAGGGCCAAGACTTGCAACTTGCGTCACATCCTTTCAGCGAGCCAGGCACCAGCACAGAGACAAACACATCGGTGGGGATTATGACGTCGGCTAGTGTCCCGGGGCACAGTGGAGAGGGCACTTCACAATCGCTGGAGGAGATGGCATGGACAGAGAGTGCCGATGGCGCCAGCAGCCGGAGGACTGCAGGGGACCAGGCACATGCTGAGTCAGGCAGTGATGTGCCTCTGGAGATGTCAGCCATGCAGCAGCTGCAGGACAAGCGGCCGGGTGCATGGGAGCATCTGGCAGGGTTGCATGAGGGTGTGCTTCACTTGGTCTCTGTGGTGGAGGAATCCAGGCAGAGTGTCAGTGATGGCATGAACCTCAGGACAGAGCTTCAGGCTTCCTCCACTGAGAGATTGGCGACTCTCGTGGAGAGGGGCTTCCAGCGGATTGAGAATCTTCTGATTGGGTTACGCTCTGACCTGCAAGCCCTCACAGCGCTAATGGCCACAGGTGGTCATTGGCAATGTGGGAGATGTTCTGGGCACCAAATGTCGCCGCTCGGTGCCCATCCATCTGCGGTGAGCAGGGAGGTCCAATGTGACCTCACGTCGGCGCAGCAGCTGCCTGTCATCACTGTGAGCTCCTCTCAGGGTGTTTCGGATGAGGGCAGCAGCTCCTCCGCCCCTCTGCCAGTGACCGTTGCATCTGTTGAGGCTGCGACAACTGGGGAGGTGCCAGTTCTGGAACTGGCCACTCCCTCCCAGGCAGGGCCTTCACAGGCTCCACGGGCCAGAGGACGTCCACCAAGGTCATCGAGGCTAACAGGACAGCAGAGACAGCAGGCTGTCTCACAAGCCACTCCGAGCGATGGGGCGGCACCAAGACGTAGCACCCGCAAACGTAAGCATAAGGCACATTAGGCACTCCACGGGTTTGTCACTGGTGATTTTGTGTTGGCCCTAGATAAGGGAATGTTTCATTATCAGCGTCAGAGCGACGTTTGTGGTTTATTTTGGTGGGAATAAAGTCCACTTTTCTAACCATGGCTGAGGGTGTTTCCTTTGTGCTGCATTTGTATGTTTCACAAGCATCTCATGAGTATTTGAGTGGACATTGATGTTTCTGTACTAAGCCCTTAGTTGCAGCTGATGAGGTGGAAGATGTAGCACCTAAGTGCCACGTGTGGAAGCGCCAGGCAATGCTGGTCCTTCTGATCGATGTGTGTGGAGCTAGCTGAAGGCTCGTTGGATTAAAGTGTCCCGGGTGCCCCTGCCTCCTTGGTGTGGTAGCGGGTCAGCGTGCTGCCCCTCAACATTGCCCTGTGCTTCCTCATCCTTTGAGCCACTGCTGGATGCATCATGTGCAGCCTCATCCACTGCGTCAAGGTCTTCATCGTCAACTGCATCCCCCCTTTCCAGCGCAAGATTGTGCAGAGCGCAGCATGCTACCACTATCAGAGAGACGCAATCTGGGGGTTACTGGAGTGCGCCCCCTAAGCGGTCCAAGCAACAGAAGCACATCTTGAGAAAACCAATGGCTCTCTCCACCACAGCCCTTGTTGTGCCGTGGCTCCTATTGTAGCGCTCCTCAGCTTCTGTTCTTGGATGGCAGAGAGGCGTCATGAGCCACCTTCTGAGGGTATAGCCCTTATCACCCACCAGCCATCCATCCAGCCGAGCCAGAGCACTGAAGAGCACCGGCACTTGGGAGTGTCTGAGGATGTAGGCGTCGTGGGATCTGCCTGGGTACCTTGTACAGATTTGCAGAATCTACATCCTGTGATCACACACTATCTGCACGTTCATGGGGTGGAAGCCCTTCCTGTTGACGAAGGCACCGGGCTCACCTGCTGGTGCCTTGATGGCCACATGTGTGCAGTCTATAGCACCCTGGACAAGGGGGAAGCCAGCAATGGCCGCGAAGCCTCTGGCTCGCTGTGCCTGGCTTGCCTGGTCGCAGCGGAAGTGGATGAAGGTCAATGTCCGTCTGAACAGAGCGTCTGTGAACTGCTTGACACAAGTGTGTACAGCTGATTGGGAGACACCGCAAAGATCACCCACCGAACCCTGGAAGGAGCCAGATGCATAGAAGTGGAGGGCAACTGTGACCTTCAGAGCCACTGGCATGGGGTGTCCACCCACACAGTTAGGGGAGGTCTCAGGGCCAATCATCTGACAGATATTGTTGACTGTATACCCTGGCAGCAGGATAGTGGCGTCTTCTGTGGCCCCTTCCACCTTGGACAGCCTCTTGGCCCTGTGCCCCTTGTGCCTGTGCCTGGCCTCCCAAAAGTGGCTCCCCGGGAGGCTGATTGTCCACTCCTGGCCTCCTCCTTATTCTAGCCCTCCCTTCCTCCTCAGAGAAGCTGCCTCCAGTGGAGATGTCAGAACTCATACCCCCAGGCTAAATGGAGGCCTCCGGAAAGCTGCAGGCCCAATAAAGATTATTGTCTGCAGACTGCTGAACTGAAGCTTTAAAGTACAGAGAAAGCTATTGGAAATCGATCTGAACTGCTACCGATCACACAGGCACGTTTAAAACACTTTCTGCATTAAATACTTCAGAATAAACATGAACAACCCCTCTGAGCCTACATATCCCGCCCGTGGATGAGGTTTGTTAAAAAATCAGTTACCCTCCTGCCCGTTGGGCCTGTGCGCCGAGGCAAAGATCACACGGGCTCCTCAAAATCAGCTTGAATTGCTGAGTTAAAGGCCTTAACAAGGCCTTTAATTAATGGTGGACTTCATAGCGCCCCCCCCCACCTAAATATCGCCATGCCGCACGCTGACGTCGGGACGCTCGCACAACATCAGCGCGCAACATTTTAAGCGCCAACGTGTGGGATCTGCCATCCGCACGTCAGCCATAAAATTCTGCTCATTGTTTATCTTTCTCAAGCTTATCCAAGTCTGCTGATGATACAAAGCTACATGGAAAATTAAAATGTGAGGAAGATGGCAGTAGGCTTCAAAGAAATAAACACTGATTGATTGAGGGAGCAAGAACATGTCAGAGTGAATATAATGTGGAGAAATATGAAGTTATCGATTTTGGCAGGAAAAATAGGAAAAAAGATCATTTTTTAAATGGTGGAAAACTGGGAAATGTTGGTATTGAGAGGGACCTGGTGTCCTTGTACAGAAGTCATAGCAAGTTAACATACAAGAACACCAAACAATTAGAAAAGAATATTTTTTTTTAACCTTTATTACAAAGGGATTAGGATATCAGGGCCAGAATTTTTCCCTCATCAGGCGGGCTCAGTGGGGGAGGTTGGAAGCCCCACCGACTCCCATGTTTGGCTCCGCACCGTGATTTTACGTGGGCAGGCCAATTAAGGCCCGCCCAGCATAAGACGCGGCTGCGGAATGAGCGAGAAGGGGCGGGTGCTCAATGTCCGCTGGGCCCGATGGCGACCTGGCGGCCAATTCACATGCTGCCATGGCAGCCATTGGAAGGCGGCCACCGAAGGACGTTGACCTCGTGATGGGCAGCGTTGCGGGTGGACATGGCAGACTCGAAGGCAGGTCGGCGGGGTATTAGGCCCCACGTTTCTCAGATGAGCGCCTTGCTGCCCTCCTGGAGGCGGTGGCAGCGAGAAGAGAAATCCTTGTCCCCATGGACAGGAGGAGGATGCCCCTCAACCTCACCAAAAGGGCCTGGGAGGAGGTGGCTTCCAGGGTCAGCTCCCATGATGTGGTGGGGCACACATGGGTCCAGTGCCGGAAGTGCTTCAATGATCTCCTGTTATCAGGAAGGATGAGTATCATGTTGGCATGGGTCATTTAGCATAGCAGTTAGGAGCTGCCCATCCTCCCCTTGGACCTCAGAGGTCTTAGAGTGTGAGTGGCAAATGTCAATGAGGCAGCATCTTGGCAAGGGGATGAGCCCTGTCTGCTTGCACTGAGTGTCTCACAGCTCCAGATTCACGAATCGGCTGAGCCCTGCGAGGTGTTCCTCAGGTGGGGTTGGCCAGACTGCAATGGCAATGCAGATACGGGGTGGGCTAATCAATGCTCCCCTATCCTTTCAGGAGAAAACATCCCATAACAATGCAGAGAGGCTGCGGACCGCCCCACCTACTCATTCTCATTTGATATGAGCAGGAGGCACTGGAGCTGGAGAGGCACCACACGCCTAGGTCAACCAGCCGTGGTGAAGTTGGGGTGCCACAGGGAGGTAAGAGTGCAATGTGCTGAGGTCAGAATGTCTGCAATTGCAACCATTCCAGTGTAGTCTCTATATTGATGTGAGCCTCGAACCTGGAATCAATGGATATTGGGAAAGGATAGGAAGTGGAGTTGATGTAGAAAGTCAATCTTGATCTTGGCAGTCTCGTGGTGCCATATACTGTACTACTGTTCCTATTTCTGTTCTTATGGCTAGAATCTTACGGGCCCCCAGGGGTGGGACGGCAGGCAGGGGGGGTCGTAAAATTCAGTGTCAGGCTAATGGCACTCTTTACAGAGCCAACCTGCGTGCCCCCGCCCCCACTACAATTTTACCATCAGCAGGGACAGTGTCAGGCAGCCCACTCACCAACCCATGGCCACTTAAGGACCTTCTCCCACAGCATTAGGGATTTTATGCACAGCGGGAGAGGCCCAAGCCTGGTCACCAGGCTACCCAGACTGCGAACATTAGTGTTGAGCTAATGACGAGTGCCTCCTTGATGGGGCCCGGTACCCATCAGAGCCTCCCTCCCCTCTACCCCAGTTGCAAACAACCCTCACATTCACCCTCTTTTGCCCTTTACATCATATCCTGCACCCCCCTTGCCAGAGCCTGTCAGCCTGGTCCAGGCTAGACCCTTGACTTAGCTCACAGACTGGCTCCAAAGGTGAGCACCTTCCTCTGGGACTCGCTGCTGTCCCAGCAGTGGCCACCGCTCCTGGTGATACTGCTGGGACAAGAGAGCTGCCGGCCCTCCAATTGGCCAGCAGTTCTCTGAGGCTGGAATCCTTTTTTTTTGTGGGGTGAACACAACAAATAAAACAATAAGGGTTTTAGGCTGCAGGCAAGGACAATGAGTGTTTGAGTGGTTCCCCCTTACAATCAGCATTGTTGAGCTACTTACTCTTTTTCTTCCTAATATATGCAAGAGTCAGAGCTTTTAAATCACACCATGGTGTCAATACAGATAGACCTCAATATTAACCCAACAACAATGACAACCTACATTTAACATCCCAAGATGCTTCACAGGATATAAAACAAAGTATGACACCTAGCTATAAAAGAGGATATTAGGTCAGATGACCAAAAGCTTGGTCAAAAAGGTAGGTTTGAAAAAGTACCTTAAAAGAGGAAATTGAGGTAGAGAGGTGGAAAGGTGTAGGGATGGAATTCCAGAGCTAAGGCCAAGGGAACTGAAAGCATGGCCACCAATAATGGAATGATTAAAATTGGGGATGCACAAGAGACAGAATTTGAGGAGCACCAGAAACTCGGAGAGTTGTGAGGTTGGAGGAGATTAAGGAGATGGTGGGGGAGCAAGGAGGGGTGTGCGAGGCCATATGGAGGGATTTGAAAATGAGGATTTCAATTTTAAAATCAAAACGTTGCACGACAGGGAGCCAATGTAGCTCAGCGAGCACAGGGGAACCAGATTTGTTGCAAGCTAAGTCATGGGCAGCAGGATTTTGGAATACCTAATGTTTAGGTAGGGTAGGACGTGGGAGGCCAGCCAGGAGTGTATTGAAATAGTCATGTCTAATGGTAACAAAAGCATGAATGAGGGTTTCAACAGCAGATGAGTAGAGACAGGGGCTAAGTCAGGCAATGTTATTAAGGTGGAAGTAGGTGATCTTGATGATGGCATGAATTGGTGGTCAGAAGCTCATCTCATAGTCAAGTGTGACACCAAGGTTGTGAACACACTGGCTTAATCCCAGTCTGTTGCCAGGGAGAAAGATTGAGTCAGTAGCTCGGAAACGGAGTTTGGAGAAGTGACTGAAAACAATGGCTTCAGTCTTCCCCATATTTATTTGGAGGTAATTTCTTGCAGATCAAGTACTAGATAATTTAGCAACAGTGGAGGAGCTGTGAGAAGTGGTGGTGAGGTAGAGCTGGATGTCATCAGTGCACATGTACATGTACAATGTACATATGCTTTCAGACGATGCCACTGTGGGGCAGCATGTAGATGAGAAATAAGAGTGGGCCACAGAAAGACCCCTGGGTGAACACCAAAGGTAATGATGTGATTGTAATATTCCAGTAAGATTCTCTGGTGAGCAGGAGATTATCTGGAATGAGATGAGAGCAGTCCCGTCTAGCTGGACGGCAGTGGAAAGGCAATGGAGGAGGATGGTATGATCAACTGTGTCAAAAGCTGAAAAAAGGTCAAGAAGGACAAGAAAGGAAAGTTTACCTTTGTCACTGTAACATAGGATGTCCTTTGTGACTTTTACAAGAGCTGTTTCAGTTCTGTGGCAGGAAACCTGACTGCAGGGTTTCAAACATGGAGTTCTGGGAAAGATGGACACAGATTGGAGAGGCGATAACATATTCAAGAACTATGGAGTGGAAAAGGTGGTTGGATATAGAATGGCAGTTTGCATGGATGGTGAAGTCAAGGGTTGGTTTTTTTGAGGAGGGCCAAGGGCTAGATAGTCAGGATTTTGAAAGTGCAGTTGTAAATGAATTGGGGAATAGATTTTTCCCATGGATTGATACATATGGAGGTTGGGTTGGAGCATGGAATTGGAATGTCAGTGGAAAGTGATACAAAGAAGTGATCAGAGATGGCCTGTAGTTGATATGGTGGGAGTAGTAAGAACATGAGATGGCAAGGTCAAGGAGATAGCCGTGAATATGGGTTGGGAAATTTACATGGAGGGAAATGTTTAGAGAGGATAAGAGGGCAATGAATTTAGAGGAGAGAGAACATGATGGGTTGAGTTGGAGCTTGAATCAGAGGCTCAGAGTTCTGTGGAGAGTAACTCACATTCTGACTCCCCAAAGCCTGTCCACAATCTACAAGACACAAGTCAGGAGTGTGACGAATACTCTCCACTTGCTTGGATGAGTGCAGCTCCAACAACACTCAAGAAGCTCTACACCATCCAGGACAAAGCAGCCGCTTGATTGGCACCCGATCCATCACCTTAAACATTCAGTCCCTCTACCACCGACGTACAGTGGCAGCAGTGTGTACCATCTACAAGATGCACTGCAGCAACTCACCAAGATTCCTTCGACATCACTTTCCAAACCTGCAACCTTTACCACCTAGAAGTGCGAGGGCAGAAGATGCATGGAAACACCAAGACTTGCAAGTCCCCCTCCAAATCATTCATTATTCTGACTTGGAACTATATCGCCATTCCTTCACCATCGCCGGATCAAAATCCTGGAATTCACTTCCTGACAGAAGGCTGTACCTACACCACATGGACTGCACTGGTTCAAGAAAGTGGCTCACCACCACCTTCTCAGGGGCAATTAGGGATGGGCAATAAATGCTGGCCTAGCTAGCAACACCCACATCCTGTGAAAGAACACATTTTTAAAAATCATAAAGGATGAGGAGTTGTTCAGTGCAGAGGCAGATGGAGGAAAGCAGTGAGAATACCTCAGTGAGAACATTTTTATCGTACCTGGAAGGTACAGAATGATGTTTTTGAAAGAGAGGTGAGAGGGGTGTAAAAAAGTGAGGTGCTGAAAGGAGGAGTTGGTGCCAGAGGAGCAGGGGGCTAGGTCGAGATGTGACCTGGTGAGCAGTGCCACAACACCACCATGACTGTCTTGACGGGACGAGTGAGGAAAAGCAAGGAGACTTCATTAAATGACATGGGGTCATCATCCTTCAGCTAGGTTTCCACCAAGTCCTTGATGTCAATGCAATCATCCACAATAAGTTTATGGATGACAAGGGTCTTGTTCATAAGTGATTGGACATTCTGGACGGAGGTGCACAGAGGGGTGGTGAGAGCTGATCTGCTGTCAGAGTTTGTAGGGTCAGCATTAGGCGGGGTGAGTAGGACAGGAAGAAGATTGACAAGGTTAGCCCTCCGTGGGCGTACTGGGCGAGAAGGTTGCTGATAGAGTGGGATAACTGGAATTGCTACTTGTAATAAGCCAGCATTAATTGCCTCGATGAGCCTGTTGGAAGCTGCAAAGAAAGATACATTGGGACGCTGTCGGCTGATCTAACAGGGAGTCAGTCCTGGGTTGGCAGCAAGACAGCAGGAAGGTCGAGGAGCACTTGAAGGGTTGGTGTAGGGAATTGGGAAGGTAGAGTTCTTGAGAATGGAGAATTGAAAGGAGGCATGATGATAGAAGAGAGTCTAAAAGAGCTAAAGAGAAAAGATAAAAGAGTAAAAGCCGAAATAGGTTGATGGGCATGAGTCCAGCAGCAGCCAAAATGAACATGTGAATTAATGCAGAGAAAGCACAAGTTTCATAGGTCTAGTTACTGTATTGCTGAAAAAAGAGACAGTTTTTGACTTTGTGACAAAAAATGTCTTTTTTCAGCAATACTCAGGTTCTGTACTACCAAAGGTCTAGTTACATAATAATTAGGGTTATATAAAAACATGATAGCAAATGGGCAATAAGAAATAGATGGTGAAACTAGGAAAGAGTCCAGAGTTAAAGTCAAAGATCCTGTGGTGGAATAATGATGACTTAGGTAGGGTGGAATCAGCATGAAACATCAATGAGCAGTTGTCCAAGCTTGGGGACAGGTGAAGTGAGTGATGCATAAAAGCTGTTTAAGGGACGGAGGTTTTTTCATAGGAATGAAGATCCAGGAGGTGTAAAGTCAGCTGCAGAAACAGAAAGATGATGGTGAAGTTGGAGGACACCAGAAAATCCAGAAGCAGAAGAGGTTTGTCCTTCAGCTCAGGCAAGTGATATTCTAGCCAGGGATAAACTGAAGCTGAAAATACAGTGAAATACCAGTCACAGGCTTCACAGAAGTCTTTCAGACACAGCAGTGGTGGCGTTTGACTGATTAAAAATTATTTAAATATCGCAGAAGTGCAGCAAATCAGAGACAGAAGTTGGGTCTTAAGCTATAAGCACTGTAGTCCAGAGCAAAAACGTCATCCTGATATCAAGAGGAGTCCAGGAATTTGAAGCTAAGTTTGAAAGAAAATGTAAAACTAGCTTTTTCACAGCTCGCAGATCAAAAAATTTGCAATTGATAGACAGACACAAAGTCGTGCAGTTTATTCCAACATAGTTCGGTGCAGAAACGTGGTCTTGATGTCCGGAGAAGTGTCAGAATTTGAAGTTAGATTTGAGAGAAAATCCATATCCACGTCTTTTTCATATCACAGGGAGGTTCATGGGATGGGATATGAGCAGAGACCATTTAAACTAACAGTACTTGAAGTTTTGATTAATGTGTACTCTCTGAATCAGAGGATCTGACACAGGAGAAAGGAGGATTTAGTGGGGAGAAAAAGCAATAGATGGCAGAAGATGGCCACTGATCGCCTTGCAGAGTGAGGAGCTCCCTAAGAAGCCAAATGCCCAAGAGCCATCTTGCAACTCATTGCAACCCATCATGTAACCCTGAGACAAGAACAAGGTGGGTTTGTGGCACGATTCACATTTCTAACATTTTAAACCTTCACCTGACTGTTTCCTGCATGGGGGAGGATAATTTGTGGCTACAGTCTTGTTAGAAGGTTGCTTCAATATTTAATTGATGTTTCTCCTGCGCAGTGGCTTTCGATAAAAGGTTTGGCGAATGTTGCAATTAGAGCTTGGCAAAAAATAGAAAAATACTCCAATAAATTGCTGTCATCAAAGTTTTCTGTGCTAGATGAAAAGTCTCAATTCAGGAACCTCCTGGTAGTTAAGGTAACATCAAGCAGTTCTAAGATCCTAGATCATTGAGCTTTCACTGGAGAAGATCACACCGGATTATGAGATATATTTGAGCAACTTCTGAAAGCACATGAGTAAAAGCTTGCCTAACAAGATCGTTTTGTACAAAGCGAGTTGTACTGTCTTCTTCAGTAACCTGAGATACCAAAAAGTGCAGTCACATATGGGCAGAATCGTCTAGTCCTGTTGACGTCAGCATCATGATGGATGGAGGGGAGACAATTTGGCGTGAGGGGCAGAAATTAGTTTCACGGTGATGTGAAAGCACAGCGGGATCATCCAGTGGTGTCCATCATGGCAGAACGTGAATCCCGCTGGAGGTCGGCGTGAACCCGACTTGCATCCTGGTAATGGGATACAAAGTAAGGACTGACCGGAATCATCTCCCCATGCCTAATTTACTGTTCACCAGCGGGAAAACACGCCAGCCCAGAAGATGTCTCTGACAACTGTACATGCAGAGGTTGGGACTTACTGTTAGGGCCTTGCTCAGATTGTGGACATCTGAGGAGAAGATGATGCTGGAGCACTGCAGCTACCAGAACCTGGAGGAACACATGAATTGCAGGCTGGATGGATTCTCATGCACATGGCTCTGCTGCAAAGCAGCTCATGGAAGGCGGGAGGTCTCCACTGATCTCTTGAGGTGAGGTTGGGAGGGGGGAGGAGGGAGTGCGGGGTAGGGGAGGAAGGTGTAATGGAGGAGAATGTGGAAAGTGGGGAGGTAGGTGGAAGGGAGGGAGCTCAGAGCTCAGAGGGGAGAAGGAGTTTAGAGGGGGGAAGGTGTCCTAGGTCAGGGGGGAGGAAGGAGTAAGGGTGGAGGAGGGAGTAAGGGGGGGATGTCCTGATGAATGTGCAAGGGAGAGGTCTGTGGAGTCAATAACTGCCTCCTGGGGAGCAAGCTGAGGGTGCATGTGGTGGGAAGGAATGGTGGGTATGAAAGGGGGCACAAGGAGCAGGGAGGGTGGGAGGGTGAGTGTGTGCTGGTCGCAGTAGAAGGTACAGTGAGAGTGGTTGGTGGGGACTCGGAGGCAGACACGGACCCTGGGGGTGGGAAGGAGGTCGTCGGGGAGGTCAATCTGGATGGGCATGGGATTCTCAGGAAGGTAGGGAACGTGCACGTTTACCTGGAAATCCTGGAAAGACAAGGGTCCGGGTTGGTAGGTGATGGTGGGGAGATGGAAGGTGATGCCGGGAGGCCGACAGTGATGGGGGAAAGGACATGGGTGACTGGGGGAGGAGAAAGGACAGGGGAGCTAATCAGAAACTTAATGACAACCATGGTTGTTGAAATTGAAAGTGAATGGACCTTCATATTGGCCGAGCTCAGGTGCTGCATGGGAGTGCGATCAGTGGGTGGGCGGAGATGCAGGTCAGCTCAGATAGACAACTGAAAGAGAATCCCAGCAGGCAGCATTGAAAATGCTTGGGACAGTGAGATGAGTGTGATGGATGAAGGCTCGGCATGCGTGGGAGAGTGCGTGCACAAGGCTCCAAAAGGCCCTGCCACACACACACTTCTCCCTCCAGAATCAGGTCGCGGTCCAGCTGTGTGCAACAGAACTGTTAGTTCATGGTGGGGGGGGCAGTTGAAGTGGGAGGGCTCACAAAGCCTGTCAATAAAACTGAAAGACAATGTTATACATTATAATCTGAAAATTATAATCTGAAAAATCACTTTGTCTGCACTTTGGCTGCTTTGGGCTGCAGTAGAGTGGTTAAATTGGAGTTTGGTGACTGAGGAGATTTAAGGGTTAATTTTCTATCTAAAGTCTAGTCTTTCTTTAATTTAGTAATTAACTAAAAGTGCTGTTTGGGTTGGAAGAAGGTGAGTTTTAGGCCAGCTTTAAAACAGGGTTTATACTCTTTCGAGTTATCAACAGTCACAGATTGCAACTCTTTGAGTACAATCACAGTTCTTGGTTTTCCAGGAGTGGGACATGAACCCACAACCCTCTGATTCAAAGGCGAGGGTGCTATGAACTGAGGCTCTGCTTGCAGCTACAACTAGTTAATTAGATAACTGGCTTAAACAGGTTTTCAGAGGCTAGATTCAGAGAGTATAAAAACAGACCATCTTACAGTGCTGGCTTTGTCTGCAGTAGAGTGCTTAAGTTGGAGTTTGGTGACTGAGGGAGGAGGTGAGGAGGGAACGAGGTTATCCTTTGAGTACCATCAGAACGGTCGGGTAAGCATTTACTACTTTTATCACTTATATTTTTTAAGGTCTTATTTTATGGTTCATCGTTTGTAAGGGCTACATTCTGTAACAACGAGGAGCAGGGAAGAAGGGCCCTAGAGTAATTGATATTATTTGATATTAAGTATCTTCCAAAAGGTTTAATTTAATTTAAAGGGGTAGGTCATGACAGGAGAGCTCCTCCTGCTCTTTATGGGAAGCCGGGAACATTTCCAGTACCCGGGGCCAGCATGTTTGCGGGAAGTGTCTCCAACTGCAGCTCCTGGAAGCCTGGGTTTCGGAGCTGGAGCGGCGGCTGGGTACACTGTGGAGCGTCTGCGAGGCGGAAGTATCATGGATAGCACGTACAGAGAGTCCACAGGCAGGAAGGGAATGGGTGACCACCAGGCAGAACGAGAGGACGAGGCAGGCTGTGCAGGAATCTCCTGTGGCTATTCCCCTGCAACAGATACAGCGCTTTGGATACTGTTGAGGGGAATGGCCTCTCGGGGGAAAGCAGCAATAGCCAAATTCGTTGCACCACGGTTGGCTCTGCTGTACAGCAGAGGAGTAAAAAGCGTGGGAATGCAATAGTTATAGGGGATTCAATTATAAGGGGAATAGATAGGCATTTCTGTGGCCACAAACGAGACTCCAGGATGGTATGGTATGTTGCCTCCCTGGTGCTAGGGTCAAGGATGTCTCAGAGCGGCTACAGGACATTCTGAAGGGGGAGGGTGAACAGCCAGTGGTCGTGGTACACATTGGTACAAACAACATAGGTTTAAAAAAAAGGGATGAGGCCCTAAAAGCAGAATATAGGGAGTTAGGAAGTAAGCTGAAAAGTAGGACCTCAAAGGTAGTGATCTCAGGATTACTACCAGTGCCACGTGCTAGTCAGAGTAGAAATAGCAGGATATATCGGATGAATACGTGGCTGAAGAGATGGTGTGAGGGGGAGGGTTTCAGATTCCTGGGACATTGGGACCTGTTCTGGGAGAGGTGGGACCAGTACAAACTGGACGGGTTACACCTGGGCAGGACCAGGACTGATGTCCTCGGGGGAATATTTGCCAGAGTGGTTGGGGAGGGTTTAAACTAAAATGGTAGGGGGATGGGAACCTATGCAAGGAGTCAGAGGAGGGGGAATCAAGGACAAGAACAAAAGACAGAAAGGGGAATAAGAACAGTGATAGGCAGAGAAATCAAGGGCAAGAATCAAACAGGGCCTCAGTGAAAAATAGTGGGAATGGGACAAGTAATGTTAAAAAGACAAGCCTTAAGGCTTTGTGCCTTAATGCGAGGAGAATTCGCAATAAAGTGGATGAATTAACCATGCAAATAGATGTAAACATGTATGATATATTCGGGATTACAGTGGCTGCAGGGTGATCAGGGATGGGAACTGAACATCCAAGGGTATTCAGTATTTAGGAAGGACAGACAAAAAGGAAAAGGCGGTGGAGTTGCATTGCTGGTCAAAAAGGAAATTAATGCAATAGTGAGGAAAGATATTAGCTCCGACAATGTGGAATCTGTATGGGTAGAGCTGAGAAACACTAAGGGGCAAAAACGTTAGTGGGAGTTGTATATAGGCCCCCAAACTGTGGTGATGTTGGGAATGGCATTAAACAGGAAATTAGAGATGCATGCAATAAAGGAACATCTGTAATTATGGGTGACTTTAATCTGCATATAGATTAGGCAAATCAAATTAGTAACAATACCGTAGAGGAGGAATCCCTGGAGTGTATACAGGATGGTTTTCTGGACCAATACGTTGAGGAACCAACTAGAGAACAGGCCATCCTAGACTGGGTATTGTGTAATGAGAAAGGAATAATTGGCAATCTAGTTGTGCGAGGTCCCTTGGGAATGAGCGAACATAATATGATAGAATTCTTCATCAAGATGGAGAGTGACATAGCTGATTCTGAGACAAGGGTCCTGAATCTTAATAAAGGAAACTACGATGATATGAGGCACGAGTTGGCTATGATGGATTGGGAAACATTACTTAAAGGGATGACCATAAGACATAGGAGCAGAAATTAGGCCATTCGGCCCGTCAATCATGGCTGATAAGTTTCTCAACCCCATTCTCCTGCCTTCTTCCCGTAACCTTTGATTCCCTTACCAATCAAGAACCTATCTATCTCGGTCCTAAATACACTCAATGACCTGGTCTCCACAGCCTTCTGTGGCATTGAATTCCATAGATTCACCACTCTCTGGCTAAAGAAGTTTCTCCTCATCTCTGTTCTAAAAGGTCTTCCCTTTACTCTGAGGCTGTGCCCTCGGGTCCTAGTCTCTCCTACTTTTGGAAACGTCTTCCCCACGTCCACTCTATCCAGGCCTTTCAGTATTCTGTAAGTTTCAATCAGATCCCCCCTCATCCTTCTAAACTCCATCGAGTATAGACCCAGAGTCCTCAAACGTTCCTCATATGTTAAGCTTTTCATTCCTGGGATCATTCTCGTGAACCTCCTCTGGACCCTCTCCAGGGATGACGGTGGATAGGCAATGGCAAACATTCAAAGAGCGCATGGGTGAACTGCAACAATTGTTTATTCCTGTCAGGCGCAAAAGTAAAACAGGAAAGCCATGACTTACAAGAGAAATTAGAGATAGTATTAGATCCAAGGGAGCGGTGTACAAATTGGCCAGAAAAAACAACAGACCTGAGGATTGGGAGCACTTTAGAATTCAGCAAAGGATGACCAAGGGATTGATTAAGAAGGGGAAAATAGAGTATGAGAGTAAGTTTGAGGGGAACATAAAAACTGACTGCAAAAATTTCTATAGGTATGTGAAGAGAAAAAGATTGGTGAAGACAAATGTAGGTCCCTTACAGTCAGAAACAGGGGAATTTATGATGGGGAACAAAGAAATGGCTGACCAACTAAATACATACTTTGGTTCTGTATTCACAAAGGAGGACACTAATAACATACCAGAAATGTTGGGAAACACAGGGTTTAGTGAGAGGGAGGAACTGAAAGAAATCAGTATTAGTAGGGAAATGGTGTTGGGGAAATTGATGGGATTGAAGACCGATAAATCCTCAGGGCCGGATAATCTATACCCCAGAGTACTTAAGGAAGTGGCCCTAGAAATAGTGGATGCATTGGTGGTCATCTTCCGAGATTTTATAGACTCTGGAACAGTTCCTACAGATTGGAGGGTAGCTAATGTAACCCCACTATTTAAAAAGGGAAGTAAAAAGAAAACAGGGAATTATAGACCAGATAGCCTGATGTTGGTAGTGGGGAAAATTCTAGAGTCCATCATAAAAGATTTAATAGCTGAGCACTTGGAAAACAGTAGCAAAATTGGACAGAGTCAGCATGGATTTACGAAAGGGAAATCATGCTTGACAAATCTGCTGGAATTTTTTGAGGATGTAACTAATGTAGTTGATGAGGGGGAGCCAGTGGATGTGGTTTATTTGGACTTTCAGAAGGCTTTCGACAAAGTCCCACATAAGAGATTAGCGTGTAAAATTAAAGCGCATGGGATTGGGGGTAGTGTATTGAGATGGATAGAAAACTAGTTGGCAGACAGGAAACAAAGAGTAGGAATAAACGGGTCTTTTTCAGAATGGCAGGCAGTGACTAGTGGGGTACTGCAGGGATCGGTGCTGGGACCCCAGCTATTCACAATATATATTAATGATTTAGATGAGGGAACTAAGGGTAACATCTCCAAATTTGCAGATGACACAAAGCTGGGTGGGAGGGTGAGCTGTGCGGAGGATGCAGAGATGCTTCAGTGTGATTTGGACAAGCCGAGTGAGTGGGCAAATGCATGACAGATGCAGTATAATGTGGATAAATGTGAGGTTATCCACTTTGGTAGCAAAAACAGGAAGGCAGATTATTATCTGAATGGCTATAAATTGAGAGAAGGGAATGTGCAAAGAGACCTGGGTGTCCTTGTACACCAGTTGCTGAAGGTAAGCATACAGGTGCAGCAGAAGGCAAAGAAGGCAAATGGTATGCCTTCATAGCAAGAGGATTCGAGTACAGGAGCAGGGATGTCTTGCTGCAGTTATACAGGGCCTTGGTGAGACCACACCTGGAATATTGTGTGCAGTTTTGGTCTCCTTATCTGAGGAAGGATGCTCTTGCTATAGAGGGAGTGCAGCGAAGCTTTACCAGACTGATTCCTGGGATGGCAGGACTGACATGTGAGGAGAGATTGAGTCGGTTAGGATTATATTCGCTGGAGTTCAGAAGAATGAGGGAGGATCTCATAGAAACCTATAAAATTCTAACAGGACTAGACAGGGTAGATGCAGGAAGGATGGTCCCGATGGTGGAGATATCCAGTATCAGAGGTCACAGTCTGAGGATATGGGGTAGACCATTTAGGACTGAGATGAGGAGAAATTTCTTCTCAGAGTGGTGAGCCTGTGGAATTCGCTACCACAAAAAGTAGTTGAGGCCAAAACATTGTATGTTTTCAAGAAGGAGTTAGATATAGCTCTTGGGGCGAAAGGGACCAAAGAGTATGGGGAGAAAGCGGGAGCAGGCTATTGAGTTGGATGATCAACCATGATCATAATGAATGGCGGAGCAGGTTCAAAGGGCCGAATGGCCTACTCCTGCCCCTAGTTTCTATGATTCTATGAAAATATTTTCACCTCCACTGAATAAAGTGACAAAATGTGTTCAGCCATGCAACCGCTTGTGATCAGAATTTCTTAACCTTTATAGGCTTACCTCTTCTAGGTGCTGACCTAACATCTGCAATAGGGGTGGAGACAGCTTGTGCAATTGTTGGCCATGTTTGCTCTGATGAATTCGGTGTACATCCTATGGAGAGCTGAGGCCATGAAGGCCCCAACTTACTTTGACTGTCCTCTAGTGGGCCACAGGCAAAGGGGACTCAGAGGGAGTGGACAGGCTCTGAGATTCCTGAGTGGATGACCCAAAGTGTCCAGCTGCTCTCCTCCTCCCTTTGGGTCCCTGACTCCTTGAGGGGAGGGACATCAAGGTGCCCCATTTCTCTCTCACAATGCCGCTGCAGGAAATCACCCATGGCTACCACAATGGAGTGCAGGTCTGCATGCATCTCCGGGTTCTGCTGGACCAGGGTCTCCATGGCATCCATCATCCTTCTCATGGACACCTCCATATGTGCAGATGTAGGCACCACTTCATCAGAGAGCAGGCAGACACACTCCTCCAACTCGCGTGCCACTCTGTTCAGGGCTTTCAACAACTCTGCATGATGTTCCCCTGCCTTCTGCTGACTCTCTATGATGAAGGCCAAATCCAGAGGCTTGTCATCTGACTTAAACCTCACTGATGCCTCTTCCCCAGCAGTCCTCCGAGTGCTGGGAATCTCAGCTGAACCTGCCTCCTCCTGCTGCGGACACACGTCCGTGCGGTGACTGCCAGATTGTGAAGCCGAGCCTGCTCTAGATCTAGGTCTCACCAGAGTATGTGCCTCTGCGCTGCTGGAGGGTATGGTTAAGCGCTGTGACAGGTCTTCCACTTATTTCGAGCTCTCCAATGGAGGAGGTGTCCTCTTGGCTGGAGATGAGAAACAATGGCTTGATGTTCAGTAGTGGGGCCATGTTTCCAGGACTGTTACTGATCTCATCTCCTCTGGAGATCTTCCTTCCACAGCTTCCAACCTGATAGTCTCCCAACCTCGGACGGCCCGCTTCTACCTCCTACCCAAAATCCACAAACAGGACTGTCCCGGCAGACCGATGGTGTCAGCCTGTTCCTGCCCCATGGAACTCATTTCTTGCTATCTTGACTCCATTCTCTCTCCCCTTGTCCAGTCCCTTCCCACCTACATCCGTGATTCCTCTGACACCCTACATCATATCAACAATTTCCAGTTCCCTGGCCCCAACCGCCTCCTCTTCACCATGGACGTCCAATCCCTCTACACCTCCATCCCCCACCGGGATGGTCTGATGGCTCTCCGCTTCTTCCTCGAACAGAGGCCCGAACAATCCCCATCCACCACTACTCTCCTCCGTCTGGTTGAACTTGTTCTCACACTGAACAATTTCTCCTTAAATTCCTCTCACTTCCTCCAAATAAAAGGTGTGGCTATGGGTACCTGCATGGGCCCCAGCCAAGCCTGTCTCTTTATGGGGTATGTGGAACATTCCTTGTTCCAGTCCTACTCCGGCCCCCTCCCACAACTCTTTCTCCGGTACATCGATGATTACTTCGGTGCTGCTTCATGCTCTTGTCTGGACCTGGAAAAAGTTATTAATTTTGCTTCCAATCTCCACCCCTCCATCATTTTCACATGGTCCATCTCTGACACTTCCCTTCCCTACTTGACCTCTCTGTCTCAATTTCTGGTGATAGACTGTCCACCAATATCCATTACAAGCCTACCGACTCCCACAGCTACCTCGACTACAGCTCCTCACACCCTGCTTCCTGTAAGGGCTCCATCCCATTCTCTCAGTTCCTTCACCTCCGTTGCATCTGTTCTGATGATGCCACTTTCAAAAACAGTTCCTCTGACATGTCCTCCTTCTTCCTTAACCGCGGTTTTCCATCTCCGGTGGTTGACAGGGCCCTCAACCGTGTCCGGCCCATCTCCCATGCATCCACCCTCACACCTTCTTCTCCCTCCCAGAAACATGATTGGGTCCCCCTTGTCTTCACTTATCACCCCACCAGCCTCCGTATTCAAAGGATCATCCTCTGCCATTTCCGCCAACTCCAGCATGATGCCACCACCAAACACATCCTCCCTTCACCCCCCCGGCGGCATTCCATAGTTATCATTCCCTCCGGGACACCCTGGTCCACTCCTCCATCACCCCCTACACCTCAACCCCCTCCCACGGCATCTTCCCATGCAACCGCAGAAGGTGCAACACCTGCCCTTTTACTTCCCCTCTCCTCACTGTCCATGGGCCCAAACACTCCTTTCAAGTGAAGCAGTATTTCACTTGCACTTCCCTCAATTTAGTCTACTGCATTCGCTGCTCCCAATGCGGTTTCCTCTACATTGGAGAGACCAAACACAGACTGGGTGACCGCTTTGCAGAACACCTTCGGTCTATCCACAAGCATGACTCAGACCTCCCTGTTGCTTGCCATTTCAACACTCCACCCTGCTCTCATGCCCACATGTCCGTCCTTGGCTTGCTGCATTGTTCCAGTGAAGCTCAACGCAAACTGGAGGAACAGCACCTCATCTTCCAACTAGGCACTTTACAGCCTTCCAGACTGAATATTGAGTTCAACAATTTTAGATCATGAACTCTCTCCTCCATCCCCACCCCCTTTCCGATCCTCCCCCCCCTCTTTTTTTTCCAATAATATTTATAGATTTTTCTTTTCCCACCTATTTCCATTATTTTTAAATGTATTTCCATCCATTGCTTTATCTCTACCTTTTAGCCTTTTCCGATCCCTTCACCCCACCCCACCCCCACCAGGGCTATCTGTACCTTGCTCGTCTTGCTTTCTACCCTTAATTAGCACATTCCTTTTGATAATATCACCACCTTCAACACCTCTTTGTCCTATTGTCTGTGACATCTTTTGGTTATCTCCACCTATCACTGGCCCTCTATCCAGCTCTTCTTGTCCCACCCCCCTCCCTTAAACCAGCTTATATTTCACCTCTTTTCTATTTTTCCTTAGTTCTGTTGAAGAGTCATGCGGACTTGAAACATTAACTGTGTTCCTCTCCGCAGATGCTGCCAGACCTGCTGAGTTTTTCCAGGTATTTTTGTTTTTGTATTGTACTCAATGTGCAAGTTGCTAAAAACACAACGAGGGAAACAGGGCATCTTGGACCTGAGTGAAAAGGCAATAAATAAATCTTCATTTTAACCTTCAGATGAGTATGCCCCAGGAAACTCTTTTGAAGAAAGTAAAAATAAAAAAATGGAATTTTAGCAGCTTGCTATATATAGTTTCTTTGGGAACAAATCGTAAATAAGTATACCGTAACTGTGACTTATAGAAACCATCAGCATATCTTAAAATTATCCTGTCTCAGATATGTATGTAAGCAACTGTTGAAGAAAGTCATGTCTAATTGATTGGTTCCAAAATCATAGTCCTACCCACCAACTGATCTATTGACACCGTTAACCTCCAATCCCAGTGAAAACAGTTGATGATTTTTCTTTGGAAATGACACATGGGCTGAAAGACTGTCAGCTAAAAATCTGGCTGTTGGCTTGTATTCTTTTAAAATGGAAATGGATAAGTATTTGAAAAAGAAAGACTTAAATTAATATACAGAAAGGGCCTGGGAATGGCACGTCTCAATTGGGCTATGATGATTGGCTTCCAACAACCACAACCATCTTCCTTTGTGTTAAGTATGACTCCAACCAGTGGAGAGTTTCTCACCTGATTTTCATTGACTTTGCTTTGGTGGAGCTCCTTGATCCCACAATCGGTCAAACGTTGCCTTGATGTCAAGGGCAGTCACTCTCACCTCTGGAATTCAATCCTTTTGTGCATGTTTGAATCAAGGCAGTATTGAGGTCTGGAGCTGAGGGCCTTGATGCAACCCAAACTCATCATCAGTGAGCAGATTATTGGGGAGTGAGTACCCCATGATAGCACTGTCGATGACACCTTCTGCTGCTTTGCTGGTGATCAAGAGTAGACTGATGTGGAGGTGATTGGCCAGGTTGGATTTATCCTGCTTTTTGTGGCCAGGACAAACCTAGGAAATTGTTGGTTAGATGCCAGTGTTGTAGCTGCACTTAAGCAGCTTGGCTGTGGGCACAGCTAGTCCTGGATCACAAGTCTTCAGTAATACTGCCAAAATGTTACCAGTGTCCACAGCCTTTTGATTCACATACAGTGAATCAAATTATCTGAAAACTGGCATGGTGGGGAACTTAGAAGCAGGCCGAGATGGATGCAATCCATCCGGTAGCTTGAACTTATCTTTCCACTGACGTGCTAGGCTCCCCCATCACTGAGATGTTTTTGGTGCCTCCTTCTCCAATTAGTTGTTTAATTGTCCACCACCATTCACGACTCAATGTGGCAGCCTGCAATACTTTGATCTGAACCGTTGGTTGTGGGATTGTTTAGCTCTGTCAGTAGCCATCTGCTTCCTTTGTCTAGCCTGCATGTAGACCCGTGTTGTACCTTCACTAGGTTGGCATTTCATTTTTGAGTATGCTTTGCTTTTCCTGGCAGCCTTTCTTACACTTTTCATCATAACAGGGTTGGTCCCCTGGCTTGATGTTAATTGTAGAGTCAGAGATATCCTGGGCCATGAGGTTACAGAATATGGTTGAAAGTAATTCTGCTGCTGCAATGGCCCACAGCGCCTCATGGTTACCAGTTTTGAGCTGCTAGATCTGTTCTGAGTCTATTCCGTTTAGCACGTATGTTTTATTTTGGATGGTGAGAAGGATCATCATTCATTGTAACTTCTTCGCATAAAGTCCATGTTCCAGAAACTTGATCCTTGTTCTTCTTTGAATATATAGAATACTACAAGATTCTTTTAAAGGTATGATACTCAGAAACACATATCAATGGTTATAATATTGGCCCATATTTTATGGTCAGCAGCATTGCTGGCATCAAATAAACATCTGCACAAAACTATTGCAACCCAGGCGGTGAAAATTTCAGGTGCCTTGAGGGGAAAGCCCTCCTGGTGTGGGTTGCAGTGAAGTCCAGCAGTGCACCATAGTCTGAGCGAAAATGGCAGTTGTGGGTGTGACTTACAGACAACGCACCACATAAACTGAAAGAGAAAGGCTAATGCAGGAAAAAGGTGTTGGAAAATCTCATTAAAAAGGCATTGGACAGTCACAATTTAGTAGACATAATTTTACAAAATTAAAAGCTGAAACATATTTTTCAAATTTAAAAGTTCAATCATATATTTAAAAGTACAGTAGCTTTGATCAGATATCATTTTAAAAAGTGATATTTTATAAATCTGATAAATCATGTTCCTGGGGCACAGAAATGGGGGAATTCCTGGCTTCACGAACCTGACCTTTAAAAATGGCTAAAGGCAAAATACTGCGGATGCTGGAAATCTGAAACAAAAAATACTGGAAAAACTCAGCAGGTCTGACAGCATCTGTGGAGAGAAAGATAGAATCAATGTTTCAAGTCCAATACTGATTCAAAACATTAACTCTGTCTTTGTCTCCACAGATGCTGTCAGGCCTGCTGAGTTTTTCCAGCATTTATTGTTTTTGCTTTAAAAATGGTTGCCCGAACTTCTGATTTTCGTTCCAGGGTGCTGGCTAGAATAGGAGTCAGGGTAGCAAGGGGTCAGAGGTGGGTGACTCAGGTGCAGATAAAAAATGAGCCTTCAGAAAGGCCCCTTTGAGAGGTTGGTCGTCAATGGTAAAGTGCCCGTACTATGGAGAAGATATCATTGCCTTGTCAGGTGAGTGTCCAAACTATAAACGTTGTCCAACTGTTAGCTAACTCTGGAACAGATGGTCCATCATGGGCTTTCGCTGTGGCAGAAATGTCAGAGTTGTTACAAGTGTACTCTATTGAACCACTGAAAGTATGGAATGGATTCTCAAGACACTGCTACAGAGAGGGCATCATCTTGCCAATCACTATCTGGTACAGATTGTGAAGGAATGCAGCTATAAATATGGAATTGTAAGAGAATGCAGCTATTAATACAGTTATAAGATTAAAAACAGTGATTCTCCTATGAAGTAGGGATTAAAAATTAAAAGCAGAGTTCATCTGTTGGACAAAGGTTTAGAAGTTTATGAACATGCCTGGGCATAATTGTGTGCTCAAGGACACTAACATTCTGTGGCATAGGATATGGTATATCCTCTAACACAAGACAGTTCCTGAAAAAAAAACAGGAATTGGCCTCTACATCACCTCAGCCAGGCATTGATAAATTGTAAGATACCACAATCTCACAATGGATAACCTTAAGGATACCCCTAAATAACTTGCCAACTGAATCCTGGAAACTGAGTGCAGTGACCACCATCTGCACCTCTTAGTATCCTGTTTGCTTGAAGGATGTTGACTAAAATGAAGGATGTTGACGTAAACAAAAATGTTGTCCAGCATTATAATTATTTGAACCACGCAGTAGGATTTTTAGATAAGCTTGTTTCACTCCAGTGTCTCTCAATGTATAGGTATGGGTTAATGGCACAAAGGTATGGGCAGTATAGCAGTGATAGTTCTACCCTCAATTGGGATGAAGGTATCTCACTAGACTTATAATCTGGTCCATAGGGCAGAATTTTCAGATCAGCAGACGGCCGTGATCAGCGGGCCTGGGAACGGACTGCCAACTGCGATCGGCCCCCAATCGTGATTTCACGCTGGCTGGCCAATTAACAGCCAGCCTGCGTGAAAGGCGGGCTGAAAGGCTCAACGCTACCGGTGTGGGGGCGGGAAGAGGGCGAGTGCTGATGTCAGCGCGGGGGAGCGTGAAAGGAAAGATCCCTGAAGACAGAGCTACCTCAGGGAGCTAATGAATTTAAAACAATTAAGACAGAATTTAAAATCAGGAAGAAAATGTCCATGCATCAGAATGAGTCACCTGTGTGTGGACATTATAAAAATTCTGTGCATAGATTTTTATTTCTTTTAGTTAATTACGGAAACCTAATCCCGCTCTTGGATGAGGCTTCCTGAAAAATACAAGGCCGCCTGGCCGATTTGCCCGCCCACCAACTCTAAGATTGGACAGACCACGAAAAATCCCTGTTAATTGATACTTTACTGGCCTTAATAGGCCTCTTAATTGTTGCAGGGCATGCTGCCAACTCTCACGCGCGCCTGCCACTGAAGTATCGCGTGAGTGCACAATGACGTCGGGACTCTCGCCCTACGTCATCGCACACTATTTCACGCTCCAGCACATCAGGCACGCACCCGCATGCCAAGCAGAAAATTCAGCCCATAGGCTTTACTTTTTAACAAGATTGATTGGACTTTTAAACAGTCCCATGTTAAAAAGCCAATCCACTTTAACTTTTAAAGTGGTGTGCGCCTCCTTATTATGAAATACTGGTGTAAAATTTTTAAGTATAATTAATTTGGAATTAGTGGGTAATTACTGTTTAACTCACCTTTGGATGTTGTACAGTGGAATGCATATTTGGAAATTTGGCCGTGTCCTATTCAGGTCCCCCATGTGTTTCAGTCTATTAATGTTTATGTGCTGAGGCTAGCAACTGCAAAGGTTCTTCCAACAGCTTATATATTTCAAGTGTGGCATGTTTAGTTTGAGTTTGCCATTGACTTTGTAGAACTCACACACCAGGAGCCAGCAGCATTATCACAGCTCGTAAACATTATAAGAGCAGCTTTATAATTAAGTGACCTTAAGATGCATTCTGTTACATGTTTGATATTTCTTGTTTCTGTGTGCAAAACATTACATCAATATTGATATAATTTTCATTTTCAAATCAATCTACTCCTTCACATCATTCAAACTGGCTTTGCATGTGATTCATACTGCTATGATCTTGGGTTTTTCAAAGAAGGAAATGGTTT
The DNA here is from genome assembly GCF_964194155.1 of Cetorhinus maximus. NCBI lineage: Eukaryota > Metazoa > Chordata > Chondrichthyes > Lamniformes > Cetorhinidae > Cetorhinus > Cetorhinus maximus. The sequence goes on along the minus strand of NC_135879.1, from coordinate 44,196,388 downwards.
GTATTTATAGGAAGTAATGGCTGTAATTGGATACCAATAAAAACTTGCATTTATATACACCTTCAAAGTACAAAAATAAATATCCCAAGCAACTTCACAGGAAAGTAATAAAAAATAAATTACACCAAACGAAAGAAGGTGACCTAATACCGGGTCAAAGATGTAAGTTTTATGGACTGTCTTAAAGGAGGAAAAAGAGGTGGAGAGATGGAGAAGTTTAAGGAAGCAATCCTGGAGCTTGTGGTCTAAATTGCCAAAGGCACAGTCATCAATCGTGCAGCAAAGGAAATGGAGGATGCATAAGAGTCCGTAGCTGGAGGAATGCAGGGTTCTTGGAGATTTGTAGGGCTGGTGGAGTTTACAGAAACAGAGGGAGTTGAACATCCTGATGAGAATTTGAAAATCGGGTTATTGGTAGACCTGGAACCAATGGGTGAACGAGATTTGATGTGGGTTAAAGAACAGAAAACAAAGTTTTCACTGAGCTCAAGTTTGTGAAGGGCGAAACATTGAAGGCCAGTTAGGAGAACATTGGAATTGTGTAGTCTGGATGCAACAAAAACATGAATGAGAGCTTCAGCAGCAGGTAAGCTGAGGCAGGGGCATAAACGAACCATGTTATGGAGGTGGAAATTGGAAGTCTTGGTGAGGGAAAGTGTGGTAACTGCATGTATTGTCCCTCCCACCGTCAATCATGGGTCATGTGATGTACTGCGGGAGCTTCAACCAGTGAGCTCTTAGTGCAGGCATTCTTGGGGGGGCAGGGTTTTTTCGGACGAGAGATCAGGGCTGGTGTGCAAGCACTCCAAGACGTCTCCGTAATAAAGTTTTACTGTTTCTTTACGAAACCAGTCTGCTCCATTGAGTCATCGCAGAAAGGAAATGGTATTGTCGTTTAGGTCAGGGTCAAATACAACACCAAGGTTGAAAACAATCTGGTTTGGTTTTAAATAGTGGCCAATGAGCAGGTTGGACTCAATGGCTAAGGAATGGAATTTGTGGAATTTACAGGATCCAAAGACAATTTGATCTTCTCATTGTTTATGAAAGAAACTAACTCTCAGCCAGGATTAGACATCAGAAATGTAGTCTGACAAAAGCAGGGGCAGTGAATATAGCAAATGTGCAGACTCTACAGAATCACAAAAATAGATATAAAATCTAAGACTATGATAATCCTGTTAATTGTCTCACAGCCCAAATATTCTGCTAGATGATCTACCATGTTTGTGCGGACATGTAGAACTCAAGCAATGAAACAAATCACTGAACTAACAGCAGCCTATTAAAGACTGCAAGAAACACATCTGTTCCAGAAGTTTTTGCATAACAAAGTCAGTTGTATTAACTGAATGTAAAATCTGCATTATTATAAAAGAATCATTATCAGGAGGAACTGACTGAAAACTGAGCAAGATAATGAATGAACATTTAAATTTAGGTCTGTTTCAATTATCTTACTATACATTATTTACATAATCATTTTGAAGGATACTTTGATGCAAAGTAAGAACTTATGCTGTGTAGGATTTAAATGGATGAAATTAAGAGTAGGTCACACTAAGCAGATAAAATTAAGCATCAAAGTGTTCTGCAAAATGATTATGTAAGTCATTATGCAAAATAATGAAAATAAAGCAAAAGTGTTAGTCACTGCTCAATTTTCAATAATTTCTCCTCACAATTTACTCCTGCTTGCTATCAGGATTCTGTATGATGGCTTGTAAAAACATTAGAAATGTCATCACTTGTTTGATAATTTTAGAAAATTACCAAAGTGAGGACTTTGTATTCATTAAAAAAAAATGCCTTCGATGGCATAATTTAAACATCACAGCTAACTTTGTGTCTAGCTGATTAGAGTCATAGGGCAGAATTTTACCAAGCGAGATAGAACAAGGTTGAAAGCCGTGGGAGAGGGGCTGGAAGTGTAAAAGGGTGCAGAAAGGCAGGGCTGGTGTGGACATAGTCTTCCTGATGCCATGCCATCTTGCCAGCAGCAGGGAAGGTGACATACGATGTACCAACTGAGAATCCAACTGATGGACTGAAATGGCTGATTAAGGGCTTATTCTCTCCTCTGCTGGCATTTTACAAGCAGCAGGGGTCTGACTGCCTGGTGGGCTTTGGTTGGTGGGGGGAGCCTCCTATTTGGGCATTCTTTGGCCCACGGAATGAGACTGCCAGCAACAATGGTTGCCCCCCACCTCTCACCCCAGGGGGATGGAGTATAAAAGTAGGGAAATCTTGCTACAACTGTACAGGGCATTGGTGAGTCTGCATCTGGAGTACTGTGTACAGTTTAGGTTTCCTTACTTACGAAGGAATATACTTTCGAGGAAGCAGATCAGAGAAGGTTCACTAGGCTGATTCCTGGGTAGAAAGGTTTGTCTTATGAGGAAAGGTTCAGCAGGTTGTGCCTATACTCAGTGGAGTTTAGAGGAATGAGAGATGATCTTATTGAAACAAATAAGATTCTGAGAGGGCATGACAGGGTAAATGCTGAGAGGATGTTTCCTCTTGTAGGGGTAACTAGAACTAGGGGGCACAGTTCCAAATGGGATGCAAGCCATCTGGACCAGAAAGTTATCCACTCAAAGAATAGGCAGCCTTTCAAGTATACACTTTCTATCGATTTTTCACCCCACCTATTACCTCTACCATCTTTGCTCCTGTCGATAACTTCTCAGCAGCCTCTTCCTTAAATACCAATACAAAGTACTCTTTAAGTATTCTCCTGTGCCTCTAAGCCTGTTTGTCGCTAATTTTCCCTACCCCACCTCTTACTGTTTACGTGCCTGTAGAAGACTTTTAGGTTCCCTTTTATGTAAACAGCCATTTGATTCTCATATTCTCTCTTTGACAGTCTTACTTTCCTCTTCACTTTCCCTCTCAAATTTGGCCTGGTTGTCAATTGCTGAATTCATCTGACAAGCATCATACACCTTTTTTTTGTATCCATCATATTCACTATCTTCCTTGTCATCCAAGGAGTCCTGGCTTTTGTTTCCTTACCTTTTGCCTCTGTTGGAATGTACCTAGAATGCACATGAAGCGTCTCCTCTTTAAACATCACCCATTGTTCCATTACATATTTTCCTGTCAAACTTTGGTTCCATTTTACCCTGGCTAGATCCCCTCTCGTCCCATTGAGGTTAGCCCTTTCCCAATTTAGAAATTCTACTTTGTTCCTTGCTTTTCTCCATTGTTAATCTAAATCTTTTGATACAATGATCACTCTTACCCAAGTATACTCCCACAGACGCCTGATTCGCTGGCCCACCTCATTCCCCAGCAACAAATTCAGCAAAGCCTCCTTCCTCAAGGACTAAGAACATGCTGGTGAAAGAAATTCTCCTGTACATGTTCCATAAATTTGTTGCTTTACCTACCCTTTACTCGACATTATCCCAATTAATATATGGGTTATTAAACCACCACCAGCACCCCCCCCTCCCCCCACCCCCCACCCCATATCACCATTCTATCATCCTTGTACATGTCTGTGATTTCCCTGCAGATTTGCTCCTGTCTGTCTGTGTCTGTCTGTGTCTGTCTCTGTCTCTCTTGGAATCATATAGAATACCCCCAGTCATGTGATCATACTCTTTTTGCTTCTCAACTCTTTTGCATTGCATTTTCATCCTTCCATCTTGGTTTGCGGTGTGGTGGTCACCTCTGTTAAGCATCACCTGGTGTGGCTCAGGAGCCTAACTCTGGCCTGGCAGTCTCTGCTGCATTTGTTGAAAAAGGAAGACAGTGAGCTAAGAAGGTACAGGGTTCACTGGCCTTTGTTTTTTTTCTGTGCCCTCTTCTTAGTCAGCTGTGTTTCTGCTTGCTTCTTCCAATGCCTCCCACCTGGGAGTCCTAGTCCAGGATTCTCTTAAGGTTAACTTGCAGATTGAGTCGGTAGTTAGGAAGGCAAATGCAATGTTGGCATTTATTTTGAGAGGACTAGAATATAAAAGCAGGGATGTGCTGCTGAGGCTTTATAAGGCTCTGGTCAGACCACATTTAGAATATTGTGAGCAATTTTGGGCCCCGTATCTCAGGAAGGATGTGCTGGCCCTGGAGAGAGTCCAGAGGAGGTTCACGAGAATGATCCCAGGAATGAAAGGCTTAACGTATGAGGAATGTTTGAGGACTCTGGGTCTATACTCGATGGAGTTTAGAAGGATGAGGGGGGATCTGATTGAAACTTACAGAATACTGAAAGGCCTGGATAGAGTGGATATGGGGAAGATGTTGCCATTAGTAGGACAGACTAGGACCCGAGGGCGCAGCCTCAGAGTAAAGGGAAGACCTTTTAGAACAGAGATGAGGAGAAACTTCTTTAGCCAGAGAGTGGTGAATCTATGGAATTCATTGCCACAGAAGGCTGTGGAGGCCAGGTCATTGAGTGTATTTAAGACGGAGATAGATAGGTTCTTGATTGGTAAGGGGATCAAAGGTTACAGGGAGAAGGCGGGAGAATGGGGTTGAGAAACTTATCAGCCATGATTGAATGGCGGAGCAGATTCGATGGGCCGATTGGCCTAATTTCTGCTCCTATGTCTTATGGTCTAAACAGTCAGCCCCCAAAAGGCAGGCTGTCAGTGACTGTCTCCCAGTTGTCAGTGTAAGTATCTGCCATCTTCAGGTAGCCTTGTTGTAAAGGTATGAAGACCCAGGAGGTTGTTTCTCTTTGTAATTTCTCATTATGAATTCTGTCTTTGCCCTCTAAAGGACATCCTCTCTTTCCAACACTACAATGTCTTCCCTAACCAATACTGCTGCCCCACGTCCCTTTTTCCCTTCCCTATCTTTTCAAAACATTTGGTATCCTTGCATACTAAGCACCCAGTGCTCACCATTTTTAAGCCACATTTCTGTTATTGCCAGTACATCATATTCCCACTCGGCTACTTATCCTTATAGCTCAAAAACCTTATTCACCACACTTTGTGCATTTAAGTATATGGATTCTAAACTGTCACTCCTTTATGCATCTTATTTCTCTTTTCTAATTCTATACGATGTTGCTCATCCTCCAGCAAAACCTCACCTACCATACTAGTGAGCTTCCCTGAAAGGACATTAGTTCCAGTCCTATTGAAGTGTAACCTGCCCCTTTTGAATCAGCGCCTCCTGTCCCAGAATTGGTCCCAATTATCAAAGCCTCTGAAGCCCTCCCTCCTGCACCAGGTTTTACGCCATGCATTGATCTATCTATCTTCCTATTTCTAATCTCACTAACATGTAGCACTGGAAGTAATTCAGAGATTACTGCCTTTGAGGTGCTACTTTATAACGTCCTCCCTAGCTCTTGAACGTCTGACCCTAGGACCTCAATACCTACTCTCTCTAAGTCAATTAGTCATTTGGTAATACAGAATTTGAGCATTGCTGAAAAAGAGACATTTTTTGGTCAAAGCTTTTCATCTCACTCATCAGGACAATTCGCAAGAAAATAACAATATCAGGGGAAACAACACATCCTGTATGAGAAGAGAGTGCTGATTGGTTGACAAGTGGACTCTGATTGGTAGAGGTGTTGCCATGGAGAATGCACTAGTTGATGGTGACTCACAGTTAACTGTCAAGCATTGTTTGAAATTTAAACCAGGCAGATTGACTCTCATTGATCAAGACACTGCCCTGGGGAATGAACCAGCGAATGGATGTCACTTATTTTGTTTAGCTGAAGCAGGCTCAAATATGTGTACATGTTCTTTCTGTCTGCAAAGAACAGGCCTCGTGCATGAACATATGTAGCTTCCAGTAGACGCAAATGCACCACAATGCGAGCCCAACAGACAATCTTAAATTGGTTATCAATGTAATTCTTAGCACACTGAGGATTATTTAGCAAATGTTATCCAATTGTGGAATCACACCTCATGTTGGACACTGTTTTGAGTTTTGCAAGCTCAGATTGGTTGGGTACGCACTGTACCTTGCCCATTGTGAACAGCGGCTGGGGCATGCTGTTTGATATGATCCGCCAGTCTTTGGGACGTTCGGCCTACATACCTAGCTTCACACTGGCACTGAATTTCATACACCACATTACTCATTTGTGCAATAGGCAGAACATCATTCTGGCTTGACAGCAGCATCCTGTTAGTGACGAATACCACTCGTGTTGCTACTGCATAATAGCAACGTGAAACAGCTAGCTTCACCTGTTGCTCAAATTTTTGAGATACCTTGTCCTTCCAGGGTAATCCTACATAGACTGGGCACTTTCCAGGTTTGAAAGTGATGGCCTTAGGCCCGTTCATGAGTTTATGTGATATACACTGTAAAATGATCTGATCTGGGTAGCCGTTAACCTGCAGGATGTCTTTGATGTGCTCTATTTCAGCATCAAGCTTGCATGGTTAGCAAATGGCTCAGAACCTATTTACGAGGTTGCCCAGCTCTTGCAAACTTCTTTCTTGGGTTCGATGAGAAACATGTCTTCGATGGAATGACACCCAGCCTACTACGCCTTACATATTTCCGATAAGTGGATGATACTTCTGCCATATTTAAATCCGCAGTTGCATGTAATAATTTCCTTACATATCTCAATGGGTTCTATCCTGCGTTCAAATTCACCTTTGAAATGGAGCAGTCAAATGAACTCCTCTTGAATACTAGTTGAGAAAACCGGGGGTTCTCTAGCATGGTCTACAGCAAGCTTACCTTCACTGGTCAATACACACATTGGGACTTTTACAGTTCCACGCACTATAAGATTGGTCTTATCAGCAACCTTGTAAATAGGGCCTGAGCCATTTGCTCATCATGCAAGCTTGATGCTGAAATAGGGTGCATCAAAGATATTCTGCGGGATAATGGCTACCCTGATCAGATCACTTCACGCTGTATACTGCATAAACACGTGAACAGGCTCAAGGCCATCACTTTCGGCCCTGAAAAGTGCCCAGTCTACCTCAGATTACCCTGGAAGGGCAAGGTACATCAAGTATTTCAGCAGCAGGTGAAGCTGGCTGTTTCATGCTGCTACTGTGCAATAGTAACACGAGTGGTGTTCGCCACTAACAGGATGCTGCCATCAACCCAAAAAAGACGTTCTGCCTATCTTTCAAATGAGTAATGTGGTGCATGAATTCCAATGCCAGTGTGATGCTAGGTATGTAGGCCGTACATCCCAAAGACTGGCGGGTCGCATCAAACAGCATGTCCCAGCAGCTGTTCACAATGGTCAAAGTACAGACTGTACTCAAAACATAGTGCCTAACATTAGATGTGATTCCGTGATTGGACAACATTTGCTAAGTAATCCTCAGTGTGCTAAGAATTATGCTGACAACCAACTTAAGATTCAGTCAGGCTCACAGTCTGGCGTATTTGCACGTACTGGAAGCTACATATATTAATGCACAGGGCCCTGTTGTTTGCAGACAGAAAGAACATGTATACGCATTGCACCTGTTTCAGCTGAACAAAATAAGTGACATCCATTGGCTGCTTCATTCCCAGTGCAATGGTTTGACCAATGAGAGTCAAGCTGCATTGGTTTGAATTTCAAACAATGCTCGCCAGTTAACTGTCAGTCACCATCAATTGGTGCATTCTCCATGACAACGTATCTACCAGAGTCCACTTGCCAACCAATCAGCACTCTCTTCTCATACAGTGTAAATATGTTGTTTCCCCTGACATTAGTATTTTCTTGCGAACTGTCCTGATGAGTGCAAGACAAAAACTTTAACAAAACAAAAATGACTCTTTTTTTCAGCTATTCTCTCTGTCTTTGGTACCAACACATACCACTACTTCTGACTCATTCCCTTCCTCCTGCAGAAAATTTTGCACCCTGTCTGTGATGTCCTTTCCCCTAGTACCAGGGAGGCAACATACTAAGCAGGATTCATGATGAGAGTTACAGAAATGCCTGTCTGCCCCCCGAAATATGGAATTTCCTAAAACAACTGCATATCTATTTATGTTGTTTCCTCCTGAACAGCCCCTTGCCCATTGGTGCCATGGCCTGGACTGCACTCTTCCAAGGTGTCATCATTCCTAGCAGTCTCCAAACTTGAGCAATGGTTTGAGAGTGGCACAGACTACAAAGTTTCCTGGACTTTTTGCCTCTTCTTACTCTTCCTGATGGCCACCCATCCACTATCCTGAACTCTCTCTGCTTGTGAGGTAACCACCATCTGGAAAGTACAATCCAGCAAACTCTGGCCCTCTCTAATGCTTGGCAGTGACTCCAGCTCCCCTCAGAAATCCTGAGCTTGAGCTGGAGCAGCTGGAGATACTTTCACACATACACGATCCCTCAAGACACATGAAATGTCCTGAAGTTCTTGCTTGGCACAGGAATTGCAAGCAACAGGTCTCAGCTGTCCATCTAAGAAATAATCTCTATTTCCTCTTTTAAAACCTAGTTAGTGCTGTGTATAAAACTATAGAATTTTACTTAATACCTCTAGAAGTGCTCTGTGCTAATCATTTTAATACTAATTCCTTTGTTGTTATATTTAGCCCAATTGAAATTTTATTGATTAGTTTAACCAGTTAAGCTATAAATTTAATACATTACTTTATAGTTTCCCAGTCCCAGTTTAAACCACTGTCCTAGTTTTAAGAAAAAAACTTAATACTCACCAACCAATCACCTCTCCTCTGGCATCACTCATTTTGGAAATACACCAATCAGCTCTGCAATATTCCCCAGCTCTCTCGCTCTTTCATTCTCTGCCACCACTGCTGATGTCTGTCGTAAGTTCTGTGCTTGTTCGCCAGATCCTTCTCACTTCTATCCTGTGCCATCACTTTTGGTGTCTAATCAAGTCAATTGCTGGTAACTATGAGAGATCTCCAGCATATGATCCTGTTACATTCACAGGCAAAAAAATAGAATCTCCAGACCAATGTATCTGTGTAAAAGAACCTGTAAGATTTATTTATATGCAGTATATAGAAGCAGAAAGACAACAGAAATGCTTGATTTTGCTGTAATAATAATTACCAGGCTATCAGCACTGACTATTATCACAGGTAAATCAGGTGTCTGTACATACATAATTAAACACAGACATACCCTACTCCTCCACAGGGTACACTGCTGCACTCCTTGCTGACAGACTCAGCATTGAAATGGCTGCAAAGGTGGAAGTCCACTATCCACTAATTCCATACAAACAATACCTCAAAAGAATTAGCTCCAGGAGTAAGTGAGTTTTTAACGCTGTAATGAATGATAATTACTGCTGAACAAACTCTCTGACCCTGAAAAAGCTAATTTTACAAGTGTAAAGTCTCATTCTCTCAGAAAAAATTAATGTTGGAGATTTTAACACAATCATAAAAATGTTTTATTTTTACTCATTTGTCTGTCCCTTCTGTCACCCTCTCCTTTAATCCCATTTGGATCTCTCTTTGATTTCTGTGCATAATTTAAATAAAGTTTATATTTCTCATGTTATATGTCCTTGCTTGGACTCTGTTGCCTAGATTTCTACCATAACGGAGACCCTCTCCATCAAGGCAAAAATGGCGGATGAGCCTGGAAATTCTAAGTCCTGCCCCTGAACAGGGCACTTCCTATCTTCACAAAGGCAGGAATGGGGTCGGGCCAGGGTTCACGCATGCATAATTTATGGAGGCAGCTGGCTATTTAAATCACCAAATGCCTCCATTGAAGTGGGATTTTTGTGGGCTAGGAGTGTGAAACCCAAGGTGTGCAGGTTAGATCAGGTAAGAGCAGGTCTGAAGCCGTGGATTCATTTGGATAGCCAGCATGTCCCTTTGGAGAGGTAAGGAACGTCTTTGGATATAGTCCTAAGACACCTTTCGGAGAGGTAAAGCCCCCTTTGGGATTGTTAAAAATAAACATAATTGTGCTAAAAAGCGCATAAACTCTTTGGAAATATCAAAGCTGAAAAGGAACTTGCAAAGCTGTCAAGGAGCTGTCAAAGAATTGTAAAAGGATACTAGCTAAGTTGGCATGGAGGGATAAGGCAAAGGATGGTGTGTGGGGGGTATGAGTTGTTATGAGGTGGCACTAACTTGGCATAGAAGCTATAAAGGGCCATGTGATTAGGGGGTCATGAGGATGTGAGGGGCATGGGAGTTGGGTGGGGGCAGGGGCTAGCTAAGGGGGTATGAGGGGCCATGTATTGGAATGGGGGCATGATGGGCCATGAGGTGGCTTAGTTTAGCATGGACGGAGTACGGGGATTGTTTGATGGTATGAGGGAGATGGTGAGGGCTGGAGGGCTGTTTTTTGTTTTAACCTTTTTTTATTTGATTTGACAAAGTGGTGGAGCACAGAGGCAGGCCTTCCGCCCAGCCCGCCTCCGCACCCGGCAGCCTCCGCACCCGGCAGCCTCCGCACCCATTCCACGGGTGGCGGGCCCAGCTTCTAATCCAGTCCACACTCCCAGAATGAAAATCCCAACTGCGGGTGGCCATGTTTAAACGAGAATTCTCCCATCTCTGCGCACCTGACCCAGCAGCGAAAATCTGGACCTGCATGTCTCAGTGAGGATTCTGAAACCTGATTGGTTGAACAGCTTTGCTGTTACTTGTTGTGCTCACATGCCACAGATTCCCTGCAGAGGGCACCACACTGAAACAGATGTCAAATTAGGGAACAGATCTGCTGACACCCCTCCAAAAAGAACTCTGGCAACCGCCAGCAAGGTGAATGATAAGCACCATTCCTTCTCCACTAAGAGTAAAATCAAGGCCAATAGAATCAATGTTTAACGTAACCATTTCAGATCATGGATCAGAGCTTTCAGCTTGGGACCTCTATTTTAACTGCAAAAAATGAGAACTATAGAAAGTTGGATTCTGATCTTGTGCCTTTTATGATTTTTAGTTGAGTATTATCAGTGTGTCTCGCATACCTGTCTATTTCAGCATATTAATTAGGGTTCCACATTTGTTTTAGAACTTGTTGAATGCCCTTTTTAACAGATCTGGCATCCTATTTATCAATTCTAACCCAGTGATACAAATCATGGGCAGGTGCTGTCTGGAGGATATCCTCCATAGCAATGTTCAAGGGATCATCAACTGCTTCCAAAAAAAAAATCACTGGTTTATTCATTTTTACTTATTGTACCGTTTTGGGGACTCTGGAACTTTGAGTTAGCAGAGAAGTTTTGATCAAGAGTTTCTGGCAAATTTCTGATTGATTTCCATAGGTTTGCAGTTTACACTCCTGTTATAGCCAGAGTGGATGAGGCGGAGGGCCAGGCTAGTGTCCAGGGATCTGCAGCTGTAGGGAGAAGAGATAGGAGAAAGGCAGCTCACAAGTGCCTTTATCCCACATGAGCGTTCATGCCCGGAATTTCTTACCTGCACCTTTCTGAAGAGTACTATGTGAGGAGGTTATGCCTTATGTCACAGAGCTCAGTACCAACAGTCCCTATAAATATCAGTTCCAGCCCTTCTGCCATCCTTAGCACCAGCTCAACCCAACCACAGAGGACTTTCTGACAAAACACATTGCATTACCATCAAAAATTCACCAAACGAACATTGCATAGCAAGATTTTTTAAAAACTGGTAAAATTTAATTATCTTTACATTTGCCATTAACTACTGCTCTCCAGGCATAACCCCTTAGTTGCCTGTCCTCAGTGCTCTGTTACCTGCTCCAAAGCTCTTTCAAAGTGCTCCCTAAGTGGCTTCAGCTAGGGATGTAGAAGGCTGTTGGGCCCCCAGTAAGGGCGATTGAGATAACCATGCTCAGCGACATCATGGAGCTTGAGCCTGATGAGGCCTGACTGTAGACAGTGGCACCTTGGTTGTAGCTGGACAATCAGGTCCAGCTGGCTTTATGGCTCCATAACTAGTACTGGACAAGCGGCTGGTGGGAGAGCAGGTGTGTTTGTCAAGTTGACAGAGGAAGGCATGCTGCAACTGCCACTCACAGGAAGCAGTGCCTCACCAGTCCCACTGATCTGTAGGGGTGCTTTGACATTTTGAAGCCATACCCATGCTTTCTTTCAACAACAACGATGATAACTTGTATTTGTACATTTGTACTTGCATTTGTCCAACATGTACTATGTTTAATGTAGTAAAAGGTCTGAAGGCATTTTGTAGCATTGTCACCAAGACAGGTACAGAGATATTAGGCTAGGACAGCAAAAGCTTGATTAAAGAAGTAGGTTTTTAGGAGTATCTTAAAGAAGGAGAGAAGAGCTGAAGTGGTCGGGAGGTTTAGGGAGGGAATTACAGAATTTAAGGCCTAAGCAGCTGAAGGCACAGCTACCAGTGATGGGGTATAGAAATCAGGGAGGGGATGGGGAGGCCAAAAATGAACGAATGCAGAGATATCAGAGGGTTGAACACTAGAATGAGATTTTAAATTTGAGACCTTGCTGGACTTAAACTAAAGCCTTTTTCAGAAGTCTTCCCCACACCACTTAGAGTTTACACTCGGTCTAATAAATGCACGACTGCTGAGAAGCTTTGTTTGAAAAGTGCCCAAAAGATCTGTTGAATTTCGAACTTTAAATGAAATGTCAGTTTCATTGGGAGAAATTGGCTGCTTCCCAATGCTGGATAACAATTTATGCGCAGTGTAGCAAAATGGTAACCTTACTTACAGTTGGCGATTGTAGTTGAGAGGTTGGAAAACAGAGATTGTTTCTGATTTATTTTCCATAGCTTTGAATTGTATTTTCACCACATTTTTCTCCACAGCTAAGGATGGAAAAAGCAGAACTGGAAACAGCTGTTTGAAGGTAAATCAGTGTCAGGATAGTAAGGAGGAGCTAAAGAGAGCAAAAGTCACATGTTATAATGGAGCTGTCTGTACTCTAATTGAAATTGATTCTGAAGTTTAGTGTCATTGCAAATCAGGTTGCTGTTTCCTATGATCTTAGTTTTAAATGGCCAATGTTACACAAAGCATGAAGAACAGACACCTGTCATGTTTGGAGATTAAGCACTTTTCTTATTTGTCACGGTAATGCGCAATGATCAGACTATTTAGTTTTAAATTGACTTTCAAAGGACTTTTGCAAAGGAAGTTAACACAGTTCTAGGCTTTGAAACTCAAGAAAAGATTTAGTAGTGTATGCTTCAATACAGGGAGTCTAGTGAGTAGGTAGATGAGCTTAGGGTACAGATAGTATGATATCATAGCTATGACTGAAACATGGCTTAAAGAAGGGCAGGGATGAAAGCTTAACGTTCCTGGTTACAGGATTTTCAGACAATATAAAGAAGGGGATAAAAAGGGTGGGTTGCAATACTGGTCAAAGAAACAATGACGGCCATGAGGAGGGATGATATGCTAGAGGCAGTATTAAAGGAAGCCATAAAGGTACAACTGAGGAACAAAAAAAGGGGCAATGACACTGCTAGGAGTATACTAAAGATCCCCAAACAGTCAAATGGAGCTAGAGGAGCAAATAGATAGGCAAATTGCTGAGAAGTGCAGAAAAGGGGCAATACTAGTAGGGGATTTCAACTACCCTAATATTAACCAGGATAAATTCAGTATAAAAGGTACAGAAGGCACCAAATTCTTAAAATGCATTTGGAAAGCTTTTTCACCAGTAGCAAACCAATAAGAGAAGGGGCAGTTCTGAGTTTTAGGGAATGAATCTGGGCAGGTGGAAGGGTTAACAGGGTTTAGTGCTGACCATAATTTAGTTAGATTTAGAATAGTTATATAATAGGATAAAGATAAAGCAGGAGAAAAGTTTTGAATTGGGGGAAAAGCCAATTTACTAAGCTCAGATATGGTTCGGTAAAAAGGGACTGGAAACAACTACTTAGGCTGAATCTTACTTATGTCTGGCAGGCTGGGCGGGAGCGGGCAGGGGCGGGCGCAGAGCTGATCGCCACCTGCAATCGGCTGCACACCACCATTTTATGCGGGTGGGCCAATTAAGGCCCACCCCACGTAATAAGCGTTCTGTAGTGCTCAGCGCTACCTGTGCGGGAGGAGGGGGGAGGGAGAGTTGGGGCCTGCACTCTTTCACGCACATACGCAAAAGAGCACAGCAATCTCCCTGATGCATTGAGCTGCCGCAGGGAGATTACGCTGATTATAAAAGCTTTTAAATAATAAAGTAAAAAATTATTTAAACATGTCCCCTCATGTGACAGTGTCACATGAGCTGGGACATGTTTGTGAAATCAAGAAAATTTATTTATTTAGTTTATACAAGCTTCAGGAAACCTCATCCTGCCCGTGGATGAGGTTTCCTGAAAAATGCGAAGGCTGCTTCGGCTCTTTGCCTGCCCACCAACCTTAAGGTTAGATGGGCAGCGCTGTTAACAACTTTAATTGCTTTTTTAAAGGCCTTAATAGGCCTTTGACAGTTCGGCAGGTGCACAGCCACCTCCGGTGCATGCCTGCCAAACGAAATATCGAAATGACGTGTGATGATGTTGGGACGCACGCCTGACATCATCGCAGGTCATTTTATACGTCGGCATGTCGGGCCCTGCCCCTGCCCCTGCACACCGGCGGCAATATTCTGCCCTTAAAGGTAAATCAGTCAGAGCAGTGGGAGGCACTCAAGGAGGAGCTAAAGAGGGTTCAGAACAAATATTTTCGACAAAGGAAAAAGGTGGGACTCACAAATCTAGATCACCCCTGAATATCAAAGAAGATACAGAGCAGGAGAAGGCAAAAAAAGAGAGCTTATATCAAAAGAACAATTCTCTCAAAACCTAGAGGCATTGAGAAAATGCTAGGATAAAATTAAAAAGGCAATTAGGAAAGAAGAAAGGGCATGATAAAATATTGGCAAGGAACGCCCAAAGATGTTTTATAAATACATAAAGAGCAAGAGGATAACTAAGGAAAGAGCAGGGCCAATTAGAGACCAATAAACTCACTTGTATGTGGGGGCAGAAGAGATGGGCATGGTCCTAAACAGATACCTTGCACTTTCTTTCACAAAGAAGGGGGACAATGTTGTAAAGGTTGTCTGGTGTTTCACAGAGTTGTCTGGAGGCGTGTACGGTTGAACATAAACCATTTATTGGTAACCCACAAGTACAAACATATCTAAGGTACTACCATGCATGGGTGCTATCTCCACGCCGGCTCCTTCCAGACTTCTCTCAACAGACAGTCTACTATCATGTTACTCCCTACTTCACTTTGTGGGTGTCCTGTTCTCGCAGTTCTACATTAACCCTTACTCTGCCGAACACCCTTACCCTACAGACAAAACAGCCTTTGTAGTTAAGGAAGAGGATTGTGAAATATTGGATGAGATAAACACAGTGTGGGAGGAAATATTAAGGGTCCTTAAAAATGGATAAATCACAAGGCCCAGGTGAAATGCATTCCAGGCTGCTAAAGGAAGCAAGGAAGAAATAGCGGATGCTCTGACCACTATTTTCCAATCTGCTCTGGCTACAGACCTGGTGTAGAGGACTGGAGGACTACTAACTTTGTGCCATTGTTTAAAAAGGAAGAACAAATAGCCCAAGTAATCGGTCAGCTTAACCCCGATGGTAGGCAAATTATTGGAAAAAGTCCTAAGAGACCGTATAATTCATCATTTAAAGAGGGACAGATTAATCCAGGACACTCAGAAGGGACTTGTTAAGGGAAGCTCATACCTGGCTAACCTGATTGAACCTTTTGAGAATGTAATAAGGAGAGTTGATGAGGGTAGACTGCATGGATTTTAGCAAAGTCCCATGTTACAGACTGGTCAGACAATTAAAAACTCACAGGATCCAAGAGCAAATGACAACTTGGATCCACAATTGACTCAGGAGCAGGAAGCATGACAGATGCTTTTATGACAAGTAGGCTGTTTCCTGTGCAGTTCTGCAGGGCTTAGTACTGGGTCCCCTGTTTATTGTGTGGTTGACAGGTTATAATTAGGCAACGTCTTACATTAGGGACATTAGAAGTAGGTGCAGAAATAAACCATATGGCCCCTCAAGCCTGCTCTACCATTCAACAAGGCCATGGCGGAACTTTTATATCAACTGTACTTTCCTGCCAGATGACAATACCCCTTGATTCCCTCAATGCCCAAAAATCTATTGATGTCAATCTTCAATATACTCATCGGCTGAACATCCACAGCCCTCTGGGTTGAAAATGCTAATGATTCACAATGCTCTGAGTAAAGAGGTTTCTCCTCATCTCAAGCCTTAAGTAGCTGACCCCTTATCCTGAGACTATGACCCCAGTTTGAGATTCTCAAGACAACATAAATAGTTTTTCAACATCTACCCTATCAAGCCCTCTAACAAATATAATGAGATGACCTTTCATTCTTTTAAACTCCAGAGGGTCCATTCTACTCAATCTCTCCTCATAGGGTAACGCTTTCATCTCAGGAATCAACCCAGTGAATCTCCAAGGTAAGTATATTTTTTCTTAGGTAAGGGGACCAAAACTCTGCACAGTACTTCAGGGCCTGAACTTTTCAGGTGGCGGGTGGGCTCAGCGGGATCGGGCGGGGGTAGTCGTGGAGCCGATTGTTGCCTGCGATCGGCTCTGCGCCGCTATTTTATGTGGGTAGGCCAATTAAGGTCCACCCAGCATAATACGGGAGCCATAGCGCTCAGCGCTGCCTGTGCGGGCAGAGAGAGGTGGGAGAGTAGTGGCCAGCGCTCTTTCACGCATCCGCATGAAAGTGTACTTCAGCCTCCCTGAGACATGGAGCTGCTTCAGGGAGATAGGATCGACATTGAAATAATTAAATAAAAGGATTAAAAATTTATTTAAACATGTCCCCTCATGTGTCACATGAGATGGAACATGTTTTTATATATAGCAAAATGTTTTATTTATTTAAAAGCTTTAGGAAACCTCATCCCACTCATGGATGAGGTTTCCTAAAAAATGCGAAGGCCGCTTGGCCTTTTCGCCTGCCCACCAACCTTAAGGTTGGACGGGCAGCATTAACAAATACATCAAATACTTTGTTAATGGCCTTAATAGGCTGTTTAAATATCAGCGGGCATGCAGCCGACTCCAGCGTGCGCCCACCGAACGAAATATCGCAGGACTGCGCAATGACTTTGGGACGCACGCCCGACGTCATCACGCGTCATTTTACAAGTTGGCACGTGTTGTGCCCACTCCAGGTGTGGCCTCACCAAAACCATATAATTGCAGTAAATATTCTTACTCCTACAGTCCAACCCCCTGCAATAAAGATTAACATTTGCCTTCATATTTTCTTGCTGTACCTGTACGTTAATTTCCTGTGATTCTTCTATAATGATGCCCATGTCCCTCTGCATATTTAATAATCTCTCATCTTTTAAAAAATATTGTTTTTCTATTATTTCCAGCACTTTCACATCTCCCACATTCTACTCTATCTGCCACCTCTTGTCCAATCACTTAACCAGTGTATAAATCTTTGCAGACTCTTTGCATCCTCCTTACAGCTTACTTTCCCATCTAACTTTGTATTGTCAGCCAGCTTAGATATATTATACTTAACCCCTTCACCTAAGTCATTGGTAGAGATTGTAAATAGCTGAGGCCCAAGTGCCAGTTCCTGGATAATTTATTAGTTACACCCAGCCATCCCAAAAATTACATGTTTATTTTTATTAACAACTTTCTGCCCATTAAAGACACCTCAATCCATGCGAATGTGTTACCTATGATCCCTAGTCTTGTGTAGCCACCGCTCATTTGGGAGCACTCTGAGCCAGAAGGTGTTGGCTTCATATCCCACTCGAGGAATTGAGCACAAAGATTTAGGCTGATACTCTACTCCAGTATTGAGGGAATGTTGGAGGTGCCATCTTTCGGATGAAATGTTAAGCCACCCTCTCAGGTGGACATAAAAGTAATCCCCGGAATCCTGGCCAATATTGATCTCTCAATCAACATCACAAAAAATAGATTATCCGGCGTTTATAAGAGCTTACTGTGTACAATTTGGCTGCAATGTTTCCTACATTACATTTTTGACTCTACTCCAAAGCACAGAATTGACTGTAAAGGGCTTTTGGATGTCCTGAGAACATGAAAGATACTAAACAAATGCAAACTTCCTTTTTTCTTCCATGAAACCCTCTTGTGTGACATATTATCAAATGCCTTCTGAAAATCCAAATACATCCACTGGCTCCCTCTAGATTTGCCAAACACAAATTCCTTTCCATAAAAAACCATGTTGACTCTGCCTAATCAAATTACGGTATTCTAACTGTCCCGTTACCACATCCCTAATGATAGATTCTAGCATTTTCCCTTCTACTAATGGCAGGCCAACTGGCCTAAGTTGCCTGTTTTTCTTACTCCCTCCTTTCTTGAATAGAAGGGTTACATTTGCCACCTTCAAATCCTCAAGGATGGTTCTAGAATCTAGGGAATTCTTGAAGATCACAACTAATATCTTTTGGGTGCTATTTTTCCAGCCCCGACACTGGCGGTCATCGTCACAGGCGGGACGGGAAAATTTGGAGAGCCATTGACTTTAACAGCTTCCCAAATTTTCCCATCCTGCCCACGGCATTGCCTGCCGGTGTTGGGGCTGGAAAATCCTGCTCCTTATCACTGCAGCCACCTCTTTAAAATCCTAGGATGCAGGCATTAGATTTAGGGGATTTGTTAGCTCCTCTTTGTTTCACTATTTTCCATGATGTCTTTTCTTTACTAATATTAATGGTTTTAAGTTCTTCAGTCTCATTAGAATCTTGGTTCCCCACACTTTCCAGCTTGTTCTTTGTCTTCTATCATGAAGGCAGATACAAAATATTTGTTGCGCATCCCTAGCTGCCATTTCCTTATTCCCCATTATAATCTCTCATGTTTCTGCCCCTAAGCAACCCACATTTACTTTTGTCAATCTCCTTTTTACATACTTGGAAAATCTTTTACAATCTGTTTTTTACGTTTCTTGCTATTTTTCTTATCCCTCTTTTTTGTCAAGTTCTTGGTCAACCTTTGCTGATTTTTAAAACCCATCAGTCAGCAAGCTTACTATCCTTTCTGGCAATGTTATAAGACTCTTATTTTAATCTAATGCTATCCTTAACTTCTCTAGTTGGCCAGTGTTGTGTCACTTTTTTATTTAGAATTAGAATTTTTATTTTGAGTTAAGGTACAGGTGAGCCAAGATCTCATTGAATGGCAGAACAGGATTGAAGGGGTGAATGATCTACTCCTCTTCCTATGTCCCTATGTTTCCTGTGCCCTTGTGAAACTTATATAGTTACAGAACTAATTAACTTCAGATTTCTTGTACCAATGGAAATGTACTAGGTTGGATCTACTTCCTTTCCAATCCCCTTTGGTGATGCCACTAACGGAAAAGCAGTGGCCGATTGTATCCCAGAGTGGATCCATTATTTTGCATAGGTATTGCAACTTCATACTGGCTAGGAGATTTAAGCACCCCCTCATGGATCTGCTTCTGGTCCTGCTCAAGCTGACCATCCACAGGTTCATATTGGATTCAGCCAATAGGGATGGTGAATCAAACTGCCTGCCTCACTTCCTTTGTCTGTGCCTGGGTGGCCCTGGAGAAAGAGGCTGTGTTGTCTGCTTGAGGCCAGTGGACACTGCGGGGACTAGAGTGTGTATTAGTTAGGGGAAATAGCATTGCTACTTAATTTGTTAAGAATTAGTTTTTTGTAATTTTCCTTTTATTATTTGTGCCTCTCTAAAAATGAAACACTTTGTTAGATTTTGTTTTAAACTGATGCCACTGGGCAGCCCAGTGTCTCCTTATGGGTTCACCGAAAGAGGCATGTTTATTAGGGAGCAGTTGTAAGTAGCCTGATCCTTTAATACATAATGGTGACCGATACCCATAACAGATTAATCCAGGACAATCAGCAAGGACTCGTTAAGGGAAGCTCATACCTAGCTAACCTGATTGAACCTTTTAAGAATGTAGCAAGGAGAGTCGATGAGGGTTGACTACATGGATTTTAGCAAGGTCCCATGTTGCAGACTGGTCAAACAATTAAAAACTTACAGGATCCAAGGGAAAGGGACAACTTGGATCCACAATTGACTCAGTAGCAGAAAGCATGACAGGTGTTTTTTTGACTAGTAGGCTGTTTCCACTGCAGCTCGCAGGGCTTAGTACTGGGTCCTTTGTTTGTCATGACAATAATATCAACCCAGATATGCCTAGACTGTCCTGGAGTCAAGAAAAAAGATCTGTTGTACTAACTGTGATATTTCTTGAAGGCCTGTACAATTCTTGATGCAAAAGTCAGGTGGAGTTGTTCTGGACTGAGTCAGTTTCCTTATCATATTCTACAGTTATACACAGATAACTTTGTGATGAATATACAATCAAACTCTTACAGTTCATTGGTAGCTTTACACGCTGTGAAGTCTGTTATGTCGTTCAGCAAGCCTCAAAACTATCTGTTAATATTTGCTTTTTAAATTAATCCCAAAGGAAAGTCAAATCAAATAAATAATACTGGAAATATTTAAAGAGTTTAATCATTTTCTCCCTTCATCAAACGACATCAAAGTTGATTGCATTCACGGTAAGGTTCCAGCAAATTAATTTGGGTGATTTACACCTAATTGGAGAATTAAAATTAAAGTGCCTTATCAACTGTTTAACCAGCTGTGAAAAGTCTAATCATTTAGCTGAAAGAAATCTCATTATTGGATGGTTTAACCTAGATGTAGGATTGTCCATGCAACAGCAAAGATATTAATTCATCTTTGTTGGTTTCACCATTATAAAGGCACGACATTTATTACTCCAATTGCAATATTACATGTAAGTTAAACCCTATAGCAGCTGTAATAATAATTATTATTAATATTACTGATTAAGCACAGTTTCACACTGCTACCATGCAGTGGCTATGCAGGTGCAATTTTCTACTAACAGGATGCTGCCAGCTGTCCAAAAAGACATTCTATCCACCACACCATTGAGCAACATCATGCATGAATTTCAGTGCTGGTGCAATGCCAGGTATGTAGGCCTTATGTCCCAACAATTGGCTGATCGGATCAAACAGTATTTTGATCTTGTTCCTTTGGTTGCTTGTAAGAGGCAGAGTACAAACCATACTTAATCAGCCCACACTTGCAACACCCAAAACAAAATGTCTACTGTTGCATGTGATTCTGTGATTGGGCAGCACTTGTTGAACAATTCTGAGTGCACCAATAGCTGCACTAACATCCAATTTAAGATGATCAGTTGTAACATGGCTCATTTGCACTTGCTAGAAGCGACAAATATTCATACACAGGGACCTGATCTTTACAAACAAAAGGAACATGTGGAAAAGCCTTGTGTCATTTTGAATTACCTGAGAACTTTGAGAGTCTTTAGTTCCCTGTTGCTTTCTCCATGGCAATTTCTCAGCCAACCAGAGATGACTCCCCAACCAAACACCCTGTGGTTTAAATTGTTGTGATTGTTTGAAATTTGGCATTCTTGCATTTGTCCTGATGAGTGCAAGACAAAAAGCTGCAGCAACAAATCTCTCTTGTCAGGTTTGTAACAATAGAAACCTGTGGATCTTAATTTCAAAGAAAATAAATATAAATGCTGCTGGAAGTGAGGAAACAAAATGTGTGAGGTGTGTTGGAACTGCTTTCTGGTTTTATTTTATGTTACTTTAACCACCAGAGTACACAGACATCAGTTTGTAACCACAGAATCACGTGCTCGTGTTACACAATCCAATATGTGTATTCAGGCAAATCATATCACACGATTCTGATATGATTACACCATTCTCTACTGAGATCATGATTCACTAAAAGAACTCAGGCACATTACAATCTTTTGTTTTGCTTCAAATTTTAAATTAGTTTCCAATTTTTCACACTCTTCCCTCTCCCTGATTGCAATGTCTGTATCATCCCTCTCTTTTATGAAAACAGTATTAATTAAGAATCATACCTACGTCCTCTGCCTCCACAAACAGGTTACGCTTATGGTCCCTAATAGGCCCTCCTATTTCTTTCGTTATCCTCTGGTTCTCTATGTATTTGCAAAAATATCTTTGGATTTCCCTTAATTTTATTTGTCAATACTTTTTCATGCCATATCTTTGCTTTCCTAATTTACTTTTTAATTTTGTCCCTACTCTTTTTTACTCTTCTAGATTTTCTGCAGCTTTGAGCTCTATATTTATTTTTATTCATTCACGGGATGCGGGCTTCACTGGCTGGGCCAGCATTTATTGCCCATCCCTAATTGCTCTTGAGAAGGTGGTGGTGAGCTGCCTTCTTGAACCGCTGCAGTCCATGTGGTGTAGGTACATCCACAGTGCTGTTAGGAAGGGAGTGTCAGGATTTTGACCCAGCGACAGTAAAGGAACAGCAATATATTTCCAAGTCAGGATGGTGAGGGATTTGAAGGGGAACTTCCAGGTGGCAGTGTTTCCATCTATCTGCTGCCCTTGTGCCTCTAGATGGTAGTGGTCGCAGATTTGGAAGGTGCTGTCGAAGAAGCCTTGGTGAATTCCTGCAGTGCATCTTGTAGATGGTGCATACTGCTGCAACTGTGCGTCGGTTGTGGAGGGAGTGAATGTGGATATGGTGCCAATCAAGCAGGTTGCTTTGTCCTGGACAGTGTCAAGCCTCTTGAGTGTTATAGGAGCTGCACTCATCCAGGCAAAAGGGGAGTATTCCATCACAACCCTGACTTGTACCTTGTAGATGGTGGACAGGCTTTGGGGAGTCAGGAGGTGAGTTACTTGTCGCAGGATTCCTAGCCTCTGACCTACTCTTGTAGCCACAGTATTTATATGGCTAGTCCAGTTCAATTTCTGGTCAACAGTAACCCCCAGGATGTTGATAGTGGAGGTTTCAGTGATGGTAATACCATTGAACATCAAGGGGTTGATGGTTGGATTCTCTCTTGTTGGTCATTGCCTGACACCTCTGTGGCGCAAATGTTTCTTGTCACTTGTCAGCTCAAGCCTGCATATTGTCCAGGTCTTGCTGCATTTGGACATGGACTGCTTCAGTATCTGAGGAGTTAAAAATGATGCTGAACATTGTGCAATCATCAGCGAACATCCCCACTTCTGACCTTATGATGGAAGTAAGGTCATTGGTGAAGCAGCTGAAGATGGTTGGGCCTCACTACACTGAGGAACTCCTGCAGTGATACCCTGGGGCTGAGATGACTGAACTCCAAAAACCACAACCATCTTCCTTTGTGCTAGATATGACTCCAACCAGCGGAGAGTTTTCCCCCTGATTCCCATTGACTCCAGTTTTGCTAGGGCTCCTTGATGCCACACTCGGTCAAATGCTGTCTTGGTGTCAAGGGCAGTCACTCTCACCTCACCTCGGGAGTTCAGCTCTTTTGTCCATGTTTGAATCACGGCTGTAATGAAGTCAGGAGCTGAGTGGCCCTAGCAGAACCCAAATTGAGCATCAGTGAGCAGTTTATTGCTAAGCAAGTGCTGCTTGATAGCACTGTTGATGACCCCTTCCATTACTTTACTGATGATCGAGAGTAGACTAATTGGCTGGGTTGGATTTGTCCTGCTTTTTGTGTATAGGACATACCAGGGCAATTTTCCACATAGCCAGGTAGATGCCAGTGTTGTAGCTGTACTGGAACAGCTTGGCTAGGGGCACGGCAAGTTTTGGAGCACAGGGCTTCAGTACTATTGCGGAAATATTGTCTGGGCCCATAGCCATTGCAGTATCCAGTGCCTTCAGCTGTTTCTTGATATCACGTAGAGTGAATTGTTTTGGCTGAAGACTGGTATCTGTGATGCTGGGGACCTCCAGAGGAGGCCAAGATGGATCATCCACTCGACACTTCTGGCTGAAGATTGTAGCAAATGCTTCAGCCTTATCTCTTGCACTGAAGTGCTGGGCTCCTCCATCATTGAGGATAGGGATATTTGTGGAGCTTCCTCCTCCAGTTAGTTGTTTAATTGTCCAGCACCATTCATGACTGGATGTGGCAGGACTGCAGAGCTTAGATCTGATCCGTTGGTTGTGGGATCGCTTAGCTCTGTCTATCACTTTCTGCTTATGCTGTTTGGCACACAAGTAGTCCTGTGTTGTACCTTCACCAGGTTGACACCCCATTTTTAGGTATGCATGGTGCTGCTCCTGGCATGCTCTCCTGTGCTCTTCGTTGAACCAGGTTTGATCCCCTGGCTTAATGGTAATGGTAGAGTGGGGGATATGCCGGGTCTTAAGGTTACAGATTGTGTTCCTCCACCCTCCTCTAAGGGGCAGAATGTACTCTAGGTGGGGTATTTCTGCAGAGTGTAGATCTGCAGAGTGGAGGAATTAGAAAATCAAAAGCAGCCTAAAGATTTTGGGCTGATACAAAATCAGCCTAAAGATTTTGGGCTGATTTTTGGGTTTAATTTAGGTTAACTGAATGCGAGCACTAGGTTTGTAAATTTAATGGGCTGAATTTTCCCCCCGTCGGGGGTGGGGGGGGAAGTTGATGGGCGGACGTGCACAGGTGCGCTTCCGATCGGCGCCCCTGATTGGAGGCGTGGCGTCATTTTATGTGGTTGGGCCAACTAAGGCCCGCCCAGCGTGACGTCCACACACAAGCGCTATGCGCTCCCTGTGCGGGCCGGGGGGTTGGGGGGAATCCCAAAATTGAGAGTGCGCTCTTTCGTGCATGCGCACGAAAGAGCGCACTCATCTCCCTGAGGCTTAGTGCAGCCTCAGGGAGATCGGCTCAAAATGTTAAAAGCCTAAAAATAGAAAAATAAAATTTCCCTAACATGTCGCTTCATGTGACAACGTCACATGAGTTGGGACATGTCCATAATTTTCCCAAAAACTTTATTAAACTTTTTAAAAAGCTACATGAAACCTCATACCGCCCGTGGATGAGGTTTCATGCTTTTCTAGTTCGTGCCAGGGCTCCTGGCCTGCCCGCCAACCTTAAGGTTGGACGGGCAGGTCCTTTAATTGACAGGTTGGCGGGCCCGCAGCTGATTTCACTGCGCCCCCACCTTCCTGAAAATTTAAATGGGGCGTGGTGACATCGGGAGTTCCGCCCGACGTCAGCATGCATCATTTTACGTGTCGGCAAGTGGGCCCCACCCCTGCTGGCCGACGTGTAAAACCCTGCCCGATAAGTTAATAACTGGTTATTGAACAAATTGTCTTTAACCAGTGCCAAAAGAAAGAAATACGAACTACTAATTTCTAACTCTATAGCTTAAACTCTAACCCTTCTTAAATCCCTTTACTTACACATACAAGACATAAGATAAACAAAAACATGGATTTTAAAGGTAGAATAAAACAGTTCAATAGCACAATTCTGGAGTACGGGAATTGATGGGTTAATTTTGATCAATGTCTTCCAAATTCCTTTCAGTTCTTGTTGATGACACGAGGTAGGGGGTCTTCCAGCACTTCTAGTATTTAGTTCACAGTTTGAGCACTTGCCTTTCAATGTCTTTAATGGTGATTTTCCCCTTTGCCTCCTGACAGGGGTTTTCAGAGAGATAACAGGTTATAGAGATATGAGAAGAAAAAGCCAGCTAGCTATTATTGTGGAATTGCTGGAATCTTCCACACACAGGAGAAAGAGATTTTAGGTCTTGTTCCTTTCAGGCTAGGAGCTATTCAGCTGCCCTGCTTTCACACACAACCTGGTCAGCAGCCAATTAAAACATTGTTGCCAGACAGCTCCCTTGGTCCAGGACTCCTTTCCAGCACCATCCTGTCTTTCATGGCACACTCTGTTCCAGAACTGCAACATTGTATATATCTCTCCTCCTGTTCCATGGGACATGTCTTTCAAACTGCAGCCATTGTAATTTTAATTCACAATCCAGCAGAAAATAAAGTATGTTCTTTACAGCAGTCCAACAGAAATAAGAAGATATGTTCCTTAAAGTCACCTCATCATTTCCTCATGCCGGGCACCATATTTAAAGTGCAGCCACGCGCACACCTCTCAGTGCTTCTAGCTCAGAACTGCTGCACAGAAGACATGGCCCCAAAAGGCAAGAAGACTGCAGTCCTTTCATTCAGTGATGCTTCCCTGGATTTCCTTTTGGACGATGTGGAGGCCCGCTGCGATGTCCTCTATCCTCACTCTGGGTGAAGGCCAGCAAGCAAGGTCACCAATCCTGAATGGGAGGTGGTGGCAGCAGTGGTCAGTGCCAACACCCTGCAAAAGAGAACAGAAAGAGAATGAATGATCTCCTCCATTCTGCCAGGGTAAGTCACTCTTCTCATCACTCTCAACTCTCACACTCATAACAAACCCATCACAGATCCACACATCTCAAGGGGCAACACCACTAACTCTCTCACACACACACTCACACCGCCATCAGGCTCATATCCTCTGGAGCTCATGTCCTCATCCCATCCATGCCTCCACTCACCACACAAACATACCATGCAGTGCCATGTGTCCTGCTCACACTCTCTCCATCTGCTTTCATGACAGGAGAAGCTGGCTCATGGCAGCAGGGAGCGGTCCCAGACTGGGGGGTGGATTGGCCCACATTAGGCCCCTCACTCAATTTGAGAAGCCATTGTGCTGATTTGTGAGGACATGGACTGTGCCTGCTGCGCTGGTGAGGTTGGCTGCGAACACCCATGTGAGGATCCTGCAGCACATCATCCCTCTCTCAATGCGAATGTAAGTGCTCTCTTTCCTGCTTTCAACTCTGCTGTCAAGCACTAATCATCTCTACTTTGGTTCCCAGGGATCTCTGCCAAGTGACTGACGCCCTCAGCCAGCCAGTCCCTCAGCTCTATCCAGCTCCTTACCTCCAACCTAGAGGACTCCTCCTCCATTGAAGAGCTAGAAATATGCTGCCTGGAAGACCCATCACAGCGCTTACCCACACCTTCCACTAGTGCAGCGATGCACATCTCAGTGTGACGTAGATCTAGAGAAGGCTTGGGTTCACACCCTGGCGGTCACCACACGGATATGTGTCCACAGCAGGAGGAGGCAGGTTCAGCCGAGCTCCCTGGCACTCGAAGGACTGCTGGGGAAGAGGCATCTGTGAGGTCCAGTCAGATGAGGAGCATCTGGATTCGGCCTTGCAACTCATCGTGGAGAGTCAGCAGAAGGTGGGGAAACATCACACAGAGCTTTTTGAAGCTCTCAACAGAGTGGCACGCAAGTCAGAGGAGTGCTTCCGCCTGCTCTCTGATGAAGTGTTGTCCACATGTGCGCATATGGAGGTTTCCATGGGAAGGATGGGGGACGCCATGGTGACCCTGGTCCAGCAGAACACAGAGATGCACGCAGGCCTTCACTCCATCGCGGTAGCCATGGGTGAGTTCCTGCAGTGGCAACATGAGTGGGAAACAGGGTACCTTGATGTCCTTCCAAGTGCTCTTTCTCCTCAAGGAGTCAGGCCGGGGTCCTCGGGCACCCGAAGGGAGGAAGAGCAGGTGCTGACAAGCCCTGGGTCATCCGTTCAGTAATCTCAGAGGCTATCTCCTCCCTCAGAATCACTTTTGCCTGTGACCCCCTCAACGTCATCCTCTGTCACCTTAGAGGGAGCAGCTGGCAAACAGGAGGACAGCCAAAGCAAGCTGGGGCCCCCAAGGCCTCGGCTCTCCAGAGGACCCATGCCGAAGTCATCAGAGGCAACAGGATCAACCATTGCACAGGCTGTCTCCACCCCTGATGCAGATGTCAGGGTAGCACCTAGAAGAAGTGGTAGGCCTTGAAAAGTTAAGAAATCCTGATCACAAGTTTTTGTATGGGTGAACACATTTTGTCACTTTATAATCTGAGATTATATATATATATTCACTTTCAATGAGTTATTAGTAAGATCGGCTTTGCAGGTTCTGCAGGGCTGGGTGTGCCACTATCATTTCCAGCGCCTAGGTCAATGGCAGGCTGGTTTCATTCCTTTTAGACTTTATCCCAGTTTGATTGCTGCTTCTTGTGTCTGACCTGATGAGTGCAAGACGAAAAGCTTTTCAGCAATACTCAAGAAAGTGCTGGAAACACTCAGCAGGTCTGGCGGCATCTGTGGAGAGAGAGAAACAGAGTTAATGTTTCAAGTCGAATATGACTCTCCTTCAGAACCAGAGGATAGAAACGTGATGGGTTATATGGCGTCATAAGGGGTGAGGGGTAGGAAGAACAAAAGGGATGGTTCGGGATAGGGTACGGGGTGGGAGAGATTAAATAGCAAAGATGGAGCGACGAACTAAGGGAGGAGTAATGGTTGTAGTAAAGAGATGAAGCATTTGTCTCAAGTGAGTGTAAATGTCAGAATAATGAACAGCTTTGTACGAAAGCAAAAACATAAAAAGCAAGATTCAAACCGGCACATGGCACGGCAAAAATCAGAATCAAAATGGGGCACAGAGTTCATGGTCTGAAATTGTTGAACTGAATGTTGAGCCTAGAAGACTGTAAAGTGCTTCATCGGTGCTGTTCCTAGAGCTTGTGTTGAAATTCACTGGAATACTGCAGCAGGCCGAAGGCAGAATTATGAGGTGAGAGCAAGGTGGTGAATTAAAATGGTACAAAACCGGAAGCTCATTGTCTTGCTTGCAAAGCACGTTAAACCGATTTGGTGCATCTTACCAAAGGCACTCAAGAAGGATGAAATTCCAGCCAAACTGCCCAAACATGGCAAGTCCCATCTACTGTCACATCTTCATGACCTCCTTCTTCTTGGTTGGAGGGTAGGATCCATTCACAGGATGTGTAACCCAAAAATCACCACATTCTACAAAAACAAAGGCAACAGATGAGATTACAACAAGCATCTCACTCCTCAGCATCACTGGGAAGGCCTTTGCTAGGGTCATGCTTAACAGACTCCATATACTTGCAGACAGAGTGTATCCAGAAGCAGGGTGCAGTTTCCGTGCTGGCAGTTCTTCATGAACATGGTGTCAGTGACTAGAGAAGTGTAGGGAACAGGATATACCTTACTTTTGTAGATCTCACTAAAGTATTCAACAAGAGGGGTGAGGGATCAAGCTTGGGTAGTGGTAGCAATTCAAGGTATAGAATCAAGACAGGAGAGCCAAATAGTAATATGAGAAATGAGGGTCAGAGAATGGCAGGAAGGGACAGAGAGTAAAAAACCTAAGAATACATCAACAGTCAAGATTAGATGTTACAAAGGTAACAAAAAGACAAAACCGAAGGCTTTGTGTGTAGTATTCATAACAAAGTAAATGAAATGATGGCCCACATTGAAGTAACTAAGTGTGATCTGATAGCAATTACGGTGGATTGGGTAGACAAGTGGCAGGTGAAGTTCAGTGCAGAGAAGTGTGAGGTAATTTGTTTTGGAAGGAAAGATATGATGAGCCAGTATAAAATAAAGGGACAGCCTCTAAAGGAGGTGCAGGAACCGAGGGACCTCGGTGTATACGTACATAGGTCATTGAAGATGGCAGGGCATGTTGAGAGAGCAGTTAATAAAGTATATGGTATCTTAGGCTTTATTAATAGAAGCATTGAGTACAAGAGTAAGGAGGTCATGTTGAACTTGTATAAAACACTAGTTAAGCCTCATCTGAAGTATTCCATCCAGTTCTGGCTGCCATACTTGAGGAAGGATGTGAAGGCATTGGAGAGAGTACAGAGATTCACAAGAATGATTCCCAGGATAGAGAACTATCGGTATGAGGATAGATTGAAGAGGTTGGGACTCTTTTCCTTGGAGAAAAGAAGGCTGAGAGGAGACTTGATAGAGGTATTCAAGATCCTGAGGGATATGGACACGGTAAATAGTGAGAAACTTTTCTCACTCAAGAACATCAAGAACTAGAGGCCACAGATTCAAAATAATTGGCAAAAGGAGTAAATGTGATGTGAGGAAAACTTTTCTCACCCAGAGGGTGGTTGGAGTCTGGAACAAACTTCCTGAAAGTGTGGTGGAGGCAGGTTCGATCGAGATATTCAAAAGGGAATTGAATTGCTACCTGAAAAGAGAGAATGTGCAAGGTTACGGGGATGAGCAGGGGAGTGGGACTAGGTAGAATATTCTTTCAGCGAGCCAGTGCAGACTTGATGGGCCGAATGGCCTCCTGCTGTACTGTAAAGATTCTGTGATTGTGAATAAAGTGTAATGGTGTCTTTCAGCTTCATTTACAGGCTTCTTGAGTCCTCCCCAGGCACCCCCGCCGCCCCCCCACCCCCCTCCCCACTAACAGTTCAGCTGTACGCAGCTGGCCCACAAGTGATTCTGCATTCTGGAGGGAGAAGTGTGTGTGTGGCAGGGCCTTTCAGAACCTCATGCAAGAATTCTCCCACGCATGTGTATCCTTCCTCCATCACACTCATCTCAATGTCCTGGGCATTTTCAATGCTGCCTGCTGGGGTTCACTTTCAGTGTCCATCTGAGCTGAGCTGCATCTCTGCCCACCCACTGATCACACTCCCATACAGCACCTGTGCCTGTCCAACATGAGGCTCTGCTCATTTTCAATTTTGCAAAATGGTACTGGTGAAGCATGTCTTCAGCTCCCTCATCCTCCCCCTCCCACAGTCACCCATGTCCTTTCCCCCATCATTGACCTCCTGGCATCATCTTCCACCTCCCCACCGTCACCGACCAGCCACAACCCTTTTCTTTCCTGGATGTCCAGGTCAACGAGCACATACCCTACCTTCCGGAGAATCCCACCCCCATCCACACTGACCTCCCCGACCTCCTCCTTCTTATCTGCCTCCAAGTCCGCACCAACCACCCTCCCTGTCCGTTGTACTGCTCCCCGTCGCCCCATCACCCTCCCACCCTACCGGCTCACTTTGCCCTCTCTCATTCTTACCATTCCCTCCTACCACGTCCACCCTCATTTCACACCCCAGGAGGCAGTCATTGACTCCACAGACCCCTCCCTTGCACATTCATCTAGACATCCCCCCTTACTCCTTACTCTTTCCTCCACCCTCCCACTGAACTCCTTTACCCCCTGCAAACTGCTTCCTCCCCCCAGACTCCTTATTCCCCCCGAACTCCTTTCCCCCCCCAAACTCCTTCCCTTACACCTTCTTCCTCCCTTGCACCTACCTCGCCATTTGCTAATTCTACCCCAGAACGCCCTCCTCCCCCCCTTACTCCTTCCCCTCCCAACCTCAACACTTTCGTTTCCCCCCTCCCAACCTCACACACACCGACACCTTCATTCCCCACCTCCCAACCACACCCCTCACCAACAATTTTGTTCTCGTCCTCCCAACCTCATCTGCACTGACACCTTCCTTCCCCTGACCATCCAACCTCACTCCTCCCAGTACACCTTCCTCTCCCAACGCCACCCCCCACCCCACCCCACCCAGGTGCACCTTCCTCTCCTACTCACAGCTGGACCTTTCCCTCCACCCCCTCAACGATCATCCTTGACAGATTATGGACAAGTCATTGATGTCCTGAAGCAGACCCTCAACGATGACCTTCCATCTTCCGTGAGCTGCTTCCTAGCGGAGCTATGTCAATGAGAACCCATCCAGGATGCGATGCACATGATCCTCCAGGGTCCAGTAGCTGTTGGGGTCCAGCATCTTCTGCTCCTCGGATGTCTGTGATGTGAGAAAGGCCCTGACGGTAAGTCCCAACTTCTGCATGTCACACTTGTCAAGACGTATTCTGCACCAGCTTGTTTTCCCACCAACGTGGGTGATAAATTTGACATGATGGGATGATTCCGCCTGCCATGATGCCCGAACCCAATGGGCACAGAAAATTCCGCCCTATGGAGCTGATTTTCCACAGTTGTTCAAAGGGCTTGGGAAGCTGAAAACAGCTTATCATATTGCCTTACATGCCGAAGCAAAACCAGTCTGTTTGTTTACACCGAGGAAAGTTCCTCCCCCATCTCTGCAGCAGGCAAAGCAGGAAGCTGACTCAATGTTGTGACAAGGAGTAATCTTACCTGTAACAGAATCTACAAATTGGCATTCAGGTATGGTTCCAATACTGAAATCAAATAGATCGCTAAGAATCTGTGCAGATCTCACACAGTTTAATAAAGCTGTTGAAAGGGAAATTCATCCAGTGTCATCTATGGATGAGAGTCTGGCAAAGCTAGGAAAGAGTTTGACTTTCAATAAGCTAGATGCAAATAGTGGCTTTGGGCAATTACCCTTGGGTGAGGAATCCAAATTCCTTACAACCTTTGTTACACCATTTGGGAGATATTGCTTTCATAGATTACCTTTTGGTATCATGTTTGCACCTGAGATTTTACAGCAACCGATGACATGTATCCTGGAAGGATTGGAGGGAATAATTTGCCACATGGATGACATGCTAATCCATGGTTCCAATATAACCAAGCATGATACCAGAGTGAGAGCTGTGCTACAACATCTAAAAGAAACAGGACTTACCCTTAATAACAAGTGTGAGTTCTCTCAACTGACTACTAAATTCCTAGGGCATATTGTATATGCATCAGGTGTCAGTGTAGATCCTCAGAAAATTAGAACAATTAAAGGGTTTCCACCTCCTCGAAATGACATAGGTTTATGGGGATCGTGAATCAAGTGGGGAAGTTTTTATCCAACTTAGCAAATGTGAATGAACCATTACATCAGCTACTAAGACAGGACCAGACTTGGGGCTGGGAAAAAGCCCAACAGATGTCATTTGAAAGGACCAAGGAAATGCTAATATCACTGGACAAATTGGCCCACTATGATCCAGAACTGCCTAGATGTATCATCAACTGGGTTGTACGTTTCTAGACTCACAGGGGTGGTAAATGCAGACCGATGTAACTATGCATCTTGTTCTTCGAACTAAAACAATATAAAGGTATGCAGTTATTGAAAAAGAAGCCTTACCTGGGCTTGGGAGCAGTTTTATGACTATGTCCTGGGTCTTCAGTTCACATTTGAAACTGACCACAAACCTTTGGTTACTCTACTGAATGTGAAGAAATTAGTAAAGACTAGTAAACTGATTATGTGCAATGGAAGAAACAGACTACAGACTACAGCGGATGCTTTGTTATGCACTCCTGTAGCAAGGCTGGAACAAGGAGATATAAATTTTGTTGAAGATGTGGAGACCTTTACTTCACTAATGACCAAATATCTACCAGCTACAACACTATGCTTAAATGAGATCAGAAATGCATAAATGTCAGACGAAGAATGTGCTCAAATCCATGAGTACTGCAGAGGATGGCTGGAATATATGCCACAAATCCTATTCTGAGGCAATATTTTGAGCAAAGAAGACACCTCAGTGTGGTGGATGACTTGCTGATTTATCATGAGAAACCAGTTATACCTAGAGTCCTATGACTTGATATACTTCAGAGGTTACACCAGGGTCACTTGGGTATCACAAAGTGTCGTGCCAGAGTGAGAAATCCGGTGTGGTGGGCAGGTCTTTGCAGGTCGTTAGAAGTGAAGATATCCATTTGCGTCACGTGCGCTATCCATTGGCAGTAGCAGAAGGAACCACTGATGGCATCCTCATTTCTGTCCAGAATGTGAGAGTGTTTCAGGATGGATCTTTTTGAGCTCAGAGGGACATCATTTTTGATAGTGGTTGACTATTTTTCAATGTGGATAGAAGTAAGATGTCTACATGGTCATATGTCTGGGGCTGTCATTGTACCACTGAAATAAATTTTTGCCACACACGGGATTCCAGGCCTCATCATTTCGAACAATGATCCTCAGTTTGCTAATGAATACTTAGGGAGTTCACAGAATCTTACGCATTTGTCCACACGACTAGCTCGCCGAGATGCCCCCAAGCTAATCGCGAGGCCAAAAGGGGATTGCGGACAGTAAAGGCTTTATTAAAAAAGGATGATGACATTAATCTGGCACTGCTAAGTTATTGTTCTAATCTGCTCCCAAATTGTCTGGCTGCATGTGCGCTTTTGATGGGAAGGAATTTGAGGAATCAACTTCCTACTCTTCTGCATATACTTATGCCATGTCTGACAGCAGCAGATCTGGACAAGGTGAGGGAGAAGGACGACAAATACCATTCTCGTCACACATGGAACTACAGTAATTGCCGCAGACCTCCAGCCTGGAGCGTCAGTTACAGAGTCGTGATTAGGCTTGTCAAGACCAAGTTCCTGAGAAAACACCACATCCATGATCCTATCTTGTGGAGACAAAAATGGCAAAGTGTGAAGGAACAGGAATGCACTAGTTTCTACAGGGAGGAGACCTTCTACAGAGTTGACCAGTTCTTCAGGAGATCTGGACGATGGCCTATCTCCTGACAATTTTCAACCTGCCCAACATAGTTTGAAAGAATGCATGGAGAGCCTCAAATTCTCAATCTCCTTTGAGAGCTGAGAACAGGGTTGAGGAAGCTGGTTGTCTCTGTGAATCAGAGATTTTGGGGAAGATGTAGTGTAAAGGGTTAATGTGAATATGTAAATAAGACAGTTCACATAATCTTGGGGAAGTGATGTCATATCACATGACTATCATGAATGTGTTCTCTCTTGCAAGCTCCTGACAAGGTGAAGTCTCATTCTAGATGGAATTATTCTTTGTTAGGTTTTGAAGAAATTTGATGCTAAATTCTGCCTCAGATGACTCCAACAATAGTCATTAACAACACCTTGAACACAAGAACATTAGAATATGGAAAGACTGGAGAAGCTGAAGTTGTTCTCCTTAGAGCAGAGAAGTAAAGAGATTTTATGGAGGTGTTCAAAATGGCCTAAATAAGGAGAAACTGTTTCCGGTGGCAGAAGGGTCAGAGGACATGGATTTAAGGTAATTGACAAAAGAACCAGAGGCAACATGGGAAACATTTTTTTTACACTGAGTTTTTGTGATCTGGAATGCACTTCCTGAAAGGGTGGGGAAGCACACTCAATAGTAACATTCAAAAGTGAATTGGATAAATACATGAAGGGAAAAAGTTACAGGGCTATAGGGAAATAGCAAGGGAGGGGGATTAACTGGATAGCCCTATCAAAGAGTTGACACAGGCACAATGGGCTCAGTAGCCTCCCCTGTGTTGTATCATTTTATGATTCTGTGAATAGGAGAATCATGTGGAATACAAACACCAGCACAGGCTAGTATGACTGAATTGGTAGTTTCTGTGCTGTATGTTATATGTAATTCCATTTCATTTTCTAATTAACCTTAATATTGTAACTGTGGGCTGTTAAAATATATGACTGGATCATGCTGTGAGGTAATATATACTTCCCTATGAATTGTATGCTACTACTGGCAATAATCCAATACTAATTAATATTACTTTGCATTGCCTGTATTAATTCCAAATTAAGGTATGGATTTCCATTTGAATCTGACATTAATTATTCTGCTTGCTCTAAAAGCCATCTGTTTATATAGCAGATAAGTGAAAACATGGTTACCAGCTCCCAATTCATTCCTTCCTGTGGCTAGTTCATAATCCATCCAGAAATGTTATCTTTCTATTAACTTTACTATCAACTGCATCAAGATTTGCAAAATAAATTAAGGTTTGAAAGAAAAAAAAAGGTTTAAGATGGCATTTTTAATCATTGCACATTTGCAGAAGCTATTTGCAAGCAGAGTGCTCAAGTGCATGATTGACCCAAGGTTAACCTCACTGAGGCGTCAGGGAGCTGAGAGGAACCAGGTAAAACTTTCAGCACAAATTATTTCAATATATTTCAAAAATGCAGGTTCAAGAACACAATCGAAGTTACACACGTTTTACATGATGAAATGTCAAGTGGTATTAGGATCCATCTAAATTATACCTGGTTATTTTTATAAATTAGATGGTATAATTTGACAGAATCAAAGGAAGCGATAATATGCTCCCCATCTATGTGCCCAAAATTACTTTTCTAGTTGCTGTATTTCTATCTTTATTATCATTTTCAGGCTTTTACAAATCAACTTTGAATATTCCATTTTTTTCAGATCATATAGTTTTTTTCTATACATATATTCTCTGACATTCCTATTAATGTTAGGGGGTAGGGTGGTGTTGGACGGTGGGGTACCCTGTTCTGCTGGGATGAGAGGGCCATGGATGGATCTTACACCAGTCCTCGACATCAGGGAGTTAAATGCAAGGGAGTCCCAAGACCTCTCAGGGAATTTCTCCTTCTGCATCTGTGAAAGTTTCAGTAGAACTCATGCCAGGAGAGATCTGGGGCTGAATTTTAAGCTGATTTGGCGGGCACGTGCCTGACCCAATTGGGCATGAAATTGCGCAAGATGACGTCGGGCAAGCGTCCTGACGTCATCGCGCGTCCGTGCGATATTTTGGCCGGCGAGTGCGCACAAAAGACGGAAGCGCGCCCAACGACAATTAAGAGGGCAATTAGCCCAATGGCACAATTGTCTGTCATTTCATGTAACCCGTCCAACCTTAGGGTTGGCAGACAGGCAAATCAGCCAGATTGCCTTCGCATTTTTCATCAAACCTCATCCACGGGTAGGATGGGATTTCCGTGATGAAATAAAATATAAATAAATTTCTGTGGAAAGCATTTTCATAAGCTAAATTTTCAAGTGACTGATTATGATGCATGGACACTTTTTTTTCAGCTTTTGAAAACTTTACTTTTGCTGTTTCAGGTCTTCAGCTCCCCGAGGCAGCTCTCTGCCTTCAGGAAGCTTTCTGTCAGTGCTGGCATTGACTTCATCACCCGCCCTCCTCCCACCCCCACACCGGCAGCATTGAGCTTTTCAGCACATGTTTCACGTTGGGTGGCCATTAATTGATTGGCAGTACATTTTCCGGCTGATCTAGGGCCCACCAATCACGCCCACCCACCAAGCTGAAAATTCAGGCCCTGGTATACCTTTGAAGCCTAGCAGGGGTCTGCAGCTTGTTGGACTGCTGTAAGTGAGGTGAGCATCAGCCTTAACTATTCCAGCACAGACATTGTTCCATCTTCTAGGTTATTCTTTATTCTTCTTAATTTTAATGGGCTTAAAATCATATAATCATACAATCTTACTGCACAAAAGTACCTTGAAAAAATTGGTCAACCTATATTAGAGTAAAGTAATCAATAATGGTCAATGACCTTCTCCAGGTGGAGTGATTCCAGTGAGAGCAGAAGAATTTTAATTTACAAAAGGCCCAAGAGTTAAATTACAAGGGAGATTATACAAATTAGTGTTGTATTCCTTTGAATAGCTAAGGGGAATTTGATCCAAGTTTACAAGATATTAAGGAGAACAGATAGGGTAGAGTGGAAGAAACTTTTTCTACTCGGGAAGTCTAGGACCATGGAGCAGAGTCTAAGAATCAGAGCCCAATCTTTCAGAAGTGAAATTAGACAACAGTTCTTATCACAAAGTTGTGGTAGAAGTTGAAACTCTCTTCTGCAAATAGCAATTGATGCTAGGTCAATTGCAAATTTTAAATCTGAGATTTGTAGATATTTGTTAGTCAAAGGTATCGAGTAATATAGGGCACAGGCAGGTACTGGAGTTAGGTTGCTAATCAGCCATGATCTTGTTGAATGGTGGAGCAGGCTTGAGGCACTAAAAGTTCCTATATCCTTAATCTGTTTCCTCCTTAGGAGGACTCCTTGCTGTCATAGAATGTTACAGGCATCAAAAGAAATGTTCATGGCCTGTATCTGAAACAAATGTTGTGCCCTTTACTTATGTAAATAAAGGGCCTCATGCATGTTTGATGCTCCATGTTTGATGCTCCCTTTATCAATTTGGTTTTCCCTGAAACCATACCAGGCCAGCTGCATTCAGTAAATGTAGTCTACATGCATCCTAACCAGCTCAATCCAAAAGGTAAGTTTTGTAAAATATACTTTCCTGAAGGTAGAGTTGGAACAGACAGGAGTGATACTCCCAGATTCAATGCAACTCCGAAGACTGTCGCTGCCTCCTGCTTAACCCCTTCATGATCATCCCCCTCCTTCCTGTGACAGTTGATCTCCTGCCCTGCTGGGCCTCTGAAGAGTTGGCAGTGAATGGACCTCACCAATACTGGCTGCCCCACAGCCATTTAAAGCTCCAACAAGAGTTAATTGACTGCAGATGGGACTTCCATCCCTCACTCAGGAGGAAGCCCTGCCTCAGAGAGCTGCTGGCCAATCTGGTTGTCCGGCAGTTCTCTAGTCCCAACAGTGCCAGAAGCTGCAGTGGACAGGACTGGAACTGCAAATAGTCCCCAGAGTCCAAGTCTCAGGAGTCCAGGACCAGGTAAGTGTGGATGTCACAGGGCGGGGACAGAAATTGAGGCCTGGGGGAGGTGGGTGGAGTTGATGTGGGCATTGGTGGAGAGACCTGAGGGGGAGGGAGCACCCACAGGGGCCAGGCTTGTGGCAGGGCACCAATGTTGAAAGAGGCTGTTGAGGGAGGATTCCGCCCCTTTCATTTTCGCTTGAGGCCTGAGCAGGGTCACCTCTGTGCTTCAACCCTGCCCCTGAACCCCTCCCACAATCATAAGTCACAGCTACCTGCATCAACACATTTCTGTCAGCGCAATGTAGAAATGACTTGCTATTAGCAGATAAACATTTAAAATGCTCATATCACTGAACACTTATTGAGCTCTGGTATGGCCACAACTAGAGAATCATGTCCAGTTCTGGTCACAATACTTCAGGAGGGGTGTGCAGGTTCTTGAGAGGGTACAGAGGAGATTCACCGGATTGATTCCAGGGCTAAGGGAATTTAGCTACAAAGTTAGATTGGAGAATCTGCGCTTATTCTCTTTGGAGCAAAGGAGGTTGAGGAGATAAAGGCCTACAGAATACATCACGTTTAGATAAGGTAGACAAAGGAAAGGTGTTCCCATTAGCTGATGTTACAAGGACTGGGAGTCATAGATTTAAGGGCGAGTGATATGGGGAAATGTAGGCTGGAATTTTCCAGCCCCATTGGCATCATGGTGGTGGAGGGGGGAACAAAATGGCAAGAAGGCCAAAAATCGGTTTCACACCATCATGAAAGCAATTTGCAATCATCCGCTCCATCCATCAATGGTGGGCCACATTTCCCACCACCACACGTTGGGGACCTAATTTCAATGCTTTAGCATCTCATTATAAGCCCTGCTCCCCAGGATAATACCCCCATGGTGGATCATCTGAGCACACACACAGATGTTTTTCACAACTGTACATAAGCAACGTGCACCTGGCGAGCTGCACTTTGCTCGGGACTTCGAGGTTTGTTTGCCTACCTTGCTTCGGGCATCACTTGTGGTCATTAGCGCCAGGCTTTGCCGGCAGTACCACATCACTTTTAGGGGGGCTCACAGGCAGATCTCTACTTACCAGACCACCCGTAAGGTGAGGGTGGCTTTTCAATGGCTGCAGGGCTAAGGCTTGCTTGGGGAAAGGGGAGAAGTGACCTCAGGCAAGGGAAGAGGCTGCAAGGTGAGGGCTACACTGGGGAATGGAAGGGTGTGTGTGAGGCACATGTTGACCTGTGCAAGTGGTCTTAAGGTGGTGAGGGCTAAGGAGGCAGTCTCCAGAAGAGATTAGGCTAGACGGTGATGTGAGGGTGTGTGTGAGAGTGGTTATGTTCCTTCAACTGGCAGTGAGTGAGATGCCAGTGAATGTGCGATGGTCTTGTGAGTGTGTGAGTTTAGAGTGATAAGATGGTTGCCTTACCCTGGTGGCATAGATGAGATAATTCATCCGTCTTCTGAACTGGATGGCTGATGTCTTGTGTGCAGTGTTGGCACTGACCACCTCTGCCACTGCCTCCCAAGCCAGAGTAGTGGGATTGATGGGTTTCCTGTGGTTAGAGAGGGGGTAGAGGACATTGCCGTGGGTCTCCACGGTGTCCAGAGGCATCTCAGGGATGTGTCACTGAATTGGGGGGTTGCGCTCTTCTTGGCCTTTGGGGCCAAGTCTTCACCAGAGCAGACCTGGGCTGTAA
Source organism: Cetorhinus maximus (assembly GCF_964194155.1). Lineage (NCBI taxonomy): Eukaryota > Metazoa > Chordata > Chondrichthyes > Lamniformes > Cetorhinidae > Cetorhinus > Cetorhinus maximus. The sequence goes on along the minus strand of NC_135879.1, from coordinate 44,156,711 downwards.
ACATTGAGAAATATGTGCACGGTTGCAGTTTAAATATGGTGCCCTGCGTGAGGAAGTGGCAAGGTAACGGCAAGGCGGGCAAATCGGAGGCTGCCTGCCAGCGAGACAGCGCGTTTCCTGTGGCTGCATCATTAATGAGGTGGAAATGGGACAATAAGGTGTGAGAACCTGCCATTGCGACTGACGGGTATAACAATTGCTTTCCCGTCCGCTACCGCACTTTATGCAAATCTGGGACGATTCTGCCCGTAAAGAAGAAATTTTTTATGCAGCGAGTGGTCATGGCCTGGAACTCGCTGCCTACAAGTGTGGTGGAAGTGGCAACAATCAATGATTTCAAAAGGAAATTGGATGTGCACTTGAGGAAGATAAATATGAAGGGCTGTGGGGATGGAGTGGGGGCAATGGCACTGAGTGTATTGCTCCATCGAGGAGAGCCAGTGGACTTCATGGGCTGAATGGCGTCCTTCTTTGCTGGGATGACTGAATGACTCTGTGAAATTCAATTTCACTTTACTGTCCATACAGAAATTTATTTTGCACACTTTGCTTGTTTGTTAAAAAATTGCATATAGATGAATAATGACAAAATAAAGAAAATTACCCTATCAGAGATCTAACTTTAATTAGAATATGTATTAAAAACTATTCCAATGTATTAGGATAATCAGTCCGAGAGTCCCACGCTGAGTGCATATCCTCATCCATGCATCAAACTCCTGTTCAAAATTCCTCTAGAGAAAGGCACAAATGAGTTCAAGAACTGATTTGTCCTGCATCTAAGGGATTGTAGCTCTTTTCCTGAACACAAGCAGCAGTAATACTGAAACAAGCAGTGATCTTCATTGTTGGTGACATTCATTACATTTGTCAAACGTCTTTGAGAGCAGATTTCGTCAAGAAAGATATGCTCATCGAATACCCTTCCTTCTGGTTCAATAATCTCATCCCCTTAAAGAGTCTGCTTTCCTAAGACAACAGTAACAGGCAAGACATCGAAAAAGAATAGCACTCTCAACTACAGCTATGTAGAAGATTTTCATAAATTGTGGGATTTACTCAAAAGGATTTTAATTTTCTGAGGTAGTATAATCATGTATGTCTTGTGGCCACCACATCTGTTCCCTCCAAGTCAACTTATCATCTACTTTAGCACCTAAATGCTTGTAGTTAGTAACTATTTCAATGTCCACATGATGAATTTTCACAGGAACAATATCATTATCTGGCTTGTTCCTAAAGTCTATGACTGGTTCTTTCGTCTTGTTTTTGTTCAGTTTAAGAGGATTGTTATCACACCATCTTACGAGCTTCTCCACAGCCTTCCTATAGTTTCCTTCGTTCCTTATGAGACCCACAAGTACAGTATCATCAGCATACCTCAGGACCGTTATGCCGTTGTACTCTGATGAAAAGTAAAGGTGACCGTTACACAGCCCTCAGGAGATTCATTAACGTGGGCTCCGAGTAAACCCTGAAAACTAACACCCGTTGGGTCCAAAGTAGCGGAGTAGGATTGACATCAAGGTTTTTCAGTTTTTCAATAAACTTGAATGGTTGCATAGTGAAAAAAAAACAAAGAAGGAAAGACTTGCATTTATATAGTGCCTTTCATGACCACAGGATGCCCCAAAACACTTTACAACCAATAAAGTACTTTGATGTGTAGCTACTGTAAGAAACACAGCAGCCAGTTTTGCATTCAGCAAGCTCCCAAAAAAAGCAAGGTAATCTTTTTTTAGTGATGTTGATTGAGGAATAAAGAATGGCCAGGGCACCAGGAATAGCTGCTCTAGCTCTCCTTCCTTTATGTCCACATGAGGGAGCTGACAGGGTCTTGGTTTTAATGTCTCTTCTGAAACACAGCACCTCTTGCAGTGTACTATTTGCTCAATATTGCACGAGAATGTCAGCCATGACTTTTGTGCTCAAAGCCTAGAGTTGGACTTGAAACCATAACCCTCTGACTCAGATGCATGAGTGTTAACAACTGAACCATGACTAACATAGTTGACTCTGCATAAGTCTTTTCACACGAGCATGTAAAAATTTGAGTACTGGGTATTTCTTGGCACATTTCCCTGCAATTGATTCAGACTCCTCAATTGCTGTTGTTTATTCACCTTGCTTTCACTGGTGAGTTTGAGAGCCTGGTTGCTGTATTATGGCTTATGTGCACAACAAATAGGTACTGTATCTTCAAGAATGCATGGTGCTTACTGCATCATGACATTAGAGCATGTGATATCACATCATAAGAAATTTGGGCACCATCTTGTCAGTGAGTGTCAGTGTGTAAGTAGGACAATCGGTCAGTGTAGCATGTGCAACTGATTGGTCTGTATACTAGATAAATACTAGTAGCCCAGGCACTGCATGTGCCTGTGAGATATTTATTACTATAAATAATTAGTTTTGTTCAATAAACCTTTGACGAGATCTTTACCACCTTGAACCCGCCCTCGACTCTTACATTGCTTAAGATAGCATAAGAACGATATCACGTCACTGCATAACCCACAGACCTAAATGTTAAAGTCAAAAATATGTTGAAGTATTCCTCTAGTTGGACAATTAATATGTGGTAATTGACAACCCACGTCTCCTGAGGGGGATTGCACACAGGCAGATTAAAGCGCGCAAGTGAAATGCACAAGTCAGCGGTTTGGGACCGGCTTCCCAGTATGTTATAAATTTTGCCAGTTTTAACCCCCTCCCACCCCCAAACCCAGATGCTCCAATTGGCCTCTCAAATGGAGTGTTTGTTTCAATCACGTTTTCTTTCAGCGGACAGAACTTTTTGAAGTGAGCCCTCTCATGGTGTGCCCTGGTAGTTAAATTTGTCCCTGCACACTTCAGATAAAAAGATTCCTGCCCACTAGTTTGCTGGCAGTGTGAGTTGATAACAGTGCAGTGAGGGCCATAGTGCATCAGGGATCAACAACATATCTCCGTAACCAATGAGATTAAAGGATTGAGAGACAAACAGAGGAAGGAGCAAGGAGGAGCATGAATTCAAGTGACAATTTAATGTCAAACCAGGTACAGAAAGAAAAATAAAAAGGGAAGATAGATTAGGAGAGAGAGAAAAGAGGCAGAAAGGAAACCTAAGAAGACAACATTCTAAATTTTATATCTGATATTTTTTAAAATCTCCAACAATTCACAACCTGAAGAAATGACACTTCACAGTACTGTTCATGTTCGAAGCAAAAGAGTTTTATTCATAATTATTAATAATTATCATTTAATAAAAGGGTACTTACGCTATTACTTATTAGACTTAACTTACTGTGGTATGTTTAATGGGAAAATAATAGCCATATACATCAATTTGATGAAAATCAAGGGAAGGTTAAACATGAGATGCCATTTTCGCAAAGCTAAAAGTAATCAGCCAGTAACTTGTGTTAGTTCACAATTCACAGGGTATTCCTTCCTCACTGCAACTTGGCATGACAAGTAAGTAAGAGAGACTGACAGCCAGAGGTATATCTTCATAAACATGCAGAACATCGCAAAGCCATTCTGAAAAATGATTCCCATTCAGAAACATGAGCCACCTAATGTCAAAAGTGAGTAATGACAAAATAGCTACATAACTTCGCTGAACTCTTTTTGCTATTTAATCTTATCTAAATTATTGGACAATACATTGCAATCATTACGGTACAGATGGTATGCCAAAAGATATCAAGGAAAAGTTGTATTAGGCCAAAAAGAGGGCACAGGGATCGAGGTGCATGATTAACCTTTGCCCATTCATTGCGATGCAGGGAACATGGCTTTTGTGCTGCCTGCAAATTTGAATGATAGTGTGCAGCGCAGCACTACTCTCAATGCTGTGTGCCTCCGTACAGAGCCCAAGCTCATACAAGGCTAGCACAACTTTAAGCTAAGCTGCACCACTTAAAGCCATCCTGCATCTCCTAAAGGCAAATTGCATTCTAGTTGGTGACAGTCAGGTTAGGAGATTAACACTCAGTTGACATTCTTTTAAGTTAGTGTGCACTGTCCTCAGGACTAGAGTTTATAATTTCTGGCACTGTATCTTAATGTCTGTGTTCTTGTCATAAGCTGCTGTTCAATACCTATAAAGTACTTTTGGATGTCCTGAGGACATGAGGTATTAAATAAATGCAAACTCTTTCCTTTAGGAACATAAGAACAGGTGTAGGCCGTTCAGCCCATAGAGCCTGCTTCACCATTCAATTAGGTCATGGCTGATCATCTATTTCAATGCCACTTTCCCATACTATCTCCATATCCCTTGATTCATTAATCTCCAGAAATCTATTGATTTCTGTCTTGAACATCCTCAATGATTGAGCTTCCACAGTCCTCTGGGGTAGAGAATTCCAAAGATTCACCACCCTCTGAGTGAAGAAATTCCTCTTTATCTCAGTTGTAAATGGCCCACCCCTTATCCTGAGATTATGTCCCCTGGTTTTAGACTCACCAGCCAGGGGAAATATCTACATCATTAGTGGAATAAATCATCCCTAGATTAATATTAGCAACATTCTATTGTTCTACTCTTTCGCACATAAATCAAGAATCAATTTTGACTTTTACCAGCTATTTCATTTTAATAATTAAAGCAACTGTAAACCTTCAAGAATGACAGATTCTCCTGTTTCCTTGAATGCTTTCTTGTAGCCTCCCCCAGGATCTGTGAATATCTGAAATGAGCCTCAATAAATATAGCGCAGATAAGGACCACACTCATGCATGGCAAGGGGACATATCTACCCCAAACAGTGCGGAACTTGGAATAAAGCTGCACCTTTTTTAAAGAAATTATTTTTGCTGTAATGTGGTGGTTCTTCAATTGCCTTTCGGGAATATTTGTTCTTTGTTTTTTTTCTTCTCCAGAGGCAGTATATTCCAAAAGATTTTGGCACCAGGGTTACTTCAATGGGCAGTGCAGGGCATCTCAGTGGGAAATGTCTTGAGAGAGGAATTCTGAAGGGATTAGGTATAAATTGCTTCTGATTAATGAAAATTACAGGGCTGTTTGATGGGTTTTTTTTCAGTGCCAGTCAGAGCAAATGCTCATCCTAGTTAGTCCTAATGAATTAAGGTAATTAAAAAGGGGTTTAACACAGAACTCCTCAGTACTGACTGGTAACAATAAATCCACAATAATGACAATAAACATTGGCCTGCATTTCCCACCTTTGGTGGGTATCGGGCAAAGTGGTCCTATTGCCCGTCAATGCTAACTTTCCACAATTTCCTCGCGGAACCCACATCAGCCATGCATGGATTAAAAACAGAAAATGCTGGAAAAACTCAGCTGGCCTGGCAGTGTTGGTGGAGAGAGAAATAAAGTTAACATTTCGAGTCCATATGACTCTTATTCAGCTAGTTAAGGGGGAGCATCACTTCTCAGAGGGAGAGCAGGAGGAGCTGCAGCCTTTAAGGTTTCAGTAGCTGGAAGAATCCTAGATTTTCCAATGTCTCTATGAATGTGTCAAAAGTGAGAACAAGAGGCTTATAAGACAATAATGCTTGGAGGGAAGAGGCAGAGGAAATAGGTGCTACCCATGCACTGCAAAAGGACATTCATTTTACCTCATTAGAGTGCCCAAGGTACATCAAGGATGTGGTTCTAGTCCATATTCATTCTGTATCACTCATGCTGCTCCATTCATCCCCTCTCTCACCACCTGAGTGCTACAGAAATTTACTGGTTTACTACTCCAAATACTTAAACATCTTCATAATGCAAAGCCACTACTTCTACTTACTTTAGCAATTACAAGAACTTTTTTCTAGTCTTCAAAGAATAAGGCACCTTCACATCTCATGACATCATATGGACAAGTTTCCATGATAGACGGACCTTAAGATTGCTTTCTCTCTCTTCAAAGGTAAAAATGGCATGTAACCAGCATCACAGAAGGAAAATTCACTGAGCCTGATAGGTTGCGATGGCACTGACCAGTAGTACCTCTGAGCCTGTGCTGAGCAGCAGGCACTGCGAGGAGATGTAAATGTCACTCTCTCTCTAGAGAGAGGCAGGGAATCCACTCCCTTAACACCCTTCCCAATGTCCCCGAGGGAACTTCATCTTGGGCCTGGCACCTTTGTTCAAGCAAGTGCCAGGCTTCTGGAAGTTGGTCCTTTTCGACAGCAGCTTCCTTGAATCAATAGTTACTTAGGTTTCTGAGGCTTACTTTTCCGGAAGCTTCTGGCATGGAGGCACTCGCACCTTTCATACTGGAATATAAAAAAGAAGCACATAACATTTTTTTGGATGCTGATCTGAGAAGCCCCACCCCTGCCCCACGCCCCATGGCCCTGATTGATTGGTAAAAGCAAATTGCTGAATGTTTCAAAACTGTTTGACACCACATGGGAAGCAACATCTATTATTTTAATACATGACTCTGGATGACTTCTTACATTTTTGAAGACTGCATTTCATAGTTGGGCCTATAAATTTGAGCTCAGGGCGAGGGGGGAGGTGAACGGAGCAGCATGAGTAATACAGAATAAATATGGACTAGTACCATATCCTTGATGTGCCTTGAGCACTCTTATGAAGTAAATGAATTTCCTTTTGTAGTATCTTGATGAATAACTTCCTTATGCATCCTGAAATTAGTGGCATAATGAATGTGGAACTCATCCCTCATCTAAAGGATGTCACCTCTATGCACCACCTAAAGGATGCTGGCATTATCGATTTTTTTGTTTTCAAGGATCACTATTGGAAGTTTGCAGCTACGAAAACCAAGGCTGAATTTTTGATCAGTTTTTGGGATGCACTGAAACTTATTGTTAGAAGTTTGGATCTCGTGACTCAGAGCAACATTGCAAAGTGCTCTCATCAAGCAGGTATGGTCAATAAAGAAGAGGAGAATTTGGTGGAGCTCAAAAAAGTTGGGCTGTTTTGAGGAGCATTTGGGAACAGTTACAGGAAACAGGACTGATCTCCCCAGGCTAACAACAGTAATAATAAAATGTAATTACATAGTAACTTTTATGTTGTAAAACATCCCAAGGTACTTCACAGGAATGTCATCAAATAAAATTTTATACCAAGCCAAATGAGATTTTAAAAAGGAAGAGTGGCTGAGAAGTTTAGGACGGAAATTCTAGAGTTTAGGGCCTTAGCAGCTGAAACACTCCTGCCAACAGCGAGTGATTAAAATCGGGGATGCTCAAGGGGCCAGAATGAGATGAGCACAGATATATTTGAGTGTTGTGGGGCTGGGGAAGATTGCAGAGCTAGGGAGGACTGGGTGAGGCCATAAATGAATTTGAAAAAAAAGACTGAGAATTTTAAAATTAAGATATTACTTAACTGGGACCCAATGTAGGTCATCGAGGAGTGATAAGTGAAGAGGACTGGTGCAAGTTAGGAGACAGATAGCAGAGTTTTGAATGGCAACAAATTTATGGAGGGTTGAACATGGAAGGCCAGGCAAAGAGTACATTGGAATAATCAAACCCAGAAGTAACAAAGGAATGGATATGTGTTTCACCAGCAAATTAGTTGAGGTGAGGCAGAGTTGAGCAATGGAGTCTTAGTAATGGCATGGATATATAGTTCGAAATACATTTCAGCATCAAATATAGCACCACGCTTTTGAGCAACCTGGATGTGAACTGACTACATCACAGCTAATCACTCATTGCCCATCTGAACCTCCATCGAACCTTTGAACATACCAGAGCAGGAATTAAATAACAAAGATAGTGAGTAGAGCGCTAATTTTGAAGATGTCATTGTTTCTATTCCTTTTGTTCCAGCATCTTATTTCAAGATGCTTTCTGATATTCAATGTTGTATGCTATGCCTGTCTATCCAGCAAATCAGGTGAGTCAAAAACAATGGATAGTCTGACAAAAATTATGTTAAAATTAACCCTTATTAACATGAAATTAAAGTAAAAAAATAATTTTGTACATTATTTTCTTATGCTTCAGGTTTTAGATGTATTCAAGCAGACTGGAAGTGCTTGCAAACATTTAAAAGAAACATTTCCCAATTGTTATAGCCATATAGTGTCATAATGTTGTTTGATCGGATAGAATATAACATTCAACAGACTCAATTCTATTCAAATCAGCTGGCAATCCAATTGCATACAATTCATATTTCTGCAGTGGTATTTAATTATTTATTGAAAATCAATGTTACATTTGTACAAATGATTAAGGAACTGTTTTGATTTTGATATGATAGTCCGAGTTGAAATGGTGCGATGTCATGGGCCTGGAACGGATTGGAATCTGCCAAAGTTTGCATTGGCTCTTCCTGAGCCATGGAATTTGCACCTCACTTTCATATTTCCCGACCAGTTAGAGAGAGCAGGCATGATGATGTGTCAAATCTGTCAAAAGAAGGCCTCCAGTGAAAGCCACCTTGATGGCCACTGGCAACTCATGCCCACTCGGTCCACAGTGAAGGAGATCTTGTTTCAGGCTGCAGATATCAGTAGCAACCTGTCCTGAAAACATGAGCCCCCTGAGGCACTGGTGCTCAGACATGTCAATGGAGCTGATCCTTTGCCTAAAGACCTTGTCTTGCCTCCTTCAAGCTGCATCTCTGTGCTCATCCCCACTGTCCTCTTTAGCAGCATCTGTTGCCCCTGTATTGCAAACTTTAAGAGAGAGACCTTTATCAAGAAAGTGTGCTTGCTATCTGTGATATTATGGGTTTGTTTAATGTCTCAGTGATGAGATCTTGAGACTTGTATGTTTAAACATTGACCATTTATTAATTTTTCACTATGTACAGACCCCAGTTAATGGCATGCATGGTGCTACTACCACCTTTCACCAATTGCCACCAACTGCCATCAGCTGCTTCGAGAGTGCTCTCTCTGAGTCTAATACCATGTGACTCTATACATCATACTGTGGGCGGTGCTATTCTTCAGTCACACGTTAACCCTTGCACTGCCGAGTACCTTTACATCACAATAGCATGCAGGCACATAGAACATCTTGCAACACAATCCTGCTGCAAGATCTTAGCAGACTGAAGTGTTTGGAGAAGGCAGCTATGACCCTTGCTGCTGTTCTCCAGCTGCTCTTGATACTGTTGGAGTCAGTGCTGGTGTTGCTGCTCCCCTTGTTCCTCATCAGACCTCCAAGGTGGAACTGCATAAGCTGCCCCATGCTGCAGTGAAGGCTGACATCTGGGAGGTGCAGATGAAAGTGAGTGAAATGCAAGAGAAGTGAGCTAACATTTAAGATGTTTGAAATCACCTGTCAAGCAATGAAAGTACACTCTCAGAAAAAGTGCTGTGTGTACCAGCCCCTCACCTCAACGGGGCTGCAGCTCTTCAGTTTCGCTGCCTGAAGGTTTCCCAGCCTGTCAATTTCAATGTAAAATAGCTGTGACAAGTTTCAAAAAGTTCGTGAAACCCAAGCTCTGTTAAAACCGGAGCTCTGGGTTAAAACAAGAACCAATTGCCTCACTAAATTTGTCAGGTAAGTAATTTTAATAATTAAAGGGGTTCCCCGCTCATCGCTGATCACCGTTTCCAACCCGACATGATCCCGTCCACTTCTGGGTTTGACTAGGGTGGCATCCGAGGTGAGCAGGGAACCCCTTTGATTATTAAAATTACTTACCTCCAACCCGACAACACTCCTTGGGGCACCCGCCACCGGCGTTCAAACTCGCCCCCTCCTGGCAATAAAATTTTGCCCCGTGTGTGTAGTAATCTGAAATGAATGTATACAAAACAATGGTAAAATCAGCATATCAGGCAGATTGCACATTTAAATAAAGGAAGTAAAATGGCGACTATGTTGTCTGAATTTTAGGAGTTTTAAAAGGGTAAAGTTGCCCATGTTTGTAATTGTTGAAGCTGTGAGAGAGAAGGAGGTGAGGTTTAGCAATAATCTATTGTGTAAGATTTATTGCTCTCAGTGAAATTGTTATGTAGTCTCAGAAATGTAATCATACTGTCTTAGCAAATAAGCCATAGATGATCTCTGTGAGGAGCTTCAGCATGATCTGAGAAAAAAGCTATTATAACGTTATAACCAGCCTTCACTCTCTAAGCCAATATATCATGGAAGCAGTGCCTTTTCTGATAAATATTTAATCTGGTGTGATAATGTGATGACTCCTATTATTTCAGGCTCTTTAAAGTATTATCTCCCTGGATATAACATTCAATTTAAGAAGGGACCCTGGAAAATAATTATCACATTATGATTGTGCCCCAAGTGAGGGTCCCCAGGTGTCTATTTACCAATGTTCAAGTACAATGCATAGCAAGAAGAAACAAAAAAAAAATCCAAACTGATATATTGATCATAAGAAGGAAGCTATTTTCTGATACCAGAACAGAGAAGTTCAAAAGTAGAATGTCATAAGATGATGCTTGCTCAAACCCAGAATGAAATTCTGTTGACAGATGATTGTCATAAATTCTTTCCAAATTTAAGCCATTTTATCTTAGAAACAGCAAAAAAAAGCTATTGGGGAAAATTGGAAGTAAAGGCCTTTTAGTAATTTTGAGGTGAAAGTTATATATTGTTAACCCAGAAAAATTACACATACCTTTTAGTTTCTCTGAATTTATTTGTAAAACAAGAAAAAGAAATATTTGCTAGTACCTAAATGTAATTTACCAGTGTAGAAGTGGGTTGTCCTTTTTATTGAGTTGTCCATGTTACCAGGTTCTCAAATCTAGAGAAAGTAGCATGAATCTGAAATATCCCAGCTAGTACACACCTCCTTAGCCTGAGTGTTCCTACTATCTTAATGTCGATACAGGGGACTATTTTTTACTTCTTTGTATTGCTGCCCCTCCAATGCCACTCCCGATGCAGGATCTCAATTTCTTTTTGTGAAAGTAATGAGTGGACCTTATTGGCAGGGCCTGCTCAGCCAGACCTATATAATCTCACATATTATGATGAAAGGCGATCAACTTGAAATGTGTTCTCTCAATGGACACCAGAGCTGCTGAGTATTTCCAGCATTTTCTGTTTCCATATATATATAATGTTGTATTCGCTCCCCTGTGCTGTTGTCATATGCAAAGGGATGTGCCACAGGAGTGGTTATGTGGTTAAATGCCAAATGCTAATATGGTACTCACCCTGCCAGAGCGCAACAAATCATAGAAGTGCTTGCGGCACTGGATCCAGATGTGCCGCACCACGTCGCGGGAGCTCACCACCGCCGCCACCTTCCCCCAGGCACGTTTCGTCATGTGGGGGGGCTTCCTCCTCCCATCCTGGGGGACCAACACCTCCCACCGTGCTACCACCTCCTTGAGAAGGGCAGCAAGGCAGTCATCAGAAAAACGAGGGGTGCACTGGCCCCCCACTGGCCTACCCTCCAGCCTGGCCTGCTCACCCAAACCCCTCTGCTGCGGCCTGGAACTGGCCATTGTGAGCAGCCTACAAAAGGTTGCCAGGCCTTCTTTTAAACAGACTGCCAGGTCGCTATTGGACCTAGCGGTCTCTGCACACCTGTCGCCGCCCACACACTCCCGCTGTCCTCGGGAGTTGGCAAATACGTAGGGCAGGCCCTAATTGGCCCACCCACGTAAAATGGTCACGCGGACCTGATGGCAGGTGGCGATCAGGTCCATGCCTGCTCCCGCTACCCACCACCCCCCCAACCCCCCCCACCCCCACACCCCACGCCAAACAGAAAATCCTGGCCCATGAGACAGTCTTCTTCCCTTAACAACTTTAATTAGATCATTGAATTGTTTCCAGCATTGCAGCTATGTTCTGGGTGATAAACTCCTGGCACTCACATGCTCTGCAAAATTTTCTCACTGATGGTGACATGGATGCTTGGAGATCTTCCTATCCCTTGAGGGAGGAGGATGTTCCACTGCCAGTACCAGGGCAAAGGAGAATCAGAGAACTTAGCCTTATCATTTTTCAAAGTTCTTTATAGATTAGTGCTTGACATATAAAAGCTTTATGAACTTTTCCTCCTGTATTGCAATATCTCTAACACCAACATTATTAATCTAACTTTCCTCCTTTGACATTTGCTCAAAATGTTTTACTTGTGGGGACTGTCAGTGAAACCTGCTGCTGTTGTGTCAAAGAACTAACAAAACAAGTAAACCATAGTGCACGGTGGACTTACATCTCCAGTGAAGTCAGTGCAATACACCCCAGATTCCGACTTGTGCTCCCCTTTGTCCATCAGGATATTGTATTCCTAATTCGATTCCCATTTTCTCCAAAAGAGGTTTTACATCCACTAAATGTGATTCTATCAATCTCGTTTTCACAACCCAAAAACCAAAATAAGTTAGTTCCTGTGTTCTGCAGCTAACCTTTGTCACTTGCGCTGGAGGGGATTTTAGTCTCTGAGGACATGGTACATCCTCTGCTCTAACAGCCACCATATTTGAGCACTTTAATAATCATATGCATGGGATGATAAATTAAACAGATCATTTTTTTTATTCTTTGCTGGGATGTGAGCATTGCTAGCAAGACCAGCATTTGTTGCTGATTTCTAATTGCCCTTGAGAAGGTGATGGTGAGCCGGTTTCTTGAACCACTGCAGTTTATCTGGTGTGGATACATCCATAGTGCTGTTAGGAAGGGAATTATGTGCGTTTGATCCAGTGGTAGTGAAGGAATGGTGATATAGATCCAAGTCAGGATGGTGTGTGACTTGGGGGGGAACTTGCATCAAGATAACAAAAGAGGCACGTACATTATAATCGGGCCTTTCCTGAAGCATGTAAAAAACTATTTAAATTAAGTTATTCCCTTCCATAACAAACTATGGCTCATAAGACCCTTAAGACAACCACAAAGGGCTGGAGCAATATAATGAGGTCCATGCTGACACTGTGATGAAATAGGCTTTATTGAAGCAAAGGTCCTGATCATTTGGCAGAACAGGGGAAGGACAGTTGTTGCAGCATAGCCCGAGGAAGGGCCTGCAACATCACTGGGGCCTGCTGCCTTTGCACAATTTTACCAGTCAATAAGATATTGCCTTTGAATAGGTGGAAGAGGAGGTCCAGTCACAACCAGTGAGACTGATCTAGAGTCATGAATTTATATACAGAATATCACTTTCAAACAAAAAGAGCTCGAAGACAGCATTATATTGATGACATCTTCACGTAAACAGTCTTGTTCCCTTTCTGTGTTGCCCTCAAGCCCTACTGAGAGAGCTTGTGGCCTTCATATACACAATCATTAACTTCTGCAATAAAGGTTTAACAGAGACTGCAAACCATGCAACAAGCTTTGAGAAAAATGTGGAACTCACAAGATTCAGATAAGAACAGGATTGACTAGACAGGAAGGGGAAGAAGGGTATCAAAGAGAAGAAATGGAGGAAGTCAAAATCAGGCATGTAGCCAATGAAATAGAGAGAAATGAATGGAAGTGAAAAAGAGGAGAACAGATGGCAGTGAGAGGGAGAATAAAGGCATTATGTTGGCTTTTCAGAGCTGGTTCTGCCATTCAATGAGGAAATGGCTGACCTGTGATCTAACTCCATGGGCAGAATTTTTCCATCGGCGAGTTGGGGGTAGGGCCCGCTCACCGATGTGAAAATGACACGGGATGATGTCAGGGGGAACCCCCAATATCATCCCGCCCCATTTAAATATTCAGGAAGGCGGGGGCACAGCGAAATGAGGCCATTGACAGGGTAGTTAACCCAATTAAAGGCCCTGCTCATTCAACCTTACGGTTGGTGGGCAGGCCAGGAGCCCCAGCGGGCTTCTGAAAAACATGAAACCTCATCCACTGGTGGGATGAGGTTTCATGTCTGTTTTAAAAAACTTTAATAAAGTTTCTCTGATATTTATTAACATGTCCCATCTCGTGTGACATTGTCACATGTGGGGGACATGTTAATAATTTTTTTATTTTTTTATTTTTAAACTTTCAAACACTGTCAGCGATCTCCCTGAGGCAGCACTTAGCCTCAGGGGGGTGTGCGCTCTTCCGTGCGCATGCGCATAGCGCTTCCCATTGGGCGTCACGCTGGGCGGGCCCTAATTGGCCCACCCGCCGCCGAGCTAGTGGGGCCCGCCCGCTCATTAAGGGCAAAATTCTGCCCCATATATCTGCATTTGGCCCATAATCTCTTTATACCTTTAGTTAACAAAAATTTAACAATCCCAGATTTAAAGTTAGCAATTAACCCAGCATCAACAGCTGTATCCTGAAGAGTTCCAAATCTCTGCTACCCTTCATGTGTAGAAGTGTTTCTTAACTTCACTCCTGAAAGGTCTGTCTCTAATTTATAGGCTAAGTCCCCTAATCCTAGATTCCCAAACAAGCTGAAATAGTTTACCTCCATTTATCCGATTTATTTCCCTCAATGTCTTTAAACTTCACCCTCATCCCCTTTGACTTCCTCCTCATCAGAGGAGATGTGCAGCTCTTCCACCTCCTCATCGTCTAGGTCCTCCCACATTTGCATCTCCAGGCTGTGTACCATGCAGTAAGCCACTATGATGTGCAACACCCTCTGGGGAATGTACTGCAGTGCTCCACCAGACCTGTCCAGAACCTCATTTTCAGGATGCTAATGGTGTGCACAACCAAACTCCAGACTGCGGCATGAGCCTCGTTGTACCTTCTCTCACCAGGAGTCTGAGGCTGCTGCACAGGCATCATCAGCCATTTCCTTGTTGGTAGCCTTTGTCCCCAAGGAGCCAACCTACATCCTGTGTGGTTCCTGGGAGATGCCAGGGATCTGAGACTGGCTGAGGATGTACGGGTCATGGACGCTTCTGGGGTATCTTGCAAACGCTGCATGATCCGTTTGTTATGGTTGCAGACTAGCTGAATAATGAGAGAGTGGAAGCCTTTGCAGTTCACATACTGGAATGTTTGTTGCCAGGGAGATTTAAGAGCCACATGGATGCAGTTGATGGCATCCTGTACCTGTGGGAATCCGTAAATCTGAGCAAACCTCAGTGCTCTTGCTTCCTGACTTGCCTGATCCCTGTTGAAGGTGTGTGCCTTAGCAAAAAGGACAACTGTGACCTCCTGGATACATTTGTAGATGGAGGCTTGTGAGATCCTGCAAAGGTTCCCAGTGGAGTCCTGGAAGGAGCCACTGCTGTAAAAATTGAGCATGGTGGTAACTTTAACTGGCACTGGCAGTGGATGCCTGAGTCCCCCTGGTGCCAAATCCTGCAGAAGGTGGCATATATATGTAAGTCACCACTTCCCTTGACATGCGCAGGCATCAACAACACTGGTTCTCGCTCATCTGCAGATAGCACATGTGCCATCTATAGACCCTGAGCCTAGTGATGTACCTATCATCGACGGCTCTCTGGGGTTCATCCTCTGCGTGCAGAGGAAGGCCTGCCGCCCCTTGATCTTCAGGGTTCTGCTCCTCCCTTTGGCAAGCCAGGCACCTCCATCACATTCTTCTCCTTCTCTCCTGCCTATAAGCAAACAGGCAGACAGCGAGATCACCAGACCCCATGTTCCTCATGGTCTCCTCACTACAGGATCAAAGAGTGATGCAAGGGTCAGAAATTGTCACCGAAGGACCAGTCTTGGTCAAGCCATCACCTGTGGCAACCTTGCAAGGCCCCTTAACGCATGTTGGAGAGTCCAGGCCACCACATGGATGCCCAGTGTTTAGTGCACATGATGGCTCACCATGGCCACACCCAGCACCACGCCAGGCCACATGACTGAATTGCAGCAGCTTCGGCTACTCAACTGCATCCTGAACTCTCACCTCTGGCACAGGCATTGTCCTAAACTGGACTCCAAGGCTTCATGGTTTGCTTGGACCTTGAGGGTAACTTTTCAATGTCAACTGAAACATAATGCAAAGGACTAGGAGCGCAGCCCTTTGTCAGTGTTCAATGGCCACCTATCCCAAGAGGATCCTTAGGTTTGTCCAGTCGCCCAATGGTTCCACAGTACAATAGCACTCATTCGAAAATGAAGTGTGAACACGAGGGATTAACAGCAGTGGAGCGATCATTGGCACTGTCAGGAATTAGTGCTGCTTAAGTGGGCACGGTTGCTTGACTCGGCTGAC
Organism: Cetorhinus maximus; assembly: GCF_964194155.1. Classification (NCBI taxonomy): domain Eukaryota; kingdom Metazoa; phylum Chordata; class Chondrichthyes; order Lamniformes; family Cetorhinidae; genus Cetorhinus; species Cetorhinus maximus. Next base: position 44,140,711 of record NC_135879.1, on the reverse strand, counting down.
TCCAAGCATGTCAATTGAGCTCAAGCTAAATGCTCTCAGCTGCAGTCGAGTGCTCATCTTTGACATGTTTTGCCATTAGCCCGGCCATTTTCTTCCCCCCCACCCCATCCCCCCGGCACCTGTTTGTGCTCAAACTTAAGTCAGTGCTGCCATGACCTCCCCTTTGCACTGTCACCTTGCCCCAAGGCTGCCTTCTCACCCTTCCCCCTCTGCAATGTCGCCTTGCCCCGGAACCACAAGCCATTGTGAGGACTGACCTGTGCCCCCACCCCCGAATCCACGGAGCTGCTGGGATCATCACAAGTGCTGCGCAAGGTTGTGTACACTCACTTCCGTGTTCCCTTCAAAGTCATGTCGCCAGAGGCAGTCTGTCGCTAAAGGCAGTTGTAAATTGTGCCATCGTGAAATCACAACGACGTGAGATTTAAATTTGCCGTAAGGGGATGATTCCAGTGTGTGGTCACCATAACTCGATGCAAATTTATTACAATTAAGTTCCTGATGTTCGATGGCCCACCAATGATGAGGGGAGGGGACAATCGAGTCCTTAATTTATGTCATCGGGAAACACGACAAGTGCCTTCTTATGAAATTCTCCGATCTCGCCACCGAACATGCCTGCCACGAGCGGGGGTGGAAAATATGGCTCTGTGGTTCACCACATCTTGAGTCCTGTGTGGGATGCTAAAGTTTAATTGAGATGAGTGACCCAACCTAGCTCTGTGCTCCAATTTCTGACATGACATATTAATAAACAATCAGTTTTTTTTTTATTCATTTACAGGATGTGGGCATCACTGGTTAGGCTAGTATTTATTTCCTTTTTGAACCTCTGTAGTCCCCGTGGTGTAGGTACACCCACAGTGCTGTTAGGGAGGGAGATCCAGGATTTTGGCCCAGTGACAATGAAGGAACGGTGATATATTTCCAAGTCAGGATTGTGAGTGGCTTGGAGGGGAACTTCCAGGTAGTGGTGTTCCCATGTGTCTGCTGTGAGTCCTTTGGCTCATTACAAGTGTCAAATCTGGTGAACAGGTCACAGGCCTTCATTGATGGAAAGCCATATATGATGCAGTTATGCCTCCTTCGCTATTGCCTGCATTCCCAAATTCTAAATCCCCATGTATTACTCTTGAGATGCAGCAACTGTGATGTGAAGCCACTTTAACAGCACCAATGAAGCCATTATCTTTCAGTGGCATTCATCGCAAGGATGTCTTCCTCCTTTCTTTCTAAGCGGACTCCTGTTCACTCCTGTGGCAATAAGAAGTTAGAGGGCGACCCCAGAAAGGCCCCCTCATGTTCGCCCTTCCCCGTCACTGCTATTCCGCAGCCTTCCCTCCCCGTTGCCTCCTTCATGTTCATCCTTCCCCATCACTGCCATTCCGCCTTCCTTCCCCATTGCCCTCCTCGTGTTCACAGCACAGTGGTGTTCTTCGGGACAATGCCGGCAAAGAGCAGGAACAGACAAACGCTACAGCCCCAGCAGAGTGGCGTTCATCACAACAAGACAGGTGCTGCGCTATGACAGGTAGGCTATGTATGTTCCACTCACCTAGAGGTTACCAACGAACTGAGGTCTGACTTATGCACGCCACCCCTTTTCAAATGGGTTTGAGGCTGACGTAATTTCCCGCAGGATTTCCCACAAGATTGGAAGGCGTGACAAGATTCCGGCAAGCAGCTGTTTTAATGAACATTCATGAGATGTTAATGAATGCAAATAGCGTTCACGCCACTAGTCAGCGGGATAACCGAACCACCATAACCCAGCATCGGGAGAAGCACAAGCTGTTTTTCACACGCTGGCAGGTTTCTGACTTTTTGCCTGCCGCTGGATTTCCCCACTCCCGCCCGGCACAAAACCTACCACCAGTGAAATAGGAAAATTCCACCCTTAAGGAGGGAAAGTCAAGATGTCATACATGAATAGATCTATCTATCACAAGAACAACGGATTTTAAAGTGTGCCATGATGTCAATTTGAGTTTCTATATTATTCAGCTTTGAGAACTGTATAATTTGATTGTTTACAAATGTGAAATCAAAACATTGGTCAAAATATATTGAATTGTGAAATGAGGTACAATGTGCTGTTTACCACTGATGTGGTATGTGTCTCTGGATCTTTGCATATAATATGGCTGATTATTTTCTCAAATTTCATGCTCCAGTAAATTCCAGTCCTTAGTTTATATTAGAGACTGAACAATTTAGCCATCCTGAATAGTTCCACCATTGTTTTATTTGTGATGTCCTGTGATCAAATAATGATATCTTGATTGGATTTGTGTTCACAACAAGTTATCACTTGCAACTGAGAATTGAAAAGTCCTAATTCAGATTAGATAAGTGAGCTCAGTAAATCCTCATGTGTGCATGTACAAGAGTGTTGGGGGACCAAGTCCCAGCTGTAGTCATGGCCAAATGTTTAAGGTGATGGATTTGAAATTGGGGTCTCCCCACGCAGGTTTAAATACTGCTGACTACACTGCTCATCGTTCCTTCAATCAAAAGAGTTACATAAGTGTTGAAGGAGTTACTTGGAAGTCTAAAAGGAGAATGCAATGTTTATTTTTCTCCCACAGAGCAGTAGATTTATTGGGTGGGCTCCTTGCAAAAACAGTTCAAGCAAGAATGATTAACACTTTTAAAGAAGGAAGTGGAATAAATACCTGAAAAGAGGACTCATTCTGTACATTAGATGTGGTGTTGATGTGATATAGTTCACTCAGGGAACTGTGGCAACATGCACTTTTATATGCATGCTGTTGACTGGAGCTATGAATAGTGGTGGTAGAGACTCCAGCTTTTTTTCCATCACATGACTGACCAGGAATCTCTCCCATTCTTACTACCTGCCATTGGCGTGTGTTGGAAAGATTGGCAGGTTGATACTCAACCTTTTGGCTGCATTATGAATGCACTTTCCTTGGCCAAAATCCTGGAATCATAATCGTAGCTTCTTGTTCAGAGGCCAGGACGCTACCCACTGCGCACAAGACATCCTTACGTTTAAGGCAGCAAAATTAAATTTGTTACTTTTGAATAGGTTTATGATTTTATCATGCATCATTTAAGAGTCATGAAATACTGTACAGAGCATGATAGTTCTGAGCTCCGAGGATGATGAAAATGTGAAAGCAGAGAATCTAAGATATACTGGAGTGTGTAAGATTATGTAAATATACTTTAGTTTCATTTGATTTATTCTTGGTGTAGCAGGAATTGTGTAGAGCCCAGAGAAGAATGGATTATATGAGACTTTTGATAGGAAAAAGGCTTGACCAACCAAATGGCTTATTTAAACCAGGCTGCTAACTCTACCTTAATAATTACCATAGATCACAGCTTATAAACCAACCCAGTGTATAAGCCGACCCCTGATTTTGGATGTCAAAATGCCTGTTTAGGCCTATACTCAGCATATAAGTTAACACCCCATTTTTCAGCTAACAAATACTTATTAAAGGCAGGGCGAACAACTCTGGCGGTGGGGGGGCGAAATTAGGGACACTTCGGCATAATGGACTGTAGGTACACAGGGGCAGCAATGCCAACTGGACACAGAAGCAGGAGGTGAGGATTTGCTGAAGGGACCATGGGAGCATGGGGAAACTGGCAGGACCTTAGAAATGGGGGAGGGGGAGGCAGAGGGGAGATGGTGTTGACAGGACTGTAGGAGCATGGTAGGGGTGGCCAAGAATGCATAAGGAGGCGTGGCTAAGAGCCCAGACATCTATTAGTCTGTTGAAACAGCTGCACCCACGGAAAACCATTATTTTATTATGGACAGGAGAGAGTCAGTTCAAACAGCACTGTTTGCCTCTTACCGTCTGTCCATAAACAGAAGGCGTTTTAAATTAGTTTGTTTTAAAGAATAAGCAGTGCCATATTATTTTTAAACTCCTTGGTTTTTATGTGACCCAATTTTCCTAATAACCCCACAGCAAACCCGAGTTAGGATTGACTCAGAATGTTAGTTTATTTTTCACATTCAAAACCCCAAAAAAGGAGCGTTCGCAACTTCTCACTCTGCATCTACACAGTAAAGGGAGGGATAGAGAAAAGGAGGCTTACAGTACAAGGACCATAGAAAAACTGAATATTGGTTCACTTGAGTTCCAGAGTCCCAAAGTCAGAGTCCAATGAGGAAGCCTTTCACGTAGGCATTTGATGGTCAGCTGGCTGGAGATGGTCATTGTAAGTTTCACTTTTCCAGGTCGCGTAGATGTCAGAAGATGTAGTAGACACACAGAGATGCCATCAGTTCTGTAGGCAAGGATACGAAAATCTTCTAGTAGAGTCAGGTTAGCTGGGATTGGCTTGGAATTTGACTTTGTTTTCAGGACTGATAGTGTCTCAGGCATTATGGGTTGAAAGGGATGCCATTCGTGTTGAGGGCCTGGTGTTTGGGAAGCCATTGTCCCAACAGACCCATGGACTCTGTTATCAAAGTTGGCTTATCAAATGCAAGTGGCATTCATGGAGCTCCTTTTGAAATTGGTTGGTACAGTCATCAGGTTGTCTGTTCGAAGCTCCTTAGACATAACGAAACAAAGAGAATTCTTTTGTCCTGGAGACTGCTGGGGCTAATTTCCAGACATAGGGTCAACTATCTTAATTGTTTTTGTTCAACAGAAAAGTCCAGTTTAAAAATAAGAAACATTAAAAAGGATAAAGTTTTTAGATATATACAGGGTTCAGTTTTCTGTTCCGTGTCAGAGGAACTCAACAATTTGATTGACAGCTATTTCTCTGTGATCTATTCTGTCAATTGCAAAGTACTTATTTACACAAGATAAAGAGGTGTTGAGTTTCTGCTATTGAGACACTAAATGCCTGAATGGATGACACTTTCATAGGCTGTAATAAAGGCAGATTTTTTTAAGGAAGTAGAAAGTTATGAATGAATGACTTTTTTAAAAGCTTTTCCAAACATATTATTGTTATTCAGGGTTTATTGGTTTTGTATACTGGGCGAATGGGCATAGAAGTGCCATAGCTTGACATGGAGTGTATAAGAGACCATGGCAGGTGGCTGGAGGCAGAAGTGTCATGAGTTGGCATGGATGGGAGGGTGTGAGCGTTAGAGAGCTGTTTCTTTGTTTTACTGATTTTATTGTAACTGGGCCTTTTAAGTAGCCCACCTTGACACCTGGCAGCCCCTGTGGCTGCCTCTGAACTCTTTCCATGGGTGGCAGGCCTCACTCCAGTTAGCACCCCGTCCCCAGAACAAAAATTCCATTATTGCAAGCACCTACTCCCAAGGCTGACGCGACAAGTGGGGAAATTTCCTGACTCCTGCCACCTGCCTGTAGGGTGAAAATCCGGCCCTATGTTACTGGACTAGTGATCCAGAGGTCTGAACAAATGATTCTGGAGACATGAATTCAATTCAATTCCACCGTGACAGCTGGGGAATTTAACTTTCGTGAATTAATTAAATATGGAATAAATAATTAGTATCAGTAAAGGTGATGGATAATTGGGGATGGGCTATGATTGTTAGCTTTGCCAGCAATGCACAAATAAAACATAAATAAGAAGTTTTTCTGTTCACAAATTAATTCCAATTAAATTACTAGAGCCTGAAATTCCAGGTGCTGGGGAGAACATAATAGCAACATATCCACATGTTGGGGAAGACAGAATTTGGGTTCAACTAATAGGAGTGAATGTGTCTTCATCCTGGCTGACCAGGAAACATTCCTGCTTTTACTGCCTGCCATAGGCGTATCAGAAGGATTAACTGGCTCATAATCAACCCGCTTGGCCATGATTGTGAATGCACCTTCCATGGCCATCAAGTCCTGGGGTAGGACTCAAACTTGGAGCTTCTGGCTCAGAGGTAGGGATGGTACCCATTGTGCCACAGGACCTCCTATGTTTTTAGGGTACCCTAGAAATTGCTCTCAGCTTGACCCCTGTTTGCCCTGGCTGATTCTTGTGCTTTCCAAATCCCAAAAACCAACTAACTGAGCAAAGGTAACCAATGCCAAAGGGATCATTCTGCTTCGTGCTGTCCCACCATCTCCTGCTGAGAATGAGAAGAATGTTAACTGAAATGTTCAATGCGCTGAGATCTTCAAATTCCTCACCCCAACTCAATTTTCAGGGTGGCAATGTACCATCCTGATTTTCCACCGCACCATGGTGCAGCAATTAGTTGGAGTCTCTTTTCATGATTCCTTTGAGCGGTCACCTAAAACAGACATTGTGTCTTTGCATATGCTAATGAGGGGCCTAACATCTGTTTTAGAATCCCTTAGGGAAATTGAGAGGAGAAAGAATTGAACCTGTCTCAGGTTTTCCAAATGTGCACATGGCTGAGTCAATCACTACCAAAATATAAAGTTTTTTTTAAATTCATGTGTAGTCTGAAGAATTAATGGGACGCAAAGTTGATAAGTCCCCATGTTGAAAGAGGTAGCTATGGAGATAGTGGATGCATTGGTGATCATCTTCCAAAATTCTAAAGATTCTGGAATGGTTCCTGCAGATTGGAAGGTTGCAAATGTCACCCCACTATTTAAGAAGGGAGGGAGAGAGAAAACAGAGAACTACAAACCTGTTAGCCTTACATCAGTAGTAAGGAAAATGCGACAATCTATTCTGAAGGATGTGATAAATGGACGCTTGGATAATAATGATCTGATTGGGCATAGTCAACATGGATTTATGAATGGGAAATCATGTTTTACGAACCTGTTGGAGTTTTTTGAGGATGTTACTAGTATTGATAAAGGGGAGTTGGTGGATAAAGTCCCCACAGGAAATTAGTTAGCGAAATTAAAGCACATGAGATAGGAAGTAATATACTGGCATGGTTTAAGGATTGGTTAACAGGCAGAAAACAGAGAATAGGAATAAACGGGTCATTCTCACGTTGGCAAGCTGTGACTAGCAAGATACCGCAAGGATAAGAACGTGAGCCCAGCTGTTCAGGATATATATCAATGATTTGGATATGGGAACCAAATGTAATATTTCCAAGTTCACGAATGATGCAAAGCTAGGTGGGAATGTGTGTTGTGAGGAAGATGCAAAGCCGCTTCAAGGGGACTTGGACAGATTGAGTGAGTGGGCAGCAACATGACAGATGGAATATAATGTAGAAAAATGTGATATAATGTAGAAAAATGTGAGGTTATCCACTTTGGTAAGAGGAATAGATGTGCAGGGTATTTCTTAAAAGGTAAGAGATTAGAAAGTATAGATGTACAAAGGGACCTGGGTGTCCTCATCAATAAATCAGTGAAAGTTAACATGCAGTTGCAGCAAGCAATTAGGAAGGCTAATGGAATGTTAGCCTTTATCACAAGAGGATTTGAGTACAGGAGTAGCAAAGTCTTACTTCAATTGTATAGAACATTGGTTAGACTGCATCTGGAGTACTGTGTGCAGTTTTGGTCCCCTTACCTTAGGAAGGATATTATTGCCATAGGGTGAGTTCAGTGAAGGTTCACCAGACTTGTTCCCAGGAATGCGGGACTGTGCTATAAAGAGAGATTGGGGAAACAGGGCCTGTATTCTCTAGAGTTTTGATGAATGAGAGGTGATCTCATTGAAACCTACAAAATACTTGAAGGGATAGACAGGGTAGATGCAGGTAAAATGTTTCCCCTGGTTGGGGAGTCTAGAACCAGGGGACACAATTTCCAAATAAGGGGGAAGCCTCTTAAGATTGAGATGAGGAGAATTCTTTTACTCAAGAGGGTTGTGAATCTTTGGAATTCCCTACCCCAGAGGGCTGTGGAAGCTCAGTCATTGAGTATGTTTAAAGTAGAGGTTGACAGATTTCTAAATACTAATGACGTAAAGGGATATGGGGAGAGTGTGGGACAAAGGCATTGAAGTGGATGATCAGCCATAATCGTATTGAATGGCAGAGCAGGCTCAGTGGGCTGAATGGCCTACTCCTGCTCCTATGCTCCTAAATAGCAGAGCTCCTCCCAGCTCCACAGCACTTGAGAACCACGATCAGACTCCCTCCTGCTGCCTTCCCCTTCCCAGTGTTTACAGGCCGATGAGATAAATAGAATAAATTCATTAATGTGTTTTGCAGTATCTTTATTTAGCAGAAATATCTCATTGTATCCTTCAACTCATTTTTAGCATCATCACTAGTTATGCAGAAATACTTCTATCCAGCTCCCCAAAAGCGAGGTAATAAAAGGGTCACACGCTCAGGCTAAGCTAGCTTTTTGTAAAGTACTATTTTTTTTTTTCGGTTTGTCATGAAGCTTTACCTGGTTCACTAAGTTACATCTGGTAAAGGACATGCCACAAAATATCAAGCCTGACTGACATGTATCCAGTCTCTCTTCATGTATTTCAGTGCCAGCCCCTCTCCGTATATTTCAGTCCCAGTCTATTCTGGTGTGTGCGGCAGGTACAGTTACAACTTTCTCACCTTGTTGAAGTCACAGAGTTTCCAGAAGAGAACCAGCAGCTCCTGATGGAACTGAATTTTCTTGGTGGAGTTGGGTAGGTAGGTCTGGAGCAGCGGGTTATTTAGCAGATGAGCCAGGCCCTTCAGAATGAACTAGAAATCCTCTTTATGTATTCCAGGCAAGTAGTTGACAAACAGATTCTCAGGACCAGGAGGCCCTGTGTCATCCATGGCAGTGCTCGTTGTGGTCTCATCCACAGAAGGGCTCAAGCTGGTGGATGCATCGTGGTCCAGGGTGGTGACAAGGACCTAGGCAGCCACCTCCACCAGGGGCTCCCGGTAGTCGGGAGAAGAGGAGGTGGTTGTACGGGATGCTTTTTCCCACAGGGTCATGCGCACACACGATGTTCAACAGCGATATAAACAGCGGCAGCGCTGTTGAGCAGAAGAATTGGACCCAGGGGTTGAGAACGTTCCCCTCCGAGATGGGTGGGAGGTATACAGCCTCAGAGAAACACATCAGCAGCAGCTTCAGGAGCTCCGTCCTGTCCAGGTCATGTGTGGTGGAGAGTGGGCAAAGCCCATGCCAGCCTCCCAGATATATTTATTACCACTAACAAGCTGAAGTTGGCTTGAATTATTCTCTTGAGAATTTAAGACTGATTCAAAGATTGTAATGGTTTCCACTTAAATTTACGAGGGTTTTTTTTTTCATTTGAAGAACTATTAATCACATTCAAAAATAACTGGCAATCATACTTATAATTGAACAACATATACAGTCGGTATTTGTTTGACAGTAGCTTGATTCCTTATTCAAGCTTTAAATTACTGAGGCCCTATGCAGCTGGTATAAGTGTGGCAGAGCCTCATGCCTGCTGATTTTGGAAGAGGCTAACCCTTTCAAAAAGCTAGGGTTAGCTAATTGGCTGGCATTAGTGATGGGAGTCTTGCCAGCAAGGAACCAGGCATTCCTGGAGAGCCTAGAAAATGCAGGGAGTGGGCAGAACAAAAGCACAATTTCTCTACTTAATGCCTCAGTGGAATTAAAGGGCTTAGAGGTTCTTGGAAGAAGGACTGAAATTGCTGGTGTACAAGAAGGAAAAGGTTGACTTTTCTAATTTTCAGAGATTGATTAGACATGCTACTGGCACAAACTAGAGAGAGGAGGGACGTGAATGTTGGGAGAATCAGAAGCCTTCATTTGCAATAACATAGACCACGTGGAAGGACGTGGTTGTGGGTGTGAATGCTCAGGATCCACTTGCCCGGTTTGAAGAGTTTAATGATCTCACTGGGTCAGAAAAGGTAAAAGTGTTTACAGGTGAAAAACAGGGAAAATAATTGAATCACAAAGAAACACATGGATATTCCTAAAGTACAACAGTCAAGCACTGTCATTTAGAATATTACATGGCTTCATGCCTCTTGCCCCAGAAATCATCACTTCCACCACTCAAGTTACAAATCTCTTATCCTGTATTGGATGCCAGCACACTGAAGTCTCACAACCTGGGAACTTGGACCCTTCTTATCTAACTCAAAATCTGCTCATCAGTACCATCGAAATCAACCTGGAACTATGTCAAAGGTATTTTTATAATTAAGGTACATGATCCAGAGATGTCAGGCGAATCACAAAGATGCAATGCCTCATCCATGAATGAATCAGATGGACAAAAAAAAGAGATGAAGAATACTCCAAATCAAAAATTGTGATTGTCCTGCGAATACTGTAAGAATTTCTTTTTGTGTAGACAGTGGTTCAGTTTGGACACTGTCTTCAGTGTGAGTTTGCTCCTCAGCGGGCCTGAAACTTCATCAGAATACATGCTGTCTTCGAAAAGTAAAGCAAGGTTTATGATCTCCCCCTGCAACATATCCTCGATATCAGTGACATCCTGGTTATCATCCTTTTCTGCTCTTTGCCGAAAGAGCAAATTAAGGTCTAGAATGTCATCTTGCGGCTGGTCACCTTCATCCTTGGTGCACCTGTCCTCCTGCTGCATCTAACCTCACCTCAAAGGGAAATGAAAGATCTATGATGTCCTTCTGTCAAGGGGATGGAGTTTTGAATATGAAGACTGATTCACAGCATTCTGAGTCAAATTGAGTTTCTTGAATGGAGGTTCCTTTAACAGATTTCTCCTTCTGTCTGGTAAATGCAGATTTCCTGGTACAGCAGACCACTTTAAAATGGTCGAATGTGCCACACCCATAGCACTGCCCAATTCGGGTGGAGCATTCTTCCCGCCTGTGGGACCTTCATCCTGCCATAGCAGGGACATTGAAAAATGGCGGTTGGCATCTTCTCAGGGTGTTCCCCTGGTTGCTGCCTTGCTATACTTTTAGTTTTACAATCCACAAATTGAACGACTTCATCGGGCTATTCTTAGGAAATTTCCCTCGTATCTCTGACAAAAGCCTTATTCTGCCTCCGCTCTTCCGCCTGTCTGGCCAGTTGCACAACTTTGCTAAATTTAGATCTTCCCAAGATTGCAAGAAGTCAAAGAGCATCTAAAATGCCAACGACTATTCTATCTCTGATCAAATCATCTCTTAATGTTCCACACTTACAATTTTCAGCCAGGCAGTACAATTTGTTGATAAATGAGTCAAACCCTTCACCCTGTTTTTTGACTGCACTGATTAAATTTTACCCTCTGTATGTAAATATTTTTACAAAGACTGAAGTATGAGTCAAAGGCTCTGATGACATCCTCGTGGGAGGCTGTCTCCTCGTTCACCCCTGTCCGGCTAACACATTGTCTGCTATGTTCCCAACAGTGTATAACAAAGTGCTAACTAGATCTTTGTTCTCTTTACTCACAAGAACTGAGGCATAGTAGTGCCGGGTCGAAAGTTTTTGCCAATTTTGCCATTGCTTAGCCTGCCTAGCACCCTCTATGTTTTGCAAGGATTCTGGTAGGGGTAATGTATTAGCTATTTCTCACCCAGGTTCGAGGCTGCCTTTTCCCACACTGCTTGTCTTGCCAATTTGCTGGGCTGCCCTCGTTATTTGGTCATCTATGGTGTGGTCGCTGGGTTCACCTTGAAGTCCTTCACCCGCTGCTCTGCACTGTGGCTGGGCTTCACCTGAGGCTTTCCCCGCCATTTCTATTGCTCCTCTATGTGTGTATTCACTGCTGCCACTATCTGTTATTGTGGATTTACCTTGGGATTTGTTGGCATCTTCCTCTAAAAGAGATTTTGCTGGAGGCAATAGTCTTTTGTTCAAAAATATTTATTTACATGCTAACTATTTACAAATGTTAATTAAGACCAAGGCATAGATGAAGTTACTCTCTCAGATGCTTCACACCCATCTCCTCTCATTGAGTGACAGCACTGCTCCTTATGTACATGTTCAGTAGCTATCATTAGTGTTAACCTTTTACTCTACACAAACAGCACATCTATCCAACCCTTCAAGCATCAGCTGCCCCATATTTGGCAGAGTCTGCAGATTGCGCACTAGACTTATCAGCCATCTCAGAACCCATCGAATCGAGTATATGCAAGTCATCCTTGATCCCAGGGGACTGCCTAAGAGGAAGAAAGGAAGGAGAAGAAGAGCTTACAATTATTCATCAGTCTATTCTCAACCAGATTGATGGTGCTTGGGGAAAATGCCAAAATATTTGCTCTCAAGGAAGCAATCTGATCATGATGTTGGGCAGACTGGATCACAGATCTGCACAAGTTTCACACAGTCATTTTCATGACAGCCCATGATACACTGGAAGCACAGAACGTCCAGTATAGTACATCATATTTGTACCACAAAGCGTACTTCCTTAGTTGGAGATGGAATCCTAAAAATACTACCAAGAGATCAAAAGGCATAAATTCAGCAAAATATATTGGCAGTTGGTCAAAAGGCATTCAGGAGAAGATAAAAAAAAATGCCTACAGTACAGTCATATTTTAACAAAGAATTTGTAGTAATAAATTATTTTGCAACAACACATGCCTGTTTCCCTTTTAAGGATCAATAGCATGCTTTTTGGAAGTCTGGATGGTAATGGGAGGTATTCTATTTGTCTGACTGGTGGTTATGTTTCTGGGCTAGTAAGATGGAGATAGGAATTCAAATCCCACCATAGTACTTAAGGAATTTAAATTCAGTTAATTAAATAAATCTGAGGAACTCCACTAGTCACCGGCCGCCATCCTGAGAAGGACCCCCTTATCCCCACTCTCTGCCTCCTGCCAGACAGCCAATCTTCTATCCATGCTAGTACCTTGCCTCTAACACCATGGGCTCTTGTCTTACTGAGCAGCCTCCTGTGCGGCACCTTGTCAAAGGCCTTCTGGAAGTCCAAGTAGATAACATCCATTGGCTCTCCTTTGTCTAACCTACTCGTTACCTCCTCAAAGAATTCTAACAGATTTGTCAGGCATGACCTCCCCTTGATGAAACCGTGCTGACTTTGGCCTATTTTACCATGCGCTTTCAAGTATTCTGAAATCTCATCCTTAATAATGGACTCTAAAATCTTACCAATGACCGAGGTCAGGCTAATCGGCTTGTAATTTCCCGTCTTTTGCCTCACTCCCTTCTTAAACAGGGGTGTTACATTAGCGATTTTCCAGTCCTCTGGGACCCTCCCTGACTCCAGTGATTCCTGAAAGATCACCACTAACGCCTCCACTATCTCTTCAGCTATCTCCTTCAGAACTCTGGGGTGTAATCCATCTGGTCCAAGTGATTTATCCACCTTCAGACCTTTCAGTTTTCCTAGCACCTTCTCCTTGGTAATGGCCACCATACTCACCTCTGCCCCCCAACTCTCTTGAACTTTGGGGATATTACTCATGTCTTCCACCGTGAAGACTGACGCCAAGTACCAATTCAGTTCCTCCGCCATTTCTTTGTTCCCCACTACTGCTTCTCCAGCATCATTTTCCAGCGGCTCAATGTCCACTTTTGCCTCTCTCTTACCCTTTATATATCTAAAAAAACTCTTGCAATTTTCTTTTATATTACTGGCTAGTTTATCATCATATTTAATCTTCTCCCTCCTTATTTCTTTTTTAGTTGTCCTCTGTTGGTCTTTGTAGGCTTCCCAATCCCCTGGTTTCCCACTGCTCTTCGCCGCATTGTATGCTTTCTCTTTAGCTTTTATGCTGTCCCTGACTTCCCTTGTCAGCCATGGTTGCCTCATCCTCCCTTTAGTATGCTTCTTCTTCCTAGGGATGAATTTTTGCTGTGTCTCCCAAATTACTCCCAGAAACTCCTGCCATTGCTGTTCCACTGTCTTTCCTGCTAGGCTCATCTCCCAGTCAATTCTGGCCAGCTCCTCCCTCATGCCTCTGTAATTGCCTTTATTCAACTGTAATACTGTTACATCTGATTCCAGCTTTTTCCTCTCAAATTGCAGGGTAAATTCTATCATATTATGGTCACTTCCTCCTAAGGGTTCCTTCACCTTAAGCTCCCTTATCAAATCTGCCTCATTACACATCACTAAATCTAGAATTGCCTGTTCCCTAGTGGGCTCCACCACAATCTGCTCCAAAAAGCCAATGAGATCATAGACATTCCACAAATTCCTTTTCTTGGGATCCACTACCAACCTGATTTTCCCATTCTACCTGCATATTGAAATCCCCCATGATCACTGTAACCTTGCCTTTCTTACACACCTTTTCTATCTCCTGGTGTATCTTCTGCCCCACATCCTGACTACCGTTCGGAGGCCTGTACATAACCCCCATTATGGTTTTTTAACCTTTGCAGTTCCTCAACTCTACCCACACTCATTCTACATCATCTGACCCTACGTCGTTTCTTGCTATCAATTTAATTTCATTTCTTACAAACAAAGCAACCCCACCCCCTCTACCAACCTGCCTATCTTTTCGATAGGATGTATATCCTTGGATATTTAGCTCCCAGTCCTGATCCCCTTGCAGCCATGTCTCCGTGATGCCCACCACATCATACCTGCCAATTTCAATCTGCGCTACAAGCTCATTTACCTTATTTCGTATACTGCGTGCATTCAGATACAACACCTTCAGTCCTGTATTTCCCTGATATGGTAATGTGGAAATAGTTTTTTTTAAATTCATTCAAGGGATATGGATGTTGGTTCATATGTTGCTTGTGTGACCTACCTTATCTTGAGTAATTGCGGTCTGACTCAAGCTGGTTACTTCAAACTGGTCTGTTTACACTATATGCGCTAAATATATGATGAGCTACTAGATAGGCACATCTCTCTTGAAACAGACTATTCTATCTGCTCTGCTAAGGGTCTAGCACATGACTGCTGATGTTACTGTTACATTATGATATACATCACTAACTCATAACTATTAACCCATTACTGGCAAGGTCACGATTTATTGTCTACCCACCAAAGCTCTTGATAAGATGGCACTGATTTGCCTATTGAACTGCTGCAGTCTGTGTGGTGTAGTTACATCCACAGCGCTGTTAGGGAAGAATCATGATTTTGACCCAGCGACAGTGAAGGAATAGTGAAGAAATAATTCATAATTCTCAACAAAACTATATTCATCGAGGAATAATAAGTCAGTGGGAAAAGTGGTCCATCCATGGCTAACTAGAGAAGTTAAGAAGGTTAAAAGAAGCACCTTATAATGTTTCCAAAAGGATTAGTAAGCCTGGGGTTTGGTGGTTTCTAGAGTTCTTTAAAGCTGCCAAAAACTACAGTGGCATGGCACGTGCTCAAGGAATTTGTCCTAGCTTCAGGAATTCTGCACAAGCCCTTTCTCCCAAACTTGGGCGGACACGTCCCCTTGGACCTCAGCATGACAAGGAGAATGTACAGATGAAGTGCAAAACAGGACAAGCTGCTGGAAGAGGGAGGAGAGGGAGAGGGGCTCAGAACAGGAGGTTTATCAACCCATGGTGTTCAGGGACCAATTCACCTACCTGAACCTCAACGAGCAACAATGTGTGAAATGTCTCTGCTTCACTAAGAACATTCTAATTAAAATTTTCCACCTGCTGCAACAACTGTAACCTCAGAGCTGAGTGTGGACGACGTTACCAATGACTGAAGGTTACCGTGGTGATGAACTTTTATGCATGGATTCCTCCCAGGCTTGAACAGGCAATATTTACAACTCTTCCCTATTTGCTTTCTACTGTTGCATAAGGGAGATCATTGAGGCCCTGTATTCCAAGAGGGGTGCATACATGGAATTGTTTTCTGACAGAAAAAGGCAGGCAAAGCAAGCACACAGCTTCACAAAGATTGCAGGATTCCCCTTGCTGTAGGTTGCCATTGGTTGCACCCACATCACTTTGATAGTACCTGTGTCACTTTTGAGATGTACTGGAAACAAAGGAGTTTTCACTTCCCCTACATTCAGCTGGTGTATGACCATACATTGTGTATCATGCAAGTCAATGTCCAGTATTCTGGCTGCAGTCCTGAAGCTTTCATTCTGTGGCATCCACTGCGACATCTGTATTTGCGCTAGTAAGGGTGGCAAGGGCTAGCTTTGGACAACTTGGATGATCCAAATACAAAATGCACAACATGCATACAATCAAAGCCATGCTGCCACATGAAATGTGATGGATTCAACCATTAGGGTGCTGAAACAATGCTTCCATTGCCTGGACCACACAGGAGAAGGCCTGTCGTACTCAACAGAGCTTGTGTCAAGATTTGCAGTATTCTGCTGTATGATGCACAACCTCACCATCAGGAGGACACAATCTTTGCCATCAGCAATACGGCGACCAGCTAAGCTATAGAAAAAGGAAGTAACAAGGCAAGAAACACAGCCTCTTCTGGGCCGAGCTCGCCATGATCATCTCAGCCTGATATCACTAAACACAACCCTAATTCCCCATTCACCAACAGTCCAATCCTCTACCAATCAGTGATTATATCACTGACCATCACAGCACCCTCTTGGCCACAATGGTAAAATAAAGCAAACACAAAGCAAACATTTGAAATCAAATTTATAAATAACACCATTCCATATTGCATACAAATGTCAAGTAATTACCTTTGTGCATTCCCTTAGTACCTGTCCTCCATGTGCCTGTCCTACTGCTCCGATGCTGTGCTACCCCAGTGACCGCAGCATGGAGGCTGCTGCCTTTCAGTAGGAGTGACAGAATAACCTTGCAGGCCAACCCGCACAGCTCTGTTTCAGACTGCATCATCTCCTCATGGGCAGCAGCAGTTTGGGCTGGCTGGCTAACAGTTAACAGGAGGGGCACTGGCGGAGTGATAATGATGCATCCATGCATCCTGTGAGGGGACAGCAGATTCCTGCTCCATGGAGCCACTGCCACACCCATGGGGTGCCACCTCAACAGCCCTAGTAATCAGTTGAAGGTTAGTTTGCTGGACTGTTGCAACACACTGCAAGGCCTTTTGACCACTAGCATCTGCAACCATGATGGCAGCAGAACTTGCATGGGGTGAACTTTGCTTATATTGCAGAATTATTCACTTCCATTGCAGCAGCCAGATATTTGGTGTTTTCAGTTTGTGCTGCAATGGAAGCTGAGACATCAGCCATCAGTCTCTGTAGCACGGTTGGGTTCATAAATGTGCTAATGAGTTGACTACTACTTCCACTCTAGAAAGAATGGCTCCAAACTCTGCACCAAGCCCTATGCCAAATTGGTGCTGGACTCCTCCACATTCCTTGGCATTGACCATGGAAGTTCTGATAGGCCTGTTAATGCACAAGTATTTCATTCTATATACCCATCAGCCTTCTTCTGTACCCTGCCTCATCGAAGTCTTCATCTGAGTCCTCTGCAGCAGAACTTGTGTGCAACTTTGTCCTTCAGTAAGCTGCCACCTATGTTTCCCTTGTCCCTTGCCCTAGCTGTAGGCCATTCATTCCTGCTGTCTCACCATGTGTGGATTCTACCTCTGTGCTTTCCTCTAAAGCACACGTCGTGTCAGTCTCTGAGTTGGTGCCTGTGAATGTGAAAGCGAATGTCAGAATTTCCACTTCATCATATCCTTCCTGTTGTCCCACCTCTTGCTGATCCGCCACGGCTTTTCCAGTGTGCACTTCCTAGTTATCTGAAGGAAGAAAGACACAAAGGTTGGGTTGTGGTGAGGGGAAGGGGAAATTGCATGCTTACACCATGTGCAGCTTGTAAATCAGAAGATTATGGCAAGTATATTGTAAGAAGGAGGATTGGGTATGAGGAGGTCTTCATTTTTGATGGTTTCAGTCCCGTTGCTGGCCACAGAATCAGAGAGGGCCGCTGTGATGTTGGTGACCGCCGTCTCCTCCATGGGGGCACTGAATTGTTGTCATGCCTCTCCCTACCAGTTAATTCCAGCTGTCTCTGTTATGCACCAACTCCTCCTACTAGAGGGAGGGAAGTGTGGTAGCAATTTTGGTGCAATGTGTTTAGGTGAAGTGGTGGCCATGGTGGTATTGTGTACAAGTTGTGAGATGTGGGTGTGAGGTTTGTAAGGGTGAAGTGAGGTCAATTAACATGATTTGTGATTGATAGAGATTGTTGGTAGGTGAGTGATGGGGCTGTGTTACATTGAGCAATGTTTGGAACTAGTGATGCAGTTGGTGGGATATTGCATTTGAAAATACATTCACTGACCTTGTGCAGCCAGTCAACAGCACATTTAGTGCATGGTAATCATGTCAAGTAGCAGGAAGCACAAAGTTGACATGCTGACAGCATCAGAAGCAATGGTTAATCACACATTGTGATCCCATGTCTGTTTTTAAGGGTTGTCCAATTTAGACATTATAGTATCTACCCTCACAGTAGAAGACACAAACAATATACTGGAACTAGTGGGGAATCAAGGGTCTAATGAGTGTGCGAATCATAAAGGAATTAATATTTGTAAAAGCACTGAAGAAATTGTTGTGTGGTAGTACAGAATTTGAGTATTGCTGAAAAGGAGACCTGTTGAAGCTTTTTGTCTTGCACTCATCAGGACACTTTGTAAGAATAGCAAAGTAAGGGGAAAACAACAATTTATCCTGTATGATAAGAGAGTGCTGATTGGTTGGCAAGTGGACTCTGATTGGTAGAGGCATTGCTATGGAGAATGCACCAGTGATAGTGACTGACAGTTAACTGCCAAACATTGCTTGAAGTTTAAACCAGGCAGCCTGACCCTGATTGATCAGGGCATTGCCCTGAGGAATGAGTCAGCGAATGGCTGTCACTTATTTTGGTTAGCTGAGAGAGGCATAATGTTTTTTTCTGTCTGCAAAGAACAGGACCCTGTGTATTAATATGTGTAGCTTCTGTACACGCAAATGCATCGCACTGCAAGCCTAACTGACAATATTAAATTGGCTGCCAGCATAATTTTAAGCACACTGAGGATCATTTGGCTAATGTTGTACAATCGTGAAATCACAGTGCAAAATGATCTGATCAGGGTAACCACTATCCCGCAGGATGCCTTTCATGCGCACTGTTTCAGCTTC
This sequence comes from Cetorhinus maximus, assembly GCF_964194155.1. Taxonomy (NCBI): domain Eukaryota; kingdom Metazoa; phylum Chordata; class Chondrichthyes; order Lamniformes; family Cetorhinidae; genus Cetorhinus; species Cetorhinus maximus. The sequence goes on along the minus strand of NC_135879.1, from coordinate 44,121,882 downwards.
AAGCTTGCATGATATGTGGATGATATGTTTGCTATATTTAAATTCACAGCTGCATGTAATAATTTCCTTGCATGTCTTAATGGGCTCCACCCTGTGCTCAAATTCACCTATAAAATGGAGCAGTCAAATGAACTCCCCTTCCTTGACATGCTAGTTGAGAAATTTGCCAGGGGATTCTCTACCACAGTCTACCACAAGCCTACCTTCACTGGTCAATATACATGGGGGATTATTACAGTTCCACACACTATAAAATTGGTCTTATTGGCAACCTTGTAAATAGTGCCCGAGCCATTTGACAATCTTGCAAGCTTGATGCTGAAATAGGCATCAAAGGCATCCTGTGAGATAATGGGTACCCTGATCAGATCATTTCATGCTATATTTCATGCAAACGCATGAACAGGCCTGAGGCCATCACTTTCAGCTCTGTCTACCTCAGGTTACCCAGGAACAGCAAGGTATCTCAAAGAATTTGGGAGCAGGTAAAGCTAGTGGTTTCATGCTGCTACTATGCAGTGACAACGCAAGTGGTATTAGCCACTACAAGATGCCGCCGTCAAGCCAGAAAGATGTTCTGCGTATCACACAAATGAGTAATGTGATATATGAATTTCAGTGCCAGTGTGATGCTAAGTATGTAGGCCACACGTCCCAAAGACTGGCAGATGGTATCAAACAGCATGTCCCAGCTGCTGTTGGCAATGGGCAACGTACAGACGGCACCCAACTGGCCCGTGCTTGCAAAACTCAAAACACAGTGTTCAATATTAGATGTGATTCCGCGATTGGACAACATTTGCTAAATAATCCTCAGTGTGCTAAGAATTATACTGACACCAATTTAAGATTGGGCGCATTGACCAACAGAGGACAACTAAAAAAGAAATAAGGAGGGAGAAGATTAAATATGAGGGTAAACTAGCCAGAAATATAAAAGAAGATTGCAAGAGTTTTTTTAGATATATAAAGGGTAAGAGAGAGGCAAAAGTGGACATTGGGCTGCTGGAAAATGACGCTGGAGAAGTAGTAGAGGGGAACAAAGAAATGGCGGAGGAACTGAATTGGTACTTTGCGTCAGTCTTCACAGTGGAAGACACGAGTGACATCCCCAAAGTTCAAGAGAGTCGGGGGGCAGAGGTGAGTATGGTGGCCATTACCAAGGAGAAGGTGCTAGGAAAACTGAAAGGTCTGAAGGTGGATAAATCACCTGGACCAGATGGATTACACCCCAGAGTTCTGAAGGAAATAGTTGAAGAGATAGTGGAGGCGTTAGTGGCGATCTTTCAGGAATCACTGGAGTCAGGGAGGGTCCCAGAGGACTGGAAAATCGCTAATGTAACACCCCTGTTTAAGAAGGGAGTGAGGCAAAAGACAGGAAATTACAGGCCGATTAGCCTGACCTCGGTCGTTGGTAAGATTTTAGAGTCCATTATTAAGGATGAGATTTCAGAATACTTGGAAGTGTATGGTAAAATCGGGCAAAGTCAGCATGGTTTCATCAAGGGGAGGTCATGTCTGACAAATCTGTTAGAATTCTTTGAGGAGGTAATGAGTAGGTTAGTCAAAGGAGAGCCAATGGATGTTATCTACTTGGACTGCCAGAAAGCCTTTGACAAGGTGCCGCACAGGAGGCTGCTCAGTAAGATAAGAGCCCATGGTGTTAGAGGCAAGGTGCTAGCATGGATAGAAGATTGGCTGTCTGGCAGGAGGCAGAGAGTGGGGATAAGGGGGTCCTTCTCAGGATGGCGGCCGGTGACTAGTGGAGTTCCTCAGGGGTCAGTGTTGGGACCACAACTTTTCACTTTATACTTTAATGATCTAAATGAAGGAACTGAGGGCATCCTGGCTAAGTTTGCAGATGATACAAAGATAGGTGGAGGGACAGGTAGTATTGAGGAGGCGGGGAGGCTGCAGAAGGATTTGGACAGGTTAGGAGAATGGGCAAAGAAGTGGCAGATGGAATACAACGTGGGGAGGTGTGAGGTCATGCACTTTGGTAGGAAGAATAGAGGCATAGACTATTTTCTAAATGGGGAGAGAATTCAGAAATCTGGAGTGCAAAGGGACTTGGGAGTCCTAGGCCAGGATTCTCTTACAGTTAACTTGCAGGTTGAGTTGGTAGTTAGGAAGGCAAATGCAATGTTGGCATTTATTTCGAGAGGACTAAAATATAAAAGCAGGGATGTGCTGCTGAGGCTTTATAAGGCTCTGGTCAGACCATATTTAGAATATTGTGAGCAATTTTGGGCCCTGTATCTCAGGAAGGATGTTCTGGCCCTGGAGAGGGTCCAGAGGAGGTTCACGAGAACGATCCCAGGAATGAAAGTCTTAACATATGAGGAACGTTTGAGGACTCTGGGTCTATACTCGATGAAGTTTAGAAGGATGAGGGGGGATCTGATTGTAACTTACAGAATACTGAAAGGCCTGGATAGAGTGGACGTGGGGAAGATGTTTCCATTAGTAGGAGAGACTAGGACCCGAGGGCACAACCTCAGAGTAAAGGGAAGACCTTTTAGAACAGAGATGAGGAGAAACTTCTTTAGCCAGAGAGTGGTGAATCTATGGAATTCATTGCCACAGAAGGCTGTAGAGGCCAGGTCATTGAGTGTATTTAAGACTGAGATAGATAGGTTCTTGATTGGTAAGGGAATCAAAGGTTATGGGGAGAAGGCAGGAGAATAGGGTTAAGAAACTTATCAGCCATGATTGAATGGCGGAGCAGACTCGATGGGCCGATTGGCCTAATTTCTGCTCCTATGTCTTATGGTCTTATGATCTTATTTGCGTGTACTGAAAGATACATATATTATTACACAGGGCCCTATTCTTTGCAGACAGAAAGAACATGTATACACATTGCGTCTGTTTCAGCTAAACAAAATAAGTGACAGTCATTCGCTGTTAACTGTCAATCATCATCACTGGTGCATTCTCCATGGCAACGCCTCTACCAATCAGAATCTACTTGTCAACTAATTGGCACTCTCTTCTCATATAGTATAAATTGTTGTTTTCCCCTTATATTGGTATTCTTGCAAAGTGTCCTAATGAGTGCAAGACAAACACTTCAACATGTCTCCTTTTTCAATAATACTGAAGAAATTAGTGGGACTAAAAGCCAAAACTTTCATAGACCTGATGGCCTATCTTAGTGTTTTAAAAGATGTGCCTGTGGAGTTACCCAATGCATTGGTTTTGATCTTTATGAATTTCTTGGATTATAGAATGGCCCCATTGGTAGCAAAAGTAACACTGCTATGGAAGGAAAGAGGGAGAAAAATAACAAGGAACTATAGACCAGTTAGCCTGACATCAATTGTAAGCAAAATACTGCAATGTATTATTATAGACATGATAACGTGCACATAGAAAATCAAAATATGATTAGGCAGAGTCAATATGGATATATATGAGCAGAAAACTGTGATTGACAAATCTATTAGAGTCTTGAAGATGTAACACACAGAGTAGATGAGGCATAACCAGTGATTTTAGTTTTTGAATTTTCAAAAGGATTTGATAATGTGCCCACAAAAGGTTGTTTCAGAAGATGAAGGTTTATGGAATTGGGGTAATATATTAGCAAGAATTGAAGATTGCTTAATGGACAGAAAGGCAAGTCTATCCGTTAATAGGTAAGGAGACCAAAATTGTACACAGTACTCCAGTGTGCTGTCATCAAAGCCTTATATAATTAAAGCAAGACTTCCTTACTCATGTACCCAATGCCTTTGCAAATAAGCTAACATACCATTTGCCTTCTTTATTGGTTGCTATACCTGTACTTTAGCTTTGTGTGTTTCGAATACAAGAATACTCAGATTCCTCTGCATATAAACATTTTCCACTCTCTCACAATTTAAAAAATATTCTACTTTCCATGATAGCTATTAAAATGAATAATTTCACACTGCCCCAGATTATACCCCATTTACCACTTTTTTTCCCAATCCCCAACATATATATCTACATCCCTATTCAAGCTATGTGTCCTCCTTACTGCTTGCTTCCCTGTATAGATGTGGATGCATTACACTTGGCACCCTCACCTAAGTCATTGGATATAGATGGTAAATGATGTGGTTCACTGATCCTTGCAGTACTCTATTAGTTACAACATGCCAACACGAAAGGATATGTTTGTTCATACTCTCTGCTTTCTGTCCATTAAGCAATCCAGGGAATTCAGAAAGATCAAAACCAATGCATGGGGTAACTCCACAGGCACATCTTTTAAAACACTAAGATAGGCCATCAGGTCCATGAAATTTTTTGAAATAGTCCCACTAGTTTCTTCAATCCATGCTAATATATTACCACAATTCCATAAGCCTTAATTTCCTGAAACAACCTTTTCTGTGGCATATTATCAAATGTCTTTTGAAAATTCATCTGTGGCTGATCTCCATAACGACAGAATAAATGATCAGGTTTGGTGGCTATATTTATCCATATGCTTAACACAGTGGTAGGATTTTCTCATGACGAAAACAAGACTTTTCTTCACAAGGACTGTGAGTTGGCCATCTCTACGAATGCTATTGTAAATGGACATGTCTATGACAGGTAGAATGGTACATATGGAATGAAGTGGATTACTTCTTAATGTTGGCTCCCTCACTGCTGGTCACTGAATCAATCTGCCAGCTCTACCCTTCAGGAAACAGCCAGCTTGGTGATGTTACTACTGAGCCACTTTTGATGATGAACTTTGAAGTTCCACACCCAAAGTACATTTTATGACTTTGCTTCGCTCAGTACTTCCTCAAAGGGAGCATTATGTGGGTTCATGGATCTTGTTTGATTGAAGTGATGAGATTCCATGGGGTCTAGGATCAATGTTGAGAACTCCCAGGACCATCTACCATCTCATCACCAATTTTATTTTCCTCTCCAAAGTCATTGAAGATGTTGCTGCCTCCCAAATCTGAGCCCATCTTTCCCAGAACTCCATCTTTGAATCCCTCCAGTCAGGTTTCAGTCCCTGCCACAGTCCTGAAAGAGCACTTACCAAAGTCACAAATGACATTCTAAGTGACTGTGACAAAAGTAAACCTTCCTTCCTTGCCCTTCTTGAGCTGTCTGCAGCCTTTGACACAGTTGACGCAGTTGACATACCACCCTCCACCATTTTCCACCTAGGTTTTTTTCTCTTTTTGGGCGTCAGTGTGGGCGTCACTGGCTAGGCCAGCATTTATTTCCCATCCCTAATTGCCCTTGTTTAGAGGGCATTTTAAGAGTCAATCATATTGCTGTTGGTCTGGAGTCACATGTAGGCCAGACCAGGTAAGGACAGCAGATTTCCTTCCCTAAAGGACATTAGTGAACCAGATGGATTTTTACAATAATTGACAATAGTTTCATGGTCATCATCAGATTTTTAATTCCAGATTTTTATTGAATTCAAATGTGGTGTGGTGGGATTCAAACCCAGGTCCCAAGAGCATTACTCTGGTTCTCTGGAATACCAGTCCCATGACAATACCACTATGCCACCACCTTGCCTAGGTGAGACTGCTCTCACATTGTTCCATTCATAGCTATCTAATAATAGCCAGAGCATCACTCACAATGGCTTCTCTACCCAACCCCACACTATTATCTCTGGAGTCCTTCAAGGATCTATCCTGGGCATCTCCCTATTTCTCATCTACCTGATGTCCCTTGGCAACATTATCGAAAAGCACAGTGATAGTTTTCACATGTATTGTACATATGTAAAAAGCAAGAGGGTAGCCAGGGAAAGGGTAGGCCCACTCAGGGACAGAGGTGGGAATCTGTGTGTGGAGCCAGAAGAAATGGGAGAGATACTAAATGAATACTTCTCATCAGTATTCACCAAAGAGAAGGACTGAGCGGTCGATTTGTCTAGGGAAGAGTGTGTAGATAGCCTGGATCATGTTGAGATCAAAAAAGAGGAGGTGTTAGGCGTCTTGAAGAATATTAAGGTGGATAAGTCCCCAGGGCCAGATGGGATCTACCCCAGAGTACTGAAGGAGGCAAGGGAGGAGATTGCTGGGGCCTTGACAGAAATCTTTGTATCCTCACTGGCTACGGGTGAGGTCCCAGAGGACTGGAGAATGGCCAATGTTGTTCCATTGTTTAAGAAGGGTAGCAGGGATAATCTAGGAAATTACAGGCCAGTGAGCCTTACGTCAGGGGTAGGGAAATTATTGGAGAAGATTCTTCGTGACAGGATTTACTACCATTTGGAAGCAAATGGGCGTATTAGTGAGAGGCAGCATGGTTTTGTGAAGGGGAGGTCGTGTCTCACTAATTTGATCCAGTTTTTCGAAGAAGTGACAAAGATGATCGATGATGGAAGGGCAGTGGATGTTATCTACATGGATTTCAGTAAGGCCTTTGACAAGGTCCCTCATGGCAGACTGGTACAGAAGGTAAAGTCGCACAGAATCAGAGGTGAGCTGGCAAGATGGATACAGAAATTTCCTTGGCCGTAGAAGACAGAGGGTAGCAGTGGAAGGGTGCTTTTCTGAATGGAGAGCTGTGACTAGTGGAGTTCCGCAGGGATCAGTGCTGGGACCTTTGCTGTTTGTAGTCTACATAAATGATTTGGAGGAAAATGTAACTGGGCTAATTAGTAAGTTTGCAGACGACACTAAGGTTGGAGGAGTTGCAGATAGTGAAGAGGATTGTCACAGGATACAACGGGATATAGATCGGTTGGAGACTTGGGCGGAGAAATGGCAGATGGAGTTTAATCCGGACAAATGCGAGGTAATGCATTTTGGAAGGTCTAATACAGGCAGGAATTATACAGTAAATGGCAGAACCCTTAAGTGCATCGATGGGCAGAGGGATCTGGGTGTACAGGTCCACAGGTCACTGAACGTGGCAACGCAGGTGGATAAGGTAGTCAGGAAGGCATATGGCATGCTTGCCTTCATTGGCAGGGGTATTGAGTATAAAAGCTGGGAAGTCATGCTGCAGCTGTATAGAACCTTGGTTAGGCCACACTTGGAATATTGTGTGCAATTCTGGTTGCCACATTACCAAAAGGATATGGAGGCATTGGAGAGGGTGCAGAGGATATTTACCAGGATGCTGCCTGGTCTGGAGGTTATTAGCTATGAGGAGAGGTTGGAGAAACTCGAATTGTTCTCACTAGAGCGACGGAGATTGAGGGGCAACTTGATAGAAGTTTACAAAACTATGAGTGGCATGGACAGAGTAGATAGTCAGAAACTTTTTCCCAGGGTGAAAGAGTCAATTACTAGGGGACATGGCTTTTAGGTGAGAGGAGAAAACTATAGAGGAGATATGCGGGGCAAGTTTTTTACACAGAGTGTAGTGAGTGTCTGGAATTCGCTGCCAGAGGAGGTGGTGGAAGCAGGTACGATAGTGGTGTTTAAGAGGCAGCTTGACAAATATATGAATAGGATGGGAATAGAGGGATACGGACCCCGGAAGTGCAAAATGTTTTAGTTTGACAGGCAATATGATCGGCGCAGGCTTGGAGGGCCGAAGGGCCTGTTCCTGTGCTGTACTTTTCTTTGTTCTTTGTTTGTTTTTGTTTGTATTGAATCATAGAACCATAGAAAGTTTACAGCACAGAAGGAGGCCACTTAGCCCAACATGCCTGTGCCAGCGGTGAAACAAACCACCCAGCTAAAACCCACTTTCCAGCATTTTGTCCAGAGCTTGCAGGTTACAGCACATTAGGTGCACTGATAACATCCAGCTCTACCTCACCACCACCCCTCTCAATTGTTACTAAATTATCAGGCTGCTTATGTGATATCCAGTACTGGATGAGCAGAAACACCCTCCAATTAAATATTGGGAAGACTGAAGCTATTGTTTTTGATCCCAGCCCCAAACTCCATTCCCTCGCTACTAACTCCATCCCTCTCCCTGACAACAGTCTGAGACTAAAGCAGTCTGTTCCCAACCTTGATGTCATATTTGATCCTGAGATGACCTAAGAACCACACACCCATGCCATCACTGAGACTACCTATTTCCACCTCTGTAACGTTGTCTGATTTGGCCCCATCTCAGCTCATTTTCTGCTGAATCCCTCATTCATGCTTTTGTTATCTCCAGACTTGACTATCCTATTGCATTCCTGTCTGGTCTCCCACATTCTGCCATTCATAAGCCTGAAGCCATCCAAAACTCTGTTGCCAGTGTCTTTACTCACACTAAGACTTGTTTCCAGAAGGCATTTGATAAGGTGCCACGCAAAATAAGAGCTCATGGTGTAGGGGGTAACATATTAGAATGAATAGAGGATTGGTTAGTTAACAAGAGACAGAGAGTAGGCATAAATGGGTCAAGGTAACAAAATGAGAAGACAACAAGAACCTGTTCCATGAAGCCAATGTCACTGCCATGGGGCTGCACTGTTACATTCACAATGCTCTGTGTGACTACAGAGTTTACTGATGCTCTGAAATCAATATTCATGTTCTCCTTTATGGACTGAAACTTGAGAAGATGCTATGGCCTGGATTTTCCCAGAGTCATGGAGATTCTGCACCTTATCCAAAATGATACCAGGATCCCAGATCCAGAAGTCCTGCCCCCATTTCCAACAGATCCTATTTTCACCAGAAGGGGAAGGGGGGATAGAATGGGATTCACACATGGGGGAAGCCCAAACCCAGGATGGCCATTTGAATTCAGTGCTGAGCTCCAACAGGCCCCATTTTTGCTGGAGTGAGGTCAATATCCTGTATTGTGTGACTTTAAGATGTTTAAGAGTAGATACGAATGCTTGTAAAAGGTGGATAAGGTCTGTGGAACTGTCAAGCTGTCAAGTTATTTAACTAGCCTGTGCTTTAAATTTTGAAATAAAAAGCAGCCTGCTGTGTCCCTGAGTTGAAAAAAAATGTGCTTGCAGTTTCAATAGCTGTTTGTTGACATAACCCTAAGCACTATCATTACCATCAAAGCTTGACTGTTTTCATAACCTATCATTATCATAGTTGGGGGCCAGGGGGAGGGGGGGGGTTTACAGTTTGATTGACAGCTCCAAGAGGTTATTAAGGGATTAACTGTCTTTGGTATGGGCTATGAATACAAATGTTTGTTTTTATAGGGGTTTAAGTATTTGAAGGGGTTTAAATGTTTTGAATGGGTTTTTATCAATTAGAGTATTTTTTTTTGTAGTGTGAAGTCTGTAATAGATATTTAGAACTTTATTTTATTTCATCTCAGCACAGCCCCTGAGGTCTGCCCATGGTGAATACTGGGCAAATTGGCTTGGAGGGTGTAAAGGCAAAGGTTGGTGAGTAGGAGACATGATTTGGCACTAAGTTGGCATACGGGCTATAAGGAGCCATGGGGATGGGTGGGAGCATTGGTGAGCATGAGTTGGCATGGATGGGGCATGGGGGTGTGGAGGATGTGAGGGGGTGTGAGGGTGAGGGCAAGATGCTCTAGCTGCTTTTATTACAACTGCGACAAAGTCCCTGAGCACCTTGGTGGACCTTTTAACCATCCAGCCTCAGCACTTGGCACTCCCTGTGGCTGCCTCCAAACTGCTTCCAGGGAAAGCAGGCCCAACTCTAGAACTCACCCGTGCCCCGAGAATGAAAATCCGGCCATTCAGGGTAGTTTCTCCTGAGGTGCGTTTGGTGAGTTGGAAAATTTCCCATACTCTGCATACCCGCCTTAGGAGTGAAAATCTGGCCTAATCTCAGAGCCATAATGACAGCAATCTGAGCCCTCTGCAAGGCCGTCAGAGCTATTACCAAAGGCACCATGATTGTGGGCCCCACAGCAGTGTTCATAGACCTGGTCACTCATTCCGTAGTTAACTGTCTGGTTTTGGTGCTATTTTGAATGATACCACGCAAACTATAGCTAAACTCTTCCATGCTTTATGACATTATGTGCATGCTCACTGGCAGACTTCCCAATTGTGCTTTAAAGATCCTTGTGTACAGTATAGTGATCAGTCCTTTAATCTAGGCTGTTTCCTGGGCCATCCTAGCTTCTTGCCCATTCTGTAACATACGAATGCTGAGTAAGTCACCCAGTACAATCCTCTTTAGGCTAACATTTATAGTATAGATAGTAAGAATCAATCTAGTTCAGGGAAAGCACTCAGCTGAGACTATGGTTAGTGCCGGTGTGATGCTAAATAGGCAGACTATACGTGCCAAAGACTGCCGGATTGTATCAAACAGCATGTCCCTTCAGCTGTTGGTCTGCAAGGTTTTTTTTATTCATTGGATGTGGGCATCACTGGCTGGGCCAGCATTTATTGCCCATCCCTCATTGTCCTTGTTCAGTGGGCATTTTTAAGAGTCAACCGCATTGTTGTGGGCCTGGAGTCACGTGTAGGCCAGAGCAGGTAAGGACAGCAAATTTCCTCCTCTAAAGGGGCATTAATGAACCAGATGGGTTTTTAACAACAATCGACAATGGTTTCATGGTCATGATTAGACTTTTAATTCCAGATTTTTTTCGAATTCAGATTCCACCATCTGCCATGGCAGGATTCAAACCCGGGTTCCCAGAGCATTACCCTGGGCCTCTGGATTACTAGTCCAGCAACACTGACCATACCCAAACAGCCGTGCTTGCAAAACTCAAAACACAGTGTCCATCATGAGAGGTGATTCCGCGATTGGATAACATTTACTAAACAACCCTGAGTGTGTTAATTCGGACTGGCAGTGTGGCACACTTATGCGTGCTAGAGGCTACATATACTAATACACAGAGCCCTGTTCTTTGCAGACAGAAAGAACATGTACACACATTGCGTCTGTTTCAACTAAACAAAATAGATGACAGCCATTCTCTGGTTCATTCCCCAGGGCAGCACTTTGACCAATCAGAGTGAACCTGCCTGGTTTGAAATTAAACAAAATTGGCAGTTAGCTGTCAGTCATCAGTCAACTGGTGCATTCTCCATGGCAATTTCTCGACCAATCAAAGTCCACTCGCCAACCAATCAGCACTTTCTTCACACAAAGTATAATTTGCTGTTCCCTTTACATTTGGTATTGTAGCAAATATCCTGATGAGTGCAAGACGTAAAGCTTCGACATGTTTTTTTTTCAGCGATACTATGGTTAGAATTGAGGAATAAGAGAGGACTTAAAACTATAAATGGGAGCTGTCTACAGGACTTCTGGTAGTAACAATAATATGGCAGAATGTATTAATTCATTGATTAGCAAGACCTTTAGCAAAAACAAAGTTATTTTATTGGGAGACTTTGATTTTCATGTAGATTGGGAACAGCAGAAAGCTCTAGTCAGAAAAATAGTGAATTCTTTGATTGGATTCAAGATTGTATTCTGGGAGCAATATGTTTTAGAACCAGCAGCAGGTCAGACCATATGATATTAGGTACTAAGTAATAAACCAGATTTAATTAATGACCTAACAGGGTGCATGTATATAACAGCGATCATAATATAATTGAATTCATATTAGATTTGGAATGGAGAAATGCAATACAGTTCCAAAAATTCTAAATTTTAGTAAGGCTAACTTCAATGGATTAGACAGAGGCTGATAACAACAAACTGGTCAAAGCTATTATTGAGTAAAACAATAGATGAATAGATGTTCAAAGATGAATTTAGCTTAATATAGGACCAGTATAAACCCCTAAGAGGCAAAAGCTCTACTTACCAAATAAAACAGCTGTGGTTGACTCAAGAAGTGAGTAGAGCAAAACTAAAGGAAAGAGCATACAAAGTGGATAGTGTACAAACAAAGGTTTTGCGAGATATAAAGAACAATGAAGGATGGCAAGATAATGAGAGTGGCAAAAAGGCATATGAAAAGAAACTTGCGATGGAGATCAAGATTACCATAAAAAGTTTTTGCAATTATGTTGGAAGAAAATATGTAGTCAAAACTTTTGTGAATCCTTTAATAATACGAAAGAAAATAAGAAAATGGCTGCCTTGTTTAACAATGTCTTTGTGTAGTTTTCATGGTAAAGGAAGAGGATAATGCACCTGATATTCCACTGAAACGAATATTAGATCAAGGATTAGAACTTACTAAAGTTTATGTAAACATGATTAGAAACAAATTATGACAGAGACCAAAGACTGGAAAATCCCTATGATTTCATGGTTTTCACCCCAAGGTTTTAAAGGAAGTAGGTGAGGAAATTGTAGATGCTTTAGCCATAATCTTAAAAAGCTCTCTCAGTCCAGGAATTCCTTTAGATTACTTGATTTTGCATTTACAGCCACCAGTTCAGATACTGACACAGCATATCTTAGAAGATAGATTAGAGTATGTTCTGCATGTGTATGAATGGACTGCAGTCAGGGCAGGATGCACATAGCGCACATGCCAGCTCACCATAGGGCAAGGCCATATACGGGTTCTGTGAGAGGACTAACTTAAGGACTGTAATAAATTAGTGTACCGGTCAGGTTTCTTGTTAGACACAGTAAACTTTATTTACAAAGCTCCTGATGAAGCTATGTGCTTGAATCAGGTCCATAACTAGAAAGCTCCGTCCCCATGCTTAGGGCTGATTTGTCTGTATGGTCACTTGATCCCCAAAACAGTATGAAAAGTTTTACTTACAATCGCTACATTCCTCCCTCTTTAATTTAGTTTTATGTCTCTTATTTACAAAAATATCTTAATCCATAACATGTGCAAATATACATAGTTCATGCGATTGTAGATTAAGTCTCTGAGGTGGTTGTCTGATTGAGTTAGCGATGTAGCTCTAAGACTTGAGATTCTTCCACTGGATTGACTTGATCAGGAACCGCAGCATCAGGGATATCCTGAGACAATGGCAGTTCAGAATTATTTACTTAAACAGAGACATCAGGTATGTCTATTCTATGTCAACCTGGCATCTCAGGGATCAAAGGTTCGACTTCAATTTCAGTTGGAGTAACTGGTTGTTCAAGTGTCTCTCTATTTCTTAGATGATCCACATGTTTCTGAACAATCCGGTTTGCCACTTCCACTTGACATGACAAAGGTCCTGTTTCAGAGACAATAATACCAGGAACACATCCAGGTCCATTTCCAAAATTTCACCTGAAAACTGTCTCTCCCACAGTACATTTTTGAGCTTTACTGTAAATATCATGATTCACTTTCTGACTATGGTTTTCCCTACCTTCCCTTCTAAGTTAGGAAACACCAGACTCAACCTTGTACAAAGGCAGCGTTTCATTAGTAATTCAGATGGTGTTGAACCCGTAGTTGCATGAGGAGTCATGAGATAGTTAAGAAGAAATCGTGAAATTCGTGTTTCGAACATTCCTTTGGATAATTTCTTCATTCCTGTTTTAGAAGTTTGCACTGCTCTTTCTGCTAACCCATTGAATGAGAGATGATATGGCGCTGTTTCAATGTGTTTCATCCCACTTAAGTTCATGAATCTCTGGAATTCCGTACTAGTGAAAGCAGTACCGTTATCCGAAACAGTGACTTCTGGTAGGCCATGTACACTAAAACATTGGCGCAGATCTTCAGTAGTTGCACACGATGTCGGTGATCTAATTTCATACTCATCCATCCACTTAGAATGCGTGTCGATGATCACTAAAAACATGGTACCTAAAATTGGACCCACATAGTCTATCTGTAGCCTAACCCAGAGTCGACCATGCCACTCCCTAGAAAGCAGTGGAGCTGAAATGGGCAACTTCTGTTATTGCTGATACTGGAGGAAGCATTTAATCATTTTTTCTATAGCACTGTCTATAACTGGCCACCAGATATAACGTCGCGCTAGCATCTTCATTTTTGAAATGCCTGGATGCGCACTGTGAAGCTCTGTCAAAAGTGGTTCTCTTCCTTGCGAAGGGACAGCAACTCTTGCTCCCCACAACCAAATTCCATCTTGACAAACTTAATTCAGTTTTACAGACATAGAATGGTTTTAACTTTTCAGAGACTTGTGCATTCAACCATCCTTGCAATGCCGGTTCTTGGACTCTTGATAAAATTGGACCCCGGTTTGTCCAATTCTTTAACTGCTTCGCACAGTCCGGTGAGGAGCCCAGGGAATTCAACACAATTACAACTTCTTGAGGCAGTGGAGCATGTACACTGCTACCTGGCAAAGGAAGACGACTGAGGGTGTCTGCATTTGCTATATGCACACCAGGACGATGCATAAAGATATACTCATATGCCGACAAAATCAAAGCCCATCTTTGAATTCTGTCAAAGGTTATCGAAAGAATTGCTTTACCTTCACTAAACAAACCCAGAAGTGACTTGTGATCTGACACTGTGGTGAAATGTTGACCATGTAAACATTGATGGAATTTCTTTACTCCAAATATTACAGATAAGCTTTCTTTTTCAAGTTGTGAGTACCATAAGACCATAAGATGTAGGAGCAGAAGTAGGCCATTCAGCCCATCAAGTCTGCTCTGCCATTCAATGAGATCATGGCTTCTCTGATAATCCTCAGCTCCACTTTCTTGCCTTTTCCCCATAACCCTTGATTAAAATACTGATTAAAAATCTGTTTATCTCAGTCTTGACAACTTAACAAGTCAGCCTCTACAGCCCTCTGCAGTAAAGAATTCCACAGATTCACTACCCTCTGAGAGAAGAAATTCCTCCTCATCTCTGTCTTAGACGGGTGACCCCTTACTCTGAGATTATGCCCTCTGGCCCTAGACTCTCCCACAAGGGGAAACAACCTCTCAGCATCTACCTTGTCAAGCCCCCTAAGAATCTTATATGTTTAAATAAGGTTGCCTCTCATTCTTCTAAACTCCAATGAGTACAGGCCCAACCTACTCAACCTCTCCTCATAAGAAAATCCCTCTATCCCCAGGATCAACCTAGTGAACCTTTTCTGGACTGCCTCCAATGCCAGTATATCTTTCCTTAGATAAGGGGACCAAAACTGTTCACAGTATTCTAGGTGTGGTCTACCTAGTGCCTTGTATAGTTTTAGCAAGACTTCCCTATTTTTATCCTCCATTCCCATTGAAATAAAGACTAACATTCCATTTGCCTTCCCTATTACCCGCTGAACTTGTGTGTTAGCTTTTTGTGATTCATGCACAAGGACTCCCAAATCCCTCTGTGCTGCAGCTTTCTGCAATCTTTCTCCATTTAAATAATATTCAGCTCCTCTATTCTTCCTGCCAAAATGCATAGCCTCACATTTTCCCATGTTATATTCCATCTGCCAAGTTTTTACCCATTCACTTAACCTGTCTATGTCCCTCTGTAGACTCTGGCCAGGATTTCCTGGTCCCGTCAGGGGCGGAACCTGCCGCAGGCGAGGCGGCGCCTCAACCAGAAGTCCATTGACTTGCGGCGGGACCGGAAGGTCGCAGTAGCAAGCGGGTGTGGAAAATCCCGCCCATTGTGTCATCCTCACCACTTGCCTTCCCACCTATTTTTGTGTTATCTGCAAACTTGGCAATAGTACATACACTCATCTAAGTCATTAATATATATTGTAAATAATTGTGGCCCCAGCACTGATCCCTGTGGCACTCCACTGAAAATTCCCCCTTTATCTCAACTCTCTGTCTTCTATTAGTTAGCCAATCCTCTATCCGTGCTAATATACTACCCCCAACACCATGGGCTCTTACCTTATTAAGTAGTCTTATGTGTGGTACCTTATCGAACGCCTTTTGGAAATCCAAATATATTACATCTACTAGTTCCCCTTTATCTATCCTGCTTGTTACCTCCTCAAAGAATTCTAATAAATTTGTCAGGCATGATTTCCCCTTCATGAAGCCATGCTGACTCTGCTTGATTATATTACGCATTTCTAAATGCTCTGCTATTGCATCCTTTATAATAAACTCTTAACATTTTCCCAATGACAGATGTTAAGCTAAGTGGCCTATAGTTACCTATTTTTTGTCTCCCTCCCTTTTTGAATAAGGATGTTACATTGGCAGTTTTCCAATCCTCTGGGACTTTTCCAGAATCTAAGAATTCAAGATTACTACCAGTGCATCCACTATTTGTGTAACTGCTCCCTTCAATATCCTAGGATGCAACCCATCAGGTCCAGGGGACTTATCGGCCTTTAGCCCCATTAGTTTCCCTTGTCCTTTTTCTCTAGTGATAGTTATTGTATTTATTTCCTCCACCCCTTTTGCCCCTTGATTATTTAGTATTTTTGGAATGCTATTAGTGTCTTCTACTGTGAAGACTGATGCAAAGTATTTATTCAATTCCTCTGCCATTTCCTGGTTCCCTATTATTACTTCCCCAGCCTCATTCTCTAAGGAGCCTATGTTCGCTTTGGCCTCTCTCTTCCTTTTAAATATTTAAAGAAGCTCTTACTGTCAATTTTTATATTACTTGCTAGTTTACCCTCAAAGTTTATTTTCGCCCTCTTTATTTTTTTTGGTCATCTTTTGTTGGTTTTTAAAACTTTCCCAATACTCTGATTTATCATTAACCTTTGCCACATTGTATGATTTTTCTTTCACTTTGATACTATCCTTAACTTTCTTGGTTCCCTTTCTAGAATCCTTCTTTCTCATTGGGATATATCTTTGTTGTGAGTCATGGACTATTTTCCTAAATGTCTGCCATTTTTCATCAACTGTCTTTTCTGCTAAACTCCACGCCCAGTCCACTCCAGCCAACACTGCGCTCATTCCTTTGTAATTACCCTTATTTAAGTTTAACACAGTTGTTTCCAACCCAAGTTTCTCACTGTCAAACTGAATGCTAAATTCAACCATGTTATGTTCACTGTTTCCTAGGGGATCTTTTATTCTGAGATAATTTATTAAACCTGACTCATTACACATTACCAGATCCAAAGTAGCCTGATCCCTGATTGGATCCACAACATATTGTTCTAGGAAACTGTCCCGAAAACACTCTATGAACCCTTGCTTGTGGCTATCTCTACCAATCTGATTTTCCCAATCTACATGAAGATTAAAGTCACCCATGATTAATTAACTGCCTTTTTACATGTCCTCATTATCTCCTGATTTATTCTCTGTAACCTTTCTTGGTTGCAGAGAGGGTTATGGATACATATCCTATTGACCTTTTGGATTTGATTTCTGTCTTCTTCTGTTTGCCGCAGAGTTCTGTCTCATCCTTCATTTTGATTTCACAGTCGGCCGAATTTCTCTCTGGTAAAATCTTCCCTTGGTTCAGCTCAGGGGTTGAGCTATCCATTCGTATCTTGGAAAGTTCCATGACTTTTCCTTCTAACACCTCTTCTGCTTTAATCAACTGACTCTTCAGTTCTTCTATCTCCTTTTTGTATCTTTTGGCTTCCTCCTGGAACATTGAACATTGTTGAGTTTTTTATTCCAACTGTTTCTTCCATTTGTTCAGAGTGGCACTGTATTTGTTTCACTTCTTTTCATGATTTTCTTGTGGAGCCAACTCTGACCTCAGGGATCCTTGCATCCTGCGAAGGTCCTTTGGTTCTCTTATCTCATTCCAAAAGACACCATCATATTGCCTTATCAACTCAGGATTTCTTCCTGTTTTGACTTGAAAGACTTCTGATCAGTTGAGCTTAATTTCTTTCAACCAACCGCAGCCCAGAAGGCTAGGACAATTACTGACAACTGGCCTGTCTGCTGCCTGTAGGATACAAGTATAGAGGCAATGCCTTTCACCTGTATTGCCTCTCCACTGTACGTCTTCAGCTGAGCCATGGTTTGCTCCAGATTCAGTGGCTGGGTATCTTCGCTTAGGTATTTAAAGATGTGTTCTCCCACTACTGTGGTCAAAGCTCCTGTGTCAACCCCCATGACTAGAGGCTTCCCGCTTACTTGAAGGGTGACGGTGATTGGTTTAGTTTTCACTGCCTTGAGATTGTGTAGGGAATGAATATCAGTATTGGCAGCTACTGGTTCAGTTATATTGTGCACTTCAATCATCTTGGTCTGCTGTCTGATTGGCTGTCTTGATTTTGCCCTGCATTGCTTAATACCATGCCCTTTTTTGTGACAGTAGCAGCATTCTGCCACTTTAAATCTGCAGGTTTCCGGTACATGGTTGCCCCCACATTGGTAACAAATTAATTTCTGAATTACTGGTGGGATGCTTCCAGTATCCCTTTTTGTTTTCCAAGCGGTAGAGACTTTTCCCTGCTTCGCAGTTGTCTCCCTGGTTTTCGTGCCATGTCCAGCAGTAGGATCCCGCCCCCAACTGAAGAACAGCGCCATGTTGCATACTCTGCTAAGCCTGTGAGACCCTCTCAGCGCTCTCCATTGCTAGCGCCATTTTCATGGCGCGCTTCAAACCAACATTAACTTCAGCATGTAAACGGCACTGAATGGCGTTGTCCTGTACGCCACAAACTAGGCGATCTTGTAACATGTAATTGAGCGTATCTCCAAAATCGTAGTGCTCAGTCAGCTGTTTTACCTTCACGATATACATTGCGATGGACTCACCCAGGAGCCTTCCCTAGAGTTGAACTTGAATCTTTGCATAATCATCGATGGTTTAGGTTGAAAATGTGTCTTCACGAGGTCGACTGGCTCATTAAAAAATTTGGAATTGGGCGCATTCGGAGCTGCCAGACTACAGATGAAGTTATATGTCTTGCTCCTGCAGACATTTAAAAGAATTGCTTTCTGCTTCTCCTCCACCGTTATTTCATTCAGCACAAAGTAGAAACCTAGGCTCTCTATGTCCTGACCCCAGTCTTCCATGGACGAGTCGTATGGGTCAATTCTGCTGAAGAATGGCATGACTGGTGAGTATACTTTTCTTTCTTCCCTTAAAAAATCGAGATACATTTACAAGGCGAGGGGCAGTGTCGGAGCTAATTATCCTCGTCGCCAATTGTAATAAACTTGGTGTACCAGACTGGTTTCTTGTTAGAAACAGTAAACTTTATTTACAGAGCTCCTGATGAAGCTACATGCTTGAACCAGGTCCATGACTAGAAAACTCCACCCCTAAGATTACCCGCACTTAGGGCTGAATCGTCTGTACAGTCACATGATGCCCAAACCAGCATGAAAAATTTTACTTACAATCACTGCAAGGACTTTGATGGGGAAACCTACAGATGAGCACTGCTGGGTATGCACAACAAAATGCTATTGTGCATTGGAAGGCAATCAACATCACAAAAGCAGATTACCTGGTCATTATAACATTCCTGTTTGTGGGAGTTTGCTGTGTGTAAATTGGTGACTACATTTCCTAAATTACAACAGTGACTACACTTCAAAACTACTTCATTGGTTGAAAAGTGCTTTGGGACATCTTTCATTTCTCTTTTCACATCCTTCAGCAATCTGTCCTTCACCAGATCACTAGGACTGCTGAGTCGCCACCCAGGGGAATTAATGACTCCACGAAACTGTCCTGTCTCAGGAAGACAGCATTCATCCTCCCATCATGCACCAGTGCCCTTGCTGTTGCCTGTCAGCCGCCCAACCCAGACTGCTGGAGAGCTGGTGCAGAAACGATGAGCCGAATGGCCTCCTTCTGTGCCATTAAAATTCTGTGATTCTGCTGTCACCCATGTTGAGATGATGCAATCTGCAGACAGGCTTTCCAGGCACAGGGCTGCTTGAGGTCATCCTGCAAGGCCATCTGCAGTCTTCTCCACTGAAAGTCAACAGCCCTCCACCAGGCATGCTGTAGCTACTGGGTAACACTCCATCAGAACACTAGGGGCGGAATCTTCCCAGATTTGCGCTAAGTGGACATTTTACCCGCTGGCCACAATGGTGAGTTTTTGCGCCATATCGCCCCATTCCCGGTGCGTCCCACCTCATTAATTATGCATTCATGGGGAACATATTAGCTTGGATTTGCCCACCACATCATGCTTCCTTGCTCTGGGCGCCGTATTTAAAGTGCAGCAGAGCACATGCCTATTTCAGATCTTCAAACCAGGACTGCTCCAGGCGACAAATGGCCCTGAAAGCAAAGAAGATGGCAGCCCCCAAATTTAGCGACACCTCTCTGGGGCACCTGCTGGAGGCAGTGGAAGGCCGCCACAATGTCTTCTACCCCACTCTGGCCACAGGAGGTCACCAATCTGGCCTGGGAGATGGTGGTAGCAGCAGTCAGCACCACCAGAGCACAAAGGATGTCAGCCAGCCAATGCGGAAACAGGATGAATGCTCTCATCTGTTCCGCCAGGTTAATTCAACCACCTCATCACTCTCAACTCACACACTCAGAAAACCACCACAAATCCTCAGGGATCTCACACCTCAAGGGACAACACCACTGACTCTCAAACACACCCTCACATCTCCATCAGGCTCATATCCTCTTCAGCTCGCGTCCTCATCCCGCCCATGGCTCCGCTCACCATACTAACATTCCACGCAGTGCCATGTGTCCTGCTCACACTCTCCATCTGTTTTCATGCAGGAGGATGGCAGACGTCATGGGGACCCTGGTCCAGCAGAACGCGGAGATGCGCACAGACTGTGACTCCATCGGGTAGCCATGGTGAGTTCCTGCAGTGGCAACATAAGAGGCAAATGGGGCACTTTGATGCCCCTCCATGTGCTCTTTCCCCTCAATGAGTCAGCCCAGGGCTCTTGGGCACCCAAAGGGAGGACGAGCGGCAACTGGACACCCCTGGGTCATCCATTCAGGAATCTAAGAGGCTGTCCTCTCCCTCTGAGTCCCCTTTGCTTTTGACCCCTTCAACCTCACCCTCTATAATCACAACTGGCCCACAGGAGGACAGTCAAAGCAAGCCGGGGCCCTCAAGTCCTCAACTCCCCAGGGGACCCACACTTAAGTCATCAGAGGCAACAGGGCCAACCATTGAACAAGCTGTCACCACCCCTGCTGCAGATGTCAAGGCAGCACCTAGAAGAAATTGTAGGCCTGGAAAAGTTAAGAATTTCTGATCACAATTGTGTGAACACATTTTGTCACTTTATAATCTGAAAATATATTCACTTCCACTGAATAATGGGTAATGGTTTCTTTCAGCTTCATTTACAGGCTTTATAAGTCCTCCCCCTGCACCCCCCCCCCCCCCCCCCCCACCCCTCCACCACCCCCTCTCCACCACTAGCAGTTCAGCTGCACACAGCCAGGCCACGAGTGATTCTCGAAGGCGAAGTATGTGTGTGGCAGGGCCTTTCGGAGCCTTGTGCAAGCACCCTCCCACGCACCTGGAACCTTCCTCCATCACACTCATCTCACTGTCCCGAGCATTTTCAGTGCTGCCTGCTAGGGTTCACTTTCAGTGTCCATCTGAGCTGAGCTGCATCTCCGCCCACACACTGATCACACTCCCATACAGCACCTGTGCCCGTCCAACACAAGGCTCCACTCACTATCGATTTGAGAAAAATGGTAATCGCCAGATTTCGCTCAGCTCCCTCATCTTTTCCCCTCCCCCAGTCACCCATGTCCCTTTTCCCATCACTGTTGACCCCCCTGACATCACCTTCCACCTCCCCACTGTCACTTACCAACCAGAACCCTTGTCGTTCCAGGATGTCCAGGTGAGCGTGCACGTTCCCTACCTTCCTGAGAATCCCACCCCCATTCACATTGAGCTCCCCGACCTCTTCCTTCCCATGCCCAAGGTGAGTGTCTGCCTCTGAGTCTCTATCAACCACCCTCGCCATCCCTTCTATCACTACCATCGCACCCTCAGCCTCGCACCCTTCTGGCTCACTCTCCCTCTCTCATTCTCACCATTCCCTCTTACCACGCCCAGCCTTAGTTCACTCTACAGGAGGCAGTCATTGACTCTACAGACCCCTTTCTTGTACATTTACTTGAACATCCCCCCTCTTACTCCTTCCTCCACTCTTACTCCCTCCTCCCCCGGACTCCTTCCTCACGCTTGACTCCTTTCCCAGTCTGAATTCTTCCTCCCACCAAAGTCTTTCCCCCCTCTGAAGTCCTTCACCCATTCCAAACTCCTTTCCTTACACCCACCTCCCCAGTTTCCACATTTTACCCCATTACACCCTCTTCCCCTGTACTCCCTCCCCCCTCAACCTCAGACCCCCGACACCTTCATTCCCCCCTCCCAACCTCACCCACTGCCAATACCTTCATTACCTCCTTCTAACCTCACTCCAGCCCCCACACCAGGTACACCTTCACCTCCCAGTCAAACCTAGACCTTCCTCTCCAAACACTCCACCACCCCCGCCCCCCAGTACACCTCCCTCTCACACTTATAGCTGGATCTTCCTCTGCCCCCCCTCGCCGATCATCTGTAGCAACCAATGGCCTAAACTGTGATGTCCAGAAACAGACCCCAGACACCAACAGAGAGCCCCCACCCTCTGTGAGTTGCTTTGTGGCAGAGCCATATCCATGAGAATCCACCCAGCATGCGATGCACGTGTTCATCCAGGGTCCGGTAGCTGTAAGGGTCCAGCATCTGCTGATCCTCGGATGTCCGCAATCTGAGCAAGGCCTTAATGGTAAGTCCCAACTTCTGTACATCACACTTACCCAGATGTGTTCTGGGCTGGCGTGTTTACCCGCCGGCGTGGGCGGTAAATTGGACATGGGGGGATGATTCCGGTGAGCAGGCAAGATGATGAGATACAAATGCATTGAATTTAGGATCCCGACATTGGATACCCAACGCCAATGAGGGCAGAAAATTCCGGCCCAGGACAGGCACCAAGTCAAGGCACAAGGTTAATTAATTGACTTTTGTATGGAATGATTTCACTTATTAAATTTGATGTGGAATGTCTATTTTATGGTGTCTTTTATTTTTGTATTGTGGTCACAGGGGGAAGGTTGGGACTGTTGGTGAATAGGGAATTAGGGTTGTAGTTACTAATATTCAGGTGAGAGTTTCACCGTTAGCCCAGGCACAAAGGAATTGTTATCCTTATCTAACTCATCTTCTTTCCCCCTCCACCACCTCCTCAGCTCCTACTCCTCAGCTGCTCACCCTACAGCCGGTGACAAAGGCTCTTCTTTCATGATGGTGAGGTTGTGCAGCAAGTAGCAGACTATGCCAAATCTCTGCCAAGTACTGCAGGACTCCTCCACAGCAGTCCAGGCAGCAAAGTGTTGTTTTAGCATGCAAATGTGTTGGCATGGCTTGCTGACATCACTGAACTGGTACCAGATTTAAACTTCTTTTGAGAAAGATGAAATCACACCACATCAATCACTCAATATTTGTTGAAGCTTTTGAGCACATAAGCTATACTTGACTAACTCCATAACAAAAGCCATATTGTTATGACCAGTCCCCAGGGAAGGTCCCTCAATTTGTTATGATCCCAGATGAGACACCTCAAATTGTTAACTTCCTGGACGGGGCCCCAATTTTGTTATGCTCCCAGGTGAGGAGGAATGAGTTGGCTCCCCTTCTTTATTCAACCCCTTCGGTTAGTCGCAACAAAGTTAATTTAAAAAGGATCCCTTCCCCCTTGGATGCCTTTTCCCAGTCCAAATGTATTTATGTTTTAGAAGAAGCCAATTTAACTAGGCTTTCTTGAGTCAAAGAAAGAGTAAGTTTATTAGTTACTAAAACCCGATTTAAAAAAAATACAAACACAACACACTTACACATGGATCAGAAATGAGAATTTGAGTCCAAAAAAAGAGTTTAAAAATATACAAATCAGCCTTTGGCTTGTCCATGAGGAGTAGACAGCGAAACGTTACGGCTGTGATTCCAGTAGAGCTGACTTTGGCAGTTGAGCAGTTGGTTTGGAGACACTGGGTTCTGCAGGTTAGCTGAAAGAACTGTTCTATTTCCTTCTTGTCTGTGGCTTTGCTGATTTGCCTCAAGCCACAGAGGGAGAGGGATAGCTGCAGAGATGCCTAGTTGATGTTCTTGACCCCCACAACACACACTAGCACACCAGAACTAAAACACACACATCAGGTTTGCAGCTGGTTTTTTAACCCATTTAATTGTGTATTCCTGGAAGGGAAAAAAACAAACATGTCTTTCACCCAGAATCTGCTTTCTTTCAACTCAGGCCATTTCCTGGTGAGGTATAACTCAACAGGAGATGGTTTCTGCCAAGATGTGGCAATCAGTCTCCATTGTCTCCACAACTACAGGAGATGAAAGTTCAGTCTTTTGCATTGCATCTCTCCCTTTCAAGTGTCTCTGTCTGAAGTAGGCCCTGACGCATTTTGTTTAGGTGCAACATTCCATGTTCTCTCTGGACTAGCCGGTCAAGTATAATCCACATAGGAATTTTCCAGAAAGCGTTTACATTTCAGCTAGCTTTTGCCTGTAGGTCTTTTTAAAAGACACGTGTCTTCCTTTAAAAAGTTCAATATATCTGTAAGTAACTTGGGACTGTGGTCCACTGTCATGACAATAAGCTAATGCATGGTTCAAGCTTTTCAGGAAGATTGGTAGCAAGCAGTCAAGAAGACACCAGGTCAGGTGGTGCCACCAGGAAGCAAGATGCAAGGTTGAAGCAGACACTGTTGAACTGTGTCTCTTTTCATCTCTCTGATAAGTCTAGCTTTATAAAAGTCCTTCTTAATCTGGCACCACAACTCTGGGAACTGTGGCTTGTCAATAAATGGTTCTAGCAAATACTAACCATGATTAATTGACATGCATTTTTTTTGTGTCGACAACCTAATATAACTCAAAGAAATCTCCAGCCAAGACTAGAGTTCTGGCTAGAAACAGACAAGAGCCTCATTATATAATGAAAAAAAGGGTCATACAAGATCAGCAGGGTCCCTACATAATTCTTAAATACTAACAGTTTCTGTTGCATGTGCTCTGACCAGTGGTACTGGATGTAGGCAACAGTGAACAGTTCTTAAAAGTAACTGTGAGGCTGCTGCAAAAATGAAAAAATGCTATAGCCTCCATCCCCCTTCATTGGGCAAGTAATAGACTCACTCCACCCACCCCTCACGCATTAAAGAGGTCACATCAAAATCAGCCCCGGTATGTATAAAAATACACAGTGGTAATGACTGAATAGTAAGCATACATTGTTACAATTCCATACTATCCAAAGTGTCTTTACATGTCTAATGATACCAAAATAGCTCCCAAAATGATTGAAAATAGATTTTTGTTCCAAAAATAATCAACAAAACATATGACGCAAACATGGGCCAAGACATAATTGGTTCATTTTCTAAAGATCATCAAGGAGTGGTGATATCAGTGCCAAAGAATAGAACACTTTAGTCACTTTGTCTAGTCAATAGTCAGGTACGGAATGAAATTCCATATACTTCTCAAAATCATACAAAGAAGAATGCACCCAACTGAGCAGGTTTGAATATTTCCCCTTCTGAAGTATCTACACTTGGGTACAGTGCAAAAACAGCCAACTGAACCACTGCTCATCTCCTCCATCTGGCAGTAAAATGGAAAATTCAACCCAATGCCTGTTAATCTGTACTAAGTTGCTAATCACCACTGATGAAGCATCATTGTATTTTTGTTTACACACTGAAAACTCCACAGTGAAATAATCCAGTCTAATATGGACATCAACCCGGCATCAATCCTTCTGGTCAGGTTAAGTAACAAAATCCAATAAGCAAGTACTGTAACATTTGTGCCACTCAACTACAGGCAATGGCCATCTCCAACAAGAGAGAATCTAATCATCTCACCTTGACATTCAATGGCATTAACATTGCTGAATCCCTCACAATCCTGGGGGTTACCATTGGCCAGAAGCTGAACTGGACCAGCCATATAAACACTGTGGCTACAAGAGTAGGTTAGAAACTGGGAATTCTGTGGCGAGTAACTCACCTCCTGACTCCCCAATGCTTGTCCACCATCTACAGGGCACAAGTCAGGAGTATGAAGGAATACTCTTCATTTTGTTGGATAAGTACAACTCCAACAACACTCAAACACACTCAACGCCATCCAGGACAAAGCAACCTGCTTGATAGGCACCCTATCCACCACATCCAACATTCACTCCTTCCACCGATGACGCACAGTGGTAGCATTGTACACCACTGCAGCAACCCATCAAGCCTTCTTCGACAGCACCTTCCAAACCCGCAACCTCGATCACCTAGAAGGACAAGGGCAGCAGATACATGGGAACACCACCGCCTGCAGGTTCTCTTCCAAGCTGCACACCATCCTGAATTGGAACTACATCGCCATTCCTTCACTGTCGCTGGGTCAGAACCATGGAACTCCCTTCCAAGCAACATTGTGGGTGTCCCTACATCACATGGACTGCAGCGGTTCAAGAAGGAGGTTCACCACTACTTTCTGAAGGCAGTTGTGGATGGGCAACAAAATGCTGACCTAGCCAGCAGCACCTTGATCCTACGAAAGAATAATTTTTTAAAAAGGGAATGATCTACATAGCAGAGACAGTTTGATATCAAGCAGGTCTTTTTTGGCCAAAAGACCAATTAATATATGGAATTTTTTTCCACATAGGGTAGAGAAAAGAACATTGATTAATTGGATGAAATGCAGGTTAATTCTGAATGGATGAATTATGATGGGTTGAATGGCCTTGTTGATATTTACTAATCACATGATCTTATTAATGCTAGCAAAGAAATTTACCACTAATTTACAAACTGGGCAGGAAGGAACATTTGCTGGGTCTACGCCTTTACACGTTGGATCACCCAGGTACAACAAATGTTGGAAAATTGGCCAATTGGATAACATGCCCGTACAGAAACGCACCTGGTTTTCCTTTAATTGATTTAACTGTTGGGTAATGCAGTGGTGAGGCCGCCAGCAGGCCTTGCCCTGGATATAAGACCCTAGGGTCAGAAGTCCCACCAGCGAAAGCTGCTGGCATCTGATTGGCCAGCAGCTCATGTGCTCAGCAGCACACCTGAGGAGGCTGTGGCTGTTGCCGGATGGGTAGCCCTGGAGCCCCAGGACTGTGAAGGACCCAGGCTACAGGTAAGTAATGTGGGGGTTGGAGAGTAGGGGTCACTGGGAGAGGGGGGTGGAGGGGTTGGAAGCAAAGACGAAAGGGGTGGCTTTCAGGAGACTCCCCCTTCCTGAATTCTAGTCCATCAATCAGGCACTGATTGCCTTTGATCGAGGGACTACTCCCCCAAGGTGACAAGCAGCCTGCACAGGTTCACCTGTCGTGCATGTTACATGGTGACAGGCCCTCTTAAAGCTGAGTTACTCTCAGCAGCGGGGGATGAAGCCTTTCAGTGGTCATTAATTGGCCATATAAGGGCCTCAATTGGCGGTCAGGCAGGAAGGTTGACCTCAGGCCTTCCCACCCTAAACTTAATTCTGGTGGAGGCGGAAAAGCAGTGGGGTCCAGATATGCCATCATCCCACCTAAGAACATGCTTTACCTGCCTCCAAGCTCACCAGCGAGAGCAGAAGATTCATCCCGCAGTGTCAGCTAGGCAATAGGCAGACCAACATCAATGAATTGAGTATCCTAGAAGGAAAACTAACAATGACTGTTTGCTGTTCTTAGCTATTGATGTCATATCAAGTACTACTCAATTCACAAAAATATGTTCATGTCAAGGTTAATTGTTGATGTAGCAGAGTGTTCAAGCTATCGTAGCTCTAGCAGGACCAATGATATTGTCAAAAGTCATCTGCTCCTAAGTTTTGCAGAAGTTTAGAATTTGTTTGATGTTTAACGAAATCTGCTGAGGAATATGTCTCCAGCGCTCTCTATCTTACAGCAAGACTTGTGTCAGTTTGACTTAAATGGAAATTCTTTGTAAGTGATCACTATAAACACTGTGGGAACTGCTTTTATGTCAGAAGGAAATCTAGTAAGAATCAAACATGTAACAAAGTCCGGAGGCTCAGAACTTAAGAAAATGCAATGCCTGAATGATAATTATGTAGACAATTCAGCGGACCTGAGTATCTGACTGCCCACTCTAGAGACTTAGTTATGCTCCCACCTGTCACGGTGGTTCGCCATTCCCGCCAGAGGCCACGTGAAACCGTTTTGCATCCCGTTAATGGAATGCAGATGAAGCCTCGACTGGAATTGCACCCCCCATCTAATTACCTGCGCTGCCAGTGGGATATCACGCTGGTCCTGAACATGTCTGGACGAAGGTGGACGTGGATCTTAACACTGCTTGTGGTCAGCTGCTTGGCAGTGATAGTTTGTGCTGGGGGGTGGGATTAGATGGGGAGGAGAGGAATGAAGAGGTGAGGTGGGAGTGGAGGCTTAGCGGAGGGTGGGGGTGGTTGGGTGTGGTTGGGGAAAGTGAGAAATGCTGTGGAGGTCGTGGAATGGGTCAGGAGGCTTATGAAGCAGGCTGGTGTTGAGAGCATTGTTGGAGTGTGGGCATGGGGGTGGTGTGCAGATGTGAATGGGCCTAGGGGGAGTGGAAGAGAGGAAAGGTTTCAGAGGGAGGGGCCTGTGTTGTCAAAATGAGTCCTGGTAGCATACGGAGGGAATTGTTGATAGGAAGGGTTTGTGAGGGTTAAAGGGGGGAGTGGTTGCCAGTAGGGTGGGAGGGTGAGGGTCCTGCGATGACCGGTAAAGGGACTCTGAAGACTGTTGGAGGGGACACGGAAATAAAACCAAATTCAGGGGGTTGGCAGGATGAGGGGGGCATGTCTATTTTCATGGAGGTCGGCTCCTTGGGAAGGTAGGGAATGTGGAGATTCACTTGCACGGGACGGAGGGTGATGGGGGTTGGTTGTAGGGTGACTGTGGGGAGGTCAAAGGTCACACCAGGAAAGCCAATGGTTATGGGGAGGGTGGGAGGGTCTGGGTCATGGGAGAAGGTTGGGGAGGTTGGAAGGTGTTAAACTTTACATTAAAAGTCACAGGCACCATGGCCGCTTGCAACTATCAAGAGCCTCAAGGTCAAGATCTCGAGATGCTGCATGGGAGTTGTGTCATTGGGGGTTGGTGGAGCGGCAGGTCATCTCAACTGGACAACTGAAGGGAAGCCCCTGTACATAGTACTTACAATGCTAAGATGTTTCAACTGCGTGAGAGGCTTCTTGCACATGGCTCACAAGGGCCCTGGCAAAGATCCTTGCCTCCCTGCACATGCATGATTCCCGGGGACGTAGACCCAGCCTGGTCCATATCAGACCTCATTAAAGTGCAAGCATAGTCTATATACAAAAGTGTAAGGATATTAACAATTATAGTTCACACATGCAACCACATGTGAAATTGTAACTTTTTAAACTTTCATTCCCTACCACTTCTTCTGGGTGCTTCCCCGACACCCTCAGCAGGGGTGGAGGCTGCCTGCTGACCGGTTTGCCCTGTTGTCTTGGAGAACCTTGGTGGCCGTCCTCTGGAGACCTGAGGCCGGGAGGGCCCCGGCTTACTTTGGCTCTCCTGCTGCAGGGCAACTGCTCCCTCTGCGCTCACAGAGGGTGAAGCTGAAGGGGCCACAGGCAAGGGGGATTCAGAAGGGCCTGACGCCCTCCGAGAGTCCTGAATGGAGGTCCCAGGGTGTCCAACAGCTGGTCCTCTTCTCTTTGGTGCCCAAAGGCCCCTGCCTGACTCCTTGAGGAGAAGGGGCACCTGGAGGGAGGTCAAGGTGCCCCATCCCCCTTTCATGTAGCCACAGCAAGATCTCACCCATGGCTCAAGCGATGGAGTGCAGCTCTGTGTGCATCTCCGACAGAAACTCGGCGTTCTGCTGGACGAGATTCACCATGGAGTTTGCCATCCTCTCCATGGAGACCTCCATGCAAACGCAGGTCAGAACCACTTCATCAGAGGTGGATGGACTCTTCTGCTTCATGTGCCACTCTGCTGAGGGCCTCTGCCACCTCTGCCTGATGCTCCCCGCCTCTCGCTGCATCTCCAGCATTTCATGCAGTGCCAGTCCCAGTGGCTTGTCATCTGGCTCGGACGTCGCAGATGCCTCTTCCCCAGCAGACCTCTGAGTGAAGGGGAGCTCGGCTGACTCAGGCCCCTTCTGCTGCGAACACCTGTCCTTGCAGTGACCACCAGAATGTGAGACCCTGGCTAAACTAGATCTAGTACCCACCGAGGTGTGTGTCTCTGACCTAGTGGAGGGTGCAGGTGACTGCTGTGACAGCTCTACAGGTGCACTTTCTTCCCCCTCCCCACTGTCCTTGGTCCTCTTTGGGCTGGAGGCATTACTGGACAGGGCTTCCTCTTCCTGCCCTTCCCTCTTCCTGCTGGCACTTGTAACTGAGAGAGGACAGAGCGAGTGACTGCATGAGCTGCCCCCAGCATGGAGGAACACATGACCCTTAGGTTTCTATGTGACGACATTATGCATGGATGCTTACTGGATGGAGGCCGCCCGCCGACCTCTCTACCTGCACAAGCTCAGTCCAGTTCCTTCCCTGCCAGCTGGGCTGCCCACTCCTTCAACTCTGTAAGCTTCCTCTGTTCAGGCTAGCCCCCTCCATCTTCTTTGACTTCAGTTGTGCCTATACAAAGAGAGAAGGTGGAGTTGAGAGCAGTTGGGTTTCAGGTATCTTTCTGGTGCTTCCAATCATACATATAACCCACTGGATTGTGTGCCATCTGATTGATGCACTGCAGGTTGTCCATAAGGGTTCTGGGGCAGCACTCCCAGAGCGGTGAGCCCATGCAGATAGGATAAGGTTC
Source organism: Cetorhinus maximus (assembly GCF_964194155.1). NCBI lineage: Eukaryota > Metazoa > Chordata > Chondrichthyes > Lamniformes > Cetorhinidae > Cetorhinus > Cetorhinus maximus. The sequence continues at coordinate 44,091,457 of NC_135879.1, read as the reverse complement.
ACAGAGGCATGCCATTAGAGGTGCTTGCTGGTGCCCTCAATGCCTAACCTCCTACCCCCCACCGCTCCCCTCTCCCCCCTGCCGCCCCCTTCACCCCCAATAGCACCTGAACTCTCTGCGTGAAAGGGTCAGGGTCCCACAGTGGCCACTTCACCTGCAGACTAGATGGACTGCAGTGGGACTATGAGGCATAACCTTATCATGCTGAGTAGCTCTTTTATGCATGGGCTGCATGAATGGTGCCCTTGCCACTGAGGCCCATGTCCCCTCTGCCATTCAGTGATGTGACTGTGAGCAATTGAGAGTTCACTTACCCTGGCAGCGCAGATTTTTTTCCTCATTCATTCATGGGATGTGGGCATCACTGGCTGGGCCAACATTTATTGCCCATCCCTAGCTGCCCTTGAAAAGGCGGTGTTGAGCTGCCTTCTTGAACCGCTGCAGTCCATATGGCATAGGCACACCCACAGTGCTGTCAGGGAGGGAGTTCCAGGATTTTGACCCAGTGACAACGGAGGAACAGTGATATATTTCTAAGTCAGGATGGTGAGTGGCTTGGAGGGGAACTTCTAGGTGGTGATGTTCCCATGTGTCTGCTGCCCTTGTTCTACTGGATGGTAGTGGTTGTGGATTTTGAAGGCGCTGCCTAAGGAGCCTTGGCTGACTGTGTTAGGCTGTTGCTTGAGACAGTGCTCCCAATTTTGACACAAGCCCCCAGATGTTAGTAAGGAGGACTTTGCAGGGCCAACAGGGCTGAGTTTGCCATTATTGTTTCCAGTGCCTAGGTCGATGCTGAATGGTCTGTCTGGTTTCATTCCCTTTAGGCTTTGTAGCAGTTTGATACAACTGAGTGACTTGCTAGGCCATTTCAGAGGGCATTTAAGAGTCAATCACATTGCTGTGGGTCTGGAGTCACATGTAGGCCAGACCAGGTAAGGATGGCAGATTTCCTTCCCTAAAGGACATTAGTGAACCAGATGGGTTTTTATGACAATCAACAATGGTTTCATGGTCATCGTTAGACTTTTTAATTCCAGGTTCTTATTGAATTGAAATGTCACCATCTGCTGTGGTGCGATTTGAACCTGGGTCCCCAGAGCATTACCCTGAGTCCCTGATTTACTAGCCCAGGGACAATACCACTGAACCACCACTTTCCCATAAATAAGGATGAGGTCATTCATCAGTTTCCAGCACTGCAGGCAGTCCTCCGGTGGAGGCCCTGGGCACTGACCCCTCTGACGACTTTCTCCCATGCAGGGTTGGTCACACAACTTGGCCTCCTCCTTCCATCCCCAGGGCACCCCTCCTGGCCTCCACTGCATTGAGTAGCACATTGGGGGAAGCGCCACTGAATACGGGGGCTGGATCTCCCTGGGATCGCCAGGCATCTCCTCCTAGAAGCGCAGTGGCGCATATTTAATGGGGTATTTCAGTATAACCAGAAAAGAGACATTCCAACGAGAAAGAAAAATCCCGAGGGGAGGACCAACCATCCATGGTTAAAGTTAAAGAGAGTAGGCGGAATTTTCCATGCCCACTGCCAACAAACGTGTTTGGCTGCATGAGCAGGCAATATGGCGAGAAAGCCAAAAGTTGGTTTCACGATGTCGTGAAACCAGTTTGCAATTGTCTGCTCAGCCCTTCAATGGCGGGCCGTGTTTTCCACCATCAGACGTTGGGAGCCTCATTGTAATACATCTGCCTATCATTATAAGGCCAGCCCACCAGAATCATCCCCCTATGCTGGATCATCTGAGCACGCCGATGTGTTTCACAACAGCATATATGAGGCACGCACTTGGAAGGCTGCAGTTTGAGGGGAACACAGAGGTGAATGCACAGTAACATTGCGCAGTGCTTGCGAGGGTCACCAGTTGGACTTCAAGGCTGAGGCACGTTTTGGGGGAGCAAGGGCTGCCCAGTGGTTGAAGGTAATGCACAAGCACGTGCAGGGTAAGGGGGAAGGAAGCAGCTATGCATTAGGGACAACTTGTATAAAGTGACCATTCCTCCACAGCTGAGACAGTTCAGGCGCAACCACATTGACATGCGCGGAGTTGGGCCTCTAGCTTATCTGCCCACTCAAGCAACACAGGGGCATAAAAGTGCCACCAAGTGCTCGAGAGCTTTTCACCCCTCGGGCACAGACTGCAAACTGATGAGCATTTGAGTAGATGGCAGAACAGTTGGATGACTCCACACATACAATCTCCTTGCTAAATCTGGCTATGGAGCAGTCACTGGTGGAGGCGCTCACACCCTTTGCAATGTCATCATCCCGTTTTGGACCAGACTCCCCCATGGTTCAAGCTAACAGTGCAGCCTTGCAGTGCGGGTTAGGAGAATACCTGTGCCTGAGCTGAGAGCACAGCATGCAGTCCAGTGGGCAAAGCTGCTACCAATCGGTCGAGTGGAGTGGGTGGAGGAGGGTTGGGTTTTGGGCAGCCATGCAGTGCACTAAACTCTGGCCATCTGTTGGATCCTAGTCACCAGTTTATTGGGACATATGGATCCAGGTTACAAGCTTGTTGTGGACGGCCAAGTTGGTACCATAGACAGAGTTGATAAGCAGACACTTCTTAGGTGGAACACATTCTGTTTATTTACAAAGGTACTCAGCAGCTACACTTGTGTGCTTTCAGCTCAAACTCTATCTCCATACTTCTGAAGACTAACTACAGAAAACTGACTACAGAGGTAGCCGTGCTACTCATTTATTGGTTACATAAGATCATGTGATCTTCCTTTATAACATTCTTATTAAAGGTATACTATACATTACATAAAACCATAATTACCACATCCCTCCCCATTTACTCGGAAACACATCTTACATTTACAAGTACAATTTTCTCAAAATAACAAATTATTTACACAGATAAGTAATTTACAAAGTCAGTCTTCCTGAGGGTTTCCTTATGCGTGTAGAACATCTCAGCTCTACAGCTTCAGATGTTTTGCCAGGAACCTCCTTTTCTGGAGTTGGCTGAACATCCGTTTCTTCGGCGGGTATCTGCAGAACTGTTTCCTCAACTCTCGTAGGCACAACGGACACGTCTGACACATCTGTACAAGGTTGAGTTCTCTCAACAAGAAACATTGACCCGGTCATGAACACTGGTTTCTCTCATTGTTTCTCTCTTCCTTAGATGTTCCATATGTCTCCATATGACTCGGCCTTCCACCTTCACGTGGTAAGATAGGGGTCCAGTCACTGCACTTATTTCACCTGCTAACCGTTTTGGTCCTGCTCCAAAGTTCTTCATATATGCTGTCTCTCCGACAGTAAACCCCCTGTCACGACCATGCCAGTCATGTCGAGTTTTCTGACTTCCCTGACTCCTTTCCACCTTCTCCACTAAATTCAGCATTATTAAGCTCAATCTCATCCTGAGGCAGAATTTCATCAATAATTCTGCAGGAGTAACATCTGTGGTTGTGTGAAGGGTGGTCCTATAATGGAAGAGAAAGCGTGCTAGCTTGGTTGCTATGGAATCTCCAGTTAACTTTTTCATGCCTGACTTAAACGTTTGAACCCTCTTTCGGCCAGTCCATTTGAGGAAGGGTGGTACGGTGAAGTTTTTACATGAGTGATACCATTGAGGCTGATAAAGTGTTGAAACTCAGCACTCGTAAATGTCATGCTATTATCAGATACGACCACTTCTGGTAATCCATGAATGGCAAAACTCTGACGTAGCTTCTCAATTGTAGCAGAAGATGTTGGTGACTTCACCTCATGTATGTCCATCCATTTTAAGTGGGCATCGACAATGAGCAGAAACATTGTTCCCATGAAAGGTCCCACATAGTCAATGTGTAACTGCACCCATGGCCTTCCTGGACACTCCCAAGGGTGCAACGGAGCTGTTGAAGGTAACTTTTACAATTGCTGACACTGCACATAATTCGTCACTAAGCTCTCTATTTCTCCATCCATCCCAGGCCACCATAGGTAGCTGCGTGCTTCATTCGGGATATTCCTGGATGTACACTATGTAGTTCAATTAACAATGGCTTTGGAGGAACAATCATACCTGCTCCCCACAATAAGATGCCGGCCTGGCTGGTTATTTCATGTCTTCTGCTAAAGTAAGGTTTCATTTAATCAGATACAGGCTCTTGTGACCAACCATGAAGCACTTGTTCTTGTACTTTGGATAAAACTGGATCTCAACTTGTCCAGTCTCTGATCTGTCTAGGACATATCGGCGATGAAGCTAAGAAATTTAACAGTAAAGCGAGCTCTTGAGGGACTGGGCCATCCTCATCATTTCCTTGGAAAGGCAAATGACTAAGTGCATCGGCGTTTGCAATTTGATTGCCAGGTCTAAGGACGAACGTATACTCATACGCTGCCAGGATTCACATCCATCATTGTATTCTTGCTGAGGCTATGGGTGGTATAGACTTGTCCTCATTGAACAATCCTAGCAATGGCTTCTGGTCTGAAACGATAGTAAAATGACGGCCGTGTATGTACTGGCGAAATTTCTTGACACCAAAGATGATTGACAGGCCTTTTTCTATATGTGAGTATCCCTTTTCCGTCGTGGTGAGCATTTTTGATACTTATCCTCTACGTCGTTCTGTGTCATCGTCCATCCGATGGGAGAGCACTGCTCCCACTCCGTAGGGGGATGTGTCATGTGTCAGCACCAATTCCTTCGTCTGGTCATAATGTACTAATAGGATGAGTGCAATAATTGTTCCACCTTTATGAAAGCTTCTTTCGGTGATGTCTCCCAAGACCAACGTTGGTTCTTCTTGAGTAAATAATGCAGGTGTGCCAGTTCTGTAGACAAATTGAGTAAGAACTGCCCATAATAATTGATCATCCTCAAAAATGATTTGAGCTCTGAGGTGTTCTTTGGTGCAGGTGCCTCTCTAATGGCTTTCACCTTTTCCTCAACCAGGTGGAGGCCCTATGAATCTATCCGGTGACCCAGATGGATTACCTCACTTGGAACATGCACTTTTCTTTTTTAAAACGCACTCCAGCCTGCAAGAAACATTTTAAGACTTCTTCTAAGTTTGCCAAACGCTCATTTTCAGTGAGTTCTGTCACCAGAACATCATGTAAATAAACTATAACGTGGGGCAGCCCCTGCAGTAAACTTTCCATTGTTCTCTGGAATATGGCGCAAGCTGAGGAGACACCAAAAGGCAAACGGGTATATTGGTACAACCCTTTGTGTGTCTTAATTGTGACAAATTCCCGGGAGGCTTTCCCTAACTCTAATTGTTGATAAGTATGACTCATATCAAGCTTCATGTAGGCAGTTCCACCTGCCAGCTTGGCATACATGTCTTCGGTTTTTGGTGTGGGGGTGTTTGTCCAACTTAGCTGCTTTATTAACGGTCAATTTGTAGTCTCCACAAATTCAAATTCTTTGGTTGGGTTTAAGGACGAGAACTATTGGTGCTGCCCATTCTGAGAACTGCACAGGTTATATAACACCCATTTTCTCTAATCTGACCAATTCAGTGTCAACCTTTTCCCGCAACGCATAAGGTACTGGTCTTGCCTTCATGAATTGGGGAGTTCCCTCTGCATCCACATGAACTTTTGCTTGCAGCCCCTGGATCTTCCCATCCTTGAAGACTGAGGTGTATTTTTGTAGCAGCTCTGATCTCACTTGCTCTCATCTGGAAAACTTCAGTCCATTCTAACTTAATTTCGTTTAGCTGGTTTCATCCAAGGAGGCTTGGCCTCTAACCTGCTACCACCATCAAGGGTAGTTTTACCGATTGTCTTCCTTAATGGACAGTAACTCTGTTTATGCCTTGGACTTGGATGTCTTCACCCGTGTAAGTTTTTAATTTGACATCAGTTTCTTCCAAATTTAATTTATGTTCACCAAAATTCAGAAATTTGAAAGTGTGTTCACCAAGCTCCTGTGCCTTACTTCCATTCTAATAGGTCTGCCATTTACGTTCACTGTTACATGTATTGGTGCTGAGAACACACAGAGAGAATGGCAGAACCCTGTGACACCTGCACACGGCAATCTGGCAGCAATGACAAGTACCATCGAGGTGCAGGCATCACTGATATGTCCAGGGTGTGTGAGGCCAGACCATCACTTTGGTTTGAAGGCTGCACAAAGCACAAGGATGAGGCCCTGGACTGAGACACCTGCCTTTATCTTGTACAGTAAACAAAGTTTCACATCTGAGTGACATGAACACTGCTCATCAGTACAAGGAGCCATAGGCATGGAGACATTGTTAAGAGTTTATTTACAATAGTGAATATTATATAAAAGTGATTACCCCCCGTGCCCTGGAGACCTGGGAAGACCCTTCCGCCACCTGCTGTGGATCAGAAAATGCGATGTGCTCACCAGATTGTGACCCCGAGGCTACTGTAAAGCTAGGTCCCACCGAGGTGTGTGTTTTTGCACTGGTGGAGGTGTGGGTGAGCGCTGTGACAGGCCTTCAATGAAGATGCCTTCAGCTTCCTCTTCACAGGTTTCTTCGAGGCTTGGTTGGAGACCCTGGTTTGTGGACTCCGTTGGCTGTTTCCCAGATGTGCCTGCGGAAACAAGGGGAGATAATTAGTGCGTGGCAGTGGCCTGTGAAACAGGACACATCTCTCACAGCATGGTTGTCTGATGGATGTTGCGCTGCTGGAACCTCACTTGAAAGAACACCACCAACCTCACTGTCAGCATAGGAATGGTCTAGATCCTTGTCAGCCAGCTGGATAGCTCTGCTTTCAAAGTCTGTGAGGACCTTGATTTCAGGCATTCCTCCACCGGTCTGCAATCTCTCCCTCTTGTTGTGTGCCAGCTTGTCCTGCATGAATAGAGATGGAGAGAGTGCAAGCAGGACTCCTGCCAGTCCAGATGATAAGTATGCCTGGCATGTATGAGTGGTGAGTGGTCCCATGGACGGGATGAGGACAATGAAGGTGCATGTGAGAGAGTGAGTGGCGATGCTTCTTGAACTGGCAGTGAGTGAGGTCCCTGTGGATATGTGGTGGGTTTGAGAGTGTGTGAGTTGGAGGAATGAGAAGACTGACTTACCCTGGTGGAACAGAGGAGATCATTCATCCTCTTGCAGAACTGGGCGGCTGTCCTCTTTTGCAAGGCGTTGGTGCTGACCACCATCTCCCAAGCTGGATTGGTGGTGTTGCTGCCCATCTGACGGCCAGAACGGGGGTAAAGGACTTCACAGTGGGCCTCCACCGTGTCCAAAAGTTGCTTGAGGGACGCACTATTAAACCTAGGGGCTGTAGTCTTCTTGCCTTTCAGGGCCATGTCTTCTATGCAGCAATCCTGGGCTGGAAGCACTGAGAGATGTGAGCGCAGCTGCACTTTAAATATGGCGCCTGGCGTGAGGAAGCAGCGAGGTGATGGCATGGCAGGCAAATAAGAACCGGCCCACCATCGAAACGGTGTGTTTCCTGGGAATTTATAATTAATGCAGCGGGATTGTGATGAGACAGCGTGAGAAGCCACCATTGTGGCCGACAGGTGAAATGTTTTTTTTACCGCCCACTACCGCACTTAGTGCAAATCTGGGGCTATTTCACCCACTATCAACCTTAAAGAAAAAGCAGTAATTGCGTAGAGATGGGTGTTAGGTCAGAAGATTGAACAGCATACAAAACAACAACAAAAAATGACTAAAAGATTAACAAGAAGGGAAAAATATGAGAGAAAGCTAGCTAGAAGTATAAGAACAGATAATCAGAGTTTCTCCAGATATTTTAAAAGAAAAGAATTAACAAAGTGTACATTGGTCTTTCGGAAAGTGAGTCTGGGGAATTAATGATGGAAAATAAGGAGAACAGATGAATTGAACCGGTATATTGCCAGTCTTCACTATAAAGGATACAAGTAACATCCCAGAAAATAACTATAAAGCAGTAATTAGAAGGGAGGGAGAAACTCAAGAAAATTACAATCACCAGGGAAGTAGTACTTAGCAAATAAAAACAGAAAATGCTGGAAAAACTCAGCAGATCTGACAGCATCAGTGGGGAGAGAAACAGAGTTAACATTTCGAGTCAGCACAACTTCTTCAGAGCTAAAGAGAAGTAGAAATGGAATGAAATTAAGGGGAATGGAGCTGGTAAAGCAGGATAGAAGGTCCCCGATAGGCGGGGGCTGAGGAGAGATTGGCAAAAGTGTCCTGGACACAAGACAAAGGGAGTGTTAATGGTAGTGGTAAAGACTAAAAAAAGGTGCTGATTGTGGCATAAAGGTAAGAAAGCAGAATGTGTTAATAGCTGAACAAGGGTTAGCACTCTGACAGAACAACATGGAACAAGTGACAAATGGCCCTTTTGAGGGGGGGGGGGGGGGCGTTGGGGGAGGCTTTGGTGGTAGAGGAGAAAGGATTTTAAAAGAGGGATAGAAAAGGGGGATTAAAAAGGGGATAAAACAATGAATGAATGAAAATGACAATCAGTAAATAAAAAATAAAAATAAATGTTAAAAAAGGGATTAAAAAAGGGGTGAAGATAGAGGAGAGAGCTCATTGTCTGAAGTTGTTGAACTCAATGTTAAGCCTGGAAGGCTGTAAAGTGCCTAATCAGAAGATGAGGTGCTTTTCCTCCAGTTGCCTCTTTTCTGCCTTCCTGAGGAAAGATTGGACAAACTTGGCTTGTATCCGTTGGAGTTTAGAAGAGTAAGAGGTGACTTGATTGAAACATATAAGATCCTGAGGGGTCTTGACAATGTGGATGTGAAGAGGATCTTTCCTCTTATGGGAGAATCTAGAACTAGGGGTCACTGTTTAAAAATAAGGGGTTGCCCATTTAAGACAGAAAAGAGGAAAATCTTTTTCTCTCAGAGGGTCATGAGTCATTGGAACTCTCTTCCTCAAAAGTTAGTGGAGGCAGAATCTTTGAATATTTTTAAGGCAGAGGTAGATTCTTGATAAGCAAGGGGATGAAATGTTATCAGGAGTAGGCAGGGATGTGGAGTTGAAGTTACACTCAGAATAGCCATGATCTTATTGAACGGCGGGGCAGGCTCAAGGGGTCAAGTGACCTACTCCTGCTTTTAATTTGTATGTTCGTATGTCCTTCCACGTTGGGTTCGCGAGAATGAAGTTGATGTCCGGGTGCCTTTTAAATATGGCGCCCGGATATGACAGTGTGGTGTCGGCCACAATGGTGGCTTCTCATGCTGTATCATCACAATCCTGCTGCATTAATTATGCATTCCCAGGAAACACACCGTTTCGATGGCAGGCCGCTTCTTATTCGCCCGCTACGCCACGCGCAATACGTTGGGAAATTCCCGACTGTATAGTTAATGAGCCCAGCATCACATGATTCGATGCAAATTCCTACCGGGCTTTGCGGCAGGAAGCACTCCCGGTTCCTGCCCCTGCCATGGGACTTCGGCCCGCAATGGAAAATCTCAGCCATAGCATTCTTCTAAATTGCCTATTCTTTCTATTTGCATCCATCTTTCTGTTATATAACTACATATTTTGAGTGACACTTTTTATGTGATGTTGCAATTGTGGACATCTAGCATTGGAGGCAGAAGGAAACCGGTTGTGGGCGTGGCAGAAGCAAGATCCCTGGTGGCCCATGTTTCAGTGACGACACCCTGCGTGTTCCCCTCCAGGCTACTCAAGCAAGGCCTCTTCCCCCGAGGCAGAAGGAGGAGACCTCCCCGCCTAGCCAAGAAAGCCTGGATGGAGGTCGCAGACGAGGTCAGCAAACCGTAGAGCCATGCAGAGAACCTGGCTGCATTGCAACCAGCGAGTCAACGGTCTCCTCCACTCCACAAGGTTAAGTGAAAAACCTCAGTTCCGTTGGAGAGCAACAAATGGTTAAATGTGCAGGTGCAAATGCTGGGGGAGGGAGAACCCATGAGCTGGTGGAAATGGGTGGAGGCCACGGCATCTTTCAGAAAAGGAAATGTTGAAATCAAAAACCATCCTTTTTTTGATGTTATCAACTGCGAAGATTTAGATCGGAAAGAAATTCCTCCACCATTTAATCCCAGTGTGGCTGGACCTGAAGACCTACAAAATTTTGATCCATAATTCACAGAAGAACCAGTTCCACAATCCATTTGTCGATCTCCTGACTGTTCAGTCTTTAATGCTAGTGTTTTAGAAGCTGATGATGCATTCATTTGCTTTTCTTACGCCCCACCTATTGAAAATTCATTCTTATAAAGGGCACTTTCACCATGTTTCTACCGGGGGAAAGAAATACTTTGCAGGAAATGAAAGCACTGTGCAGTTTCAAGCCATCTACATGTGGGATTTTGAATTTACAGTACAACTATCTGCATGCCTGAAATAAAGCTTGCAGCAATTGGATGAAGGGCAATGAATGAATGAACGGAGCTTACACCCCAAAAATGGCACCCTAAAAGCTGCTCTGTCAGAGGATGTGAGCCTGACATTACCGATGCTCGCAAAAGCGTTCCAGTGTGACCGGTGCCACATGCATGCTATTGAAAACAGAAGCTGCAACATGCATGCAAAGCAATCAGGCATTGTGTTTGCTCTACTGTGGATTGTTCTCCTGTGTTCCTGCAGGAGACTAGGGCCCAGAAGGCCAGAGACGGGGGACAGACCAGCGCCTGAGTCCTGATGGTCTCCATCCTGATGCCCATGGAGGAGGAGACTCCAGAGTTGGCAGAGTATCAGGGCGGCTGCTCCACCATCGATGATGAGGCCAGAGTTCAGGCACAAGAGGGTGAGTGGCCTCATCGACGGGCACAAGGCAAGCCTCAGGTGAGCATGAGGGTTGGTTATGTTCTCCAATGTACAGGAATCTGTGTGAACTGTAGCCGATTCTGGGGGTTCCTGTCTGGAGAGGTGAGAAACGCTGGTCATTCTGTTTTCTCTCACAAGTCAATCACAGGAACAAAGAGCTGCCATCTCCAGCAGACGCACATCTACCTCAGGAGGAGGTGGGACCTCAGAGGGCGCAATGTCACATTATTCCCCCACACCTTCCACCATTGCAGGTACTTTCACCTCGGTTGGTATGCGCTTGCAAATAAATTCAGGGTCATATGTGCACCACACACTGAGGCCTGAGCAGCTGCCGGAGGCTGTGGCAGCTGAGGTCACTGACAGGTGGAGGAATGTGGGATACCACACTCACACTGAGCCCCAGGCCTTTTATTCATTCATTCACAGGATGTGGGCTTCGCTGGTTGGGCCAGCATTTATTGCCCATCCCTAATTGCCCTTGAGAAGGTGGTGGTGTGCTGCCTTCTTAAACAGCTGCAGTTCCTGTGGTGTAGGTACACCTACAATGCTGTTAGGGAGGGAGTTCCAGGATTTTGACCCAGCGTAAGTGAAGGAATGGGGATGACACACCTCTGGAATCCTCGGTGAGGCGGAAGATGCTGGAAGACCAAAGATCTGGCGGAGCTTCCAGAGAATACCCACACCCTGTTTCAGACAGCGAGGGGTCCATTCAGATCATGACTGCTGCAACCTTCCTCTTATCTGTGCACATGGCTTCCTCTATTGAGAGACTGACAGCTCTCAATGGAAAGGCACATCCAGCAGGCCAGCCAGTGGATGCCAGAGATGCACACAGACTTTCATGCCTCTCCCTCAGCTCAAAGGAGCATTGGCAAGGTGAGAGGGAGACGAGATGCCTGGATTCTCTACCAGGTCCTGGCCTTTCAGGTCAGCAGGGAGGTTCAAGCGTGCCTTACAGGGAGGCTGAGTGGCTGCCTTCTGTTTCTGGGGTTCCTCTGAGAGTGCTCAGAAGGGAGACAGCAGCTCCTCAGCCCCTCTATCAGTGGCTTCAGCACCTCAAGTTGCCACGACGACAAAGAAGTCTTCCTATCCCTGTGCACAAGCCCCTCAGTGTGACGGGGCCCGACAGGCTTCAGGCAACCAGAGGGCAATCACCAAGGTCATCGCAGGCCATAGAGCAGCAAGGTCAGCAGGCTGCCTGCACCACAGCTGGCAATGGAGGAAGATCACCATGTAGGAACACATATCAAAAAATGAAGAACATGCACTAGATGCACTTGGGCCTCACAGGTGATTAGACAGTTTATGATTCTCTGCTGTGTGTTCTGATTAATGTAATAAATGTCTAATATGGTTTATAAAAGTTTCCATCCATTGGTGGTGGCCTTCTGGCTATCCCAAGGGCTGGTTGGGAGTGGCCATGGTTTGTGTGTTTATCATTTGCATATTGCAGCGGCAACTGGTACTGGTGAACAAGAAGGTCTGTGTTTACAGCAGAGCTGAGTGGCTTTCATATGCAAATCTTTATCTGACTGGATGGCTGAAGTGGTAAGGGTCAGGAGAAACGAATAAGCATAAGTGCCTCGCGAACCTCCCGATATCTCCCTCGTCATTTATGGATGTCTTGCGCTACACCATGCCTTCAGCTCCAGGGCCTGCCCCCTCCGCAGCACCAGGTTGAATATAGCGCAATAGACCTCCACTAGTTGGGAGACCCCTGCTGGGGCATATTGAAGAGTGTCACCCAATTTGTCCAGGCCAGGCACCTGAATCTCATTTTGAGGAGACTGATGGTCAGCTTGATGGTCACCCTGGTGGCAGCATGGCTCACATGAGAGCATTCTTCTGCCTCAGTCCTTGGGTTCCGAAATGATTTTTTGCGGTCATCTCTTCATTGGGTATCCTTTGTCGGCAAGTATCCATCCTTGCAGGCTTCCTGGGGTTGTTGAAAAGCTGCAGTACCTGGAAGAACTAGATAATGTAAGTGTCATGGCTGCTCCCAGGATAACAAGCACACACTGGCAGGATCAGCTGACAGTGGTTGTAGAAGAGTTGGTCATTGAGGGAATGAAATCCCTTCCTGGTTAATGAAGACCACTGGCTGCATTGAAGGCCACATGCATGCAATCTCTGAGACCCTGCACTTGGGGAATCCAGCAAGGCACCGAAATCTCTGGCTGTCACGCCTGACTGTCAGTTTGGTAATTGATGTACTGGTTGGTCCTCCTGAAGGGGGCACCTATTGCTACCTTAATGCAGTGTCGTGCAGCTGATTGGGAGATATTGCACATATCTCCAATCGAGCCTTGGAATGAATCTGAGGCATGAAATACAGGGCCAGTGATCTTGCAAGCCACTAGCAAGAGATGACCACCAATACAACAGGAGTTCTCCTCCTCCACCATCATGGCACACAGATTGGTCACAGCCTCTTGGGACAGGAGCAGTCTTCAGCGACACTACTGCTCAGCATCTGGAGGTAGCTCATCCTTTGCCTGTAGACCCTGGCCACAGGATACCTACGTCACCACGATGCTGTCTTCTCTTGGGCCTCTCTGTGGTCTTCTGCTGCTTTGCCATCATCAGGCTGTCCTGCAGGTGACCATGCCTCAGTCCATGTAGCCACACTTCCCCCCTTCTCAGATTTTCCACGTCGCTGGAGGAATATTCTCCAGAATGATCGATGCCAAAGCCACCTGGGTTGCTGCAACACTGTCCTGCTCCCCTCCACCACCTCTCCCCCACCACCACCCATCTCTCAGTCACCTCTGCTGAGATGACTCCAATGAGTCCTTTGCCAGAAGCATGACCTCTTCAGGGGAGGCTTGACCCCCAAATCAATGGCTGTCAAACTCCTTTCAAGGAGAAAAGTAAAAATACTTCACTGCATGGTTGCCAAGTGCAGCAATACCAACAGCTGCCACCTCGTTACCCTTTAGAAGGTGCCAAGGCTCCGATGCCTATGTCCCCATGCAAGTACCATTAAATGTGGAGAGACCTGTAAAATTGGCTTTGATTGCTTATGAAGCTCAGTTGCCTCTCAATTTACCATTTTGGAAACGTGAGTGACATCCCCACGTGCCTTGCTGTCTGCCGCTTGTAAAATTGGGGCCTGGTGTGATGAAGACGGGAGCCTGACCTGATGCCAACCCATGCAATTTTCCAGACCTTCTGCCTCCCTTGCCATCTATTCCTGTGTTGTAAAATCCCAGCCTACAACGCTCATGTGTTTCTTAATGGAATTCTGTCACTTTAACCTCTATTGGCGTTTGCTACAATAATGGTGACAGGTTTGTTTGAAAAATTTTATTGAGCAATTTGTTAAGGAATAGGTAAAATATCAATTACATTCACTCAGAAATGAAATAGATTGCTAACTAGAGACAGAAAATTGGTCCTGGTTATTGTGTATTTAATTTGCAAATCTCAGGAAGTTTTAAAATTATATGTCAAACCCATATTTTTGTTGTCAAATCTATCACTTAGAGCCCTCTATTTTAAACATAAACAATCTAGTTTCTAGAAAAGTTTGAGCCCGACTGTCTGTGCGTTCCCAGTAGATTAGGCAGCAGTTTTTAACAATAGACTGGAAAAGGTAGCTGCTAGAAGTTAAATTTTGCTGGATTATGGTGATAATGAATTGGCAGAAATGTGCTAGTTCATGTTGTAATGCTCAAGAAAAGCATAACCACATATTGAGCTGGGAGCTATTAGAGTGAGGTAGTGGGTCAGGCATCTAAATTGAAACGGATATTATTAATATTACTAATAGAGACAGATTCTCCCATTCACCTGTGCTGAAAATAATGATGTGCAAATGATAAATTTGGTATCACAGTTGAAAATTTTTTGAGGGGTTATGTGAGTTGGGTTTGTGTCCTTGTTTTCACCATAAAGGAAGATTTTGATTATATATTGTCAATGAATGCCTTTTTCTCCCACTTTCATGCTGGCATGAAGCACCACCACAAGCACACTCTGGTACCTCACCCAAGTAACCTTTTCTTCACCTGTGGTAGACAATTCAAACACACACGCGCACACGCACACACACATGCACGCACGCACGCATGCACACACACACAGATGTACACACATACAGATGCACTCAAGCACACACACAGACTCATGCATATACACACACACACACAGACACACACACATGCACAGACACACACACATGTACGCACGTGCACACACACATACACCCACCCAAACACAGTCCACAGGGTCATTCAGGTTAATTATAGCAATTTCTGCCTCTCTCATAACCTCACCTCCTGCTGCAAAGTAGGAATTAAAAGGCTGAAAATTAAGCCTGCACATGATGGGCGGGAGAAGGTCAGGAAGGGGTTAAATCATCAAATACACAAAGCCTTCAAAGCAGGAGCAGGAATAGGCCATATGGTCCTTTGAGTCTGCATTGCCATTTAAGAAGACTGAACTTCTGCATCATCTTTACTTCCTGCCATATTCTCATATTTCTTGATTTCCTTGGTACCCAAGAATCAATTTCAGCTCTGAATATAAAAACACAAGAACAAGAATAGGCCATTTAGCCTTTCAAGCCACTTTTCAATGAAATCATGGCTGATATGTGACCCAACTCCACATACCTGCCTTTACCCCAAATCTCTTAATTCCTTTGGTTAATAAAAATCTATCAATCTCAATTTTAAAATGAACAATTGACCCAGCATGAACTGCCATTGGTGAAAGGGAGTTGCAAACATCTATTGCCCTTGGCACGGATAAGTCTTTGTTAACTTCAGTTCTGAAAGACCAGACACTCATTTTTATGTCTCCTAGTCCTAGAATTCGCAACCAATGGAAATAGTTCTCCTTCATATCTTGAAAACTTCAATCAAATCACTCGTTAACCTTCTAAATTCTAGGTAGCACAGCCCTAGACTGTGTAATATACTAAACAATTGTGCAGCCCTCTGAGGTCGAGAATTCCAAAGATCCAAAGCCCTCTGAGTGAAGAAGCCTCTCCACATTTCAGACCTAAATGACCAGCCACTGATCATGAGACTGTGAACCCTAGTTCTAGACTCTCCAGCCAGGAGGAACAGCCTCTTGGCATCTACCCTGTCAAATCCGCTAAGCATATTATACGTTTCAATTAAACCACTTCTCATTCACCTAAGCTCTGGAGAATATAGATCCATTCTACTCAATCTCTCCTTACGCAAATTCCAGGAATCAATTTAATGACACCATGTTGCATCTCCTCTAAGTATATCCTTCCTTAGGTAATGAGACTAAAGCTGTACACAGTACTCCAGGTGTGATCCCACCCAACACCCATAGCATTGCACCAAGACTCCCTTACTCTTATACTCCAAATGCAATAAAAGCTACAAGCCATTTGCCTTCCTAATTGTTTACTCTACCCAGGTGATAACCTTCTTTGTTCCTTGTATCAGTACACCAAGATTC
Organism: Cetorhinus maximus; assembly: GCF_964194155.1. Lineage (NCBI taxonomy): Eukaryota > Metazoa > Chordata > Chondrichthyes > Lamniformes > Cetorhinidae > Cetorhinus > Cetorhinus maximus. Next base: position 44,075,308 of record NC_135879.1, on the reverse strand, counting down.
TTCTGAATACCAACATTTGCTCTCACCTTTTAAAAAACATTCTGCTTTTCCACTCTTTTCTCCTGCAAAAGCCATGACAGACCTATGAGCATTGTAAGGCATCTATGCATCTGATGGATTCAGTGTACTCAGTGACTGTGACAATCGGGCAGATGCATTATGAGTGTTTATAGCATGCATTTGAAGAATGTGTTGACAGTACCATATGAGGACATGTGCTGAGAATCAGACGAGTTGACTAAGTTGGAGTCAGATTGCATGAGGATTGGGGTGAGTAGCAGTGGTGGATGGAAGAATTGAGAGCTGAGAAGGAGCATTGGGATGGAATGATGGATGCTGTTTCATGAATAAGCACAGCAGTCTTCATCAGTGGCTGTCTCAGTGAGAGTCTTTATTGAACTGACTAGAAATGGCAGCCTATAGTGCTTTCCACATGGCAGAGTCACATGACTACAGAAAACCAGATGTGTCAGTCTGGCCACATTTCAAAGCCCAAACAGATGTTGCTGAAACTTAAGTGTGTATGAGGAGTGGTGTGAGTGTAGCATGCTTGATAAGACAGTGTGAGGAAGTGCACTGCAGGATTTGTAAATCCGCAACTTGGTTCACCTTTCATCAGCTGGTTAGGTCATTGAAATGCTTCCGACATTGGATCTAAATCCTCATGACAACAATCCTGCTGCTCACCTCTTGGGTCACCTCCAGCCATGCCTTGTTTGTTATAGCAGCCATTTTTTGTTCCCATCGCTGGGAAACAGCACGTCCCCCCTACCCCTTACTGCGCCAAGCAGTACTTCAAGGCAGGTACCTCTCATTAAGTCAGGGCACAGCCTCTGCCTCTGCCTCTGCCCTGCCTTATTTCATTGCTACTTCCACTTTATACAGTGCATTCAGCTCCTCCAAATTGTTTCTGTGCAGTGATCTTTAAATAGTTGAGGTGAAATCACATCATGTGGGTCTGCATCGCACTTGCTCCCATGCACATGAAACCCAAAAGTAAAATGATAGTGAGGCATCTCCCTTGAAATCACGTTCCGCAATCTTCTGGGTTTGACTCACGTTAAGTGAAATCTCTCCATGGCTCCCCCCACCCCAACACCTTGAAAGCAGATTCTATCTGCATTAATACTGGGGACAAACTGTCCAAGTCTGTTTCAATGAGTATAACACTATGTAATGTACTTAACTGAGTCATTAGAGGAACCTTCTGTACCTTTGTGTAACTTTGTTTTCAAACTTTCTACTCTGACTCCCCCTCCTCTAGTCCTGAAGGCGTTGATCCACACTCGAATATGATCCACAGACATCTGCAGATAATTTGTTCCAGCAATCTTTGTTCACATCCGATCTTTGGACAATGACAAGGTATTTTATCGACCCTTAGCATGTCAGCTTTTCTCCAGTTCCAAACTGCTCATGTTTTGAGCAAGTATCAGCTACTTAGTGGTTTGTTTATGCCACTTGTGCGCTGTTGGGAATGAATGCCTGTTTTTGAGCCCCTAGTCCAAGCATTGAAGATATTATGTCGTAAGATTTTGTGGGGTGCTTGTACAAAGGCATAACCAGTGTTGCACATGAAGGCTTCTTCAGACCACACAGCAGCTTTGACAGAATCTGCAGGATTCACCAGCGTATATATACGTGTGCTCATATGTATGTTAAGGACAGTTGAAAGAGATTGAACTAGATGCAGTGCGCAAGCCCTGCTAACACACACATATATCCAGGTCAGTGTAGCTGATTGTAACAGGCAGATAGCGGGTACACCTCACTTCTGGCCACTGTTTAACTCCTGATCCAAACAATAACTGAATGGTTAACGACAAAAAAATTAAACATTGTCAGTTAAGTCAAAAAATTTCTGGAACCTTGCCTTCCTATGGGTGATGGAGTATGATCCCAGTAACACTGGCCACCCTTCTGTACCTTGCCAAAGTGAAAATGTTCATCTATGAGCCTAAGCAGTAAGTATCAATGGCTTATTTGATTTGGGGGCATTACTTTTGCTGTCTCCAGCACCTTCATCTGAGTCATCCAGAAGGTTTTTTGTTACATCTGCAGAATGCCAAGTACTTGTGCACAAAGGTTGCTGGACCTACTCTAGTTCAGCCCTGCATTCAAATGTAGAAGTTAGTTGCAGTTTTCCTTCCCTGTGGAAATTGTTTTGTTTTTGAAGGACTAAGGGAATGGAAACAAAAATAGAAGATCAAAATCAGCAGCTGCCCAAACTAAACAAAACAATACCCAGTCAGAGCCTTCAAATCTCTACATTCTATTAATTTGCCTAGAATGTGCTGGGCAAATAACAGTGAGTTGAATGCACATGCTCTTACTAATCTGTAAAATCCCCACAGTGAAATGGAAAGTATGGCTTGAGGAGTTCAAATTGCATGCTGACACTCACGGACTGTTTTTAGATGGGGCGACAGTGCCGTAAAAAGCACAGCGACAGGCCTTGTTGTTGTTCGGGGCAGATGCCTCGATGAGGAAGATTTTCAAGATGTTGTCTGACATGGGAAAAAAGGCGGATTCTGAATGTGCAGTGAAAGCTTTGAAGGACCATTATGTGGCGACACCAAATGTCACATCCCAAAGGTATATTTTCTGTCAGATGAGAGAACAAGAGGGGGAAGCAGTCACGCAATTTGTGATCCGTTTGAGGCAGGGATCATCAAATGGATGTAACTATGTTGCGATGGATCTGAATAACCAGACAATGGATCAGGTGATCTAACGTTGCAAGTTAGACAAGTTGAGGCGTAAGCTGCTGGAAAGAGGAGGTGACTTAAGATTGGATGACACTTTGAAAGTAGCAGCTGCATCGGAAGCAATGGATGGATAATTTTACAGCACGGAACTTAGTATCACCTCTGCTGATGACACATCAAAAGTTGAGATTAACCAAGTGGCACAACGGCATCCAGGTACGTGTAAATGTAAACAGCAAAAGCCTGAAAGAGCGCGTTTCAGATGTGGCAACTTGGGGCACAATGAAAAAGATGCCTGCTACCCTGCCATGGGAAAGATATGCAGAAAATGTGAGAGCAAAGACCATTTTGCCAGGAAGTGCAGAAGCAAAGCTGAACCGAGAAGGAAGCCTGAGAAACCATGTAAATGAAGAAGAGATGAAAGTAGAATGGCTATGAGATGAGTTGAAGAAGATGCATAGTGAGGGCACGAATAGCAATCATGGATCCATGTTTTCTGTCAGTAACCATGAGAACGTTCCAGTGATTGTTGGCGGTGTCGAAGTGAGCATTTTTGTAGATTCAGGCAGTGACAGGAATGTCATTGACAGTACGCTGTGGGAAGGCAAAGAGAATCAGCTGCACATCTTGAAAATGTGTCAAAAAGCTCTAGCCTTACACATCTAAAATCCTACTTCAAACTGTTGGATGCTTCGTTGCAGATGTGAGAGCTGGGCACTGGAATGTAGAGGCAGAATTTGTAGTGATTGAAGAGGATGGTGAGCCTCTTCTGAGCAGAGAAACTGCCCAAGCCTTGGATTTCTTTATCCATTGATGGGATGTGGGCATCACTGACTAGGCCAGCATTTATTGCTCAACCATAATTGCCCTTGTGAAGGTGGTCATGAGCAGCCTTCTTGAACCGTTGCAGTCCATCTGGTGCAGGTACACCCACACTACTGTTAGTAAGGGAGTTCCAGGATTTTAACCTAGTGACTTTAACCCAGGATTTTCACCCAGGGGTGCTACACATTGAATTGAAAGTGAATTCTGTGAAACCCTATGCAAAGTTTATAGAGGAATTTGGACCAGTGTTTCAAGGAATTAGGAAGTTACACAACTGCCAAGTGAGGTTAACCATTGACAAGAGCATAAAGCCTGTAGCTCAGCTTGTACACAGAACACCTTTTGGTCTAAAAGGGAAAGTTGAGGCAAAGATCAAGGAATTGATCAACCAAGACAACATAGGGTCAGTTGACAGACCAACACCGTGGGTGAGCCCTATTGTGGTCATGCCTAAATCAAAGGATGACATCAGACTCCATGTTGACATGTGACAGGTGAATGAAGCAGTAGTGAGAGAACTGTAGAGTAAAGAGTTAACATCAGAAGTACATGATGCTGTAACATCACATAACTAAGTAACAGAGATCTGGAGTGAGGGGAAGTCCGACGTTTAGCAGCATCCCTATGATGTACATAGAGCTATAAGTAAATGATAATGGTTTTAACAAACTATCGTCTTGTGTAGCTTACTTCAGGAAAGTAGACAAACTCCAAAGAACTCCATCTAGACCCTGAACACATGACAAAACATGGTGGCAGTGGACAGCAAGTAAAAGACCCAGACAAAATTCCAAGAAGTAGCTACAGGCCAGGCAAATAAAGAGATCCTTAAAAGAAGGATGAAAGGAACAGATTAAAGACTCGTCAGAAAGTCGGATCATCCCAGGTGCAGCAAATGCAAGCTGAGACACAGACCCAAAGTCTGAACAGCAGTGAGCACAAGCCCAAAGCAACAAGCAAGACCAATGAAGCAGCAACAAGTCTAGAGCTTGGTATGAGTATAGAATTTACACTCGCAACAAGCTCAGCACTCAGATAACTAGAGAAAGAGGTTTTCCAGGTATAGGAATGCTTTTGGTTTTATCAAAAAGAAACAAAAGGATCAGGTCAGTACATTACCATATGCAGTCGGAGCTTTTGCTGACAACGCAAGAGTAAGACAAGGAGTTGATGAGATTTCAAGTTCTTATGATGCAGTCCTCCAGGCATTTGATTCATACTTCAGCATTAGCAAAAATTATAGAACAGGCAAACTTTAACAAGCAAAAACAAAGACCAGGTGAAAGCATGGATTTGTTCACCAAAGATCTATACTGGTTGGGAGAAAATTGTGATTACGGAATATTGGGGGATGAATTGATTCATGATCCTAGTGGTCCTAGATGAAGCTCTATCAGATCTCTTGAGAAGATCTAACTTTAGTTAAGGCAGTACAAATCATGAGGCAAACAGCTCAGAAAGAAAAATAGAGTGTTTGTTCACAGGCAAAGTGAGGTCCCTTGGAAAAGAATGAGTGAGGTCATTCAATATGTAGGCCAGAAGAGCGAAAGCATACCAAAACAGAAGCCCATGAAAATGGGGAATAGCATGCCAACCGCCATCTTGAAATGCTCCCAGTGTGGTGGGAAAATCCTGAGAATGCCCAGCAAGGGGAGCAGAGTGCCACAACCCTGGGAAGTTAAGACATTTTAAAATTGTCTGCCGATTTAAACACAACCTGCAAAAAGAAAGAAAAATATTAAGGTCAAACCATATAAAAGAAGTGGATGAACCACAAAAAAAAGAGAACACTTTCCTTGGAGAAGTACGTGAAACAGAATATAAACACTAGAGCATTAAACTTGAAATGTATAGTCACCCCACAGAGTTTAAAATTAGGCACAAGGGCAGGTGTTTCAGTTATACCTGATGAACTGAAGTGGTTTAAGCACATTACACTAACAGCCTTCATTCACCCACTTACAAGATCCATGTGGCATTACAGGAAATGTCATAGGATAACACCTGGCACATTTAAAATACAATGATAGAGAAATCATTGAACCTCTGTACGGCATACAGAACCATGAATCATCATCATTAAGAGGAAGGCATGCTTATAATTGAAGCTGATCTATAACGTCAATGGATTTGTTGATGAGCAGTACAGTAGCACATTCAGAAATGCATTTCCAAGAGTATTTACAGGCCTGAGAGAACTGAATAGCGAATACCCTGTTACCCTAAGAGCTGATGCTCAGCCAGTTTGCCTCTTCACTCCGAGGAAAGTCCCTCACCCACTCAGACCAATTTAAGGGTGAAACTGAGCACATGCTGCAACAGGGGGTTATCTCCCCATACCGACAAAGTGGTGTTCTGGAATGGTCATGGTCCCAAAGTCAAATGGCTCAATTGGAATCTACGTGGACTTGACTGAACTAAACAACTCAGAGGAACATGAGTTTCACCCGATGACATCAGTAGATGAAAGTCTTGTCAAATTAGCCAAAAGTACGCTTTCATCAAACTGGATGCAAACAGCAGATTTTGGCAGTTGCCTCTGGACAAAGAACCCAGATTGCATTTGGAATTGAGTCTACTCCAGAAATATTTCAGAGAACAATATCTCAGACTCTAGATGGCATGGATGGGAAAATGCCACCTGGACAACATATTCATACACAGCTCCATGAGGGAACAGCATGACCGTAGAGTTAGAGCAGGCCTGAAAGTTCTACAGGATGCAGGTTTGACATTGAATGAGAAATGGGAACTTGCAAAACCAATGATTAAACTTTTAGGGCACATTGTGCAAGCCTTAGGAATAATGGCCAAAACCACAGAAAACAAAGGTGATCAGAGAGCTTCCACAAGCTAGGAACATTACTGAGCTTCAGCGATCCCTCGAGATGGGCAACTAAGTAGGCTAGTTCCTAACAAATTTGGATGAAGTCAATGAGCCTTTGAGACATCTGTTGAGACAAGGTCAACAGTGGTGCTGAAAAGCGAACCAGCAAAATGCTTTTGAGAAGATCAAAAATTTTCTAACTTCCCCTGAAATGTTAGCGCATTACAGTCCAGAACTATTGACATTGTAGTAGCAGATGCAGCATCTATAGATTTGAGTGCAGTTTTATTCTAAATACAAAGAGATGGTAAATGTAGACCAGTTTAGTACGCCTTAAGCTCACTCACAGGCACAGAAAAAAGATATGTTACAATTGAGAAGGAAGCATTGGCAACAACATAGGCTTGTGAGAAATTCTCAGGCTGTGATGGGATTGTGGTTCAAAATTGAAACCAACCACAAGCCACTAGTCTTTCTTCTGAACGTTGAAAAGATTGCAAAGATGCAGCCTAGAATTCAATACTTCAGACTGAGACTAATGAGGTATGATTCAGTAACTGAGTACACCCAAGGGAAGTACCAGGTGACAGCAGATGTACTATCAATAATACCAATTAAAGGAACCAAACTGGAAGATTCAAATTTCATTGAGGAGGTAGAATCATGTACACCACTTATTACTCAACACCTACTGGCTACTGCGAAGAAGCTGCAGGAGATAAAACAAGCAAAATGGCAAATGTGTACAGATAAAGGATTACTGTCTGGAAGGATGGCCAGACCACACTCCTAGCAAGTAAGTACAATGACAGTACTTCAAACAGAGAAAGAACCTCACAATCGCTGATGATCTCCTAGTTTTTAATGACAAAATAATCACTTTGACTTGATATTCTTGAAATAATTCCTCAAGGTCCCTTAAGGATAGCAAAATGCCAAGGAGAAGCCAAGCAATGAGTCTAGTGGCTAGGCATTACACGTTCAAAGAATTAATTCTGAATTGCCTTACATGGACAGGAAACAGCCAAGAGCAAAAAGAACCATTATCACCGTCTACATTTTCATCAAGGCCATGGGAGTGTCTGGGAATGGATTTATTTGATTTCAAAGGCAAGATATTCCTTATTGTCATTGATTACTACTCAAGGTGGATTGAAGTGAACAGATTTCATAGCATCAAGGCAGAAGCAGCCATTCAATCACTGAAGAGAATTCAACACATTGCTTTCTGGACATTGTGGTGTCACAATTTGCTAATAAATTATTCTGAAACTTTGCAAAGGAATATGAATTCATTCATTTAACCAGCTTACCTTGTTATCCTCAGGCTAATGGAGAAGATCAGAGCTGTGTGCAAACCATCAAAGACTTGATGAAGAAGAATGAAGATTTTAATTTAGCTCTTAAGAGTTACCGAATCTCACCACTACAAAATGGTTTCTAACTTGTCAGCAGACCCAATCCACCAGAACCAGTATGCAGCAAACTGTTACTGACTGGACAATGGGAGGATGTAGCAGTTGGCATCTTAGGCTCATTTCCATCAGGAGAATCCATACTAGTGGTGATGAAGTCTATGACAGCAGAGAAAATGCTGTCTGCATTGACTGAAATATTTGCAAGGCACAGTCTACCAGTCACTCTGTATTCAGATAATGGGCCACAATTCATTTCACAGACCTTTGCAAGTTAAAGGCATTTACTATCACAGAGTAATCCCTAAATGGCCACGGTAAATAGAGAAGTGGAATGACAAAACCAAACCTTAGAAAAACAGATGAAGATTGCTCAGGTTGAGGGCAAAATATTGAAAGGAGGGGTTGCTGTCATATATAGCCCTGTATAGAAAACTCCACACAATATGACAGGAAAGAGCCCAACTGAGCTGCTATTTGGACACAAAATACACACCAAGATGCCAGAGCTGAGGGACATTAGGAGGTTCATAATCATGATGCAGAGAAAAAGGGTACTAAAAATTTTTACTCAGACTATAGAGAGGAGCTAGATAATCTTATGTGATGCCAGGTGATGAAGTAATGCTGAGGCAGGAGAATCTGAATAAGATGGATACGCCATTTTCCCCTAAGCCTTACACTGGGGAGGCGGTGATGTAGTGGTATCGTCGCTGGACTAGTATTCCAGAGAGCCAGGGTAATGCTCTGGGCACCTGGGTTTGAATCCCGCCATGGCAGATGATGAAATTTGAATTCAGTAAGAATCTGGAATTTAAAAAGTCTTATGAGGACCACAAAACCATTGCTGATTGGTGTAAAAGCCCATCTGGTTCACTAATGGATGTCCTTTAGGGAAGGAAATCTGCCACCTTTACCTGGTCTGGCTTCCATGTGACTCCAGACCCACAGCAATGTGGTTGACTCTTAAATGCCCTCTGAACAAGGGCAATTGGGGGATGGGCAATAAATGTTGGCCTAGCCAGTGATGCCCACATCCCATGAACAAATTTTAAAAAATAATCGCCAAGAAGGGGAACAGTGTGACTGTACAGCCGCCAGAAGGAAGATTATGACAGAAATTCTTCATGTGTCAAAACATATTATGGTGACAAAGGCACAGCAGCAGATGAACTAGATATCGGGACTGAGGCAAAGCTGGCATGTAGCAACCCAGGAGTCCAAGCCAGCGATGCTGTTGGCAGGCAGACAGCTTGCTATCCAGAGGGAAAGACATTGGTTCCAGAGGAGACGACGACACTTCCTAACCCTGACACGATGACCAGAGTTCCTGAGACAGCAGGCAGACCATGGCATGTGAGGAGACCACCAAAGCAATGTGAAGATTTTTGTGTGATTAGCGACAGAACATGAAATTGGAAATCAGTTTGAAGCAACAATTTTTGATTTAAAACAATGTGATTTTAAGTGGGAAACCAGCAAATCTTGTCACAAAACATGTGCCTAGATGTGAAGTTTAATGTGTTGATTATATTCAAAACAAAAAGGATGCACGCCAAACACTGCCTTTATGATTTAGAAGTTCCTGCTTGTGATGTTTGCAAGTACACAAGAAAGCAATTAGACTGGATCATTGAGGAGCATCAAATTACATACTAATAATTATCACAAGGAATGCCACAGTTACATAGTGAAAGAGAAATAACAGTCCAGAAAGAGAAATATTGAACAAAAGACTGAAACTGTATTGGCCTGTGACGCACTGAACTTACCTGACATTTGTAATGGGAGAAATTCAGGGCGGAATTTTCCGAGCCCACTGGCAGCAAGCCTGATACGTGGGTGTGCGTGGAAAATATAGCGGGACCCACTTCACAAAGGCGTGAAGGCCGGGTTTCCCACCATCGTCCGCGATCTTTCACTCAGCCCGTCAACGGCAGGCCGGGTTTCCCACCATCGGTCAGCGGGGAGCTAATTGTAATACATCTGCATGTAATTAAAAGGCCATCCCGCCAGGCTCTTGGAACCCCACCGTATCGCCCACCCACATCGGCAGGAAAGCACGTTGACATGTTTCACAACAGCTCGCAGGCAACGTGCACTTGGCGGCCTTCACTTTGGGGGAACTGAGGTGAGCGAGCAGCAGCGTTCACCACAGCTCACCCATTGTTTACAGGCCTCAGGGGCGCTGGGGGGCAGAGGAAACTGATGCCCGGCCCTGCAGGCAGCTGCTGAGGGGTTGGGTGTCCGGGGGCAAGTGCTGGCCAGCCTCGGCGGCGACTGCTAAGTGGTGGGGGGGGTAGTCAAGTGCTGACCTGGCGCTGCATCCTACGCACAGGCAATCAAGGTGGGGGGGCAGGGTAAGCGAGGGAAATGGCCACACATTAGGAACACCTGTATAAACTGACCATGCCTCTGCAACTGAGACAGATCAGGCACAGCTACAGTGATATGATGGCGACAGGCACCTAGCCTGCCTGCCATGTAAACATTGCAGTGGCACCAAAGGGCCACCAAGCGCTCCACACCTTATCCCCCCACCACCCCCGCCGCATCCCCCACCCTCCCGGCACAGACTTCAAGTCAGCCACCTCTTTATTAGACCGCGGAGCAGTTGGGCTGCACACGTTGTACAATCTCCTCGCCAACACTGGCCATGTAGCAGTCACTGCTGAAGGCACTCACAGCTCCTTGCAATCTCAGCATCCTGGTTTGGACCAGTGTCCCCCATGTCACAGGTTGACAGGGGAGCCATGCAGCACACTCATCTCTGGCCATCCGAGGGGTGACCAGCACTCCCCGGGAAGCATTAAAGGGCAGTCACACAGGGCCAGGGAATGTGCTAAGTACAGTCATGATAACCATGTCTCTCTCTCTCTTTCATGCTGCAGGAGGACCACATCAGGATCATGGATCCTGGTGACCTAGCTGTATGCTTGATGGTCTACAGAGACTGTAGAAGATAGAGGAGAGAGCGACTGAGGCACCTGGCCGTGCAAAGGCAGGAGCAGGAACCTCATGAAGAAGAGGCAGCTGGGGCTCCCGCACACGCTGCCCAGGAGCGACAGCGACAGGGAGCCGTGGCTGGTCGGTGCCTAGCGACACCCAGGGTCTATAGACACCACCTGCCATTCCTGCAGATGACTGAGAACCAATTTTGCCAACGGATGCGCGTGTCTAGGGACCTGGTGGCTCACATCTGCCACTTACTGCAGGACTTGGCGCCAAGGAGGTCATCCACTGACAGTGGATGTGAAAGTGACCGCGGTGCTCAATTTCTATGCAAGTGGCTCCTTTCAGGACTCCACAGGTGACCTCTGTGGGATTTCACAATCCGCCACCCACAAATGCATCCATGAGGTCTCTGATGCCATCTTCTCCATGGCACACAACGTTGTGCATTTTGCCCGGGACCGGGACAGCCAGGTTGCAAGGGCCATTGGATTCGCCCTGATCTCGGGATCCCCACAGGTGCAGGCTGCAGATTGACTGCACTCATGTGGCGCTCAGGCCTCCATCGCTGCACTCAATGGACTTCATCAACTGCAAGGGCTTCCACTCACTGAATGTGCAGCTGGTATGTGACCACCAGAAATGCATCCTGCAGGTATGCGCATGGTTTCCAGGGAGTGTGCACGATGCCTACATCCTGAGTCGCTCGCAGATCCCTGTAGTCTTCCAGAGTCCACAGAGGCTGCAGGGTTAGCTCCTTGGGGACAAGGGCTACTCCGCAAAGGCCATGGCTGATGACATCCATGCGGCGGCCTCAGACTAAAGCAGAGTAACGTTATAATGAGGCTCATGCAGCAGCTCACAACTTGGTGGGGCAGACCATCGAGATGCAGAAGATGCAGTTCCGATGCCTGGACCAGTCTGGTGGGGCCCTGCAATACAGTCTGTAGAGGGTGTCACGCATGGTCATCGCCTGCTGCGCCCTTTACAACCTGGCGTTGCAACAGGATAAGGAGCTGGCTGAGGAGGAGATGGAGGAGCTTCACGTCTCCTCCAATGAGGAGGACGTTGATGGGGATGAAGGTGAGGGGGATCCTCAGTGGTGACAATGACGGGGATGAGGCTCTCGCACTGGCTAGACGAGGCAGGCACACTCAGGAAGCCCTCATAGCTGCCAGATTTGTGGAGGATGATGATGACATACAGTGAGATGTCCCCGTAGATCCTCACATCACAGTTGTGAATGTTTGACTCCAGTCTGGCTTATCGCAGTGCCAATAGCCTCTGAGAATGCTCCTGTCATGGAGATGCAGTGGAGGCCCTAATAGTCGCTCGATCACAGGAGAATGATGACGACATGCAGTGAGGACACTCCATAGGTCTTCACATAGCCTCTGAGAATGTCTGACTCCTGTCTGGCCGAGGGCAGCTTGCTTGCATTCTGTGATCAGGGCCATCTCAGAGACGCAGCCATGAAACTTTAGACACATCTGATGCTGTGTCCGCATTCAGCACCTCAACCCTTCAGGAGCTGGTGCACAGCATCACTGGTCATAGATGCTGGTGTGATGGAGTCCAGCCCCACCTTAAAGCTGCTGAGAGGACACAGAGAGTATGAGAGAACTCTGTGGCACCTGCCCACTACATTCTGGCAGCAATGACCAGCAGTGCTGAGGTGCAAGTATCAGTAATGTTTCCGGGAAGTATGTGGCTGGACCATCACTGTGGTCTGAAGGCCGCACAGAGCACAGGGAAGAGGCCCTGGACTGAGACACCTGCCTTTTATCTTGTGCAGAAAGGTTTCACATCTGAGTGACAAGAACACTGCTCCATCAGAACAAGGAGCTATAGGCAGGGAGACATTCTTGGGAGTTTATTGACAATAATGAACATTATGCACAAGTGATTAACACCCATGCCCAAGCCGTGCAACTAATTCTCCTTAACTGTCCTAATCCTGCCTCTACGTCTTGGTGCTCCCCGGACATCCACAGCAGAGGTGGAGGCAGCCTGCTGACTGTGATGACCTTGGCAGGCATCCTCTGGAGGGCCGAGGCTTGGAGGGTCCCGGCCTGCTTTTGGGGTCCTGCTGTGTGGCAGCGGCAGCCTCCGCGGCCTGTGAAGCTGGATCTGTGGAGGTCACAGGAAGAGGGGATTCAGATGGGCCGGTCACTCAAGAGTCACCCAGGTGGATGGCCCCAGAGCATACACTTGCTGATCCTTCTCCTTATGGGTGCCCAAGGGCCCCTGGCTGATTCCGTGCGTTGAATGGGCAGCTGGAGTGAGATCGAGCTGCCCAGCACCCCTCTCGTGTACACACTGTTGGAGGCCAACTGTGGCTTCAGCGAAGGAGTTAAACCCACACAGCAGTGCAGGAGTGACTTCGTAGACCCATGGCGGCCGCCATCCTGCCAGTGTTGACTTCGGTGCATTGCAATGCCGCGCTAACTGAATCATTCCAATTTGCCATCAGATGTTTTATTTTTTGCTGGTTTCACATTATGCCTTAGTCCTGAATGTTGAAGCAAATAACCTTGCAAAAATGAACTGAAAAATAAAAAAAAAATCACCTCAGACTGAAGACGGACGGACTCCTCCATCATGCCTTGCAATCTGAGGAGTGCAGCGGACATCCCTTCCTGATGTTCCCGAGCTTGCCTTTGCAGCTCCAGCAACTGTGACATGACCAAGTCCAGAGGCTCGTTAATTGACTCGGACTCAGCAACGTTCTGGCCTCCAGCAGCCCTCCGAGTGCCGGGGACCTGAGAAGTCCCTGCCTCCGCCTGCTGTGGATCAGAAAGTGCAATGTGCTCACCACATTGTGGTCCCGAGGCTACTCTAAAGCTAGATCCCGCCGAGGTCTGTGTCTCTGCGCTGGTAGAGGGTGTGGGTGAGCGCTGTGACGGGACTTCAGGGATGGTGCCTTCAGATTTCTCTTCAGAGGTTTCTTCAGAGCTTGCTTGGAGGCTCTGGGTTGTGGACTCTGTCTGCTGCTTCCCAGATGTGCCTGTGAAAGCAAGGGGAGATAATTAGTGCCTGGCTGTGGCCTGTGAAAGAGGACACATCACTCACAGCATGGTTGTCTGATGGATGTTGCACTGCTGGATCCTCACTTGGTAGAGCAGCGCTGACCTCACCGTCAGCACAGGACCGGTCCCAGTCATCGCCGGCCAGCTGGATGGCTCTGTTTTCAAATTCTGTGAGAACTTTGAATTCCAGCATCCCTCCACCTGTCTGCGACCTTTCCCTCCTGTTGTGAGCCCGGTTGTCCTGCATGGATAGAGATGGGGAGAATGTATCAGGACGCCTGCCAGGCCAGATGATAAGTATGCCTGGCCTGTATGAGTAGTGATTGGCCCCATGGACAGGATGAGGACAATGATGGTGTGTGTGAAAGAGTGTGAAAAGTGTGATGATATGTGATGTTCTTACACTGGCAGTGAGTGAAGGCCCTGTGGGTGTATGCTGGGTTTGTGAGTGTGTGAGTTGGGAGTGATGAAAAGAGTGACTTACCCTGGCAGAACGGAGGAGATCATTCATCCTTTTGTGGCACTGGATGACTGTCCTCTTCTGAAGGGCGTTGGCACTGACCACCAGTGCCACCATCTCCCAAGCTGGGCTTGTGACATTGTTACCCATCGGCCAGAGCGGAGGTAGAGCACATCCCGGCGAGCCTCCACAGCATGCAGCAGCTGCTCAAGAGACCCGCCATTGCAGACTTTTTGCCTTTGCTGGCCACGTCTCCCAGGCAGCGATGGTGAGCTGGTGACGACAAGCCCTTTGCTGGCGGCTGCCTTTTAAAGATGGCGGCCGGCGTGACACAACAGCAGGGTGATGGCAAGTGAGCGAAACACAGCGTGTTTCATGGGAGTGAATATATAATAAGGTGGGCTCGGGAAGATACCGCATGAAAACCCGTCATTTTCATCGGTGGGTAGGACTCCATTTTTACCTGCCAGCAACTGCACTTGTCACAATTCTGGGAAAATTCAGCCCTCATTTACTCAGTGAGTTAGGGAAATAATGATTTGTTAATCTTTTTTCGAAATTTATTGCAGTATGTTTATTAAGGAATGGAGTCTAAGCTACATATGACAAGCGGACAAAGCATGAACATGTTTTTGGCCTAATAAGGGAGGGATGCCATGATGATAGCTGATGTGTGTGTGGATTTGAGTTTAGATAATATATGAAAGTAGATAAGATACTGTAAGGTAGACTCTGTACTAAATATGAAGCCACCTGACCTGGGGCGGGTGGTTATTGAAAGTCAGATAACACATGATTAAATGATATTGTTCTTGCAGTTAAATCTGTGACTTCCAGTGTTGTTCTTTCAGCCTGAGATGTGACACACGCCAATATGTCTTTCCATATCAGTCCTCCCAAAGCACGTTACTTCACACTTCTCTGCATTGGACTCCATCTGCAATGCTTCTGCCCATTTCACCATCCATCTATGTCATCCTGAAGCACATAACTATCCTCATGTTGATTTACTACTTTGCCAAGTTTTGTATCATCGGCAATATAATGCTGCTCCTTACAGCTGAGTCTAGATCATTTATGAAGACTGCAGAGAGTAACAGGCTCAAAGAGAACACACTGCAAACCATCTCCCAGTCTGAAAATCATTTATGCATCTCCACCCTTTGCTTCTTTTCACTGAGCCAATTTTGTATCTAAATATCACTTTCACTTAATTCCAGGGATACTTGAAAAGAGCCTCTTTTTCAGTGAATTATAACGCAAGAAGGACGAGGGCAACAATGTCGTAGGAACTTCATCTCAGAACTCCCCTTTAAGTCACGTATCATCTTGATTTGTTCACATACTATTGTTAGAAACATTAGGGCCAGAATTTTTAACCTTGTCAGGCAGGCTCAGCGGGGGTTGTCGGGAGCATATGTGAAGCCGCCCGCTGCCCGCAATCGGGGACAGACCGCGATTTCACGCTGGCGGGCCAATTAAAGCCCACCCAGCATGAAACGCGCGCTGCAGTGCTGCCTGTGGGGGGGAGGGGGAGGAAGGCGAGCACGCAATGTGTGGAGGTGCATGCAGGAAAAGCTTCCTGAGGCACAGAGCTGCCTCAGAGACATGAAGATATAAAAAATCAAAATAAAGAATTTTAAGGTGTGAAAAGACATGTTCCCTCATGTGACTCCGCCAACCATAAGGTTAGATGGGCAGCAAAAATTTAATTCAATTACATTGTTAATGACCTTAATAGGCCTGTTAATTGTCGACAGGTGCACTGCCAACCCCCGCGCATGCCCGCCAACCGAAATATCACGTGAATGAGCGGTGACGTTGGGGCACTTGCCCGACATCATCATGCATCATTTTGCACTCATTCGGGTTGGGCGCGCGCCCACCCACGAGCTAAAAGTTCTGGCCTAGGAACAGAAATAAGCTATTCAGCCCCTCGGGCTTGCTCCAACATTGAATTAGATGATGACTGATCTGCATATCAACTCCATTTTCCTGTCTTTACTGCAGTTCCTTGATATCCTTACCTACCAAACATCTACCTATCTTAGTCTTGAAAATTCCAATTGCCTTAACTATCAGTCTTTTTGGGGAGAGGGTTCCAAATTTCAGATTATCTCCCCTTGCTCTTCATTCCTAGACAAAATAGTTTCTCCATATCGAGCTTATGAAATTCCTTTAACTTTTTAAACACCTTGATCATATTGCACCTCAATCTTCTACACTGAAGGGAATATGCAGCAAATTTATGCAACTTGAACTTGAGTATTGCTGAAAAAAGAGACATGTTGAAGCTAGTGCCTATACAAGCAGAAAACAACTATTTTTACTGCATATGGGAGTGCTGATTGGTTGGCAAGTGGACCCTGATTGGTAGAGGCGTTGCCATGCAGAATGCACCAATTGATGGTGACTGATAGTTAACTGCTAAGCATTGTTTGGAATTTAAACCAGACAGCTTGACCCTGATTGGTCAAGGCATTGCCCTGAGGAGTGAGTCAGCGAATCCCTGGTACTTATTTTGTTTAGCTGAAACAGGTGCAATATGTGTACATGTTCTTTCTGGCTACAAAGAACAGGGCCCTGTGTATTAATATATGTAGCTTACAGTACACACAAAGGTGCCACTCTGCGAGCCCAACTGACAATCTTAAATTGGTTGTCAGTGTAATTCTTAGCACATTGAGGATTATTTAGAAAATGTTGTCCAATCACAGAATCACATCTAATGTTGGACACTGTGTTCTGAGTTTTGCAAGCACTATCTATTTGGGCATACATGGTGTCATTAAAACTGAACTCAACTGCGTGGGTTGTCAAGTTCATAAACTCAATGAATACTGATTCACACTATGGTAGTGGGACTGGATCGCCATGCTATAGTGCTGCAGCGCAAAATCCATGGTTCTTTAAGTGGAACATTGGTGAATAGGCTAGCAATGTCAAATAAACACATGGACACAGCATCACTATCGATATCCAAGTCCTGTATGACCTTCGCAAATGTGAAAGAGTCCTTCACCGTGTATGTGGAAAGCTTGCTCAAAACTGGTTGTAACAATTCACCCAACCATTTGGCTAATTCATGTTGTGCAGAACCAGTCATAGAAAAGATGGGGCATAGAGGAACATTACTTTTGTGTGTCTTGGGCAGCCAATACATACACAGATGCAGCGAGCCGTGAGGGCGATCCCTGCCATATGTATCGCATGGTAGCTCGTTGCTCTTACACAAGTCAAACAAGCGTTTTTGTAGCTTGGAAGACTGTCCAGTCATGTTGCGTGGCAGGTCTAATTGATACAAATTTGGACCCGTCATTAAGAATGGCGTGCATTTTGTTGATATAGTCACACTTGTTAAGGATGATTATTCACATCCCTTTGTCAGATTTACTGATGTGTATGTCCAGATTGACCTTAAGACTTCGTAACGCTGTAAGACATTCGCGTTGCATGTGAAAGTCAGACAGGTTGTTTGGAATCCTGCAATATGCGTGTGTTAGATCAGCTAGGCACGCTTTCAAGGATTCAACATCTTCCATGGACGCTGGTGTGTGGCGGGATAGTTGGGAGTGCAGGAGTTCGAACTCAGTAAATGCCTCTTCCTGTTTGATTTGGAATGAAGACATACCAAAATTGAAACCTTGCACAAGAACAAACTCCTCACTTTCTGACAGTACATGATCAGAGAGATTTGTTACGTGTTTAGTGGCATTATTAATTGCGTTGCCAAACCACTTCCACTTAAGTTTATGGTGTGGACGGGTTTCAAATGGGTACTGTTTATGGTGCGATCACCTATTGAAGCAACATAGCGGCATAAACGGATCAAATCGAAAAATGAAAGAAATTTGCACACCTCAGACCAAGCGCAGTGTAGGGCACGGTGTAAATTAGTAACCCCGTCACCAATCAGTTCAATCTCATCTTGCATAAACGCTCGCTTGATCGTGGAACTGTCTCACTTTAGCATTATCAATACGTTTGGAAATGAAAACTGGCACAACCTTCCGTTTAGTACACACTTGGAGAAATTAAATAGATAGCTCATCTGCTCTTAACCTACCCGTAAGTCGAACTATGTTATTAATATCACACTGAAACTGAAATTCATATACCACGTTACTCATTTGTGTGATAGGCAGAAGATCTTTTTGGGTTGACGGCAGCATCCTGTTAGTGGTAAATGCAGTCGTGTTGCTACTGCAGAGAAGCACCTGTTGTTCAAAAACCTGAACTGGCAAATATGTATCCCTCAATAAACATCACAAAAGAAAAACAAATTAGCTCGTCATTAACATATTGCTATCAGTGGAAGTTTGCTATGCACATACTGGTAACCGCATTTCCTAATTGCAGCAATGACTTCACTTCTAAAGGATTTCATTGGTTTCAGAGCTTTGGGATACCCTGAAGTTGTGTAAGGCGATATATAAATGCAAGATAAAAGCAAAATGCTGTGGATGCTGGAAATCTGAAATAAAAGCAGAAAACACTGGAAAAACTCAGCAAGCCTGACAGCATCTGTGGAGAGACAAATAGAGTTAACATTTCGAGTCCGTATGACTCTTCTTCAGAGCTAAAGAGTAGAAATGTGATGAAATTTATACTGTTTAAGGGGAGTAGAGCCAATAAAGAAGGATAGAAGGCCAGCAATGGGTGGGGGCTAAGGAGAGATTGGCAAGGATGTCATGGACACAAGACAAAGGTAGTGTTAATAGTAGTGGTAAGGGCTGAAGAAGGTGCTGATAGCGGCCTAAAGGTATGAAAGCAGAATGTATGAATAGCAGAACAAGGGTCAGCACTCTGAAAGAACAACATGGAACAAGTGACTTTTGGACAAGTCCTTTTGAGGGTAGGGTGGGAGGAGTGGGTGGCGTTTGGAGAAAAAGGATGGAAAAAGGGGTTAAAAAAGGGATAAAATAATGAATTAAAATAAAAATAAAGTAAATAAAAAATATAACTAATAAAAAGAAAAAAATAAAAAGCGATTAAAAAAGGGGTGAAGAAGAGGAGAGAATTCCTGGTCTAAAGTTTTTGAACTCAATGTTAAGTCCGGAAGGCTGCAAAGTGCCTAATCGGAAGATGAGGTGCTGTTCATCCAGTTTGCATTGGGCTTCACTGGAACATTGCAGCAGGCCAAGGATGGACTTGTGGGCATGAGAGCAGGGTGGGATGTTGAAATGGCAAGCGACAGGAAGGTCTGGGTGATGCTTACGGACAGACCAGTCTGAAAAGGAGGTTACACATATCTGCTTCCACATATATTAATCTGAAGAATTTCACATGAATACATTAAGTACTTGTACGTTTAAATCACACACTGTAATTGCACTTCTAATTTTTTTCTCCATCTCTATGGAAAAGTACCTGTTTATTAACTGGGGCAATTGTGATGTTGTGTGATCATAAAAAATGGGTAATAGCAAATCCACAATCTGATTTACATTTCTCATGATTTTTATTTCCATTGTCTCTGTTGTGTTCTATTAACCTCTGTGATAGCTACGACTATGCACACGAAGGCATTGACCACACAAGACAGGATCAGTAACACAATAATGTGGATTCTTTATTCAAGGATGGTTCAACCATGTACACACATGGATAAAATATAGAAGAACTTTTTAAATAGTCCGTTGCTGTACTGTACAGGTCTCTTCTTCAAACTGCTAGCATACAGAAGCCACATGGCATGTTACATCACATTCCTTGCATTGCTGTACATTGGAAACATAACCACATATCTAAAGATGTACCATAACTGTCTCTAAATCAGGAGAGATACTTACTGTTGTCACTGTAAAGATGATAAGTTGTTGTTCGAGACTAGTTTTCATGTTAGACATTAAACAAGCTGTTATAATTAGGAGCGTTAACTTTCTGCAGAATTCTCCTAATCCCATGCTGCAATAGTCACAGGAGATTGGTGTAGACCCTTGAGAAATGATGTAATTGGCCATTTTTAGTCATTTCGCAATGCCCTCTGCCACATGCCCCTGCAAAATGTCCAAGCAAAGTATGTTCTATATGACATTTCCTTTGTCATGCTTTTCTCACCCCTATTTGCAACTTTAATATAAATTTCCAGCCAGATATTTTTACTTGAGTTTTAGATTCAAATTTACATAAAGGTAGTCAGGCATTGCATTTGGATTGGCCTCCAAGCTCAGCCCAGCGCCAATTGCAATGGATATGTATCTGCTATTAACATGACACCAGCTTGTGGACTGATCTGTCTCTGGAAGTATTAAAAAGTTATTTTTATGTTCCCAGGTTTTTACATGTAATAATGGAATAAATAAGAATGACAACAATACTTAAACTGCTGTCCACCTATATAAAGAATGTATCCCCTGTTTTCGCCCCTTGTTCCACATGTTTGAGTCTTTGGTTCAAACTACCTAGTTTGTTTGTGTTACAGAACCTTTTCACCCAGGTTCAAATAGAGTGCGAAACAATCATCGATACTGAACATTTTATTGGCTAAAGCACATGGCCTGCTGTAAGCAATTTGCTGTTTAGAAAATACATTATGTCTTTTAATAGGTTACAGATGTATATTTTTAGTATCAGCTTCAGACATATGGCATAGCCCTGGGTTTCTCTGCCTTGCGTTAGTGTTGAAACTGATTGATGCCCCCCAGAAGGCTTTTACTACTTTCTCCAAGTTTCCTCTAAATCAGGTGTCAACAGAGTGAAGTAGCACTAGTTGTGTGTGTCAGTACCTACATTTGATGCTACAACTGCCAGTAGCAAGTGAGACCGCATTTGATCAAAACTAAGCTGAAATCGCTCAAATTAACCAGTCAAGTGATCTGGTAATGAACCACTTGACATTTTCCACTAAGTGTCAGCTGGTAGCCAAACCTCAGAACTGAAAGGAAATATGGTAACAAGCAAGGCACACTCCTGGGAGAATGCAATGAAGTCTTTCATTGTCATAGAGTCAATCGAGTCATTAGGCACAGAAGGAAATCATTTGGCCGATCAAATCCATGTTGGCTCTGCCTAGAGTAATCCATTCAGTCCCATTCCCCCCACTCTATCCCAGTAGCCCCACAAGTTTACTTCCACAAATGCCTATCCAATTTCCTTTTGAAATTATTAATCGAATCCCCTCTGAGCTGATTTCATCTATGAATCCCACCCCGCCTGTTCCCTCAATCCTATTTCCACTAAACTGCTGGTCATCCAACTTCCTCTCCTGGCCTCCATGTTAGCCAATATTGTAAAGGGTTCTCTCTCCTCAAGTGTTGTCCTTCTCTCCTTTAAATCTGGCATCATTACATCGCTATTCAATGATCCAAGCTTTGACCACACTGCCCTGCAAACTCTTGTCCCATCTCCAACCTCCCTTTCATCTCCAAGGATCTTGCATGTATGGTCACCTCCAAAATCCATTCTCATCTTTCCTGGAACTCCATCTTTGAATCCCTCCAATCAGGTTTCCACTCCTACCACAGTACCAAAATAGTTCTTACCAAAGTCACAAATGACATCCTATGTGACTGTGACAAAAGTAAATATTCCCTCATTGTCCTTCTCAACCTGTCAACAGTTTTTGACATGGTTGACCACACTACCCTCCTCCAATGCCTCTCCGCTGTGTGGGACTGCTGTCACCAATTCCATTCTTACCTACCTAATCATTGCCAGAGAATCACTTGCAATGGCTCCCCTTCCTGTCCCTATTTCTTCTGGTGTCACCCAAGGATCAATCCTTGGCCTCCTCATCAGCACACTGCCCTTCTGCAACATAATACAAAGGCACAGCATTAGTTTTCACATATATACTGATGACACCCAGCTCTACCTCACCACCACTTCTCGAAATCACTGCTGTTGCTAAATTACTGCTTATCTGTCATCCAGTACTGGATAAACAGAAATTTCTTCCAATTAAATATTGGGAAGCTGATGCCATTGCTTTCAGTTCCTACTCCAAACTCCATTCCATAAGACGTAAGATGATGAGATGTCAGAGCAGAAGTAGGCCATTTGGCCCAACGAGTCTGCTCCACCATTCAATGAGATCATGGCTGATCTGATAATCCTCAACTCCACTTTCCTACTTTTTCCCCATAACCCTTGATTCCCTTACTGATTAAAAATCTGTCTATCTCAGCCTTGAACATACTTAACGACCCAGCCTCTACAACCCTCTGGGGTAAAGAATTCTACAGATTGACTACCCTCTGAGAGAAGAAATTCCTCCTCATCTCTTTTTTAAATGGGCACCCCCTCCTAGACTGTCCCACAAGGGGAAACGACCTCTCAGCATTTACCCTGCCAAGCCCCCTAAGAATCTTATATGTTTCAATAAGGTCGCCTCTCATTCTTCTAAACTCCAATGATTACAGGCCCAACCTACTCAACCTCTCAACATAAGAAAATCCCTCCATACCCAGGATCAACCTGGTGAACCTTCTCTGGACTGCCTCCAATGTCAGTACATCTTTCCTTAGATAAGGGGGCCAAAATTGTTCACAATATTCTAGGCGTGGTTTAATTAGTGCCTTGTATAGTTTTAGCAAGACTTCCCTATTTTTATACTCCATTCCTTTTGAAATAAAGACCAACATTCCATTTGCTTTCCCTATTACCTGTTGAACTTGTATGTTCACTTTTTGGGATTCATGCACAAGGACTCTCAAATCCCTCTGTGCCACAGCCTTATGCAGTCTTTCTCCATTTAAATAATATTCAGCTCCTCTATTCTTCTTGCCAAAGTGCATAACCTCACATTTTGCCACAATATATTCCATCTGCCAAGTTTTTACCCACTCACTTAACCTGCCTTTATCCCTCTGTAGACTCTTTGTGTATCCTCACCACTTGCCTTCCCACCTATTTTTGTGTCATTTGCAAACTTGGTGATAGTACATTCACTTCCCTCATCTAAGTCATTAATATATATATTGTAAATAATTGAGGCCTCAGCACTGATCCCTGTGGCACTTCACTAGTTACTGGTTGCCATCCTGAAAATGCCACCCTTATCCCAACTCTCTGTCTTCTATTAGTTAGCCAATCCATGCTATGTATTTCCCCCAACACCATGGGCTCTTATCTTATTAAGTAGCCTTATGTGCGGTACCTTATCGAATGCCTTTTGGAAATCCAAATATATTATGTCTACTGGTCCCCCTTTATCTATCCTGCTTGCTAACTCTTCAAAGAGTTCTAATAAATTTGTTAGGCATGATTTACCCTTCTCTCATTCCCTCATTACCAACACCATTCCTCTCCCTGGCAATAGACTGAGATTAAGCCACTCCATTCACAACCTTGGTGTCACAGTTGATCCCAAGGTGAGCATCCAACCTCATATTCATGTCATCACTGGGACTGCCTGTGCACAGCTCATCTGCTGCTGAAACCCTCATTCATGCTTTTGTTACCTCAACTATTCCAATGCACTCCTATTACAGATGGGGAGAAATGGCAGGATAACTTTTCCCCTTTGTCCTTATCTCTCAGTTGTTCGCAACAAGATGTATATTTTTAGAGGCAGTGTTTTAAGCCTTCAAATAGTCCCAATCCCCTACCACCCCTGTGCACACTGACCTACGCTAGCATTTGGTCAAGCAACATCATGAATTTGAAATTTTCAAACTTATTTTCAAATCCTTCCATTCACCACAACCAGCTATTTTATGACATGACCGTCGTATTCCATGAGCCTCAATTTTGTTAACCAACTTTTTATGTGGTACTTTATCAAGCACTTACAGAATACCCATATAGAAAATAACCACTACATTACTCACTTCAAATTTCCCTGTTACTTTTTAAAATTCTTTCATGAGATGTGGGCATCGCTGGCAAGGTCATCATTTGTTGGCCATCTCTAATTGCCCTTGAGATTGTTCATCACAAAGTTCAATTAGATTTAATCAAACATGAGCTGTCTTTTACAAATCTGTGCTGGCTGTCCTTAATTAACTCAAATTTCTCCAAATTCCTGTTAATGTTTTTCCCTGATGGTAGTTTCTAAATCTTCATCCACCACTAATGTTAAACTGACCAACCTTTGGTTACTAGGAATCTTCTTCTTCTTGAATAAGGATGTCACATTTGCCACTTCCCATTCCTCTGGCATCTCCCTTGTATCTAGGGAAGATTGGAAGTTTATGACAAGCCCTTCCACTATCTCCACCTCCATTTCCCTTAGAACCTGAGATTCATACCATCTGGACAAGATGACTTATCTACTCTAAGCCACAGCCAGCCTTTATACTACATGTTGTTTAACAATTTTCACTCCATCCTTTACATCTCTCAGCCCTACTTCTATTTATATTTTGTCAGCAGTGCTTTCTTAGTAAATACCAATCAAAGTATTAAGCGTTCTAGCCTTGTCCTGCACATCTAAGCATATATCCCCTTCATCATCCCTAACAGGTCCCACCAAGCTCTTACTACCCTTTACTATTTATATGCCAGTAGAAGATTTTTGAGTTACCTTTTATGTTAACTGGAAATCTATTCTCATATTCCCTCTTTGCTAGTCTTATTTTCCTCTTCACTCAGCCTCTCAACTCATTGTATTTGGCTTGGTTCTCACTTGTAGAATTCACCTTGCTTGCATAATACATCCTCTTTTTTTTTGTTTCATCATAATCTCTATCTCCCTCATCATTCAAGGAGTTCTGGTTTTGGTTCCCCTGGCTTTTGCTCTTGTTGGAATGTACCTAGCCTCTATATGAAATATTTTCCCTTTAAAAAAATCACCTGTTACAACCTTTTCCATCAAACTTTAGTTTCATTTTACCCTGGCTAGCTCCCCTCTCACCCTATTGAAGTTAGCCCTCTTCCAATTTAGAAGTTCTACTTTAGATAGTTCCTTGCTCTTCTTCATTAGTCACCTAAGCATCGTGATACAATGATCACTCTTGCACATGTGTTTTTCCACAGAAACTTGGTCAACTGGCTCATCTCATTCCACAGCAACAGATCCAGCAGTGCCACCTTCCTAGTTGGAGCAAGAACATACTGGTCAAGGACATTGTCCTGAACACATTTCAGCAATACCCCCCCCAACGCCCTCCTTTCCATTTGCTCTAACATTATCCCAAATTATATTTGGGTAATTAAAGTGGAGAGTCATTAAAAAGATGAAAGGCTATCGAGGCCACATGAGAAATCAATTCCATATCTGCGGAGTGCCCTGAGCAACAATAACCTGCAAAACTATTGTAATCTCATAAATGGAGAGGAATGGTAACGGTTACCCCAGCATTGCAATGACATAAAAAAGTTGTCACATCAAATGCAGATTTGCCTTCAGAATTCTGAGAAAACTATGATTGCCCATAAACGTGTTCCAGTGCTCAATGCAGCAATCCAGGTTCACAGTGCTTTGTCCATAACTATCACAACATTATTTTTTTAAATATTAAGTGCATCTTTGGGCCCCTCAAGATCAAGATATATATTTACAGTTGATGAAGGTCATTTTACTAAGGGAAACAGTTTAAAAATAATGGGTCACCCATTTAATACAGAGATGAGGAGAATTTTTTTCTCTCAGAGAGCCATGTATCTTTGGATCTTTCTTCCCCAGAGAGTGGTGGAGGCAGGGTCATTAAAGAGTTTTAAGGCAGAGGTAGTTAGATTCTTGACTAACAAGGGAGTCAAAGGTTATCAGGGGTAGGTGGTAATGTGAAGCTGAGGTGACAATCAGATCAACCATAATCTTATTGAATGGTGGAGCAGGCTCGAGGGGCCAAATTGCCTACTCCTGCTTCTAATTCTTATGTGCGTATTTTGCACATTTATTTAATCTATTTTGAACCATCTCTCATCTAATGTTGAATCTAAAAGTTTCTTAAATGATTCCAGGATTTTCACCTCCATATTCTGCCACAAAGCCTAGTCAAAGTGTTTTGCATGAAGAAGAACTCCATGACATCAGTTCTAAAATTACATCTCACTGTTTGACCCTATGACCCTTGCCATGCTCCCCCTTTTTTATTTTAAAGTAAAGTTCCAGATTAAGTTTTATGATATCATTTACTTTGTGTACCTCTGCAAGATCACCTCTCCGATCTCTCCTGTGCAGGCTGAATATTTCTTCATAACTTAGACCCAGACACAGGAATCAGCCTTATAGCTCTTCTCCACGCCACCTCTGACAATTGATTGTTTCCCCTGTTGGTGACCAGGACTGGACACTACTCAAGTGCAGTATAACCAAAGCACTATACAATAACTCCCTTTGGCTTGAAATCTATTGTTTTGGCCCTGTAATTCAGCATTTTACTGGATTTGGTGCTATCCATTGTTTGAACATTTTCAGCATATAGCCCAATAAGGGCAGAATTTTCCATGCCTGCTGGCGTCAGGTGTCATGGTGGGCATGAGTGGACAATATGGCAGGAAGGCCAAAAATCAGTTTCATGATGTCGTGAAACCAGTTTGCAATTGTCTGCTCCACCCGTCATGGCAGGCCGCAATACCTGCCACCACATGTCGGAAACATCATTGTAATACATATGCATATCTTTATAGGCCCAGCTCACCAAAATCATCCTCCCACGCTGGATCATCGGCTTGCGTGTTTCACAACAGCATTTATATGGCGCGCACCTGGCGAGCTGCACTTTGAGGGGAACTTGGGGGTGAGTGCTCACTAATGTGCAGCGCTCATGAGGGTCACCTGTCGGACTACAAAGTTGAGACGAGGGCACAGGCAAGTCGCTTTTCCCAGCTGCCTGACGGTGCGTTGCCGGGGCAAGGGCTGCACTGCGATTGTGGCAGTCTGGCGGGGGTGGGGAGGGGCAAGGGCTGCGCTGTGATTGATGGTAGTGCACAAGCATGTGCGGGGTGGTGGGGAGGGAAGCAGCCACGCATTAGGGAAACTTTGTGTAAAGTGACCATTCCTCCGCAGCTGAGGCAGTTCAGGCGCAGCCACGTTGACATGCTTGGAGTTGGGGCTCCAGCTTATCTGCCCACTCAAGCAACACAGAGGCCTGAAAGTGCCACCAGATGCTCCAGAGACTTTGACCCCTCAGGCAAATACTTCAAACTAATGAGCATTTTAATGGACTGCAGAACAATTGGACGACTGGGCATGTTGTACAATCTCCTTGCTAAAGCTGGCCATGCAGCAGTCACTGGTAGAGGTGTTCACAGCCCCTTGCAATGTCATCATCCCAGTTTGGACCAGCCTCCCCCATGGTTCAAGCTAACAGTGCAGCCTTGCAGTGCGGGTTAGGAGAATGCCTGCTCCTGAGCTGAGAAAGCTGGCGCCAATCCGTTAAGCTGGGTGGGGCGGAGGTGGGTGGGGTCTCGGGCAGCCGTGCAGTGCACAAAATCTGGCCATCCAAGTGGTGGCCAACACTCTCTGGGATACGTTAAGGTGCCTTCAGACTTAATCAAGAGAGATTTTTAGTACACCGATGCTAACCCACATGCCTCTCTCTTTTATCCTGTAGGAGGAGTACATTAGGTGCATCAAGACTGGTGACCTAGCTGTATGCCTCATGGCTTACAGAGAGCAGAAATGAAAGAGAAGAGAGCGACAGAGGTGCCTGGCTGGGCAGAGGGAGGAGCAGCACCCTAAGAAGAAGGGGTGGCTAGAACTCCCACACACGGCACTGAAGAGCCACAGTGAGCTGTCACTGGTCGGCACCTAGCTAGACCCAGTACTTGTCATTCCTGCAGGTGACTGAAAACCAGTGTCCAGGCAACTGGTCAGTCACATCTGCCACCTGCTGCTGGATTTGTCGCCACAGGCACATGTCGGGCATCCACTGCCAGTGGCTGTGGAAGTGACTGCAGTGCTCAATTTTTACACCAGTGGCTCTTTTCAGGGCTCCTTTCAGGTGACCTCTGTGGGATATCGCAAGCCTCCACACACAAATGCATCCATGAGGTCATGGACACCACCTTTGTGAAGGCACACAACTTTGTGCATTTCGCCCAGGATCAGGAAAGACAGGATGCAAGAGCGCTGGGATTTGTCCAGATCTCAGGTTTTCCACACATGCAGGGTGCCATCGACTGCACTCACGTGGCACTCAGATCTCCTTGGCAACAAGCACTCAACTACGTCAGCCGCAAAGGCTGAATGTTCAGCTGAATGTGCCATCGACTGCACTCACGTGGCACTCACTGAATGTTCAGCTGGTGTGCAAGCGCATCCTGCAGGTCTGCGCACGGTTCCCAGGGAGTGTGTACAACTCCTACCTTCTCAGTTGGTCTCAGATCCCTGACATCTTCCAGAGTCCACAGAGGCTGCAGGGTTGGCTCCTCGAGGACAAGGGCTACCCACAGAAGACATGGCTGATAACACCCGTGCAGCAGCCTCAGACTGCAGCACGGAGAAGGCACAATGAGGCTCATGTTGCAACTTACATTTTGTTGGAGCAAACCATCGGGACGCTGAAGATGAGGTTCCGGTGCCTGGACCGGTTTGGTGGAGCCCCGCAATATAGTCCACAGAGGGTGTCATGCATCATCATCGCCTGCTGCGCCTTTCACAACCTGGCGCGGAAATGGGCAGAGGAGATGGCTGAGGAGGAGCTGGATGTCTCCTCCAAAAAGGAAGACGTCTAAGGGGATGAGGGTGAAGTGGTCCTTGAAGGCGACGATGACAGACGGCGATGAAGCCATCTCACTGGGCAGACGAGGCAAGCACGCTTGGGAGGCCCTCATAGCTGCTAGGTTCGTGGAGGATGATGACGATATGCACTGAGGAGACACCATAGATCCTCATGTTTCACCTTTATGCCACTATCAGCACCTTTCTTTAGACCTTACCACCACCATTAACATTCCCTTTGTCCTTTTGTTCATGACATCTTTGTCAATCTCCCCTTTGCCTCCGTCTACTGCTGGCCTTCTATCCAGCTCCACCTGCCCACCTCCCTTAAACAGTATAAATTTCATCACTTTTCCACTTCTCTTCAGCTCTGAAGAAGGGTCATACAGACTCAAAATGTTAACCCTGTTTCTCTCTCCACTGATGCTGCTAAACCTGCTGAGTTTTTCCAGAATTTTCTGTTTTTGTTTCATCTGTGAACGTTTGACTTCTGTCTGGCTGATGGCAGCACACGTACCCTCTGTAATAATGCTCCTGTCATGGAGTTGCAGTGGAGGTCCTAGTAGTCGCTATATTCCAGGAGAATAATGGTGACATGCAGTGAGGACACTCCATAGATCTTCACATAGCTTATGTGAATGATTGTCTCCTGTCTGGCTGATGGCACCTCTCTTGTGCTCTGTGAACGGGGTCATATCATGGAGATGCAGTGGGGAAACTTTAACTTCACCTGATCCAATGGCATCCTTCATGAGCTGAACAGTTCAGGACCACACTGTCACCGGACACAGATGCTGATGAGATGGGGGGCCAGCCCGGGACATTCTGGCAGCAATGATAAGCCCCATCGAGGTGCAGGCATGACTGATGTGACCAGTGACTGTGAAGGTACAGCATCAGTGTGCTGGGAAGATTGCACAAAGCACAGGGAAGAGACCTTGGACTGAGACACCTGCCTTTATCTTGTGCAGGGACCAAGTTTTCACATCTGAGTGACATGAACATTGCTCATCAGAACAAGGAGCCATAGACAGGGAGACATTCTTGGGAGCTTATTTACATTAGTGAACAGTATGTACAAGTGATTAACGCCTGTGCCCAGGCTGTGCAACTACATTTTCTTAACCTTCCTAACCCTGCCCCTACGTCTTGGTGCTCCTCCAACATCCACAGTGGAGGTGGAGGCAGCCTGCTGACTGCTACGCCCCGTCTATGATGACCTTGATGGGTACCCTCTGGAGGGCCGAGACCTGGAGGGCCCCAGCCTGCTTTTGGGGTCCTGCTGTGTGGCAGTGGTACCCTCCTCAACCTGTGGAGCTGGATTTCCTGGAGTCACAGGAAGAGGGGGTTCAGATGAGCTGTACACTCCCCGAGTCACCTGGATGGATGACCCCGAGGTGTGATCTTCCTCCCTATGGGTGCCCAAGGGCCCCTGGCTAACTCCTTGAGGAGAAAGGGAAGTGGGAGTGAGATCGAGCTGCCCCGCACCCCTCTTGCGTTGACACTGTTGGACGGCAATTACGGCGTCAGCAATGGAGTTCAGCCCGGGCAGCAGTGCAGAACCAATGCCCTAGACCAAGGTTTTCATGACGGTCACCATCCTACCAGTGTTGACCTCGGTGCATTGGCATGCTAGCACTATCACCTTAGACTGAAGGCGGACAGATTCCTCCATCGTGCCTTGCAACCTGAGGAGTGCAGCGGACATCCCTTCCTGATGTTCCCGAGCTTGCCTTTGCAGCTCCAGCAAATGAGGTATGACCGAGTCCAGAGGCTCGTCATCTGACTTGGGCTTAGCAGATTTCTGGCCTCCAGCAGTCCTCCGGGTGCCAGAAACCTGGGAAGTCCCTGCCACCGCCTGCTGTGGATCAGACAGTGCAATGTGCTCACCAGGTTGTGATCCCTGAGGCTACTCTAAAGCTGGGTCCCACTGATGTGCATGTCTCTGCACTGGTGGAGGGTGTGGGTGAGCGCTGTGACGGGCCTGCAATGTGGGTTTCAGCAGGTTCCTCTTCTGAGGTATCTTTGGAGCTTGAGCCGAGGACCTTGGACGTGGATTCCCTCAGCTGTTTCCCAGATGTGCCCGCGAAAGCAAGGAGGGATAATTAGTGCATGGCAGTGGCCTGTGAAACAGGACACATCACTCACAGGTTGTCTGATGGATGTTGCACTGCTGGGTCCTCACTTGGTTGCGTATCGCTGACCTCACCGTCAGCACAGGAATTGTCCAGATCCTCGCCGTCTGGCTAGATGGCTCTGTTTTCAAAGTACTTGAGGACCTTGATTTCAGTCATTCCTCCACTAGTCTGCGACCTCTTCCTTTTGTTCTGTGCCAGCTTGAATACAGATGGAGAGAGTGTAAGCAGGACACCTGTCGGGCCAGATGATAAGTGTGCCTGGCATGTGTGGGCGGTGAGTGGTGCCATGGATGGGATGAGGACAATGAAGGTGTGTATGAGAAAGTGAATAGGGATGTCCCTTTAACTGTCAGTGGGTGAGGGCCCTGTGAATGTGAGATGTGTTTGTCAGTGTGTGAGTTGAGAGTGATGAGAAGAGTTACTTATCCTGGCGGAATAGAGGAGATCACTCATCCTCTTTTGGCACCGGGTGGCTGTTCACTTTTGCAGGGCATTGGCACTGACCACTGCTGCCACCTGCTCCCAAGCCAGATTGGTGATATTGCTGCCCCTCCTGCAGCCTGGGCAGGGTTTGAGGACACCATGATGTGCCTCCAAAAGACATTGCAGGGATGCATCACTGAATCGGCAGGCTGCACTCTTCTCACTGTTTGGGACCACGCCTTCTGTGCAGCAGTCCTGGGCTGGAAGCACTGAGAGGCATGTGTGCGGCTGTACTTTAAACATGACACCCAGTGTGAGGAAGCAGCAGGCGAATTGGAGGGTGCCCGCCAGCAAAATGGCATGTTTCCCAGGAATGCATGATTAATGAGGTGGGATTGGGATGATATGGTGTGAAAAGCCACCTTTGCGGCCGGCAGGTAAAATGTTCTTCTTCCCACTTGCCATCGCACTTAGTGCAAATCTGGAACGATCCCACGCTAAGTCTCTTTTGTCTCTTGCAGTCTTTAGCTTTTTCAACACTATTCGTGGAGAATATGTATCATCCATCTTTCCACCCTAGATACAATACATTACATGCGTCGGCTTTATATTTCATCTGCCATCTGCCTGTTAACATAATGAGGTAAAAATTTGTCTGGGCCCTATCTCAGATCCAGCAAATTTAGAGGCCTCTGGCTGTCCAAACCTAAGTGTCAGGCCTCTTTTATATCTTCAGAGGCAGCGGAGGGTGCCTGTTGTATCTCCACAGGCAGTTTGATCCATGAGAAAAATTCATTTTGAGCTGCCAGCTGTGACACTCAGTTAAGTTCCAGAAAGGGGTTTGGATCAGACAGTGTGGGGCTCAGTTGTCAGGATTGTGTAATCAGGAGAGCACTCCTGCTCCTTCTGACACCACATAAATGTATTCACTTTTAAATTTAAAATATCTATTTTTGGCTGGTGGCCGTGGGAGGCATATCCATTCCATTTCCACGCTCATTGGGTAAGATTTCTCACGGGCTCCTTCACCTGTCGTTAGACCTCTCATTTACATATTTGAAGAATTTAATACTTGTTCTAAATATCCAGTAAAATGGTCCCACAAATTTAGCAGTGGAACCAATGCCTATGCAGATTGGATACAAATTGGTATGCTTAACTCAAGAGACAAGCAGAACAGTTACCAATTTCTTCACAGTTCCTTTTTGATTCTTCTGTAATCTCTTAGCCAGTTTGCATTGTGGTTAGGAAACCAGGTCATTGATGTAAATTAGAAACAGCAGTAATCCCAACAGCAAATGCTGACATACTCCATTCAGTATTTGGCCCAGCCGCCATGCTTTAACTCCTCTTGTCAGTTCCTGCTATTCTTTACTTATCCACCAATTCTTTATATCTAAATTTTCCCCTGAAACCCATACCTTTGAGCTTAATTAATAATTTTTCATGTCAAACTTTATCAAATGCTTTTTGGAAGTCCAAACCACTTTGTCGGATTTATGACAGTCAACTTGTGTTAGTACCTCCTCAAATAAAGCTATGAGGCAGGTCGGGCAAGATCTTTTTCACCTAAAGCATGTTAACTGTTGTTTTCTAGGTTAGTCTTACATGATAATCCTCAAGTTTTCACCTGATAATCAATTTTATTATTTTAGCATTTAAGATTAATGGGTCTGTAGTTGCCTAATGTCGGTTTCATCACCCTCCCATCCCCCCCGCCCCACCCATTAGTCTACTGTTACCTTCCTGGTGTCCATTGGCTCATTTATTATGATTGTCAGTGCCTCACAAATCTCCTTCCTCAATTTCCTGGGATAAATACAATCTAACCCTGGGGATCTAATTGTTTTAAGGACTTACAGCTTGTCGAGGATTTCCAACCAAATTGTATCCAAGCCTTGAGTGATGCTTTGGTACCCTAATGTTGGGGAGGGAATGTTGTTCATTTCTTCCCTTGTGAATGCTTGAAGGAAGCAATCGTTCAGAATAAGTCATATCTTGTCCGCATCATCAGTTTCAGGCCCATTTGTATCTGTGAATTTCTCATCTCTGCTCCAGAGTCCATTCGCTATTTTGGTATTCAGACAGATTTTACTGTTAAGCATTGCATCTGCATCTAAGCTTTCTGTAGGTTCTCTTAGCCTCTCTAATCTCGCATGATCCTATATTGGTCCCAGTCAACACTCCTCCTATCGCCCTGCAAGCTTTATGGAGATTTTTTTTGCACTTCACTTTTCATTTGTTTGTTCATCAATTTGGGGCAATGCTTATTTAGTCTGTGCTTGCTAATTGTGTGCATGTACTTATTTTTTTAAATCTAGCATTATTCCACTCAAGTTTCTCCATTTGCCCTGCTGAAGTGTTATTAAACATGTTGTTAGGTATCTCTTTCCAGCACACTTATCGATTTATTTTCCTGAGCAAAGAATCTCCTACAGACCCATACAGTGCATTGAAGTCTAATCTTTTCCCTCTGATATTCCAGCTAATTTTCCTCCAGGACACTATTACCTTCTGTAGCATTAGACAGTGTCTGGTATCTCTTTGTTATTGGGAGCTTGGGGGGAGTATCTATGCAGGCTTACTTATTTTTCCTGTTTCTCTCCCCAACCCTAATTCATTCAATAACTTTGCTTCCTTGTTTTCTTTTTGCGTTAGTCACCAAATTATCACAAACCTAACCCCAGTTAAACTGGTCATCAACCCTGTTGTATGTTGGTTAGTCTAGCTTTGGAATGATTACTGAGACGTTGGTATGTTCAAAGAACAGCTGCTTTATTTGATACAACTGAACTATATACAGCAATCCATGACTAGGTGTTACACTGCTGAAGCCATGAACATTTTCTCCTTCTCTCCTAATCATGCATTCTCTTGCATCATCATTATGGGAGGTGCTTTTTACACAGTCCCACACATTAACCCTTACAACCCTGATACTACAAGCCCCACTCTCTAACGGTTTTCTCTCAAGGTCCAATG
The DNA here is from genome assembly GCF_964194155.1 of Cetorhinus maximus. Lineage (NCBI taxonomy): Eukaryota > Metazoa > Chordata > Chondrichthyes > Lamniformes > Cetorhinidae > Cetorhinus > Cetorhinus maximus. The sequence continues at coordinate 44,040,998 of NC_135879.1, read as the reverse complement.
CTTGCCTGGCCAAGGTCTAAGGTTCATTGTTCATTTACATTTTATTTGTTCATTTATCAAATCTAGTCCCACCTGCAAGGTGAAAATGTTCTATACTTATCCATTATATCTCTCAGCCCCTGATTATAATCTACACAATGTTTGAATGCCAGGTGTTATGGACAGGAGGGAGGAGGTTAATTTAAACAGCACTAATTTCTCCTTTCACCACCCATCCACAGCAGAAAGGTGCTTTTGAAGGGGTGATGTATTTCCCAACCTCTCAGTTTTGGTGCAATCTAATTTTCTATTAATAACCTCACAGCAAACTTGAGATAGGATGAACTCAAAGGGTTAGCTTATTTACAAATAATCAAATGCGAAAGGAGGGTTGCAACGTCACCTCCATACTCAGACAGTAAAGAAAGGGATAGAGAAAAGAAGGATTTACAGTGCAGAGACCACTGAGAAAAGAAATATTGTTCCATGTGGGTTCCATAGTTCAGAATCAAAGCCCAATGATGTATTCCTTCATGGAAGTCAGGCTGAAAACTGATGCTGTATAATTCACTTTTCTGGTGCTGTTGACTTCACACAACAAGATGGGCACACAGAGATGATGATTATAGGTGATGATACAGAATTCCCAGCAGAAACAATGTAGATGGGGCCAGTTGTTCAACCTGCGTAGAGCAGCTTTTCTGTGAGGCTGCCTGTCAAATGGTAAACAGCAGACTGGACTTTTCAGTTTAGCAAGGCAATATTACTGTTTCCACAAGCCAGAGGCCCATGTCACATGACTCCCATCTTTCCACACTGTCTTTGATAAGGGATGCGTATCCCTTGTCTAGGTCCCCAAGCTTGTTAAATGACTCAACCATTAAGAATTGAAAATAAGTTTGCGAAGCCCTTTGTCTTAGCAGACAGGCAGACTCCTATTGGCCAGCCTGGGTTATGAAGGGCTTTTGTATAGCTCTCTTTGTATTTGGACTATGCCACTCATAGGGGCATGAGTGGCCCCCCAAAGATAATTATGTACAAGTTTCTGCGATACTGCCAGGTAACTTCATTTGTTCAGGGGGTCACAGACAGACATGGATTCAGCCAATTTTAAAGGTCTTTGTCCAGATTTTAAAATTTTAGAAATAGCTTTGAAGTTATCTATATATATATATTAGAAAAATATACAGTGTGAGGCTTTGATCCCCTCACACAGGATACCCATGGAATCACCTGACATGCTGGATAAGTCATCGAAATCTAATGGTTAGAATGTTATTTACACAGCTACAGATTTGTGAAACAAACTTTATGGTCAAAAGTATCTTGCACAGTTTTTATGTGGTTTCTGGTTGTCTTACTTGCAGTTAAAATCTACCATATTTGATATGCATTTTTATCAAGGGTCTCTTTTTTCCTATGTAGCATGGTTGACTGCTGGCAGGCTAATTAATGGATTGTATTTAGATGTAGCCTGTCACATAATAACTGTTTGTTGGTGCCTCTTTAAAGGAACCACAGTATTAATAAGGGATGGCTGTAATATTGTTATACATTTCACTTTTATGATTTATTGTTCATTAACCCTGAAAATCCTTAGTATTTTCGGTGAGTTGAACCCAAGCTGTTTCTATGGTTTATGCATCTATTTGGCAGCATCAATGCATTGTTAAATGCCTATTTATTATTCAAGCAGAGTGCAATGTCAATCCAATTAAAATGAATGAATCTGTGTGACACACTTCCCTCTTAGATATTCAGAAACAATTGACACTTCTTCCAAACAATTGCTAAGTTTTTGTCACATTTAAGTGAGACTGGGTGGATTTAATGAACAAATGTGCCTCCTGTACTTCCTCTGTGCAATTGAGAGATTTGAACAACATTTTGTTTCTGATTACATGTGTGAATGGCAGAGGATTTAAAACAAACAAAGCTGGTCTTTAAAAAGGCAACAATGAATTCCAATCATGTTGCACCAAAGCTGTAAGTGAGCAGAACCTTGAAGTCCCACCACTTAATATTGCTTTATAATCCTTAATATTCCTTTAAATCCTTGTGATTGCAGTCAGCTAGCTGGTAACTGAGCGTTGAAATGAATGGAGTATGAGAAATGCCAGTAAATCTGAAATAAGTTTTTTTTTTATTCATTGGATGTAGGCCAGCATTTATTGCCCATCCCTAATTGCCCCTGTTAAGAGACAACCACATTGCTGCAGGTCTGGAGTACATATAGGCCAGACCAGGTAAGGACAGCAGAGTTCCTTCCCTACAACAATCAGCAATGGTTTCATGGTCAACATCAGACTTCTAATTCCAGATTTTTATTGAATTCAGATTTCACCATCTGCCTTGGTGGGATTCAAACCCAGGGCCAGAATTTTCCCATCGGCAATTTGGGGGCGGGGCCCGCTCGCCGACGAGAAAATGACGCGGGATGACATCGGAAGGAACCCCCGACGTCATCCCAGTCCCTTTAAATTTTCAGGAAGGCGGGCGGACAGCGAAATCAATGGCCACCAAGTGATGCCATTGACAGGGTAATTAAAGTAATTAAAGGCCCTGCCCGTCCATCCTTAAGGCTGGCGGGCAGGCCAGGAGCCCCTGCGGGCTTCTGAAAAAAACATGAAACCTCATCCACTGGCGGGATGAGGTTTCATGCTCCTTTTTAAAAACTTTAATAAATGTAATGTTATATTTATTAACATGTCCCATCCCGTGTGACATTGTCACATGAGGGGGACATGTTAATAATATTTTTATTTTTCTATATTTAAAGTTTTTTAGACTGTCACTAATCTCCCTGAGACGACACTTAGTCTCAGGGAGCAGTGCGCGAAAGAGTGCACTTTGACAGTTGGGGATTCCCTCCGCCCCCCGCACAGGAAGCACATAACGCTTCCCGTTGGGCAGGCCGCTGGGTGGGCCTTAATTGGCCCGCCCACCCAAAATGGCGGCGGGCCCCGTTTCGGCGGCGGGGGTCGGCTGTCTGCCCACCGCCGAGCCGGTGGGGTCCGCACGCCCACCAAGGGCAAAATTCTGCCCTAGGTGCCCAGACCCTGGGTCTGTGGAATACTAGCCAGTGACAATAACACTACACCACCGCCTCCCCAGTTGATTATTACTCATAGAAGTTACCACAGTTATTTAATCCATCCAAATGCAAATTCGATAGAAATTTAGTGGCTTTTGAGTTACAAAAATTTGAAAACAATAGTATTGCAAAAATAGGAGCCTAGAAATATTTTTAATTGAATTAGCACTGTAAACCTCCACAAGGCTGAACTCATTGTCAGACTTGCCTTTTCCATTTTTAACATACTTCATTCTTAAATTTAATATGTTACCTCTGAAGGAATTTTAATCAGAATATTCTTTTTGAATAGTAGCTCTATTGTTCCATTACTACAATTGAAAAAAATGCTCCTCCACATGACAAACTCGCAGTTAGTCTTGGCATATTGGGGAAATTTGTATCTTGCTACTATCTGCACTTCATCTAGAAATAAAGAGCTGTCATGTTCTCCAGATAATGGCAGGTTTGCAGTTAAATGCAACACCGTAACTATCAGGGAAGGAGTACAGATTGTGCTATGTCCAAGTACAGAGTGTGTCTAAAAAGATACTACCCACTCTGACATTAAAACATTCACTTGCTGAGTACATCAAGACAATATTCTGTGAACAACATAAATCCTCTGAAAACAAGCCTTGTTCCTACACATTCCCTCTGAACTAGCAGCTAAAAAAATACTGTAAATTATTGGCCATACATAATTTTAAGCCATATAAGAGGTGGTAGATGAGTCTTAATTTACAACAAATTAAGGATGTAAGATGAAGGTAGCATGTATGGCATGATGCATTCAGAATTCAAGAGGTCAAAAAAGAGAAATGTTGAACATGGCAACAAGTATTGTACTGATAAAAAAGGAAAGACAAAAGTGAGGGTTAGAGATGAGAAGTTTAGGGGGAATTTTAACCTGGCAAGGTGGGGGAGTTTTGTGAGCAGGCAGATTAATTGAGCTCATAGATTCATAGACATTTACAGCACAGAAGGAGGCCATTCGGCCCATCGTGTCTGCGCCGATCAACAAAGATCTGACTGCATTAATCCCATTTTCCAGCACTTGGCCCAAAGCCCTGGAAGCTATAGCAACACAAGTGAATATCTAAATACTTCTTAAATGTCACAAAATTTTCTGACTCAATCACCCTTTCAGGCAGTGAGTTCCAGACTCCCACCACCGTGTGGTAGAAAAAAATTCTCCTCAACTCCGCTCTTAGCCTTCTACCTCTTACCTTAAATCTATGCCCCCCCGGTTATTGACTCCTCTACTAACGGAAAAAGTGCCTTCCTCTCCACTCTATCTATGCCCCTCATAATCTTATAAACCTCTATTAGGTCGCCTCTCAACCTTCGCTGCTCCAAGGAAAACAACCTCAGCCTATCCAATCTTTCCTCATAGCTCAGACCTTCCAGCCCAGGCAGCATCCTGGCAAATCTCCTCTGCACCCTCTCCAGTGCAATCACATCCTTCCTATAATGTGGTGACCAGAACTGCATGCAGTACTCCAGTTGTGGCCTAACCAGCGTTTTATACAGTTCCAGCATAACCTCCCTGCTCTTGTATTCTATGTCTTGGCTAATAAAGGCAAGTATCCCATATGCCTTCTTAACCACCTTATCTACCTGCTCTGCTACCCTTAGGGACCTATGGATATGCACACCAAGGTCCCTCTGATCTACAGTACTTTCCAGGGTCCTACCCTTCATTGCGTAATTCCTTGCCTTGTTAGCCCTCCCCAAGTGCATAACCTCACACTTTTCCGGGTTGAATTCCATTTGCCACTGCTCTGCCCACCTGACCAGTCCATTGATCTCCTCCTGTAGTTTAAAGCTATCCTCCTCACTATTTACCACCCTACCAATTTTTGTGTCATCCGCGAACTTCTTGATCATACCCCCTACATTTAAGTCCAAATCATTTATGTACACCCCAAACAGCACCAGCACCGAGCCCTGCGGAACCCCACTGGAAACAGACTTCCAGTCACAGAAACATTCCTCTATCATCATCCTCTGCTTCCTGTCTCTCAGCCAATTTTGGATCCAATGTGCCACTTTGCCTTGGATCCCTTGGGCTCTTACTTTCTTGACCAGTCTGCCATGAGGGACCTTATCAAAAGCCTTGCTAAAGTCCACATAGACCACTTCAAACGCATTACCCTCACCTGGTTACCTCCAGCTGAAATTGCCCGCGCATTGAAAAGCTGGCAGAAACCCACCAACTTCTGCCTTTAATCTCAGGGCGATCTGCAGTGCACAGCAAACCCTCGTGACACAGTCAGGTCAGCTATTTACGGAGTAAACTGCTAATTATTTGCCTCCTGAATTCTCACTTTAAGTCTGTGAGAACGCATTTCCCAATTTCCCAGAACTCATCAGGGAAAACAAGGCAGCAGAACAACGGGATTCGGAGGGGCTGAGCAAACAACTGGCAAGAAATGCTTTAAATAATGAGATCTCACATCTGCTTCCTTGCCTAGATGAAAGGCTTTTGCACAATGGGCTTGTTCTGACTGCACTTTCACTGCTTTGGAGGTGATTCCCACAACTTTGTAGACCATTTCTACTACTTTGGAGTTTATTGCCTTTGGCCTACTTTGGCCTTCTCAGTGCTTAACTTTCATATATGCAGCTCTATCTTAGATCTCAGATGAGGAATAAGATGAACAGCAGCAAACCTTCTCCTCCAGCCTCTTCCACTCCACAGAAGAGGAGATGAGCACAGACTAACACGAGGCGCTACAGGGCAAACAGGCAGAGGATCAATTTCCTGGACATGAGTAAACACCAGTGCGTCAGGAAGCTTAGAATTTCCCTTCAGGTAGTCGCTGACATTTGCAGACTACTGGGGCAGGGTTTTACGTCCCTTGGGTGGGCGCACGCCCGACCCGATCGGGCATAAAATTGCACGAGATTGCGTCGGGCGAGCGTCCTGACGTCATCGAGCACCCACGTGATATTTTGCTCAGCGAGAGCGCGCCAAAGTCGGAAGCGTGCCTGCCGGCAATTAAGCCCATTAATGGCGCAATTATCTCCAATTTCTCGTGGCCCGTCCAACCTTACGGTTGGCAGACAGGCAAATCGGCCAGGCAGCCTTTACATTTTTCATCAAAAATCATCCAAGGGCAGGACGAAATTTCCTTTATGAATAAAACAAAAATAAGTATCTGTGGACAGCGTTTTTATCAGCCATGTTTCAGGTGCTTGATTGTGATGCATGAACATTTTTTTGAAACTTTTTAAACCTTTATTTGATCATTTTCAGGTCTGCAGCTCCATGAGGCAGCTGTCTGCCTATCAGGGAGCTTTCTCACAGCGCTCACCCACACTCACAATAACGTCATCGCCCGCCCTCTTCCTGCCCCCACCCCTGCAACACACGTTTCACGCTGGCTGGCCGTTAATTGGGTCAGGGGCCCGTTTCCCGACTGCTCCCGGGCTCGCCGATCGCGAGTGCCTGCCAAAGGTAAAATTCAGGCCCTGGAACAAAACCTCCTGCCAATGGACCAGATGGGTTTGCAATGCCAGTGGCAGTCAAGGCCGCCACAGCACTTAATTTCTACACCTCTGGCCCCTTCCAGGGTTCCTTGCAGAGATCAGCGGGTGTCATTTGTAGAATCTCACAACCTGCTGCCCACAAGTGGATGTCACAGGTGACTGATGCCATATTTGAGAGGGCTGGCACTTATGTGTACTTCTCAACTCATGAGGCCAGTGAGAATAAGTGGGCACTTGGATTTGCAGCTCTGGCTGGCTCCCCGCAGGTCTAGGGAGTTATTGACAGTGCACATGGCAATCAAGAGGCCCTCAGATCACCCTGCAGCCTTTAATCAACTGAAAAAGATTCCACTCCATCGCGTCCCCTGCAACACCAAAGGGTCATTATACTTGTTAGCACAAGGTTCCCGGGGAACTGCCACAGCCCTTTTGTCCTGCGCTAATCAAATCTACCAGGGATATTCACACCCCGAAGCAGTGTGAGTTAGGGAATGTCTCCTTGGAAACAAGGGCTACCCTCTGAAGAGTTCGCTAATGATTCCTGGGAAAGGTACAATAGAAGCCAACTGACCACTAGAACTGAGGTAGAGCAAGCAATCCGAGTGCTGAAGATGTTTTTTTGATGCCTCGATAAAACTTGAAATGCCCTTCAGTATGTACCAGCCATGGATATCCAGAATGGTAGCGGTCTGCTACACAACACTACGCAGCAGCAAGGACTAGAGCTTCATGAGAAGAAGGATACCGAGTACTCCTAAATACAGGAGGAGGAGCAACTGGGGACCAGTAGCCACACATAAACTGCCGGGGTTGTCTTGGATAGCCTGATTCAGGCACACTTCACTTATGCTGAGGCAGTCTGATGCACAAACTCTGAATTCGTTGGCTCCCCACAGCCCCAGCTTAAAACAGTCCCACAATGAACAATCCAGCTCTTTCAAACTCTTGTCCTACCACCTAGAACAAGAAAACAGTAAAAACTGGGAAATAAGAATACTGGTCCGAACTGGCCTTGTATACCTTAAAATGGAACACCTGTAAAAACTGGCCAAACTACAGGCAAAAGGCCACATGGCAGGTTTCAGGCAAAAATTGACGAGGTGGGACAAGGGAACAGTGAAATATGTAATATATTGTAATAGCCGAGCATGTATACAGCCCTCTATGTTGGGGAGATGTAAATAAGGTTATTCTTTAAGGCTGCCTGCAGTTGGGCTTCTGTTAGACTTAGCGCAATACACAACAGAAAAGATGACAAGGGCTGGGGTGGATTTTTTTTGAACATTTCATTTGCGAAATTAAGGACTGAAGAATGTGTCACGTTTTTGGAAATCCTAAAGTTGATGTTGAGGAAATTTGGGTAATTTGAAAGCTTGCTCCTTGTGTGCACATCGTATTCAGGTACACAATGAGTCAGCACACAACATAATTGAAAAATGGCACTGAAGGCATATTTGGAGACAATGGGGGAATTCAACCCCAACAAAGAGGACTGGTGTAATTATGAGCGAAGGCATTTGGCTGAAAGGAAATAAAATAAGAGATGAGGATAAAGTTAATGTTTTCCTCACCATGATGGGGCCAGATGTTTCCGAGGTGGTGCCTAACCAGTGTTGCCCGCGAGACCCCAGTACTATGGACTATTCTGAAATTACTGAGATTCTGGACTCATATTATGGCCCAACTAAGAATGAGATTGAACTGAGATTTTCATTCTGTGAAAGGAAGCAGTTGCCAAGTGGGACCGTTGCAGATTACATTCTCAAATTAATGAAACTCTCTCATCACTGCGGGTATGGCGCAAGTTTAGAGATAGACCTTAGAGACACATTTGTAGAAGGCCAAAAGGACAATAAAACCCAGGCCAAGCTTTTGAGCAAAGGCAATAAACTGACGTGGAAGGAGGCCTGCGATGAGGCCGCAGGCATGGGAATGGCAGCAAGAGAAAGTTGCAGATTGAAAGGGAGTTCTTTTCCTGAGCTGGCAGGGGAGGGCCACCAGATTTCAGCAAAATCTAGGCCGTGGTAGCCAAGTTCACAGTTTCAGAGTCAGAAATATATATGCGACCATTTCAATGTCAGCCAGCAACCATCTAAATGCCCAATTTCCAGTCAAAGTGCAATGCTATGGAAATGTCAGTCATATTTAGATGGCATGCAGGAGGAGAGGAAACAGTGATGCTCCAGGTTGCATTAAAGCACCAAGTCACAGCCATGGACCAGGTCGAGGTCGTGATAGATCTCAAGCTAGTTCAGGAACCTGGAAAGTCCTTGAATGCACATATGATAGATATGGAAACAGAAGTTGATATTATTGAGCAGGTAGATCAAAAGAAGTACTCATTCAGAGAGCAAGAAAAACAGCACATGGTAAAGGAAAGTTAATAGGGTTGAAGATAAAATTCCAGCACTCAGTAGAAGTCCAAGATTCACAACCTCCTTTCATCATTGATACAGCTGCAGCTGTATCTGTTATCTCAGCAGGAGAGTACAAGAAATTTCTAAGTCACATTCCCTTAAGCAAAACTGGTGCAAACCTGATTTGTTATTCCAATAACAGTATTCCAGTGTTATGCCAATTTAGTTTTAGGGTGGAATACAATGATACAACTTATTACTTGTCATTAATAGTAGTAGGAGGGGACAAAATCTCTGATGAGAAGGAATTGACTTAAGAAAAATACAATTAAATTGGGCCAATTTATTTACAGTAGGGATCAGTAAGAGTACATCCTTTAAAGATTTCCCATGAAAACAGAATCATTCTTAGCCACTGTGTTACCTGTCAATTACTTTACATTCGTAAATAATATGTCAGTGTCTGTCAGAGAAATGAGTGAAGAAATTCACAAGGATGTGGTGCTCAATCATGTCATAAATGGCTGGCCTAAAGACTGTGAAGGCAAGAAATTGCAGGACTATTTCGCACATAGAAATGAATGAGCGTAGATCAAGGTTATATTCTTTGGGGTTTAAGAGCCATTATTCCACAAAGGTTTAGAGAGAGGTTATTAGAGAAACTTCATCAAATGCACATAGGCTAGTACATACGAAAGTATCACAGAATCACAGTGCAGAAGAGGCCCTTCGACCCATCGAGTCTGCATCGACACGTGAGAAACACCTGACCTACCTACCTAATCCCATTTACCAGCATTTGGCCTATAGCCTTGAATGTTATGACGTGCCAAGTGCTCATCCAGGTACTTTTTAAAGGATGTGAGGCAACCCGCCTCCACCATCCTCCCAGGCAGCACATTCCAGACCGTCACCGCCCTCTGGGTAAAAAAAGTTTTCCTCACATCCCCCCTAAACCTCCTGCCCCTCACCTTGAACTTGTGTCCCCTCATGACTGACCCTTCAACTAAATGGAACAGCTGCTCCCTATCCACCCTATCCATGCCCCTCATAATCTTGTACACCTCGATCAGGTCGCACCTCAGTCTTCTCTGCTCCAACGAAAACAACCCAAGTCTAACCAACTTCTCTCCATAACTTAAATGTTTCATCCCAGGAAACATCCTGGTGAATCTCCTCTGTACCCCCTCCAGTGCAATCACATCCTTCCTATAATGTGGCGACCAGAAGTGCATACAGTACTCCAGCTGTGGCCTCACCAAGGTTCTATACAACTCCAACATGACTTCCCTACTTTTGTAATCTATGCCTCGATTGATAAAGGCAAGTGTCCCATATGCCTTTTTCACCACCCCACTAACATGCCCCTCCACCTTCTATGGACACACACGCCAAGGTCCCTTTGTTCCTCAGAACTTCCTAGTGTCATGCCGTTCATTGAATACTTCCTTGTCAAATTACTCCTTCCAAAGTGTATCACCTCACACTTTTCAGGGTTAAATTCCATCTGCCACTTATCTGCCCATTTGACCATCCCAAGACACTCAACCTCACTGTTAACCAGCCGGCCAATCTTTGTGTCATCCGCAAACTTACTAATCCAACCCCCCACATAGTCATCTACGTTGTTTATATCAATGACAAATAATAGAGGACCCAGCACAGATCCCTGTGATATGCCACTCGACACTAGCTTCCAGTCACTGAAGCATCCTCCTGACACCAACCTCTATCTCCTACAACTAAGCCAATTTTGAATCCACCTTATCAAATTACCTTGTATCCCATGTGCATTTGCCTTCTTTATAAGTTTCCCATGTGGCACCTTGTCAAAGGCTTTGCTGAAATACATATAAACTACATCAACTACACTACCCTCATCTACACACCTGGTCACCTCCTCAAAAAATTTAATCAAATTTGTTAGGTATGACCTCCCTCTGACAAAGCCATGCTGACTATCCCTGATCAAACCTTGCCTCTACAAGTGGAGATAGATTCTCTCCTTCAGAATTAACAAGTAATTAGCAAGAAGCTATTTTTTGATATCCAAAGGTAAATAGAGATATTGAAGAGTTGGTGAAAAGTTGTGTGTGTGTATCAGAATAAGAATATTTTTATATTAAGAATATCTCCCACTAAGTTCCTTTCATTTCATGGTCAAACCGTGGGAAAGAATACACGTTGTTTTCTTTGAAGTGGAAGGGAAAGAGCACTTTGTTTTGGTCAGTGGCTATAAATGTTGAGTCTATGTCCAATAACACAAGCGCCAGAACTATTTTTTTTGGGAAGTTGGTTTACAGTTTAAGGGTTGCCAGAAGTGTTGGTGTCCGATAATGGTCCACAGTTTACATCAGAAGAGTTTGAAATATTTCTGAGCAAGAATGGAGTCAAACACACTTGAATGCCAACATATCACCCAGCATCCAATGATGCTGCAGAAAGAAGCGTACAGGTTATGAAGAGGTCTTTGCAGAAGTATTTGCTAGGCGATAAGTTAGGCAGTAATTTCCAGGTTTCTCTTCGACACAGGCTAGACAATTTTCTGTTCTCCTACAGAATAACCTCACAGTCTACCACAGGTTGCTCATATTATGAGTTAGTATCTAAACACACACATAGGACAAGGTTTAGTTTGCTTAAGCTTGATATCAATAGCATAGTAAGAGAAAAGCAAGACAAAGGGAAGGTGAGTCATGATGCACCAGGCACAAAACTCAAGAGAGTTCAGTGCTGGTCAGAAGGTCATGGTGAAAAAACAATGAGGTGATAAGGTGAAGTATGTGACTGGAGTTGTAAAGAGACCAGGTACATTCACAAATTTAGTGCAAATTGGAGAGAGCCTCTGTCAGTACCATTTGCTCATTTGCTTGAAAGAGGAAATCTGACAAAGGGAGGGCAGAAGAAAACTATCGTCCATATTCTGCCTACAGTCTAAAGTGAAAGTCACAAAGAAACTGAAAGTTTCCTGGCATTATAGAATCCACTGGTGGCATTAAGTGAGTCAGAGTCTTTGATTAAGACAAATCAATCAATGTCATTGTCCAGCCATTAAGTGGAAGTTAAAGCTCAGATTTGAACCAGTCAGAGATGTTGAGAGAACCACAGTCAAGCAAATGGAAATGGAAGAAGATACCAGACAGAAAGAGAAAGAAGCCAGATAGGTGAATTGAAAGTATGTAGGAAGGAAGAAGAAAAAAAACTTGTTCTTTTCATTATTTCTTGTCAAATGATGATATTTTTGTTAAGTACATACTGGTATAAAGGACAAACTTTATTTTTACATGTAAATTACTCTGACAGTATCGGTCATATATGTTTGGTTGTGATTACTGAAATATAAATATGCAAACCCAACCTATTAAACTTCATTATTATACTATTAGACTGTCCACCAATATTCATTACAAGCCACCGACTCCCACAGCTACCTCGACTACAGCTCCTCACACCCAGCTTCCTGTAAGGACTCCATCCCATTCTCTCAGTTCCTTCACCTCCGTCGCATCTGTTCTGATGATGCCAATTTCCAAAACAATTCTTCTGACATGTCTTCCTTCTTCCTTAACTGAGGTTTTCCACCCACGGTAGTTGACAGGGCCCTCAACCGTGTTCGGCCCATCTCCCGTGCATCCGCCCTCACACATTCCTCTCCCTCCCAGAACCATGATAGGGTCCTCACTTATCACCCCACCAGCCTCTGCATTCAAAGGATCATCCTCCACCATTTCCGCCAACTCCAGCATGATGCCACCAGAAAACACATCTTTCCTTCACCCCCCCTGTCAGCATTCCATAAGGACTGTTCCCTCCGGGACACCCTGGTCCACTCCTCCATCACCCCCTTCACCTCAATACCCTCCCACAGCACCTTCCCATGTAACCGCAGAAGGTGCAACACCTGCCCCTTTACTTCCCCCCTCCTCACCATCCAAGGGCCCAAACGCTCCTTTCAAATGAAGCAGCACTTCACTTGCACTTCCCTCAATTTAGTCTACTGCATTCGCTGCTCCCAATGCAGTCTCCTCTACATTGGAGAGACCAAACGCAGACTGGGTGACCACTTTGCGGAACACCTTCGGTCTGTCCACAAGCATAACCCGGACCTCCCTGTCGCTTGCCATTTCAACACACCACCCTGCTCTCCATGCCCACATGTCCGTCCTTGGCCTGCTGCAATGTTGCAGTGAAGCTCAACGCAAACTGAAGGAACAGCACCTCATTTTCTGATTAGGCACTTTACAGCCTTCCGGACTGAATATTGAGTTCAACAACTTCAGACCATGATCTCTCTCCTCCATCCTCACCCCCTTTCCAATCCCCCTTTTTCCAATAATTTATATTCTTTTAATATATATATTTTTTAAATATTTTTTTTCTTTTCCCACCTATTTCTATTCTTTTTAAATGTATTTCCATTCATTGTTTTATCTCCACCTTTTAGCCTATTTCGATCCCTTCCCCCTACCCCACCCCCACTAGGGCTATCTGTCACTTGCTCATCCTGCTTTCTACCCTTAATGTCACCATTAGCACACTCCATAGCTAATATCACCATCGTCAACACCCCTTTGTCCTTTTGTCTATGACATCTTTGGCAATCTCTTATTTGCCTCCACCTATCACTGGCCCTCTATTCAGCTCTACCTGTCCCACCTCCCCCCTTCCCCCCCCACCCTTAAACCAGCTTATATTTCACCTCTTTTCTATTTTTCCTTAGTTCTGATTAAGAGTCATACGGACTTGTAACGTTAACTGTATCCCTCTCCGCAGATGCTGTCAGACCTGCTGAGTTTTTCCAGCTATTTTTGTTTTTGTTTTTGTTTCAGATTTCCAGCATCCGCAGTATTTTGCTTTTATATTAAGCTGCAGATATTGTTGATGTTGGTTTAGTCATATTGTATTCCGGGAAATTATTTACGTGTACTATTTTGTATTTTAATGTATAAGTTGTTTTGTTTTAAGTGGTGAGGGAGTATGATATATTTTAATAGTTGAACGTTTGTTATACTGACCTCTCTGCTGCCCTCTCTGTTGGGGAGGTATAAATAAGGCTGTTCAATAATGGCTGCCTGCTGTTGAACATATTGGTCTCACTCAGTGCAATACACAACAAAATACATTTTATTGTTCATGAACATGAAAAAGAAGTGTAACATTGCAATGGTGTTTTAAATATCAAAGTGAACCTGTGTGCAACTACAAATCATTTATCTTCTTTTTCCTACTAATCCTGTGACCTCAGGAGAGCTTGAGACAGGCTGCTCATACGTCTGCTCTGACTGCTCAGGCTCTCTTGGCTGATGTCCTCTGGGTTTTGGAAGTCAGGAAGACTAAATGACTGTCTCACCAGCACCTATACGGGTAGATTTGGCCATATGGACCAGTGTCAGCAAGTTTAGGGTTAGGGGGCAAGGAGGCAGAGGGAGAAGTGCTTTGAGCAGAGTCCCCACTTCCATGTTCCCTTTCTCCATCTTCTCTTTCATGGCCTATCCCCGATTACCTACCAGCCAAGGGCTGGAGGTGCTAAATAAAATCAAGCTGAAGATTTCCTGAATCCCGCTTAAGTTGGCAGTCTGTGTGTGCAGGCTATTGGTGAGAGCCAGTATGCACTCAGTGGATTCCGGCTTTTGATGTTCCAAACAGGTGACCAATCTCTCCATGGATGTAGACCTGATGTAGGCCTGAGATATGGTGGCACTCGTGATAGAGATGGACTCCTCCAATCAAGCACAGTGCATCTGGAAATTTTAAAAGAACCTCACATATTTTCAGCTGCTGCTCCAGAATAGACCTTCTGTCGATGGCCCCTGGAGGGTCAGCATCTGCATTCAGCCAAGCAAAGCTTGAAGGGCCCTGTACCCGCTGATGGTGACTCTCCATTGTTGCCCCTGCCTCCATCATCTACTCCTGCTCACTTGTGATGGGTGAGACACCATGTGACAATCCAATGACCTGTCTTGGAGTCTCCAATAAGGTGTATATATCTGAGCTGATAGAGGTTACATATGAGTCCTATGATGGTGCTTCCTCAGAGTGTGTGACCTCCTATGAAGACTCTTCATCCTCCTCCTGGAATGTGTTGAGAGGATAAATGAACAACGTTTGTGGGGGGGGCGAGTGTGAGGGTTGGGTGTGAGATTACAATATGATGAGGGTGTGTGTCAGTAGTTGCTGGTCAGATGAGGATATGAGGACCAGTATAATGTTGGGAGGAAAGAGGATAGAGATCAAAAGCCTGAGGGGTTGTAGGCCTTGGTAGGGAAGGTTATAGGCCTCAGGGGAGATCAAAGACTGGGGGAGGCAGAGAAAGTCAGAGGGCTGGTGGATTGAAAGTCAGAATATTTTGGGAGAAGGGATGGTCAAACATCTCAGTGTGGGGGAAATCAGAGGGCCCAGGGAAAGATTGAAAAAGGTCAGGGACAGGATATCCAATTACAGCAGGTTGAAAAAGGCAGAAGCACTGGATCCAACAGGAAAATAGAAAGTCACTTACTTCCTGATCCAGCAGTCCCCCATCTCAGTTTAGATGGTAAGTTACCTGAGGCTCAGGGAAGCTGGCTGGACAGAGTTAAATTTCAAATGGTGAATAAAAATGAGGTACACAGTCTTAATTAATGTGCCAGCCCACCTCCTGAGATTGATTACCCACTCCTTGTCCTCCTCCATTAAAAACTGGGAGTTGAGTGGTTTGATCTTGGGTTGGAGTCCGGATTCAGACTTGCAACACTTTAATCTCCCACCTGACCCAAACCTGTTGGTTAAAATTCCCCCCATTAACTCTTTTTCTTTTCCACAAATGCTACCTGATCTGCTGAGTATTTCCAGTATTTTCTGTTTATATAAACTTTCTCTTGAATTTATGTAACCATGTGGGATAGTGCTATACCATAGAGACAAAGAAGATGCAAATTTGACATCTTTTCTGTCTTGTTTGATGCAAGTGTAATTCTAATTTAGTATGCAAGCATAAACCTAGCATTGCAGATTGGCCACCCACAACAGAAACTATCCAATTTTATTTTCCATTGAAATCAATTCTGGTGCTTAGTCAAAAATTATCTCCCCAGACTCAGCAAGGGCAATGACACAATGGAATGCAATCGCTCAGGGTAAAAAAATTGAATGGGCTTTAATGAATGTGAGGTTATTTTTATTGTAGTGAAGGCTGGATTACATTTTTTAAACTTTATTTTATTTTATCTCAACATGGCTCCTGAGGTCTGCCGATGGCAGATACCTGGTGAGTTGGCATGAAGAGTTTAAGGGCCAAGGATGGCAAGTGGGTTTGCATGAGTTGACATGAAGGCATGGAGGTAGCATGGGGAGTGGGTGGGGGGTGGGGTGTGAGAGGTGAGGGCTCTAGGGCCCAAAGTTTAACAAAATTTAACAAATTCATCAGGGATGAAGTCCCAGAGAACCGAGGCAGGACTTTTAACCAGCCCGCCTCAGCACTAGCTGCCCCTATGGCCACCTCCGATTTGTTTCCAGCGGCAGCGTGCCCGACTCTATCCCATTCACACCCTCACCCCCGTGACCCCCAGAGCCAAAATTCGGTCTGATGGGGCACTTTCTACTGAAGCAAGCCTGTCGAGTAGGGAAAATTTCCAACTCAAGCTCACCGCCTCAGGAGCGAAAACCCAGCCCTTGTATCTTTCTGGTGAATCCATGTTGCATCCCCTCCAATGCCAGTATATCTTTCTTGAAGTTTGGTGTCCACGAGCAAAGATGTTAAGCCAAATGGAATCTTACTAAGACTCTGTACCAAGGCATCCACTGCAACATTGGAGAGCATTTATGCACATCCTTTCCCTTCCTCATTCATTTGTTCAGCAAGTTGTTCCTGTGCCAGTTGATAGCATGTACTGCCCATTTAAGAGATGCTGGCTGCCTTTAAGTAATATCATGGATATTATAAGAACTTATGACTATAATTAACCAGCACATTTCACAAACCAAAGAAAATAAAGGAAAGGACATTTTCCTTGCTTTTAAAAATGGCTAGATTTTGAAGAAAAATGCCTTTAACACAGAGCTGGATGTTTTGCAGAAAAGTGTGAGAGAAAAGAACTGCATTAAATAGAATCCTATCATTACCTCAGGACTTCCCAAAATGCTTCACAAACAATTAATTATTTTTGACGTGTGGAGAGTGTTGTGCTTCAGTCAGGGGATGAAGGCACAAGTGATAAGCAGCTGTTGCCTTTCCGCATTTGTTGCCCTGTGGTCAATTGCACAGCCAACTAGACTCTCGACAGCCATCTTCCATGGCCAGAGGCTTATAAAATGCAGCTAAGCCAGCTTTCCTTGCTACCTTTGCAGGCTCTTTTTTTGACATTACAAAATCAGGCTTTAAGGTAACTTCAGGATGAAACCATGAGAGAATGTTTCCTTACAGCTCCTTCGGAGACATATTCCAGGGCATTGCTGGAGGATCTGAAAATTGGATCACTTTAATGATTCCTGCTGATTTAAAAATTTAAATCTGTAATAACTGGACTTATTGTGATGTAAATTAGAACATTTAGTATTCACCTTGCCGTACACCATTTATTGACAGATGTTTAATGCCATAAAAACTATCACGTATGTTCTTTATTAAAAATGTAAGTCAGGAGCATCCCATGTTGAGTAGTATTACCCATTGCTTACCTCATATGGCACCAGTGGGAACAATGCAAGAATACATGTAATGATTGGGACCAAGCATTTTTCCCACACAAGTTAAACATGCACACATATATATACAGTAAGCTCCAGCTGTTCATAGGGTGTCCAATCCTTCGAGATATCGCAAAGGGTGAAATCGCGAATGGCGAACACAGCTTATAATGCAACTGAATTTGATATGTTCCAGCCATCCCCAAATTTCACATTTTTACCTTACTGGAGTCAATAAAAGCTTTTTTTTCATTAAACTAAAGGCAATTTTACTGAAGAGTTTTTGTCAATAAAAGAAAACAAAAACAATGTAAAACTTTTCAATTGCAGAAAACAGTACCCCGTAGTACAATTTACAAATCACAGTGCAGTACATTACTTTACAGTACAGGTACATCGAAGACAATTTTACTGAAGAAATTATCAACCCAAAACAGGAACAATTTTTAAAACTTATCAATCACAGAATACAGTACCCCGTAGTATAATTTACAAATCACAGTACAGGTGATGGACATTACATTACAGGTGCCATACTTTACCTGAGAATGGATGTAGATGGAGTGGGTGACGTGGCTGACGCAGGCATTGATGTGGATGATTTGGATGTGAAGAACAATGTTATTGTTGACTGCTTCACCTTCTGATTTTCAATTTTGTAAAGTTCTCTGTAAGGAGAGCAGTGTCAATTACTCTACAAAAGGCAATATTTTTTTCCATGCTTATATCATGGTCTGTTTCCTGTTTTTTTTCAAATCTTCAGCTGACCTTATGAGATCTGCCATCATCTTGGTTGTCAACTGAGCCTTTTTAGGCTCTTCTTCCACATTGGGGAACCCATATGAAATCATTCACAGCCTCAGGCTAAGCTTTTTGCCAGCAGGCACTTATGGCTGAAGCTTTAATTTTATTCCATGAGCCTTTAATTATACCTACTGCTATGAGGATTTTGAATTCCTTCCACCAATCACTGACTTTGGTTGAAGGGTCTGCTTTCAAAAGATGAAGGACGTGGCTGAAACTTCGTCGGGTGTAGGAAGGCTTGTATGAGGCAATGACCCTCTGGTCCATTGATTGGATAAGTGAGGTCGTATCTGGGGGTAAAAACAAAATTTCAACATCTGGATGTTTCTCGGTGAGAGAGTGTGGATGCCCAGGTGTATTATGGAGGATTAGCAGGACTTTGAAATTCAGGTTCTTTTCCCTCAGATAAATGCGGACTTCTGGCAGAATGCAATTGGCAAACCCAGTCTTCAGATACGAATGCTGTAACCCAGACATTGCTGCTGGCCTTCCAAAAGATTGACAGGTGAATTGATTTTTCCCTTTGAAAGCTTGAGTGTTTTCTGACCTATAAACCAGCATTGGTTTCCATTTAAAGGCAGCCATATTGGCACAAAGCAGAAGTGCCAACCTGTCCTTTGCTGCTTTAAAACCAGGAGCTGTCTTTTCTTCTTTTGAAATGTAGGTCCTACTAGGCATCTTCTTCTAGAACACGTCAGTTTCGTCTGCGTTGAATACCTGCTCTGCCTAGTGGCCTCTCTCCTCAATGTACTCCTGCAGCACCTTGGGAAACTCTCCTGCAGCTGTATGGTCAGCAGAAGCAACCTCCCCCACTAACTTCACATTCTGCAGCCCAAAACATTATTTAAAGTGATCGAACCATCCTGTACTGCCTGAGAATTCTTTGGAAATAGGAGAGGTACCTTCTGCACCACCTTCATTGCCACCAGTGCCGCCCTCTTTACTACTCTTTATAGAGTCAAAGAGTTACACAGCACAGAAACAGGCCCTTCAGCTCATCGTGTCCATGCCAGCCATCAAGCACCTATCTATTCTAATTCTATTTTCCAGCACTTGGCCTGTAGCCCTGTATGCTATGAAGTTTCAAGTGCATAAATACTTCCTAAATGTTGTGAGGGTTCCTGTCTCTACCACCCCCCTCAGCCAGTGTGTTCCAGATTCCAATCAGCTTCTGGGTGAAAAAATTTTCCTCAAATCCCCTCTAAACCTCCTGCCCCTTACCTTAAATCTATGCCCCCTGCTTATTGATACCTCTGCTAAGGGAAAAAGTTTCTAGCTATCTACCCTATCTATGCCCCTCATAATTTTGTATACCTCTATCAGGTCCCCCCTCAGCCTTCTCTGCTCTAAGGAAAACAACCCTAGCCTATCCAGTCTCTCTTCATAGCTGAAACGCTCCAGTCCAGGCAACATCCTGGTGAATCTCCTCTGCACCCTCTCCAGTGCAATCACATCCTTCCTATAGTGTGGCAACCAGAATTGCACACAGTACTCCAGCTGTGGCCTAGCTAGCATTTTATACAGCTCCAACATAACATCCCTGCTCTTATATTCTGTGCCTCAGCTAATAAAGGTATCTCCTATGCCTTCTTAACCACCTTATCTACCTGTGCTGCTGCCTTCAGGGATCTATGGACATGTACACCAAGATCCCTCTGATCCTCTGTACTTCCTAGGGTCCTACCATTCATTGTGTATTCCCTTGCCGTGTTAGTCCTCCCAAAATGCATCACCGGACACTTCTCAGGATTAGATTCCATTTGCCACTGCTCTGCCCATCTTACCAGCCCATCCATATCGTCCTGTAATCTAAGGATTTCCTCCTCACTATTTACGACACCACCAATTTTTGTGTCATCAGCAAACTTACTGATCATATCTCCTATATTCACGTCTAAATCATTAATGTACATGACAAACAGCAAGAGTCCCAGCACCGATCTCTGTGGTACACAGGTTTTTCATCACAGGCTTCCAATCACAAAAACAACCTTCGACCATCACCCTCTGCCTCCTGCCACTAAGTCAATTTTGGATCCAATTTGCCAAATTGCCCTGGATCCCATGGGCTCTTACGTTCTTGACCACCTTCTTGACCAGTCTCCCATGCAGGACCTAGTCAAAAGCCTTACTGAAGTCCATATAGTCTACATCAACTGCACTACCCTCATCTATGCAACTAGTCACCTCCTCAAAAAATTCAATCAAATTTGTTAGGCCTGATCTCCCCCTGACAAAGCCATGCTGACTATCCCTGATTAATCCCTGCCTCACCAAGTGGAGATTCACCCTGTCCCTCAGAATTTTTTCCAATAGCTTCCATAGCACTGATGTTAGACTCACTGGCCTGTAATTACCTGGTTTATCCCTTCTTGAATAATGGAACCACATTTGCTGTCCTCGAGTCCTCTGGCACCTCTCCTGTAGCCAGAGAGGATTTGAAAATTAGTGTCAGGGCCCCTGAAATCTCCTCCCTGGCCTCACATAACAGCCTGGGATACATCTCATTTGAGCCTGGGGATTTATCCACTTTTAAGCCCTCTAAAACCTCTAATACCTCCTCCCTTTCATTGCTAATTTGTTCAAGTATATCACAGTCGCCCTCTCTCATTTCACCTACATCATCCTTCTCCATAGTGAACACAGCTGAAAAGTAATCATTCAAAACCTCACCTACGTCCTCTGGCTCCATGCACAGATTGCCACTTTGGTCCCTAATGGGCCCTACTCTTCCCCTTGTTATCCTCTTGCCCTTAATATATTTATAAAATGCCTTGGGATTTTCCTTTATCTTACCCACCAGCGTTTTTAATGCCCCCTCTTCGCTCCTCTAATTACTTTTTTAAGTACCCCCTAAACTTTCTATACTCGTCCAGGGCTTCCACTGTTTTCAGCCCTCTGTATCTACCATAAACCTCCTTTTTTTCCCTTATCCAATCCTCTATATCCCTTGACATCCAGGGTTCCCTGGATTTGTTGGTACTACCCTTCACCTTTACGGGAACATGTTGGCCCTGAACTCTCATTATTTCCTTTTTGAATGACTCCCACTGGTCTGATGTGGACTTTCTTACAAGTAGCTGCTCCCAGTCCACTTTGGCCAGATCCTGTCTTATCATATTGAAATCGGCCTGTATTTCCATTCCATCTTTGTCCTTCTCCATAATTACCTTAAAGCTTACAAAGTTATGGTCACTATCCCCAAAATGCCCCCCCGCCACTGACACTTTTACGACGTCTTGGCTTCATTCCATAAGATTAGGTCCAGTACCGCCCCTTCTCTTGTAGGACTTTCTACGTGCTGGCTCAAAAAGCTCTCCTGGATGCACTTTATGATTTCTACCCCCTCTAAGCCTTTCACACTAAGACTATCCCAGTTAATATTGGGGAAGTTGAAATCCCCTACTATTATTATCCTATTGTTTTTACACTTCTCTGAGATTTGCTTACATATCTGCTCCTCTATCTCCCCATGACTGTTTGAAGGCCTATAGTACACTCCCAGCAAAGTGATTGCCCCCATTTTGTTTTTAAGTTCTACCCATATGGTCTCATTTGAGGAACCTTCTAAGATACCATCCCTCCTTACTGCAGTAATTGATTCCTTGATCAATAGTGCAATGCCACCTCATCTTTTACATCCCCCCACTCCCCCGTCACGCTTGTAGATTCTATACCCTGGAATATTAAGCTGCAGTCCTGCCCTTCCCTTGATCATGTCTCTGTGATAGCAATGGTATCATAATCCCATGTGTTAATCAATGCCCTCAATTCATCTGCCTCACTTGTAAGACTTCTTGTGTTAAAATAGATACAGTCCAGCCTCGTATTATTCCCTTGTGCCTTAACATATCTATATTTGCTCTGCCTTTCAGACTGACTTAGTTTCTCTTCTATATTTGGCTGTGCATCACCCCCTACTGTACCTCCACTCTGTATCCCATCCCCCTGCCAAATTAGTTTAAACTCCCCCTCAACAGCACTAGCAAACCTCCCCACAAGGATATTGGTCCCGTTCTGGTTCAGGTACAACCCGTCCACCTTATACAGGCCCTACCTTTGCCAGAAACAGACCCAGTGATCCAGGAAACTAGAGCACTCCCTCCTGCACCATCTCTTCAGCAACGCATTCATCCTCTCTATCCTCCTATTCCTAGGCTCACTAACACATGGGACAGGGAGCAATCCAGAGATTACAACCTTTGAGGTTCTGTTTTTTAACCTGCTACCTTGCTCCCCAAATTCTTGTTGCAGGACCTCGTCCCTCTTTCTGCCTATGTCGTTGGAACCAATGTGAACCATGACCTCTGACTGTTCACCCTCCCTCTCTAGAATGCCCTGCAGCTGTTCTGTGACATCCTTGCCCCTGGCACCAGGGAGGCAACATACCATCCTGGAGTCACGTCTACGGCCGCAGAAGTGCCTGTCTGCACCCCTCACTATTGAGTCTCCTACCACTATTGCTTTTGCACTCTTAGTCCTCCGCCCTTGTGCAGCTGAGCCACCCACAGTGCCATGAACTTGGCTCTGGCTGCACTCTCCAGAGGAACCTTCACCATCACCGTTTTTCAACACAGAAAAACAGTTCATGAGTGAGATGCACCCTGGGGCTTTCCTGACTACTTGCCTGCCCCCTTTCTTCTGACTGGTGGTCAAGCATTCCCTCTCTGACTGTGCTTCCTTAAGCTTCAGAGTGACCAAATCTAAAAACATGCTATCTACGTAACCCTCAGCCTCGCGGATGCACCAATGTGTCTCCAGCTGCCGCTCAAACTCTGAAATCTGTTGCTCAATCTGGTCAAGCCGGTGGCACTTGCTGCACATGTGGTCATCCAGACTGTCAGGAGTGTCTAAGAATTCCCACACGCTACAGGCTGTACAACACACGGGACTGAGCTCCCTTGCCATACTTTTTGTTTGTTTTTAATTAAAAGGCTATTTCTTTAAATTTAAGACAAGTAGGAAACTATTTAGTTTTCCTTAAAAAAAAATGCTGAGACTCTTACCTTCTGTAATGTCGCTTTAAAGTGGGGGAAAAACAACTTACCCACTGCTTACCAATCAGCTCTCTCCCTTGTCCTGACGCCACTTCTTTCGAATTCCAGCACCGCCGAGTGTCTGGGTGAGAACCGGATCCCTCACAGGTAAACTCCCGCTCTTTATACAGCCGCTACTCACCCACTTCACTCCCTCACAGGTAAACTCCCGTCCTTTATACAGCTGCTCTGCACCCACTTCACTCCCTCACAGGTAAACTCCCGCCCTTTATACAGCCGCTCTGCACCCACTTCACTCCCTCACAGGTAAACTCCCGCCCTTTATACAGCCGCTCTGCACCCACTTCATTCCCTCACAGGTAAACTCCCGCCCTTTATACAGCCGCTCTGCACCCACTTCACTCCCTCACAGGTAAACTCCCGCTCTTTATACAGCCGCTCCTCACCCGCGTCGCTCCCTCACTGGTAAACTCCCGCTCTTTATACAGACACTCCGAACCCACTTCGCTCCCTAACAGGTAAACTCCCGCTCTTTATACAGCCGCTCCGCACCCACTTTGCTCCCTCACAGGTAAACTCCCGCTCTTTATACAGCCGCTCCGCACCCACTTCACTCCCTAACAGGTAAACTCCCGCTCTTTATACAGCCGCTCCTCACCCACTTCACTCCCTAACAGGTAAACTCCCGCTCTTTATACAGCCGCTCCTCACCCGCTTCACTCCCTCACAGGTAAACTCCCGCTCTTTATTCAGCCGCTCCGCACCCACTTCGCTCCCTCACAGGTAAACTCCCGCTCTTTATACAGCCGCTACTCACCCACTTTGCTCCCTCACAGGTAAACTCCCGCTCTTTATACAGCCGCTACTCACCCACTTTGCTCCCTAACAGGTAAACTCCCACTCTTTATACAGCTGCTCCACTCTCGCTCATTTTTGTTGTTTTATCTTATTATTTATTTAATTTCCCCATATCCTTAAGTTACTAATTTAATAATAATCAACAGGTGATAGTTCCTCAGCTGATAATTTAAATCTCAAAGAAAGTTAAAAGCTGAAATACTCACCAGCCAATCACCTGCCTGCTCTCCTGTGACATCACTCTTTGTTTTTGCATTGTTGGTTTGAATCGCTGTTTGGGGTCCTCTGTCTCTCTCCCTCACTCTTTATTCACTCTCTCTCCGCACTGTTATCACCCAGGGCCCCTCTCACTCCTGCCGCTGATGGTGAGGCCTCTGTCACTCTCTCTCCTGCTCTTTATTCACTCTCTCTCCGCACTGTTATTACCCAGGGCCCCTCTCACTCCTGCTGCTGATAGTGAGGCCTCTGTCTCTCTCCCCCCCCATTCTTTATTCACTCTCTCTCCGCACTGTTTTCACCCAGGGCCGCTCTCGCTCCTGCCACTGATGGTGAGGCCTCTGTCACTCTCTCTCCTGCTCTTTATTCACTCTCTCCACACTGTTTTCACCCAGGGCCACTCTCACTCCTGCCACTGATAGTGACGCCTCTGTCTCTCTCCCCCCCCACTCTTTATTCACTCTCCCTCCGCGCTGTTTTCACCCAGGGCCACTCTCACTCCTGCCGCTGATGGTGAGGCCTCTGTCTCTCTCCCCCGCTCTTTATTCACTCTCTCTCCGCGCTGTTATCACCCAGGGCCACTCTCACTCCTGCCGCTGATTTTGAGGCCTCTGTCTCTCTCCCCCGCTCCTTATTCACTCTCTCTCCGCGTTGTTTTCACCCAGGTCCACTTTCGGTTCTGCCGCTTTATGTTCTGGTACAACTGAAGGGCTTTGTTTCAAATGATTAGATCGTTAACTGAGGTCCTCCTTTGATGCTGGCGCTCTATCCACACGTTGAGTAACTTCTCCATTTCCTCGAAGTGTGGATCTCTTGCTCACAAAAGTAAACTTGACAGTTCGACCACCAGGAACACTAACATTGGCCCTTATTTTTTCTCCAGTTTGCCTGATGTGCCTGATTGTGGATTCATTCACAGAGTATCCCTGGCCAGCATGGAAGCACTTCCACCATTTCACAGTCTATCTAGGACTGTGACTTTTTGTTCAAGTGTCATCACCTTCCTGGGACATTTTCTGCTTGGCTGTGACTGACACATTTTTAACAAAGTGCTGTCCTGTCTTGTAACTGTCCTGCAAAATGGTGCACTACTGTAAGATATTGTAAATCACAGCAATACACGTGCACATGGAGACTGCACATGTGCAGCGAAGGGACTTTTGCAGTGCTTTTCTTCCAAGACAAGAGGACAAACAGTGGTTTTTATGGAATTTTTATATGGTACAGTATGTTCTTTATTAACCGTTGTGCATATGTGCTGTTTAAATCAGAATTGTTACATTTTTAAACACCAATGAGCGAGGTTTCGGGGGACGCAAACTGCGATAGGAAGTAGTCTTAGTGGCAAATGTGACATAGGGCTGAATTTTACACTGGGGCCAGAGTCCCCCGGCATAAAAGTCAGGGGGGAGTGCACTCCCGCTTGTCTGGTTCACCCCGCAACCATGTAACAGCCATTGGGACATGAATTAGATTAAGGTGAGACTTCTGCCCCATCAGGTGGAAGTCCTTCCTCCGAGAGCTTCCAGCCAATCAAGTGGCAGTGTCATCAGGAGCCGTCGCCATTGCTGAGACTGGAAGGGAAGCATGCTGTGTTGGAGCCAGACTTGAAGGTAAGTCCAGGGTCTTGATGGGGCCAAGCTGGCAGGCCCTGGCAAGCAGGGCGAGAGGGGTAGGGGCCCAGGGTGGACAGGGAATGGAGGAGGAGAAAAGTTGCAGAGGGGATTACTTTGGTGTTGGGGGTTGGCGGCAGGTGGGGGGGTGGGGGGGGTGGTTCTCCGATTATCATAGGTGGCCCAAAAAAGAGGCACCCAATCTTGTCAACCAGGTTTCACTGGGCAAGCTGAACAGTTGGCGCTATCCTGCCCCCCTGCCACAGGTAAAATCCCAGCAACAGTGGAAGGAGGCCCTTAGGGAGGCCCTTGGCTGTTTAAAGGCCTCAATTAACCCATGGGAGAGTAGACCTTCCAACGCCTCCCCGTCCCTGGTAAAAATCCAAGGATACTAAAGGAAGTGAATTTGGAAATTGCCGAGCCACTGGCCATAATTTTCCAGCCTTCCTTAGACTCAGGGGTGGTGCCAGAAGACTGGAGAATTGCATTTGTTACACCTGTTTTCAAAAAATTGTGTAAAGTTAAGCCCATTAACAACAGGTCAGTCAGTTTAACTTCGGTGGTTAGGCAACTGCTAGAAATGATGAGTTGGGACAAAATTAATAGTCACTTGGACAAATACAGGTCAATTAAGGAAAGCCAACACAGATTCGTTGAGGGAAAATTGTGCTTAACTAACTTGTCGGAGTTTTTTGATGAGATAACTGAAGTTCACTGAGGGTTAAAAACAAAAACAAAAAACTACTGCAGATGCTGGAAATCCAAAACAAAAACAGAATTACCTGGAAAAACTCAGCAGGTCTGGCAGCATCGGTGGAGAAGAAAGGAGTCGATGTTTCGAGTCCTCACGACCCTGTTCTGTTGAAGGTTTCGTGAGGACTCGAAACGTCGACTCTTTTCTTCTCCACCGATGCTGCCAGACCTGCTGAGTTTTTCCAGGTAATTCTGTTTTTGTTCACTGAGGGTAATGCTGTTGATGAGGAATTTCAATTATCAAGCTAGATTGGAGAAGTTGGGACTGTTTTCCTTGGAGACGAGAAGGATGAGAGGAGGTTTGAAAGAGATATTCAAAATGATGAGGGGTTTGGATACTGTATGCTTTATTAACTGCTCTCTCAACCTGTCCTGCCACCTCCAATGACTTATGCACATATACATCCTGGTCCCTTTGCTCCTGCACCCCCTTTAGAGTTGAACCCTTTATTTTATACCTGTTACCTCTTCAAAAAACTCTAGCAAATCAGTTAAACATGATTTTCCCTTAAGAAATGCATTTATTGTAATAAATAAATACATTTTGTTTTTATTCTTTCCATGGGATGTGAGCATTGCTGCCAAGGCCAGCATTTGTTGCTCTTCATTAACTGCCTTTGAGGAGGTGTTGGTGAGCCATCTTCTTGAGCTGCTACAGCCCATCTGGTGTAGGTGCGCATATAGGACAGTTAGGAAAGGAGGTCCGGGGTTTTGACTCACCAACAGTGAAGGAACGGTTCTTCCAAGTCAGAATGGTGTGTGGTTTGGAGGGGAACTTGCAGGTGGTGGTGTACCCATGCATTTGATGCCCTTGTCCTTCTTGGCGGTAGAGGTGGCAGATTTGAAAGGTGCTGTCAAAGGAGCCTCGGTGAATTGCTGCAGTGTATCTTTCATATGGTATACATTGCTGCCACTTTGTGTTAGTGTGGAGGCACTGACTGTTTAGGGTGATGGATGGAGTACCGATCAAGTGGGCTGCTTTTTTCTAGATATGTCAAGCTTTGTGAGTGCAGTTGGAGACTTACTCATCCAGGCAAGTGGAAAGTATTCCATGCACTCGTGACCTGTACCTTGTAGATAGTGGACTGACTTGAGGGAGACAGGAGGTGAGTTACTCGCTGCAGAATTCCCAGCCTCTGATCTGCTCTTGTAGCCACTTGTAGTATTGTAGTATTTATATGGCAAGTCCTGTTAAGTTTCTGGTCAATGGTAACCCCAGGTTGTTGATGGTGGGAGATTCAGTGATGGTAATTCTGTTGAATGTCAAGAGGAGATGGTTAGATCCTCTCTTGTTGGAGATGGTCATTGCCTGGCATTTCTATGGTGTGAATATTACTTGCCAACTATCAGACCAAGTCTGAATGTTGTCCAGGTTTTGCTACAGGGGGACATGGGCTGCTTCAGTATCTGAGGAGTCATGAAAGGTACTGAACACTGCAATTATCCATAAACATCCCCACTTCTGACCTTATGATGGAGGGAAGGTCATTGATGAAGCAGTTGAAGATGAATGGGCCTAGGACACCACCCTGAGGAGCTCCTGCAGTGATGGCTCACAGTTGAGATGATTGCCATCTTCCTTTGTGCTAGATATAACTCCAACAAGTGGAGAGTTTTCCCCCTCTATCCCACATTGACTTCAATCTTACTAAGACTCCTTGATGTCACCTTCAGTCAAATGCTGCCATGATCTACCAGACTGGGCCTGCAGCAGGTGGTGAGAGAATCAACAAAAGGGAAAAATGTACTTGACATCACCCTCACCAATCTACCTGTCGCAGGTACATCTGTTCATGACAGTATTGGTAGGAGTGGCCAACGCACAGCCCTTGTGGGGATGAAGTCAAATCTTCACACTGAGGATACCGTTGTGTTGCATCACCACTGTGCTAAATGGGATAGATGCAGAACAACCTAGAAGCTTAAAACTGGGCATCTATGAGGTGCTGTGGACCATCAGCTGTAGCAGAATTGTATTCAACCACGATTTGTAACATCATGACCTGGCTTATCCCTGGGAAATCAACCCTGGTTCAATGAGGAGTGCAGGAGAGTATGTCAGGAGCAGCACTAGATATACCTAAAAATGAGGTGCCAACCTGGTGAAGCTACAACACAGAACTATGTGCATACTGAAGAGCAGAAGTAGCATTCAATAGACAAAGCAAAGTGATCCCACAACCAATGGATCCGATCAAAGCTCTGCAGTCCTGCAACATCCAGTCATGAATAGTGGTAGACAATTGAATAATTAACCAGAAGAGGAAGCTCTACAAACATCCCCATCCTCAATGATGATGAAGACCAGCATGTTCAGCAAGAAGTGCCTAGTGAATGATTCACCTCAGTGACTACCTAAGATTCCCAACATCACAGACGTCAGTCTTCAGCCAATTCAATTCACTCCACATGATATCAGGAAATGGCTGAAGAGACTGGACACTGCTAGGGCTATGGACACTGACAACATCCTGTGCTCCAGAACTAACCGCACCCCTAGAACAAGCTGTTCCAGTATGACTATAACAAGGCATCTACTTGACAATGTGGAAAATTGACAAGGTATGTTCTGTCCACAAACAGCAGGAAACATCCAGTCCAGTAAATGATCGCCAATCTGTCGATTCTCAATCATCGGAAAAGTGATGGAAGTGTCATTGATAGTGCTATCAAGTGGCACTTACTCAGCAATAGCTTGCTTACTGATGCACAGCTTGGATTCCGCTAGGCCATTTCAACATTCATTTCCTCCACTACAACACACAGTGGCAGCAGTGAGTACCATATACAACATGCACTGCAGCAACTGACCAAGGCTCCTTTGACAGCACCTTCCAAACCCATGACCTTTACCACCTAGAAGGGCAAGGGCAGCAGATGCATGGGAACACCACTATGTGCAAGTTCCCTGCCAAGCCACACACCATCCTGACTTGGAACTACATTGTTGTCCCTTTACTGACACTAGGTCAATATCCTGGAACTCCCCCTCTAACAGCACTGTGACCAGGTGAACTGCAGCAGTTCAATAAGGTGGCTCACCACTACCTTCCCACGGGCAATTTCGGGATCGGCAACAAATGCTGGCCTTACCAGGAATACTCACATCCCAAGAAATAATGAAAAAAACTTGGCTTCAACTTCATTACAACCTAGGTCTAAAATTGGACAAAGTAGCTGAACTCCAGAGATAGGTTGAGAGTGACTGCCCTTGACATCAAGGCCGCATTTGACTGAGAGTGGCATCAAGGAGCCCTCACAAAATTGAAGTCAAAGGGAGTCGGGGGGCGGTGGGGGGGGGGGACCCTCCATTGATTGGAGTTGTACCTAGCACAAAAGAGGATGGTTGTGGTTGTTGGAGGCAGTCATCTCAGCTTTGCATATCACTGCAGGAATTCCACAGGATAGCATCCTAGGCCAAACCACCTTCAGCTGCTTCAATAATCGACCTTCCCTCCAGCATAAGATCAGAGGAGCTCATGATATATTAGCATGGATAGAGGATTGCCTAACTAACAAAAACAGAGAGTCAGGATAAATAGATCATTTTCAGGTTAGCAAACTATAACTATTGGAGTGTCACAGGGATCAGTGCTGGGGCTTCACCTACCTTTGATCTATATTAATGACTTGGTTGAAGGGACCGACTGTATTGTAGCCTGATTTGTGGATGATACAAAGATAAGTAGGTGTAGGAGGATATAAACAGTCTGCAAAGGGATATAGATAGCTTAAGTGAGTGGGCAAAAAATTTGACAGATGGAATATAATGTGGGAAAATGTGAGATTGTCCACTTGGACAGAAAGAATAGAAAAGCAAAATATGATTTAAATGGAGAGAGATTGCAGAATGCTGCAATACAGATTGTTCAGGATGTCCTTGTGCATGAATCACAAGATGTTAGCATGCAGGTACAGCAAGTAATCTTATTAAAAGAAAAGAAAGGTAATCTTATTAAAACATATAAGATTCTGAGAGGGCTTGACAGGGTACCAGTAGACGCTGAGAGGATGTTTCCCTTCATAGGTGAACCTAGAACTAGGGCAATAGTATAAAAATAAGGGGTATCTCATTTAAGATGGAGGTAAGGAGAATTTCTTCTCTCAGAGGAACATTAGTCTTTGGAATTATCTACCCCAGGGAGACTGTGTCATTGAGTATATTCAAGGCTGGGTTAGACAGATCTTTGATGTACAAATGTGTCAGTAATTATGGGTGGTAGACAGGAAAGCAGAGTTATGGCCATAATCAGAAGAGCCATGATCTTATGGAATGGCAGAACATGCTCGATGGGCTGAATAGCCTACTCCTGCACCTATTTCTTAAGCTATTATGATATTAGATGTGGGGCTGTTGGCTGGTGATTGAACAGTGTTCAGTGCCATTCACAACTCCTCAGGTACTGAAGCGTGCAGCAAGACCTGGACCACATTCAGGCTTAGGCTGATAATTGGAAAGTAAGATTTGCACCACATAGGTGCCAGGCAATGACCATCTCCATCAAGAAAGAATCTAATCAACTCCCCTTGACATTTAATTGCGTTACCATCACTGAATCATCTAACATCAATATCCTGGAAGTTACCATTGATAATTAATTTAGTTGGCCCAGCCATATAAATACTATGGCTGTAAGAGCAGGTAAGAAGCTGGGAATTTTGCTGTGAGTAACTCACCTCCTGATTCTACAAAGCCTACCTACAAGGCACAAGTCAGGAGTACAATGGAATATTCTCCATTTGCTTGAATGAGTGAGGCTCTAAAAACAATCAAGAAGCTTGACACCTTCTAGGACAAAGCCGCCCTTTTGATTGGCACCCCATCCACAAACATTCACTCCCTCCACCGCCAACACACAGTAACAGCTGTGTGTACCATCTACAGGATGCACTGCAGCAACTCACCAAGGCTCCTTCAACAGAACCTTCCAAACCCGAGACCTCCACCACCTAGAACGACAAGGGCAGCAGAAACATGGGAATATCACCACCTGTAAGCCCCCCTCCAGGACAAACACCATTCTGACTTTTTCCCTTTTCCCTGGCTCTGTGCTTACTTAAAACATGTTACATCTCTAGTTTTTCCAGTTCCGATGAGAAGTCATTGATCTGACAGGTTAACTTTGCTCTAAAGCAAAATAGCGCAGATGCTGGAAAAATGAAAAAAAAAACAGAAGATGCTGGAAATACTCAGCAGATCAGGCAGCCTCTTTACAGAGAAACAGAGGGGTGGTTGGACGGGAGCGAGCACGGGCGGGCGCATAGCCGATCGCTGTCCACAATCGGCTAGGCACCGCCATTTTACATGGGCAGGCTAATTAAGGCCCGCCCAGTGTGATGCGTACCTGGAAGCGCTGTGCAGGCAGGGGGAGCAGGCTGAGTTGAGGCGTGAAAGAGCGCAGAAATCTCCCTGAGGCACAGAATTTTTAAGAATGTCCCCTCATGTGACAGTGTCACATGAGCTGGAACATGTCAATTAATTTTATTAAAAGTTTTATTAAACTTTAAACACCTTCATGAAACCTCATCCCGCCCATGGATGAGGTTTCACGATAAATGCGAAGGCCACCTGGGTTCTTCGCCTGCCCGCCAACCTTAAGGCTGGACGGGCAGCTCAGTTAATTAGTTTAATTACTATTTAAATGGCCTTAATAGGCCTTTGACAATTCAGCGGGCTCACAGCCGACTCTGGTATGCGCCCGCTGAACTCAAGATCTGAATGACACGTGGTGACATCGGGACACAAGCCCCCCGACACCACCGCGTGTCATTTTATGAGTTGACGAGCAGGGGTGGGGCCTGCTCGCCAACCCGAAGATTCTGGCCAGAGTTTGGGCTGAATTTTGCCGTCGGCGAGCATGGGGCGGGGCCCACTCGCCGACGCATAAAATGACGCGGGATGACGTCGGGGGGAACTCCCGATGTGATCCCGCCCTATTTAAATTTTCAGGAAGGCGGGGGCACAGCAAAATCAGCTGCGCGCCCGCCAACCTGTCAATGGCCAATTGAGGCCATTGACAGGATCATTAAAACAATTAAAGGACCTGCCCGTCCAACCTTACGGTTGGCGGGCAGGCCAGGAGCCCCAGCGGGGAATAGAAAAAACATGAAACCTCATCCACCAGCGGGATGAGGTTTCATGTAGGGTTTAAAAGATTTAATAAAGTTTTAGTGTAAATATTGAACATGTCCCATCTCGTGACATTGTCACATGAGGGGGACATGTTAAGGATTTTTTTTTTCCTATTTTTAATGTTTTTAGAACTGTCAGTGATCTCCCTGAGGCAGCACTTAGCCTCAGGGAGATGTGCGCTCTTTCGTGCGCATGTGCGAAAGAGCGCATTCTCACTTTTAGGGAATCCCCCGCCCGCACAGGAAGCACATAGCCTGCCCACGTAAAATGGCGGCGGGGCCCTCTTCTCTGGCGGGGATCGGCTCCCCGCCCACCAGAGATTGGGTTGGGCCCGCCCGCCTGGCAGGCAGAAAATTCTGCCCAATGTTTCAGGTTTATGAACATTTCAGGTTAACTTTAAAAAGTGATCTAATCAAGATGCTTAAAATGATAAAAGGATTCAATAGGGTGGATACAGAGAAACATTTTTCTTATACAGAAGAATTCAGAACAAGTCGGTATAATCTTAAAATGAGAGCCAGGCCATTCAGGAGTGAAATCAGGAAGCACTTATTCAGACAAAGGGTAGCAGAAATCTGAAACCCTGTCCCCCTAAAATGCTATGGAGATTGGATCAATTGAAATTTTCAAGACTGAGATCAATAGATATTTGTTAGCTAAAGACATCAAGGGATATGGTACAAAGATGGATAAATAGAGCTGACGGATCAACTATGACCTAACTGAATGGTCGAATAGCCCTGAGGGGCTGAATAGTCTACTTCTGCTTAATGTTCAATGTTAGCTTGATTGAGTTTAATATATAGGTCAAATATTCCCTCTAATTTTTTTTGTAGCCCATCCATTTTTTGTAATGGATGGGGCTACAAAAATTTCTGAGCATTAACTTCTTATTCCATGGGCAGAAACTGGTGTTGGGCGGGCGGGCACATGCTCGACCCACTCGAGCGTAAGATGACACGCGATATTTCAGTCAGCGGGTGCGCGCAGGAGTCAGCACCAAGCTTGCCAACAATTAACAGGCCTATTAAGGCCATTAAAGTTATAATTGAATGAAATTTTTAAAAGCCTGCCCCGATCGGGTGTAAAATCACGCAAGATGGCGTCGGGCAAGCATCTCAGCGTCATCACACACTTGCGCGATATTTTGCTTGGCAGGCACGCGCAAAAGTCGGAAGCATGTCCACCGTCAATTAAGAGGGCAATTAAGGCCATTAACGGCGCAATTGTCTGCAATTTTTCGTGGCCCATCGAACCTTACAGTTTGCGGACAGGCGGTCTTTATATTTTTATCAAATCTCATCCAAGGGCGGGAAATTTGAAATTTCTGATAGAAAATAAAATAGAAATAACTGGGGACAGCATTTTTATGGGGGATGCTTTCAGGTGATTGATTGCGCTGCATAGACATTTTTTTTGCAGCATTTTAGAGCTTTATTTCATTATTTGCAGGTCTCCAGCTCCCTGAGGCAGCTGTCTGCCTTCGAGGAGCTCTCTCGCAGAACCCGCCTGCGGTGACATCGTTGCCCGCCCTATCCTGCCCCCACTCCGGCAGTGCTGAGCACTGCAGGAGATCGAGGACAGGGAGCTCAGCATAAGAGCAGAGGAAGATTAAAATGACATGCGAGCGGAAGTTCAGGGTCATGCTGGCAGACTGAATGGGGGTGTTCTGCAACTGCAAAGCAGTCACATTTGATCTCCACATTATGTATAGGCCCACGTTAATTCATCTAAATCAGTTTCTTGTATAAAAGCAAAATACTGCGGATGCTGGAAATCTGAAACAAAAACAAAAATTGCCACATTTCTATTTCTCTTTAGTTCTGATGAAGCGTCATATGGATTTGAAACATTAACTCTGTCTTTCTCTCCACTGATGCTGTCAGACCTACTGAGTTTTTCAAGCAATTTTTGTTTTTGTTTCAATTTCTTATATGTCTAGTTAATAAAATTAATGGTTTTGTGGTTTAATAAAATTTCTGTAATTATCATTTCTGTACTAAGTTGATTTGAATGTCATAAAAGCATTCTTATCAATTAATTGTTAAATATTCCAATTTCTCGTTTATGCTAGATTCAAATCCATTTTGGTTTGATGTACAATTTTTCATGATGGGATTCATTACAACAGGTTTTATTATAATAGGTTCACTGTAAAAGAGCCATTTTAATTAAACCAAGTAACAGTACCGCCTGGATGTCAGTCACCTTAAAAAAAAATCAAAACATGATGACAGAAATAGCATGTCAATAATTTGCACATTTAATCAAATTATTACACATTCTTATGCATAGCCATTCCATTATGAATTTTTTTGTCAGGAAAGGAAATATTCTGACAACTTTATACCTGTGATGCATAAGGCTGTAGATATAACTGGATAACTCAAGGAAACTTTGAAAACTAAGCAATTCGAACATATCATTTCACTTAGAGAGAATGTTTTCTGATTTTCTCAATTAGTGCAAAGAATGCTGTGAAGTGAAATGTTTTGGTAGGAAGAACAAGGAAAGTCAATATGAATAAAGAGTTCAATTCTAAATTGGTTGCAGGAGCCAAGGGATATGGAGGAATTTGTGCACAAACCATTGAAGATGATGGCAGGTTGAGAAAATAGTTAATAAGGCATATAGGACCCTGGGCTTTATAATTAATGGTATAGAGTACAAAGGCAAGGGAGTTATGGTGAACCTTTATAAAACACTTGTTCAGCCTCAACTGGAGTATTGTAGCTAAACCTGGGCACCACACTTCAGCCAGGATGTGAAGGCATTGGAGGGATGGTGCAGAAACAATTTACAAGAATAGTTCTGGGGATGAGAGGCTTCGGTTATGTAAATTGATCGGAGAAGTTGGGGTTGTTCTCCTTAGAGAGAGGATGTTGAAAGAATATTTAAAAGAGGTGTCTGAAATCATGAGAGATCTGGACAGATTAGATAGGG
Organism: Cetorhinus maximus; assembly: GCF_964194155.1. Classification (NCBI taxonomy): domain Eukaryota; kingdom Metazoa; phylum Chordata; class Chondrichthyes; order Lamniformes; family Cetorhinidae; genus Cetorhinus; species Cetorhinus maximus. The sequence goes on along the minus strand of NC_135879.1, from coordinate 44,005,116 downwards.
AGAAACTAATCCCATTGGTGGAAGAGTCGAGAATCAGAGGACATCATTTTAAAGTGATTGGCAAAAGAACCAGAGAACACATGAGAAAAAGAAATTTCACGCTAAGTGGTTATGATTAGCATGTAAGAAGAGACGAATGATGAAGAAACAGTCACTCCTTCTCATACTTGCAGCCACCAGCTCAGATACTGCACTGCGTGTACTTTTGTGGGTAGCATAGAGGTGGGATCTCATGTTTTGAGACAACCAAGGCAGGTAAATGAGAGTTAAGGTCAGCCATTATCTAATGAACTGGATGGAACAGGCTTGAGGGGCTGAATGACATTCTTCTGTTCCTATGTTCTTAATATTTCTCTCTACTAAAATCATGGAATCATTGAATAGTTGCAGCACAGAAGGAAGGATATCCTGACCATAACCACTTGGTACAAAATTTCTAGTATCTCCTTTCTTTCTATCTTAATTGTCCTGATATTCCTCTTGGTTTCTGCTGCTGAAACTTCTGCTTTTTGATCATGACTTTTGTGAAATTTGAGCCAAGGTATCTATTCAGTCATGCCCCAAAGGCTTGAAAGAGATCATAAACTGTTAGATCAAACTTACCTTTTTGCTTCTTTAAAAAGTGGACTTTGCTGAACCAAAAGATGGCTGCTACGGTCACATGATTCACAAGTTGGCTACAGTTTCTGGAAATTTCCAACAGCAGTTACAGAACAAAAGCTCAAGTCCTTGTGGAATCTCACACCTTTCGTTGTGAGGATACATTACAATCAACGAAACCAGGGACCAGCAGCCAACTTGTCTCCCCAGCCTGTTGCTATGACAAAGGGGAAGCCATCAAAACTAATTATATCTGCAGAGGCACTAAAAGACACCATTTATCTCTGAAGGTGAACAATGCATTTTGATTGGAAGCATAGAAACTGCTTGTTATCTGGCAACTGACACATTAACAGGAACATCACATGACCTAAGCTTCTGGCCTTTGGAAAGCTTTACTATTACATTTCTAACTCAGTCTGCTGTTTAAACTCCAGCCTGCAAACATCAAAGTAGGACTCCAGGCTGACCACCAGCCTGCATCAAGTCTGAGCCTTCTCGGAGTTGTTTCTCTGGAAGATGCCTGCCATCACCTGTCGAGCAGACCAAGTTTTGGTATACCAACCTCATCTCACTGTGTCACCATCAATTTTAAAGAAATTCTGCAAAAATACTCCTTCAGCTAGCTGAACTGTAGCTCCTCTGTGAAGGAACCCTCGCTGGACTCTGACTTTCTGGCAATCACGTGAACTGATATCCATATCTGTGGTGCTTTTTCTTTTTAGTTATTCATAGTTGTAAAATCTCTTTCCTATCTTCTTACTGTGTGCTTGTGTGTGTGTATGAAGCTGCGACCATTCCCCGGGTTTGAACGCGTGAATAAACTATACTTCTGATTTAACTCTAAAGAAAGCTTGCTGCGAGTCACTTTAAAAATTGACCTGACAGATAGAAGGTTTGTGGAAACACACCACAGCCTATTTCAAAAATTAAAATACCTCTGCTCATGGACAGATGGTGAGAAAATAAAGGAGTACAGCATTGCCTCCCTCCTCTGTCCTTAACAGTAAATTCATTTCAGTATGATCTTCCTGAACTTTCCTGAACTGGTAGACAGTGGGAAGTTTATCTTGCTTTAATGAATCTAGTCATTTCTTAATTTTTCTTTTGTCACTTTTGTGCCTGTAGAATATTTTGCTATTTGCTTTTATATTCTTTTGTTATTTTCAGTTCATTTTTCTTTGCTGTTGCAATTGTCTTTTTTAAGCTTTCATAAACTCAACATATACCCCTTCGTCATCCTCTTCTTTATTTTTTATGTGCTTTCTGAATGCTTTTATCATTAGATTCAATTCTATCCTCACCATTTTATTTAGCCATGGCATCTCAGCTATAGCTAGTTTTAGTGGAATATATTTCTCCTGTACTCTATTTATCTCCCCTTTAAGTATTGCCCACTGTCGTTCATATCTATGTCAATAATTTTCTCCAATTTACCCTCCTTACCTCTATCCTTATTCACTCATGGTCTATTTTTTCGCAAGCTATTAGTCTTTACACTATCTGTATCTAATAATTCTTTTTATAACAAAATTAGGTAACAATGAGGGATAAGATAAATGCTAAAACGATTCCCATTGTGGTTAAATCTCCCTATATACATATGTCTTGGAGCTCTTCATTATTAGATCACAAGTTTATCATGAACGATAACTTAATAAGATGCAAAGTATTGGAAGAACTGGAATCAAACAGCTTCGAGAAAATGTGTAAGGAGGAAAAAGTTACAAATTTAATTGAACATCAAACTAAAAGCTTTTGGTGCAAATACTTCAGGGATTTTGCAATACTACAATAACCAATTATATGTTGCTAGTTTTGCACCACCACTTGAATGGGCAGCCAATTATTTGATCCAATAAGTCATCAGCATTTTATTTTTTTAGGCAGCATTGATTTAAGTCCTAGAAGTCGGTCAAATTGACAATTTCACAAAGAAATTAATAAAAATAACATTAACCTCTGAAATCAGAGGGTTTGAGTTAGGTAGGAATTTTAAATGTTCCAAATCTGAAACTGGAACTCAATCTGCCTTAAACCTGCCCATTTCCGGTTTCAGTGGGGGTGGGCACCAATCTGATCATAGAAAACAAATTGGTCGTTAGAGCCTTTTAAGGAGGCTGTGCACCTCCAATTTAATGATGTCTCCCTTTTTAACCACAGTTGGCCAGATTTCCTAGACTTTGGGAAACCCAGCAGGTGAAACGGGACGAGAGGGGCTGGATCCATAAGGTAACTGCCTTTACAGCACTGCTTGTAGGTCGGGAAGAGCAGCCTGTTTCCTCCGGTCCCAATAAACTACTCAGTAAATATGCTTCTCACCTTCACTCTATGGCCCCAGCACTACGTACCCCCATTACTAAACCCCACCAAGATCAACAAAACCCCATTGCAGTCACTGATGGCCCACAAACAATGTCTCTACCCTGACCACACATTTCTCTGTCTGATCTGTCTCCGAAGCAGCTCCAATCTCACCCCGATACCCTCATTTCTCCCTCTGGTTTTATACTGGCTCCCCATGATCACCACCTTCCCTTGGCCCTTCAGACCATGCTTTCCTCAGAATCTCTATCCTGAACAGCATGAAACTTACAAACATGCAAAATAGAAGCAGAAGTAGGCCATTTGGCCATTCAAGCCTGCTTCACCATGCAATGAGATCATGGCTGATCTGTCTGTTTCAAATTCTATATTCCTATCGTTGTGGTTAAATCAAACACCATGGAGACTCGGGTAAGGCTTTCGATCAGAGATTCAAGCGAATGCAGGGACAGCCTGCCTTAGTCAATCCAATCCAAGTCAGTACTCTGCTCTCTAAGTTGTTACATTGTCTTTTATACATTTAGTCCTTGTCCTTTCATGACTGCCAGTATGTTTTTGGTCAAAGCAATGATAAAAGCAAAATACTGCGGATGCTGGAAATCTGAAACAAAAACAAAAATTGCTGGAAAAATTCAGCAGGTCTGACAGCATCTGTGGAGAGAAAGACAGAGTTAACGTTTCGAGTCCGCATGACCAGTTCTGAAGAAGAATCATACGGGCTCAAAACGTTAACTCTGTCTTCCTCTCAACAGATGCTGTCAGACCTGCTGAGTTTTTCCAGCAATTTTTGTTTTTGTGTTCTTGATCACATAGGTTCACAATCTATCATAATAGGTGCAAAGTGTTTCAGATCAACAATCCCATTCTGCTGTGTACCCTGGTATTCCAGTGACTGACACCTCGTTACCTGCAATTGCTGTCATAATAAGTGCTAAGTGTTGTAGATCTCTTGTCTCGTCGTACTAAGCGTTCTAATGACTGACACCCATCCACCTTAAATCACTGGGTTCACACCCACTGTGGGCGAGTCTGGACTAGTTTTTGCCGTGTCCTTTGTCGAGGCTAACATATGTCAAGTATCCCAGCAACCTTTGCTATACAGGCTCCGCCCTAATACCTTTTCATGGCTAAAACTATTATTGCTTTCATGCTATGCTACCAAACACCTAGGTTACCTTTGCAAACAAAGAAAACACCTTGAATACTCTAACACTATCTACCCCCGATAGCCTTTAATTCCCTTGCCTAACAAGAATCTGTCTACCTCCCCCTTAAAAATATTCAATGACCCTGCCTCCACCACCTTCTGAGGCAGAGAATTCCAAAGTAACACAACCCTCTGAGAGAAAAAAATTCTCCTCATCTCCATCATAAAAGAGCAACCTCTAATTTTTGTTCTGGACTCACCCACAAGAGGAAGCATCCTTCCCACATCCACCTTGGGCAGAATCTTGCCCTTGGATGGCGGGCAGGCCCCACCGGCTTGGCGGTGGGCAGGCAGCCGACCCCCACCATTGAAACGGGGCCCGCCACCATTTTAAGTGGGCGGGCCAATTAAGGCCCGCCCAGCGGCATCCCCGATGGGAAGCGCTATGCGCTTCCTGTGCAGTGGGGGGAGGGATTCCTCATCTGTCAAAGTGCACTCTTTCGCACATGTGCGCGAAAGAGCGCACTGCTCCCTGAGGCGAAGTCCTGTCTCAGGGAGAATACTGACAGTGTCAAAAACATCAAAAATAGAAACATTAAAAATTATTAACATGTCCCCCTCATGTGACAATGTCACACGAGATGGGACATGTTAATGAAGACCACATAAACTTTATTAATTTTTTACAATACGGACATGAAACTTCATCCCGCCAGTGGATGAAGTTTCATCAATAATCTGGAGCCCGCTGAGGCTCCTGGCCTGCCCTCCAGCCTTAAGGTTGGACAGGCAGGTCTTTAATTACTTTAAATAGCTTGTCAATGGCCTCAATTGGCCATTGACAGTTCAGCGGGCGGACAGCTGATTTTGCTGTCTGCCCACCTTCCTAAAAATTTAAAGGGACCGGGATGACGTTGGGGGTTCCTCCCGACATCATCCCGCGTCATTTTCCCCTCGTCAACCGGGCCCCGCCCCCCCAAGTCGCGAAGGGGAAAATCCTGGCCCTTGTCAATACCGTTCAGGATCTTATAAAGTTCAATCAAGTCACCCTCACTCTTCTAAACTTCAGTGGAGACAAGCCCAGCCTATCTAACCTTTCCTCATAAGACAGCGCATTCATTCCAGGTATCAATCTAGTAAACCTCCTCTGAACCGCCTCCATCGCATTTACATGCTTCCTTAAATAAGGAGACCAAAACTACACACAATATTTGAGATGTGGTCTCACCAATGCCATGTATAACTGAAGCATAACATCCTTACTTTTATGTTCAATTCCTCTTTTAATAAAGGATAGCATTCCATTAGCCTTCTCCTGTGCTGTGGCATCCAATCCGGCTGACTTGCAGCTGTGGAGTTAAAACCCCATGGTGTGCTCCGACTAGAACTCTGCCCTCATCCTGCCACCGCCTCTGCCATCCACCTCCCCCCTATCACTTGGAAATCCGACACCAGTAAATAGAGGGGTTATTGTTCGGAAACAAAGTGTCAAATCTTTAGTTATACTGCTGAAGAGAATCAAATAGATAAAGTTAATCTTTTTATTATTCATTCATGGGATGTGGGCTTCGCTGGCTAGGCCAGCATTTATTGCCCACCCCTAGTTGCCCTTGAGAAGGTGGTGGTGAGCTGCGTTCTTGAACCGCTGCTGTCCATGTGGTGTAGGTATTCCCACAGTACTGTTAGGAAGGGAGTTCCAGGACCTTGACCCAGCGGCAGAAGGAACGGCAATATATTTCCAAGCCAGGGTGGCAAGCGACTTGGAGGGGAACTGCAATAAATTCTTCTTTGAAGATGTGCATCACAAGCTGGTTAAGGCTATGTCAGCTTACAAAATCATATTGGCATAGCCACAGTAAGATTACAAGGACTACAGCAAGAGTATTGCTGAAAAAAGAGACATGTTTAAGTTTATCATCTTGCACTCTTCAGAACACTCGCAAGAATACCAATATAAGGGGAAAACAACAATTTATACTGTATGTGAAGGGAGTGCTGATTAGTTGGAAAGTGATGTTACCATTAGAAATGCACCACTGATGGTGACTGACAGTTAACTGCCAAGCATTGTTTGCAATTTAAACCAGACAGCTGCACTTCTTCAAAGAAGAATTTATTGCAGTTCTCCTCCAAGTTGGAAATATATCGTCGTTCCTTCACTGTCACTGGGTCAAAGTCCTGAAACTCCCTCCCTAACAGCACTGTACCTGCACCACATGGACTTCAGCAGTTCAAGAACACAGCTCACCACCACCTTCTCAAGGGCAACTAGGGGCGGGCAATAAATGCTGGCTCAGCCAGGGAAGCCCACATCCCATAAATGAATTAAAAAAATATTAACTTTATCTATTTGATTCTCTTCAGCAGTATAACTAAAGGTTTGACACTTTGTGTGCAAACAATAACCCCTCTATTTACTGATGTGGGATTTCCAAGTGATTTCCAAGTGGTCAAGGCATTGCCCTGAGTAATGAGTCAACGAATGGCTGTGACTTATTTTGTTTAGCTGAAACAGGCACAATGTGTGTACATTTCCTTTCAATCTGCAAAGAACAGGACACTGTGTATTAATATATGTAGCTTCCAGTACACGCAAATATACCACATTGCGAGCCCAACTGACAATCTTAAATTGGTTGTCACAGAATCATAGAATCACACACTGCAGAAGAGGCCCATCGAGTCTGCACCAACATGTGAGAAACACCTGACCTACCTACCTAACCCCATTTACCAGCACTTGGCCCATAGCCTTGAATGTTATGACGTGCCAAGTGCTCATCCAGGTACTTTTTAAAGGATGTGAGGCAACCCACCTCCACCACCCTGCCAGGCACTGCATTCCAGACCAGAAGGTCACCACCCTCTGGGTAAAAAAGTTTTTCCTCACATCCCCCCTAAACCCACAGCCCCTCACCTTGAACTTATGTCCCCTTGTGACTGACCCTTCAACTAATGGGAACAGCTGCTCCCTATCCACCCTATCCATGCCCCTCATAATCTTGTACACCGCGATCAGGTCGCCCCTCAGTCTTCTCTGCTCCAACGAAAACAACCCAAGTCTATCCAACCTCTCTTCATGACTTAAATGTTTCATCCCAGGCAACATCCTGGTGAATCTCCTCTGCACCCCCTCCAGTGCAATCACATCCTTCCTGTAATGTGGTGACCAGAACTGTACACAGTACTCCAGCTGTGGCCTCACCAAGGTTCTATACAACTCCAACATGATCTCCCTACTTTTGTAATCTATGCCTCGATTGATAAAGGCAAGTGTCCCGTATGCCTTTTTCACCACCCCACTAACATGCCCCTCCACCTTCAGAGATCTATGGACACACACGCCAAGGTCCCTTTGTTCCTCAGAACTTCCTAGTGTCATGCCATTCATTGAACACTTCCTTGTCAAATTACTCCTTCCAAATGTATCACCTCACACTTTTCAGGGTTAAATTCCATCTGCCACTTATCAGCCCATTTGACCATCCCATCTATATCTTCCTGTAGCCCAAGACACTCAACCTCACTATTAACCACCCGGCCAATCTTTGTGTCAGCCGCAAACTTACTAATCCTACCCCCCACATAGTCATCTATGTTGTTTATATCAATGACAATTAATAGAGGACCCAGCACAGATCCCTATGGTACTCCACTGGACACTGGCTTCCAGTCACTGAAGCATCCTTCTGTCATCACCCTCTGTCTCCTACAACTAAGCCAATTTTGAATCCACCTTATCAAATTACCCTGTATCCCATGTGCATTTGCCTTCTTTATAAGTTTCCCATGTGGGACCTTGTGAAAGGCTTTGCTGAAATCCATATAAACTACATCAACCACACTACCCTTATCTACACACCTGGTCACCTCCTCAAAAAATGCAATCAAATTTGTTAGGCATGACCTCCCTCTGACAAAGCCATGCTGACTATCCCTGATCAAACCTTGCCTCTCCAAGTGGAGATAGATTCTCTCCTTAAGAATTTTCTCCAATAGTTCCCCTACCACTGACATGAGACTCACTGGCCTGGCTTATCTCTACAACCCTTCTTAAATAGCGGAACCACATTAGCTGTTCTCCAGTCCTCTGGCACCTCCCCCGTAGCCAGAGAGGAATTAAAATTTGGGTCAGAGCCTCTGCGATCTCCTCCCTTGCCTCCCTCAGCAGTCTGGGACTCAAATCAACCGGACCTGGAGATTTTTCCACTTTTAAGTCTGCCAACACCTCCAATACCTTGTCACTCCCAATATCAATTTGCTCAAGAACCTCGCAGTCTCTCTCCCCGAGTCCGATACCTTCATTCTCATTCTCTTGGGTGAAGACGGATGTGAAGTATTCATTCAACACTCTAGCGATGTCCTTTGGCTCCACCCATAGATTGCCCCCTTGGGGCAACACAGCCAATTATATCTGCGCATTTTAATTATTATTTGGTATATTCAATTGCCTGCCTTGGGCTTAAGTAACTCAGTTATCAAGACAGGTCAATGACCCACAGGGCAACTCCAGGAGTAGGAGATGGTTGACAGCTCCATGCCTAAGTAGAGAGATATACTTAGTAGTGTTGTACAAGTTTGTCAGTCCTTCCTGTTTTATAAAAGTCCACGGAGAGGTGACCAAACCAGGACTCATTGCTGTCTTTGGCGGTAGAGTAAAACTCACATGGCAGTTTTATTATACTAGTGCAGGTTCAGTACTTTTTTTATTCTTTCACGGAATGCGGGCATCATTGGCTAGGCCAGCATTTATTGCCCATCCCTAATTGCCCTTGAGGAGGTGGTGGTGAGCCACCTTCTTGAACCACTGCAATCCATGTGGCATAGGTACATCCACAATGGTGTTAGTAAGAGAGTTCCATGATTTTGAACTGGTGACAGTGAAGGAACGGTGAGATAGTTCCAAGTCAAAATGGCCTGTGGTTTGGAGGGAAACTTGCAGGTGGTGGTGTTCCCACGCATCTACTGCCCTTGTCCTTCAAGGTGGTGAAGGTCGTGGGTTTGGAAGGACCTGTTGTAAGATTTTGGGGATCAGGGCCACAGATACCTAAATAGATAGTCGACTAGTCATAAATAATTTTAAGATGGTTTATTAAGTTTATTAAGAAACAACAATTTAGATATGATGCATTAACTAATTAGATGGAAAAAGTATACGACCCGTGACAGTTGAGAGCAGTTTACGGATCCCAGAGGATGGACAGTCAGTTGGCACAGGCTGTGTTGCTCTCAGTATCTTGTGATAACAGCATTCTGTTCTCTAGTTGAAGTGTTAGGGGACTCGATCTTCCTCCTCCTCATTGTCCATCTTCTTTCTGAAGAAGGCAGCTGCCCAACGAGCACTGCCACCTCAGCCCCCTACCACCAATATGTACCCTTTTTCAGGGGCTGGTAGCTTACCCACTGTCAATCATCTAACTTCTCTTACCGATGGATACAGGACAGGTACTCCAAACATTAGGGTGGTAACCACCTCCCCTGTTCATCACCTTGCTCAAAGTCAGCTTTTTAGTTTACATCTTGCTGAGGGTCATATCCTGGTCCTTTCTAAACAGTTGCACAGATAAGGGGGTGCACAAGGTGCCATCCTTAAGTCTTAGGAATGTCAACATGGCAGCCTGATCTAAGTCTGTTTAGAGGTCAAAGTGTTTAGAAATCCTCCTAACAGAGAGAGAATCAATGCTGCTTAGCTAATCCCATGAAATATATAAAATACCTGTTTTTAAAGACCCCAATTTCCTACACTGTCAAACGAGCCTTGGTGAGTTGCTGCAGTGCACCTTGTACATGGTACACACTCTGCATAGGTGGCTGAGGGAGTGAATGTTGAAGGTGGTGGATGGGGTGCCATTCAAGTGGGCTGCTTTGTCCTTGTTGATGTCAAGCTTCTTGAGTGTTGTTGGAGCTGTACTCATCCAGGGAAGTGGAGAGTATTCCATCACACTCTTGACTTGTGCCTTGTAGACGGTGGAAAGGATTAGAGGAGACAGGAGGTGAGTTACTCTCTGGAAAATTCCCAGCCTATGACCTGCTCTTGTAACCACAGCATTTATTTGGCTTGTCCAGTTCAGTTTCTGGTCAATAATAACCCCCAGGACCTTGATAGAGGGGATTCAGCGAAGATACTGCCATTGAATGTCAAGGGAAGATGATTAGATGTTCTTTTGATGGAGATGGTCATTGCCTGGCACTTGTGTGATGCGCATGTTACTTGCACTTATCAGTCCAAGCCTGAATGTTGTCCAAATCTTGCTGCATATGGACACGGAGTTCTTCAGAATCTGAGGAGTCGCGAATGGTGTTGAACATTGTACAATCATCAGTGAACATCCCCACTTCTGAACTGATGATGGACGGAAAGTTATTGATGAAGCAGCTGAAGGAGACTACCCTGAGAAACTCCTGTAGCGATGTCCTGGGACTAAGATAATTGACCTCCAACAGCTACAACCATCTTCCTTTGTGCTGGTTATGACTCTGACCAGTGGAGAGTTTTCCCCCTGATTCCCATTGACTCGGGTTTTGCTAGGGCTCCCTGATGCCACACTCAGTCAAATGCTGCCTTGATATCAAGGGCAGTCACTCTCACTAAACCTCTTGAGTTCAGCTGTTTTGTTCATATTTGGATCAAGGCTGTAATGAGGTCAGGAGCTGAGTGGCTCTAGCAGAACCCAAACTGAAGGCAGAATTTTTCGTCCTGCAAGCGGGTGCGCACCTGACCCGAAAGGGGGTAAAACAATGCGCAATGACATCAGGTGAGTGTCATCACGCACTCGCGCGATATTTTGCTCGGTGGACACACGTGGGTGCCAGAGCGGCACCCGCCATTAATTCAGCAGCCACTTAAGGCCCTTAACAGTCCAATTGACTGTGATTTTTCCTTGCTCGTGTGATTTTCTGCTCATCGCACAGGCAAAACGGGCAGGTGACCAGCCAACATTTTCACAAACCTCATCCAAGAGCGGGATAAAAAGGGTCAGCATCATTGTCAGTGTGAGCAGTCAGGGGTTTTGGAAATAGTTTGCAGCTGGTTGCTTATTGGTACTTGTCAGCTTCATCTCTGTTCAGGGCTTCATTATTAGCATTTCCAGGCTTCATTTCAGGACTCATTGGTGTCTTCCGGGCCCCCGGAGGATTCAGAGAGTGTGGACCCTTCTAGGTATCAGACAGCCTTCCCTTGCCCTGGTAATGGGGATTGTGGTCTCCACTGGAGGCACCTCCTCTGAGGAGGAAGAGAGGGGCAGAAGGGAGAGGGGGCCAGGTGCAACTTTCAGGGCAAGAACCTGTGGGAGGAGAGGTACAAGCACAAGGGGTGCAGGGCCAGCAGATATCCCAAGGAAGAAAGGGCCACAGAAGGCCCCACTATCCTGCTGCCAGGGTTTACAGGCAGCGATGCAGCTGCCTCAATATGTCCGAGGTGCAATGCCAAAGGAGGCTCCGCCTCTCAAGGGAGATCGTGACTTCCATTTGTCAGATGATTGGGCCTGAGATCAGCACCAACTGTATGGGTGGACACCCCATGCCAGTGACTCTGAAGGTCACAGCAGCCCTCAACTTCTATGCCTCCAGCTCTTTCCAGGGGTCAGTGGGGGATCTGTATGGAGTCTCCCAATCAGCTATCCACAGTTGCATCAAGCTGGTAATAGAAGATCTGTTCAGGTGGGTACTGACCTTTATTCTTTAACGTATGGACGAGGCCAGCCAGGCTCGATGAGCCAGAGGCTTTGCAGCGATTGTTGGGTCCCCAGGGTGCCATCGACTGCATACATGTGGCCATCAAGGCGCCAGCGGGTCAGCCGGGTGCATTTGTCAACAGGAAGGGATTCCACTCCATGAACGTTCAGATAGTGTGTGGCCACAGGATGCAGATTCTGCAAGTCTGTGCAAGGTACCCTGGCAGCTCCCATGATGTGTACATCCTGAGACACTCCCAGGTGCCGAGGCTCTTCAGTGCTCCAGCTGGACTGGATGGATGGCTGCTGGGTGACAAGGGCTAACCACTGAAAAGGTGGCCTATGACACCTCTCCACCACCCAAGAACAGAGGCAGAGAAGCGTTACAATATGAGCCATGCCTCCACAAGGGTGGTGGTAGAAAGGACCATAGGTATTCTCAAGATGTGCTTCCCAGGGTAATTAGAGATGGACAATAAATGCTGGCCTTGCCAGCAAAAATCACATCCATTGAATAAATAAAAAATACTCATACTACCTTTTAGTACTTATGCTATATTGCATTTTCATGTTGAATAAAATTTGACCGTAAAGGATTAGCACGTTACTTAAACAAAAAATAATTTAATTTTTAGGTAGTACATCTGAGTAAATTAAACCAATTTACTATGTGTTTTGAATAATATTGGCCTCAATTTCCAGATACCATTCACTTAGGCAATCAGCGGATGAACCGATGGTGAAAGGACACTTCAAGGAGCAATGGTTTCTTCTGTGCAATCTGTTCATACCTACTTTTCACAAAGTTTAAAAGCTTTTGATGGGCGAGTACCATGGCATTTCACAGTTGCAAGAATAAACATGCAGATTCTACTTTCTGTAGCAATAAACAACCAGAGGAGCTTCAGAGTCTTGGGACATTGGAACCAGTTCTGGGGCAGGATTCAAAAGAAACGGCTTGCACCTCATAGGGAGGTTCACTTACTAATAATCACACTACAAAATGTGTTGAATAAGATTGGTGAGATACAAGCACAAATAGCCATGTGGGAATATGATGAAGTGCCAGTAATGGAAACATGGCTTAAAAATGGTGAGGATTGAGTGCTTAATATTCACAGAACTTCTAATTTGGGTCAGAATCCCTACTTCTGACCCAGATAGCTCAAAAAGTTATCTACTTTCTTTTTGGACCTGTCTTCCAATGGAGGGTCCAAGCAGTGCAGCAATCCTCTCGGGGAGCAGCACAAAGAATCTTCACAGAATACACGTTCCCTTTTTTGTGACACTAGCTGCCATATTTTGGTAAGTAGAGAGTTTAAAGATCCCAAAGCAACTTTGAGAATCTGCAGAAAGAAGGTAAGTGTGTAAGGTAAGTGGGTGGGTAGGGTGGCAGGTGCATGGAACTTAGAAAGATTCATAGGAGCAGGAATAAGCCACTCCGCCCCTTGAGCCTGCTCCACCATCTAACTAGATTATGGCTGATCTTCTACCTCAATGCCATCTTACTGCACTATCCCTGTATCCCTTGATGTCATCGGTGTCCAGGAATCTATCAACCTCTGCTTTGAACATACTCGATGACTGAGCCTCCCAGCCCTCTGGGGTAGCAAATTCCAAACATTCACCACCCTCTGTGTGAAGAAACTCCTCCTCATCTCGGTCCTAAATGGCCTCCCTCTTATTCTGAGACTGTGTCCCCTGGTTCTAGGCCCCCGCAACCGGGGAAACATCCATCCTGCATCTACCTTGTCAAGCCCTGTAAGAATTTTGTACACTTCAAAAAGATCACCTATCATTCTTCTAAACTCTAGAGAACAGAAGCCCAGTCTCCTCAATCTTTCCTCATAGGACAATCCCGCCATCCCACAGATTAGCCTGGTGAACCTTTGTTGCTCTCCTTCTATGGCCAATATATCCATTCTTAGGTAAGGAGTCCAAAACAGCACACAGTAATCCAGGAGTGGTCTCACCAAGGCTCTAAACAACTGCAGCAAAACTTCCTTACTCAACAAAGAAAAGTACAGCACAGGAACAGGCCCTTCAGCCCTCCAAGCCTGCGCCGATCATATTGTACTGTACTCAAATCCCTTGCAATAAAGGCTAACACGCTATTTGCATTCCTAATTGCTTGTTGCACCTGCATGTTGGCTTTGGGTGAGGGGGCAGGGCGGCAGGTAAGTGGGTGAGGGGGTGCGGTGGGTTAAGGGTTGGGGTGTGGTCAGGTGGGGTAGTATGGTGGTCAGGGGTTATGATTGGGTGGTTGTGAAGGTTGTTGGGGGATCAGGAGGGTAGTCGGGGATCTCGGAGGGGGTGTCGGGGAGTTAGGGTGGTTGTCGGGGGCGTCGGGGAGTTGATGTGGTAGACCGGGTATTCAAGAACATAGTTGGAAGGTCTGCGGGGTAGTCAGGGGGTCCAGTGAGGGGTCGGGGAGCGGGTCAGTAGTATAGTTACCCTGGAGTTAGAATTACTTTTAATCCTTCTAGACTCTCCTGGGTAACTATTCTGGTAAATGGGTCAGAACCATCTGAAGTCTCTGACTCCATCTCAGAGTTTCGAAGGGTTCCAGGTGTAGGAAAATTGTCCCTCTGAAGTCCAAATTTCATATTCAGTGCAGCGGGACTTCTGAGGGGCCCCACAGCACAACTTGAGAATTACCTCCAGGGTACGACCATCCACAGATCAGATGTTCTGGGCCAAAGTGCTCAAAAAAAGTAGGGAAGGAATGAAGGGAAGACATTATAGTGTTGGAAGGAGAGGATGTCCTTGAGGGGGAAAGGATAGAATCCCCTTGGTTAGAGTTGAGAATCAAAACGGGTATGATTGCACTAATGGGGATAATCTATAGGCCTCCAAATAGTGAGAGAGTGATAGAGGAGCAAATCTGCAGGGAAATCACAAAGATGTGCAAGAACTATACAGTGGCGATATTGGGGGACTTTATTTATCCAAATGTCGATTGGGACAATGTTAGAGTAAAGGGTAAAGAGGGGTAGGAATTCCTGAAATGTGTTCAGGAGAACTTCCTCAACCAGAATGTTCCCGGTCCAACTAGGAAGGAATTTTACTGTATCTGGTACTGGGCAATAAGCTGGGCTAAATGGACCAAGCCTCTGTGAGATAATTTGTGGGTAAGAATGATAATTGTATCATAAGGTGTAGATTAGTAATGGAGAAGAGCCAGGAATAATCGAAAGTACAACTTCTAAATTAGAAGAGGGTCAACTTCAATGGGGTGAGAAGGGATTTGAAGAGATGTTAAAATAAAACCAAAAACTGAAAGGAAAAACTGTAACAAAACAATGGGTGGACTTTAAGGAGGAGGTGTTTTAGGTATAGGCTAGGTACTTTCAAATGAAGGACAAAAGGTAGGGAAACCAAAGTTAGGCTCCTTGAATGAGGTGGGAGATAGAGAATATGATGAGACATTAGAAGTGTGTATGATGCACGTCAGGTGAACTCTTCAAGCAAGAACAAGACCAAATACAATAGCTTGAGAGGGGAATTGAAGGGGAAAATAAGACTGGCAAACAGAGAATATGAGAATAGAATAACAGTGAACAAAAAAACCCAAAAATCTTTTACTGACATGTAAATACTAAGTGGTAGGTGAGGTGGTGCCTATTAGGGGAAAAGCGCTTAGAGGAGCAGATCAAGGCTCACTTAAGTATTTTGTATTAGGGTTTATTAAGGAAAAGGATGCTGACAAAATATCAGTAGAAACAGAGGCGGTAGAGTTAATAGATAGGGTGAAAATTGATAGGCAGGATGTACTGGAAAGTCTGGTTATGCTTAGAATGGATAAGTCACCTGGTCTGGATGGCTTGAATCCAAGGTTGCTAAGGAAAGTAGGGGATGGAAATAGTGGAAGTGCTTGCCATAAACTTCCCTAGATACGGGGTGGTGCCAGAGGATTAGAAAGTGGCAAATGTTCCTTAGACAGCACCTTCCAAACCTACAGCCACTACCATCTAGAAGGACAAGGGCAGCAGACACATTGGAACACCACCACCTAGAAGTTCCCTGCCAAGCCACTCACCATCCTGACTTGGAAATATATCGCTTTTCCTTCATTGTTGCTGGGTCAAAATCCTGGAACTCCCTCCCTAACAGGACTGTGGGTGTACCTACACCATATGGACTGCAGCGGTTCAAGACGGCAGCTCACTACCACCTCCTCAAGGGCAATTAGGGTTGGGCAATAAATGCTGGCCGAGCCAGCGAAGCCCACATCCCATGAATGAATTAAAAAAAGGACATTCTAAATAATGACAGACTGGTCAGTTTGACATCAGTGGTGTGTAAGGTTTTAGAAATGAGGATCAGCAGAAATATCAACAAGCACTTGGAGAGGTTTGAGTTAATTAAGGATAGCCAGCACAGACTTGGAAAGGCAGATCATGTTTGACTAAATCTAATTGAATTTTTGGATGAAGTAACGGAGAAGGTTGATGAGGGAAATGTGATGTATGTTGTCTATATGGATTTTAAGAAACATTTGACAAAATACCACATAAAAGGCTAGTTAGCAAAATTGAAGCTCATGGAATAGGAGAATCAGTGATGCTTGGATAAAAAAAACTTGGCTTAAGGGCAGAAAACAGTGAGTTGTGGCAAATGGTTGTCTTTCAGACTGGAGGATGGTGCACATGTATATAAATGATTTGGGTTTTGGAATACAGGGCAGAATTTTATGACCCCATTTCGGCGGGGACGGGGCCGTAAAATGCGGCGAGACATTCTAAACCTCATTGGCTTCAGTGGGAACATAAAATCCCACTGCCATAAAATTTCACCCACAAAGTAAAATTTCAAAATTTGCCAGTGATACCAAACTTGAAGGTGTGGCAAACAGTGACAATGATACCAATCAACTGCAACAGGACATAGATAGGTTAAAAGAATGGGCAATTAGCAGGTGGAATTTAATATAGAGATGTGTGAAGTGATACATTTTGGCAAGTGGGTGAAGGAGAGGTAATATAGCCTTAGTGACACAATTCTATAGAGTGTGCAGGGACAGAGGGATCTGGAGGTTCATGTGCATAAATCTTTGAAAATGGCAGGACATACTGAGAGAATAGTTAGCAAAGCTTATGGTACCTTGGCCTTCATAAACAGAGGTATTCAGTACAAAAGCAGGGAAGTTATGCTGAACCTTTATAAAGCTCTGCTTAGGTCACAACTAGAATATATAATTTAGTTCCTAGTTTAGGAAGGATGTGAAGGTTCTTGAGAGGCTGCAGATGAAATTTATAAGAATGGTTCTAGGGATGAGGGATTTTATCTATAAGGTTAGGTTAAAGAACCTGAGGCTGTTGTCCTCACAGAAAAGAAGGTGGAGGAGAGATTTGATAGAGGTGTAAAAGATGGTGACAGGTTTAGAGAAGGTAGACAAAGAAAAGCTGTTCCCATTAGCTGATGGTACAAGAACTAGGGGACACAGATTTAAGGTTTTGGGCAAGAAATGCAAGGAGGGAAGTGAAGAAGAACGTTTTAAGCAGCAACCAGAAACTTGCTGCCTATGAGAATGGTGGAAACTAAGCCAATTAATGATTTCAAAAGGAAATTGGATGGCATTTGAGGGAAATAAACTTGCAGAACTACGGGGATAGAGCAGGGTAATGGATTGCTCTACAGAGAGCCAGCATGGGCTTGATGAGCTGAATGACCTTGTTTTCCTCCATAATGACTGTCTGACTCCATGAAATGTATTCAACTGTCATTGAGAAGGGAGCCTCAGTGAATTCCATTATGCAACAGTGGACAGCAAACTGCACTTCTCTCCCTCTTCCAACAGCTTGCCCTGCTTGCATGGCCATTGCTCATTCTCCTAGCCATGCTGCTTTCCAAGGGGAAGACCTAACAGTGCCCCCAAGTCTGGGAGCAATGGTTTGTGTAGAAGCCTTGAAGTACCATTTGCAGTACCACTCCCTGTATATCTTTGTATCGTTAAACAAATTTAGAAAGCATAAACACTTGTAGAAATGAAGAGACAGCCAGAAGAAATCAACCAGCAGCTAACATGAATGTAGGTGATGATTCCTTTAAATAGTGCTGGTTCAGAGTCCTTCCTGCTGCTGAACACGTATTCAGCTGTACAAGGTTAAGGGATGGTGTTTAGCTGGATCATTGAACTCCAAAGTGACACCGCTGTCATCAAATCAGTGCTGCATGCTGATTGACGACATGATCTACCTGCTCTCCATAGTCTTGACAGACATTCACCGTGTACGTGCTAATACTCTCACTAATAGGGAGCCTGGCGCATTTTGCCCCATATGTGTGTGCGCACGCTGTGCACACCATTTCAGAGCTCTAAGAACATTTTCAGCACCCTAAAAACAGGGGCAGACAATCCCAATTTTCCATCTAACGTATTCAGGGATGGAGGGGAAGAATTGGCAAAGAAAGCTAGTAAGAATTAAAATATATGTAGAGGTTAAGAAGGTGATAGCTGCAATCTTCAAATCTAAAGATCCACTAATCTGTCATTTCTCAAAGATTGTGAAATTTTAGGATGAACACAAAGAGGAAACATATTTTGTAATGGAATTTTTACTCTCCTCCCGTTAAAGTAGCCTGAGGGAATGCAGCTTCTGATAGACATCCTTGGTGGACGACAGGCACAATTGCAGAACAGAGCACGTTTGTTAATCCGAAATCTATCTAACCTGTATCGGATTATGATTTGTGATACAAAGTATGACCCTCCCCTAAATACAAGTCTTTTTCTTTTCTTTCTATGTAATTCTTCCATGAGACAGCAAACTCTACAAACACTTCCTCCCCCTGCTCTTGTGAGCATGCTCATCAGAAAAATTGGGGTCATACCCCAGAGAAACTATACGGGAATTACCCAGGAAGTTTCAACTTACATTGGGCAACCACCCTGCCTCTGGAACCCTCTGATACAAATCAGAAGCTTCAGTTGGTTCCGACTCTTTTAGCAGCATGGTTATCCAGGAAAGGTTGGAAGGATTAAAACCAGTTCTAATTCCTGGGTAACTGTAGTACTGAGCCCCTGACTCCCTACTGGTCACCCAACTACCACCCACCCACCCTCCCAACCACTGGACCACCCCATCCCTCGACTACCCCCCGACACGCCCTGACCACCCATCATCCCCCACCCACCGACTACCAGCCACTTGCCCTGACCTCCCAACTATTCCCACCGCTGACCACCCAGCCCTCTCATCCATTGACTAGCCCCTACACCTCCAACTAGCCCCCCCATTCCCCCTGACCACCTGATACCCCCCTCCAAACCCATCCTACACAATTACCTTACACACTTATCTTCTTTCCTATCGAAGTGGGGACCTTTAAACTTACCAGTTTATGGTATCTAGTGCCGTTAAAAGTCTCTTCACTTCCCCTGATGCATTGCATAGAAAGGACTCCAGGAGCAGCTGCACTGCACATTTCTCAGCAGGCCCAGGTTGGAGGTCCTGGGAAAAATGTGCAGCTCCAGTGTAGGGTAAGTAAATAAGAGCAGAGTGGCAGAGTGATTGCCACTCCATGGGTGATTCGGCCCTATTTTAAGGGTAATTGTTTTCTGATTAAGGAACTATTTGATCTCCAATGACATGCTTCCACTTGTACTGCCCTCTTTTCCATGGTAAGGGGTCTTTTTACTGAGTCTAAAACTTGCTGCTAATGATATGAGAGATCCATGCTTACCACGCACACATTGCATGCTTTTGTACACTGGTTTCACAGAGGCCTTAAGCCATCTTAATGCCTCCGCTCAAACAGAAAACAGGAAATGTCATATGCACACATAATATGATTGTTCACTAACATTAAACAAGTGTCATTTTGGGTTAACTTGCGGAAGCTTCTTTTACCTAATAAAGGTGGAGCTATTTTTGGAGAAAGCAGACAGCTCTGATGACACCCCAATCCGAGTGCTTTGCCTACTCTCTATTTTGTCTCACAGTATCAGAATTTCTATATTTGCATCAATGAACTGGTAATAGAGAAGAACCATTAATT
Organism: Cetorhinus maximus; assembly: GCF_964194155.1. NCBI lineage: Eukaryota > Metazoa > Chordata > Chondrichthyes > Lamniformes > Cetorhinidae > Cetorhinus > Cetorhinus maximus. Next base: position 43,985,370 of record NC_135879.1, on the reverse strand, counting down.
ACATCACAACTCACCTAGTACTATATCTTCAACTGAAACTAGCACTGTAATGCAATTTCCCTGTCCTTTCCCTGCGTCCTTTTTAATTTTCCTCTTTCTCTCTTGCTGTCGGAACTTTAATTTTGTTATTTTGAAAATCAGAATTGAGAATGAGATTAATAAACTTAGAGTACTAAGTGGTTAAAACTACTCACTGGAAATGCCTTGCTGACATTCGATGGAGTCTTAGATCATACAGATCTAGATGTGTTTAATTGGTAAAACTTATGCTCTGAAATTTCTAATACAGGAGTTCAAGGATGTTGGAAATGTGGATCTAGTCATGCAAATGTTTAACAGCTACAAGTTAAGCTTCATTGTCTCTAATTTGTCATGCGGCTTGCCCGGAAGAGCAGAGATTTTCTCCAATGAAACATTGGGATGACCAAACCTGTCATATTATTATAATGATATAATACCTTGATCTTATTTACTGTACAAGACACAGGGCACCAATCCCTCATAAGGGATTGGGCAAACACATTGTCAGTTCATTCTTTAAGAGTAGGCACATGAGAATAGTTATACATAGGAATGAAGCTTGAACGCTTTAGAGCTGTGTGTATGTTCTGCTAAAAGCAAAAGTGAAACTAAAACTGGGTCATACGACACATTTCCCTTCTGGTGATGCTATGCTGATATCCTTTAAAGACATATTACAATATCCCGCTTTCTTTTGAAAGATACTTTCTGCCTTCCAAAGAAGTATGCTATTTACAATACATGTTGATGTTTTGCTACCATTACACAAGTGCATAGAACTGATGGATCCATGAGTCTCTAAAGTGTAAAGGTAATCTGCTTGTACACCCAGATCTTGTAATGGTAACCTTGTCTGGAAGTTTTTTTAATTGCTCATAATGATTTGTAGTACCGTCATTCTTGAATCTTGTTCCTGGTTGCATTTGGGATCTTGTCCTAGATGCAAGAGCAGTATATGATGGTTGAGGAGCTGGAATGGATTTGCCCTCAGTTACATCTCACCATTGTGCCTTTGTGTGCAATGACATCATAGGACCTTGGTACTGAACAAATCCTTGTCACCTTGCCTGGCTGCCATGTACTTTCTGTGGGATCCTGGATGCAAACTTGTCCCAACTGTAAACTTGGCAATTCTGTAACTGCATTTTTGTCATATGCACTTTGGTCATCTTCTCTTGTAGTTTTAAAAGTTGCTCTCTAGTTTCTGAGGGAGTAGAATGGAGAAGAGTTGGAAAATAGGTACACACTGGCCTGCCAAATATGATGGAATAGCTGCACTTAAAGGTGTCACTCTCAGATGCAACTTGCAATGTGTAGAGCATGATTGGTCTGCCTACATTTCAGAATTAGGGATTTCACTGTGCAAATCATTTGTTCAGCTAGATCATTAGATCTAGGGTAATGAGAAGAAGAAGTAGTGTGATTGATATTCTTCTCACATATCATGAAATGGCTTACTAATAAAATGTGGACCAATATTTGCAATTATCTCTGTAGGCACACCAAATAAACTGAAAATAGTACTTGAACTATGTGTGACAGTTGTGCTTGACACAAGGTGCAATTGTCGAATAATGGGCTACTTGGTAAAGTGGTCGACAATGACAATGAAGTCAGTGCCGTGGATATGAAAGAGATTGGATATGATTTTGGACCAAGGATGGATAGAAGCTTCATGTGGAATCAATGGTAATTTGTGCTGACTTGGCATGTGCTCTTGACATACCTCGCACTTCTTGACGATGACTTCAATGTCATTGTTCGCACCCAGCCAATAGACTATCTCTCTTATGAGTCTTCTCATCCAATCTATGCCCATATGTGAGTAATGAAGTTGTTGAAGAATATCAGGTCGCAAATATTCGGCATGATGACCTGCCTGCCTTTAAAAATGACTCCTTGGGAGATGCCTAGCTCATCCCGGTAAGGCCAATGTGGTCTCACATATTCATAGGCATGCTGAATTGAATCAGACCAACCTTCAATGATAGTTTTCCATAGTTTCTGTGATATAGTATCTGTTGCTGTTTCTTCTTATAGCTGCTGCAATTTGTGTTGCGCAAAATGTACCAGATCAATTTGGAAAACATGTTCAAGTTCAATGTCACTTAAGTAATCTTGGAGATCTAAGGATATATCTTCTGTTTTCACTGAGTTAGGTAATCTGCTAAGTGTATCCACTGTGACCATCAAGTTACCTGGCTTGTACCTAGTCTCACAGTTGTAACCTTGAATCTTTATCAAGAAGCATTGCAATCTTGGCAGTGGTCAATAGTTTTCGCCAACTCATCTCCAGGGGCCTGTGGTCAGTTTGCCAAATAGATATGTATGAAAATGCATGATTCCAAACACTAAATCTTATGTTGCCAGCTCGATGTTGGAGTATTTGGATTGCATTACAGACAGAACCTCTGAAGCAAATGCAATCAGTGGGCATGCTCCCAGACCTTTCTCTGAGGCATCTATCTCCAGGGTAGTTCCCTCCCTAGGATCAGAAAATTGCAATGGCGATGCTACTGATAATGACTGTGTCAGTGCTTCAAAGAGATATTGGTGGTTTTCATGGCACAGCTTTTCTCAACAGCTCCCTTAGCGATGAAGATTTTTGAGCAAAATTGGGAATGTATGGAGACAAGAAATTAAAGAGACATAGGCACCTTCAAAGAGCATCCTTATCTTGGAGTTTGTATGGTCTTAATATCCTCTATTTTACTTGGATCGGGATATACACCAGCACTGGAATAAATAGAATCAAAGAAATTGACCTGCTGCATGTTGATGTTGTATTTCAGGCTGTTGAACACCAAGCCTTCATTATGTGCTGCTTGCATCAATAAGCGCAGATTCTGGTCATGTTCTTGCTTTGTTCTTCCCAGAACAACTATATCATTGGTGATACAGGTGCACCCTGATACCATGCATGTGATGTGATCCATGTGAGCTTGAAAGAGATCCTGGCTAACAGTTAGTCTGAAAGAAAGTAATTGAAAACAGTATTGTCCAAATGGAGTACAAAATGTAGTAAGCTCTTCGGACTTCTCCGCGAGATGTACTGACCATGCTTGGCATCAAGCTTCAAGAAGAATTTTGCACCTGCAAATAACTCTTCTAGTGTGGGTATTTTGTGAGCAGAACATTTCAAAGTTGCACTTCAACATCATGGATCAAGCATACTCTCAATGATCCTTCTTTATGACATATGTGATTGAGCTACACCAATGTGTGTACTCTTGTACTCTTCTAATGACTCCGCCTTTCTCCATTTTGTCTTTCTCAGCCTTCCATTTGTCTTGTATGTGGATGCTACACTTATGTGGTGGATCAATTGACCAACTTACATTCTCCAGCAAGTGTAATGTTGCAGCTCCCTTGAAACTGCCAATTTTGTTGAAACATTCAAGGTATTTCAATATTAGGTCATGAACTGAGGGAATAGGAATAGTCTCTGAGGTTGATCTGCCTTGTGATGTCTAGTAACAATCTATGGAATCAGTTAATGTGAAGTCCTGACAAGCTGGTAGACCTGCAATTGCTGGGCATTTAGTTTCCATGATGTAGAACATCTGTGACACCCAGGAGGATTGGCTGTATTTGCACGCCAGAACAATGAATCCTGGGCATGGAATTAGTGAACCATTGTACGCTGAAAATTTCACAATTATATGTTTTGCCATGGCCTCCATGTCGGTGGATACGTGTCTTTTAGAATTCGCAGAGGTAGTGTGTTGGCATTTGCCCCTCTGCCAATCTAGGCCAATAATGAATAGTTACCAACTTTCTTAGGACAGATAAGTTGAATCTTGATGATTACTTCGGATGTGTGAGAGCATCAATGTTTTCCACAAGGTTGATGGTGTGAAACATGTGTGTTCATCATGCTTCATCTTGTTGCGCTTATCATCGTAATTTTCTGGTTTGTCAATCACCTCATGTATATGTTTCTAACAGGATACCAGATAGTCATTCTTGAATCTACCAGTTGTGTACAGTCTGTTTGAATCAGTGCATGGATCTTTGTAGCTGCATCAGCCTTTGTCCTAATGCATTGTCACTGCCAATGGCCGTTTCTGCCACATGCCTTGCAAAATTGATAAAAAGCTGGCCATTTCCTGAGTGCATACAGAAGTCCACACCTTGTACATGTCTTGCTAAGTTTGGGTGTTCTAGTGAGTGCGTCAACAGTTGGGGTTGTACTTAGGATCTGTAAGCTTTGTCAACCTGTGAGGATCGTTATGCACTTACATCCATCCTTGAGTTACTCTTAGGTGCTAGGCATATTAGGCTTGTCTAGAAGATATTTCTGGAAGGTTTCCATGGCAGTGAATGCAATCACCAATTCAACAATTCTGTCTGCTAGCTCTGCATTTGAAAAAAAATCATAGCACATACTCTTTTCTCTGCATCTGCTGGTGAAGTGGTCTATAGATTCTTTAAACTGTTGTCGAAATGTCATGAATTTTAGTTGATGATACAGAAGTTTAACTTGATTTTGAACTGGTCTTCCAATGTAGTACATATCTTTTGGGGGTCCTTTAGCTCTTCTTCTGTTAATCCTGACATGTTCAGCCTGTGTAGACCTTCATTCCTAATTGCTAAGTAAATTTGTATGGTTTGCTTGTCTGTTTCAAAGCCACCTGAAACCATAGTTTTGTACACTCTTTAAATATTCTGAATTCGCATAGTAGGTCAGCTGCATCCCAATTCAAACTGGGGAATTTTGTGGACATTCTGACAATATCATTTTGACTTTCCTTCTTCTGCAGTACCTGGGATGAGTGTCACTGTAGCTGCTTTTGTGCGCTTTTCCGAAGCTCTGCCCATGAAAAAGAATTGTGATGGGAACGCACCACAGATTAATGGAGTTGTTGCTTTTTGTTCAGTTTATTGTTCAGCAGCTCCCAGAGCCGCCCATTATCATCGCAACCTTCTCTGGCCTAATTTTTATGACCTTTTTTTGACTTTTCCTTGCTCACTATCGATCCAGCCCACACACTGGTCACTCGCCTTTCGCAACTGAGCTGACCAAGTACTGGTCCTCCCAACATGCTGTCCTACTCACGAAACTGACAGGCTATGTGCCGCAATCTCACAAAGAGGGATCTGTCTGCTTACCAGCTCTTTATTTGAGCACCACCTTGGTGCTGTGTCTCCAAAGCTTTTCTTCGCAGTCACCATGCAGCATTTTCAACATTCTCCGATGCTGTAACCTTGTTGCAGTCTAGCCAAAATGTCAAGGGTCTTCTCATGCGATGTGGCACAATCTAAGGCAGTTCACCATGTCTCACCTGCACTTAATCTTGCTGCCACCTGTCTTACCACTGCTGATCACCATGTTGTGTTATTATAATGATATAACACCCTTGTCTTTATTTACTGGACAAGACACAAGGTACCAATTGCTCACGAAGGATGGGTGAACATGTAGCGGCTTCATCTATTAAGACCAGGCACGAGAATAGTTATACATAGGTATAAAGCTTGAAGGCATCAGAGATGTGTGTGTGCTCTGCTCAAAGCAAAAGTGAAACTAAGACTGCATCACATGACAGATTTCCCTTCTAGTGATGGTATGCTGATATTCCTTAAAGGCACATTACAGCAACTATAAACTCTGTTCTCTACCCTTTGACTCCACCCCTGTCTCTGGCCAATCTCTGAGGTTGAACGAGACTGTTCACAACTTTGGTGTCCTATTTGACCCTCAGCTGTGCTTTTGACTTCCTATCCTCTCTATCCAAAGACTGCCTACTTCTACCTTCATAACATTACACATCTTGGCCAAAGCCAAGCCAGTGAAGAGATTCTCCTGATTCCCAATTAATTTTGATTTTGCTCCTTGATGCTGCACTTGGTTAAATCCTGCCTTATTGTCAAGCAGAGTCACTCTCACCTCACCTCTGGAATTCAACTCTTTAGTTCATATTAGGACCAAGGCTGTAATTACATCTGAAGCCGAGTAGAACCTGAACTAATTACCTGTGAGTTGGTTATTGCTGAGTAAATGCTGCTTGACAGCAGTGTTGACAAAATCTTCCATCACTCTGCTGATGATTCTGATAGGGTGGTAATTTGTAGGATTGGATTTGTCCTCCTTTTTGTGGACAGAATATACCTGGGCAATTTTTGCATAGATGTCAGCGCTGCAGCTGTGCTGGAACAACTTGGTTGGGGGTGCGACTAGTTCTGGATCACAAGTCTTCAGTGCTACAGACAGGACATTGTCAGGACCCATAACCTTTGCTGTATCCAGTGCATTCAGCTGTTTCATCATATCGTATGGAGTGGGTGGGATTGTACATAGTCTGGATCTGTGATGCTGGGGACCAGTGGAAGAGGCCAAGGTGGATCATCCACATGGCACTTCTGGCTGAAGATGGTGCAAATGCTTCAACCTTGACTTTTGCACTGACATCTAGGCTCCTTTATCATTGACGATAGGGATATTTATGGAGTATCCTCCTTCGGTTAGTTGTTTAATTGTTCATCATCATTCACAACTGGATATGGCAGAATTGCAGACTTTGATTTGATCCATTGGTCATGAGATCACTTATCTCTGTCTATTACATGCTGCATCTGCAGTTTAGCATGCATGTACTTCTGTGTTGTAGCTTCACCAGGTTGGCACCTCACTTTTTAGCTATACCTGCTGCTGCTTCTGGCATGCTCTCCTGCACTCTTCAGTGAACCAGGGTTGATCCCTGGCCTTGAGGGTCATGGCAGAGTGGAAATATGCCAGACCATGAGGTCACAGGTTGTGGTTGAGTACAATTCTGCCACTGATGGTGGCCCACAGGACCTCGTGGATGGATGCTCCTGGATCAATTTTGAATCTATCCCATTTAGCAGAGTGATAATGCCACTCAATACAATCGAGGTGAACCCAATGTGAAGACAGGACTTTATCTTCAAAGAGCTATGTGCTGATGACTCCTACCAATACTGTCATGGACAGATGCGTCTGCAACAGGTAGGTTGGTGAGGGCAGGTCCGGTAGGTTTTTTCCTTTTGTTGGTTCTCTCGCCACCTATTGCAGGCCCAGTGTGGCAGATATGTCCTTCAGGACTTGACCAATTCAGTCAGTAGTGATGTTACCAAGTTGCTGTTGATGATGGACATTGAAGTCCCTAACCCAGGGTGTATTCTATGCCATTGCTACCCTCAGTGCTTCTTCCATTGATGTTCAAGTGGAGGAATACTGATTGATCAACTCAGAGGGCAGTATGTGGTAATCAGCAGATTTCCTTGCCAGCGCTTGACTTGATGCCATGGAATTTCATGGGGCCCAAAGTCGATGTCGAGAACTCCAAGGCCAACTTCCTCTCAACTGTATACCACTGTGCCACCACCTCTGGGTGGGCCTGCCCTGCTGGTGGGATAAGACATACCCAGGGATGGTGATGGAGGAGTTTGGGACATTGGCTGTAAGATATGATTCAGTGAGTATGACTATGTAAGCTGTTGATTGACTCATCTATGACAATAGACTCTGCCAATTTTTATACAAGTGCTCAGATAATAGTGGGATGGTCAACCAGGCAAGATGTGCCTCTGTTATTTCCAGTGCCTAGGTTGATGCTGGGTTATGTTTTATTCTCTTTCGACTTTTCTGTTGCAATTTGTTACAACTAAATGGCTTTCTAGGCTCTTTCAGAGGGCAGTTAAAAGTCAACCACATTTCTGGCCTGGAATCACAGGTAGACCAGACTGGGTAAGGATGGCAGATATCCTTCCTGAAGGGCGCTAATGAACCAGGTGGGTTTTTATGATAATTGGTTACTCTGTTACTCCATGATCCATGCTATACCTAAATTGGAATACTTGATGTCTATGAGGAATACAAGAGGACATATGCTTTACTCACAGCACTTAAAACTCTTATCTTGATGAACACAAAAGCTATTTTTAAAATAGCAAACTACAGAATATTTTATGAGCAAGTAGCTAACAACATCCTTCTGCCAACACAGTAAACTTCCAATATTTTTTGTGTCAATGGTTTGGGCTGTAAGGGATAAAACTTCAATTTTCAACCATAAAATATTGACATATACTCCCTTCCTCATATTTGCACTTTGCAATCTTCCAGAGTTGGAATGTTAGAAGTAAAACTACATTTGAATTATATTTTTCATTAAGTTTGTAGGTAGCCTGAGAGATAATTTACCTAACCCCATGTGCAGTTACTTAATCACACCACAAGCCAAGTTAGCAAGGCTGATCGAAGCCAATTAGACTAATTTAAAACTGGCCATAAGTTAGAATTAGGAAACTATAGAGCAATTAGTTTAATTTAATAGGCACCTTTCTATAAGAAATCATTAGAGATATATGGTACTGTCATTTTGAAAGAGATAAGATAATTAGGAAATCTCATTATGGTTTCTGGAAAAGAAGGTCCTGTCTCACCAAAGGAGTTGAATTCTTGGAAAAGGTTGATCAGTTCTTGGATGATGGATGCTTGATCAATATTGTATATCTAGACTTTCAAAATATCTTTGATAAAAATGCCTTACAAAAGGCTACTAGGTAAGTTGTGACATGAGGAATTGATCAGCAGATATTGGCTCGGATAAGGAACTGGTTGTGGTTGAGTAGACGCAAGGTAGTAATCATAGAGGCTCTGTGTGGAGGCTAATTACTTATGAGGTCCTGTAGGGATCTGATTAGGGTTATTGTTCTTCAGCATTTTTAGTCAATAACTTGATGAAGGCATTGTCACAAACACTTTAAAAGATGTTTCCCCAAAGTTGCCCATGAGCACTGTATATGTATGTTTGTATTTTCTTACCTTTGGAGAGTGAGAAATTCAACTTAAAATAACCCAGCAGCAAAGCCATTTTACTTAAAAAATAAAAGGTTAGTTTATTTCACTCTATTTCTCTGGAAGTTACTTAAGAAAAGATAAAGAGCGGAATTTTACAGCCCCATCACAGCAGGAACGGGGCTAGAAAATGCAGGGAGCTGTTCAAACATCCATTGACTCCGGCAGGACCGGAAAATCCCGCCAGTGGAAGGGGTCATAAAATTCTGCCAAAAGTTACTGACATGTACACACACAAAGCCTAGTTACAAATGAAGATAAAATGATACTTATAAAAATTGAATCACTTTAATTTTAGACCATATTTGGTGCAGGGCTGATATTTTTGAAGTTGACGTGTTGTCAGAAGTGAAGGTTTTGAAGTTGTAAGATTGTCTCTTCAGCTGTCTCTTTAGCTTCCAAACCAGAAGTTGCTTTAACAGGTGGGGTTAGTAGATGGGATCAAGTTTACAGGGAGGAGAGAAGGTTCCTTACTTCTGTTCTGCAGGTGTGGCATGTTTAGTTGCCTAGTTATCTTACAGCAAACCAGTAACTGTTTCTAGATGCCTTTCTCTGTCTCTCCCTGGGTTGAAGTTTCTTCAAGATGGTTCACTGTGGATCTACCAGTTTCCGGCTCTTTTCAATGCTTTTTGTGGATAAGGCAAGATGGCCACCATTATCATGTGATGTGTACAAGAATGCTGAGTCACTTTCCATATAAGGCATGTGGTAATTCCATTACAGTTATCTGAAATCTCCTTACCCCTGTAGTGATCAAGTGTTAAGGTTGTTCACACCTTACAGTGGCGTATTAGTTAGTGTCTTTATGTTTGGAGGAAAAGCCATCAAGTCAATGAATTTCTGTTATTCCTTTGGAATGCTCATTGAATTTTAAATGTATATGTCTGGGGATATTGCCCTGTCTGGTTGAAAGGAATCCAGTCTGAATTCACAAAGAGAAAGTCAAGTGATCTTCAGAGGCAATTTTGGAAACACTCTTTAAACTCAGTCAAAGGTTTACAAAATGTGACCTTCAAAACAGTTTTTCTAAAAATTTGTAATATCATAACTGCGCACCGTAACAACATCTAGGTAATTATCTACAAGTTTGCAGATGGCACAAAGGCCTTAAATGAAAAGATTGCAGATGGGTACAATGAGGGAATGGACCCATGTCTGTCAGATGTCTCTTAATAGAGAAATGCTGCATGATACACTTGGGCAGGACAGTTACATTTATCCCTATGTATTGTTCCAAGGTGCTGAACTGAGGAAGGACCCTGGGAGTAAGGGTGAGCAAATAGGGTGTTCAAATGTATTGCAAGGACAACTAAATATAAAATAAGAAATATAGTCCTATCTTTGCACAAGATCTTGGTAAGGCCACATCTAGAATACTGTGTACTATTCTGGTATACTCGCATGATTGAGAATATCAATGCACTTTAAAAGGTTCAAGGAAGGACTGTTAGATTGATAATCTCGTTGAAGGGCCCCAGATTATCAAGTAGTTTAGAATGCTGGAGTTCCTTTGTGATGTAAAGACTGAAACTTCTGGCAATATGATTGAGATCTTTAAAATGATGTCAGATTAGGTTTAGTTCATATGGGTAGGCTATTTCAGGTGGATAGATTAGGGAGCACCAGGATACAAGTTTTGAAAACATATAACCGGGTGCTTGGAAGAATTCCAAACTCAACCTCAGGAATAAATTGTTGTCATGTGCAGAAGCTGCAAAATTCACTGCAAGCATTCAAAAAGAAACTGGATGAGTTTTTGCAAGTGACAAGCATCTCTACATACGGACGTTTTTATTATTTGTTCAGAGGGTATGGGCATCGCTGGCAAGGCCAGCATTTGTTGCTAATCCCTAGTTGCCCTTGAGAAGATGATGGTGAGCTGTCTCCTTGAACTCCTGTAGTCTATGTGGTGTACGTGGTGGGATTTCCAGGTATTTAACCCAGCAACAGTGAAGGAATGGTGATATAGGCCCACGTCAGGATGGTGTGTGACTTGGAGGGGAACTTGCATGAGGTGGTATTTCCAGGTGTGCCCTTGTTCTTCTAGGTGGTAGAGGCCAGGGTTTCGGAAGTTGTTGTCGACGGAGCCTTAGTGATTTGCTGCAGTGCATCTCGTAGATGAAGCTGCCATTGTGAGTTGATGGGGGAGGGAGTGACTGTTTAAGGTGGTGGTTGGGATACTGATCAAATGGGCTGCTTGGGTTTGTAAGGTGCTGTCAAAAGTGGCTTGGTAAATTGCTGCAGTGCATCTTGTATGTGGTACACACTGCTGCTACTGTGCGCTGGTGGTGGAGGGACCGTATGTTTAAGGTGATGGATGGGGTGCTGATCAAACAGACTGCTTTATCCTGAATGGTGTTGAGCTTCTTGAGCACTGATCCAGGCAAATGGAGAGTATTTCATCATGCTTTTGACTTGATGGTGGACAGGCTTTGGGGAGTCAGGGGGTGAGTTACTCGCCGTAGGATTCCTAACCCCTGACATGCTCTTGCAACCACAGTATTTATATGGCTAGTCCAGTTCAGTTTCTGGTCAATGGTAACCTCCAGGATGTTGATAGTGGAGGAATTGGTGGGGGTAATAGAATTTAACATCAAGGGGGGTGGGTTAATTCTCTCTTTTGGAGATGGTCATTGCCTGGCACTTTTGTGCCATGAATGTTACTTGCCACTTACCAGCCAAAGCCTGAATGTTGTCCAAGTTTTGCTACATGTATGCATTGATAGCTTCAGTGTCTGAGGAGTTGTGAATGGTAAGGAACACAGCACAATCCCCACTTCTGACCTTTATAAGGGAGGGAAGGGGAATCATTGGGGTTGCCTTCCCCGCCATCTTGCCTGTTGTGTGTGGGGTACTGGAAGAGGTGCATGGGAGTTACCCCTTGCTGGGACAGACTGGTTGAAAAAGTTCCCCTTTTAGCGTACTTTGGTAAACAAATAAGCGCAAAAAGGATTTTTCCATCCCGATGTGACCTCCATAATGACAACGCGATTACCACCCGCCATTTCTCTTACTTCCGTTTGTTAGTGAACCTTATACTGGGTGTATAAAAATCTACTGTCCATTAGAAAAAACATAGCTTGTTGTAGTAGTTCAGATGTTGATGTGCACATTTCCCTCGCTAGACGGTGATTGTTAATTCATATTTCCTTGGCCAGTCAGTATTTACTTCCGACCCATACAAACATGTATTCGGTGTGTGTGAGTTGCAGTTATGTAACTCCTTGTCGGCCCTAACCTGTGTTCTTGTTACAAACATGAACGTTCATTTGCAAACTGGTTGCAGCTTTGTGACCAGGGCACTTTCAGGCTTTCGGCAGCTTCGGAGGACGGGACACATCTCAGCCAGAAGAGGCTAAACAGGGCAAGGTTGTAGTGATATCTGTCCTGGGGATCCGGAATATGAGGATAGCTGGAGGGTTAGAGAGAGTGAAGATGAAACTCAATCTGAATGTAAAAACGGGAATGTGAGACAGTGTGCAAAATACTGGCGCCAAATTCAGAGTAATTGCTAGAGGGACAGAGTGAATCAATAGGGGGGTTGAATCTGTATGTTCGGGTGATATGAATTGAGGGCAGACTGTGTATGATTACTGAGTAAATGAATCGAAGTGTGCCTGAGACTTTGTGAGGTGTAAGATTAAGAGAAGGTGAATATGATTACGAGTTTAGGACTGAGTGTGAGATGGTGAAATCGAGACTGGGGGTGAGAAATGAGTGTGAATGTGAGTCGAGGATAGGAAGCAAGGTTGAGAGTGTAAATTTGGGATTGGGGGAAGGTGAGGGTGTGAGTTTAAGGTTGAGGGTGAGTGTGATATAAAGAGTGAGTTTGAGGGGGAGGAAGAGTGTGCGTTTGTGTGTCAGTGTTAGGTTCAGACTGTGCGATCAGGCAGCTTCTGAAACTTAATGCTCTCCTGCTACCTCCAGGGCAATTGCTTGTTTAACACCGGTATTTTTAACACTCTCCCCGCCAGCCATTGCTACATCCAAAGGAAGGAAGCAAACCAACTGTCTCTGGACCCCATCTCTCAAAGATCCCAGCTGTCGCCGGATGCGTCTAACAGCGACAGTCTCCCATTTGGATACAGGATCTCATTCAAAACAGATTGCATTCAGAGCCAAGAAGATTCACGCTGCAATTTATTGGACATGAGGTTTGAGATACTCTGCTTTTCTTTGGTGATCGGGATGAATGGTAAGTAAGAAATCAATGAGGCCGATGGAATAACGCTGCAGTGTCTGAAGTTACATTTCTGATATGATACTAATTCAAAATTGCTGCTAATATCCGGCTATGTAAATGCAGCTGGAGTGGTAGCATAGTAAGAGGAGATCCACTTCTTTATTAATGGTGAGAACTAACTTAGCAATATATGAGTATATGTTAAAAATGGTTCACAGGATTACAAAGATATTTTTAATTTCTAAAGTTCATAAACAGGGCTGACCTAAATATGAATGAAAGAGATTTTAAAACTGAGAGCGTCAGTCAACAATTAAGAAATGATCATTGGGTAACATAAAGCTGTAAAAGTAGCCAATAAAACGAGAGGGGAAATGTTGAGAGAGAAGAGCGGAAGAAGGAGGGAAAAAGGAACAGAGGGAAGACCAAAGGATAAACCTCTGATTCTTTATGGTTACTGCATCGAGTGAGGAAGATCGAGGACAGTGAGAACTGACTGAGATTCCGCCATCTGCCGGAATCACAGGAGTTCCACTCAGCCACAACAATAAGGGCGCATTATAAGTTATATACTACCATAATTGCCGAAAAAACGCTGCCTGTGGAATTATGTTTTCCGTTCTCTCCATTGCGGTCCACCCCCATCATGTAATTTTGTTTTTGCAGAAGATATTACAATTTAAATGCTCCTAAAATAACTGTTATATTCCTTCAAGAACGAATTGATTGTGTTTTCTAGGTGTGCTGTAGAAAGTGAAAGCATTTCTATTTATAGTTTTATTTAAGTGAGAGAGTTGGGATTCTGAAGATTATGTGCGACACTCCTAATGGGAAGCTTTCGCAGTGCAAATCGGCAAAAGGAAAGAATGTGCCATTATTTAATGTCCTGTGTGTGTGTCACGACGGGGGTCTATATGTTATCTATAAGAATGAAAGAATTTACATTTATATAGCACTTTTCATAAACTCAGAATGCCTCAAAGCCCTTTATAGCTAATGGAGTATTTTTAATGTGTAGTTACTGTTGTAATGTAGGAAATGTGGCAACCAATTTCCACACAGCAATCTCCCTCATACAGCAAAGTGACAATGACCAGGTAATCTGTTTTAGTGAGGTTGCATGTGGAATATTGGAAAATACCCCTACTTTTCTTCAAAATCATGCCATAGAGTCATTTACAACCTGAGGTCAGATGGGCCCTCACTTTAAAGACTCATCAGGAAAATAGTTCCTGCAACTGTACAGCACTCCCTCAGTGCAGTGCTGATTTGAAGTGTCAGTCTAGATCTTGTGCTCAAGTCTATGGGGTGGAGCTTGAACCTCTGACTTTTTGACTCAGAGCCATGAGTGCTACCACTAAGATATGAGTTATTTTTAAAAATTTCTACCTAATGAGAATTTTAGATCATATAAGTGGAATTAGATTTTCAATAAATTCCCTTTGATTTTTTTTTACATCCATCTTAACTGGAACAAAAAACAGAAAAGTCTGGAGACAGCCTGTCAGGCAGCATTTGTGCAGAGAATGCAAGTCAATGAAGATTTTGGTGTGGACCCCTTTCTGGAAACTGGTAGCATTTAAAAGGGAACAAAACCAGGGAATGGGAAAAAGAGTGAGAGGAAACTAGTCACACATAGACTACAACCTAAAAAGAAACAGAACGTGCTGCAAAGTAGCCAAATGAAAAACAAGAGATAATTAAATGGTATATATGATATCGATATACGAAAAGGTCTGGTAAAATAATTAATGCAAACCCTTTCTTTTTAGCATTGCAATGTGTGCATTATAAATACTGTCTGATATTTCTGTCACACAATGCCATTTATAACCAATTAATAATAATTTTGGAATTTAAAATTGTGTCTGCTAACTTGAGCATGCTTAATTGATTATGATGCCATCTGAATCCCTTGAGTGGTATAAAATAATGGAAAGTAGGGATAATTAAAGAGGAATAACCTCAGTGAGAGATGTATAATCCACAAGATCAAAGTTTGAACTATCATCTGAACCCAAAATGATGCTACATCCTTTAAATTACTTCCAAATGTATATTTTTTATGCACATACTATGATCTTTAGAGGAATATCTTGCAATGGGCACTAACATCCGGTGAACTCAATATCATGATCCCCAGTAACGATGAATGGTCTGTAGGAAGGAGCAGCCTCAATGGACAAAATAATATTTTCTAATTCCATATTATGCAAGGAATAATTACTGTGATACTGCAAACTTTCAATAGGTAGTTCACAGTCAATTGCATGGAAATAATGTGACTAGTATGTAACACACATTTGATATCTCATGAACAGCACTATGTTGCATCACTGAAACCTGTTGGACCTGAATTTCTGCAGAGTGGCAATTAGAGTTGGATTGCCTGGAAATCCAGCCGATCCTTTCTCGCCCGACCTTACAACTCAGGCTGGGCAAGAACTTTGTAGGGCACTACGTTCCTGAGACCTTCAGTCAAGGGCTACAGAGTTGGAGATAAGGATGTTTGAACTTCCCGGGCAATTGCCAGGCATTCCTCACCTGGGAACGTCCAGCAGGGAGGCGGAGGGGGGTTCTCCAGCACATCTTTGGAGTACCCCCCCCCTCCAGTTATGATGCCCCAGAGCCCAGAAGTGACAGGCCAACATGTGGTTAAGATGACCTCACGGAAGGAGCAAAGCTTGAGTTGTTTCTTGCACACTTTTTATTGTACCTTTTACGAGTTTATAGTCACATGCATTTATGCATTTTATGAAGTCTTTGTGCATGTTGATAACATGATGTTTGTGAAAGAAATACGTTGGGATGGTTAGGAATTTTGACATAGCTTTGCCTGTATTGGGGTGATAAGGATTCAAGAACTGAAACAATGTGCTTGTTCTTGGTTGCAGTGCTTAGCAGAGTTGGGAATTGAGGATTCCTGCCTTCTAGTGAGCATGTTGGTTGAGGTCAATGTTTTGACCTGTTTTGTGTGAGTCATTTGCTTAATTCCTATCCTTAGCTGATCTGCTTTATCCTACTGGATGCTGGGACGGGGGAAAATGATTCTGTTGAGGGTCTTCCACAGCTGCTTGGTAGTTCTCTGGTTCCAGACTGAGGCTGTCTGACCAAATATATTTCCAAAGCTGTTTCAGTCATTTTTGCCTTGTAAGGAAAGCTGCATTCCACTTCAGAGGAGAGATGTAACTACCCAAACTCAAGTAGTTTATCGATGCCATCTCACCCTGAGATATGCTACATTCATGGAACACACTCCAGATTTTGTTATTTCATATATACAAATATCTCAAATTCTTGCCATTTTCCACGATAAGTTTACTAATTCCCATTTTTGCTGTAGTAGAGCAACTGTGATGACTAGCAACGGACAGTTGGCCAATCTGTGTGTATCATGCAGCTAAGCCAGAAGTGGTTCAAGAATTTATTTTATTAGCTGACAGGGAATATTATTGTAGAGATTTTGGAATATATTCTGTTTATTGTTGCCATTTACTGTAATATTTGCAACATTTGTAATAGCTGCAACATCTAGCTGAGAGGCATGATCCATGTTTTTACAATGTGCTGAAAAGACTGTATATGGTCCACCCACAACAACCTTTGCTCCTATTCTAACAGCTGATGGAAATGAACTGATCACAGCTGTAAGGGAAAGGTGGGCTTGAGCACTTCACTGAGCTCCTCAATATAGAGTCCCACATCAGAGGAGATTCTGGACATCAGTTTGGGCAGTCACCTGAGAAAGAAAGTCTGTCTCCCCTTCCACTGAAGAGGTGATAAAGCCAATTAAGTTAACCAAATAAGGTAAAACTCCTGACCCAGACGGCATTCCAGCAGAGATGTGGAAGTGTAACAGTACTGAGGTTGTTAATAAACTTAGAGCCATCTTCAAGAGTATCTACGATCAGAAAAAGTTCCACAGGACCTCACAGATATCAACATGGCATTGGGAAGCAGGAAAGGGATCCAAAAATGTATGCAGCAACTACCGAGGGATAATTGTTCTCTCAATCTTAGGAAAAACCCATAAAAGGATCCTATTAAACTGTCTACTAAGCCTCTTAGATGTCCTTCCAGAACCACAGTGTGATTTTAGGGCTAACTGTGGGGCAGCTTTTATGATGTTTGCAGCAAGATGACTATATGAAAAATGCAAAGAGCAACTTCAGGATCTATATGTGCTGTTCATAGACCTAACTAAAGCTATTGCGAGTGTGAGTTGATCTAGTCTATGGTACTTTCTTTCAAAGCTAGGGCGTCCTGAAAAGTACATCAAAATTCTGTGCCTATTACATAATGGCGTGGTTGGATGTGTTTGTGCCTGTGGTGAGATGTCTGATGCCTTTGCAGTAAAGGATGCATTGTGGCTTCCCAATTGGTCAGCCTCTTCTTTGGTGCAATGCTTAAGGAAGCCACCAGAGACAAGTCTGTAGCCATCAACATTAGGAACTGTTCAGGGAAGTTCTTCAATCTCCAGACTGCATGCCTCCACCAAATTCACAGAGGCAATAATCAGAACGCTTCTGTATGAAGACAACTGTGCCATATGTCCAACAATAGGAAGACATCCAGACTATGACAAACAAATTCTCGAGTGCTGCCAAAAACTTTGGTCACCAAATCAGTGTCTCCGAGATCGAGGTTATGTTTCACCCAGCACCAAGCACACACAATGAAGTATGAGTCTCAAGTCCATAGAAAAATTCTTATACCTTAGCAGTGTGTTCTCTAGGGATGCCGCTATCGATGAAGATATTTGTGAGTTTGCACATCCAGAAAGCAAGTTCTGCATGATCATGTCTGGAAGCAGCATGGTATTAAGTTGAAGGCTAAATTCAAACTCTACCAGGCCATTGTCCTTTCCACCTTGCTGTATGCAGCAGAATCCTGGCTCTGCTATAGGCACCACGAAGCTCTGGAAGGCTTCCACCAAAGCCGCCTGAGACCCATCATGGCAATTTGAGAGCAGGACAAAATCCCAAACAGTGATGTCCTTCATGATGCTTCATCAACAGCATAGATACCACCCTCCAGAAAATTCAATTCAGCTGGACTGACCATGTCTCCTGTACGGATTATTATAGAATCCCTAAGCAGATCTTCAATGGGGAATTGTCTCAGGGCAAACAACATCAAGGTGGTCAGTACAAATGATGCACGGACACCCTAAAAATGATTGGTACAAACTTGTGCTCTGCAGATCACCTCTCTTGGGAAAACATTGCAGCTGACTGACCCATGCAGAGGCAAGTATTGAAATTTGCTTCAGCATGTTTCGAGGACCATCTGCACCAAACTCTCATTATCTGACATGTCCAAGAAAGGCCAGAGGTAGCGTGGCTGCAGAAGCTCTCCCAAGCACCAACAACAACAATATGGACTGCCAGTTCTGCAAACATCCATATCGTTCCTGTATCAGACACTTCAATCATGAGAGGACCCAGAGAAGATGATGAAATCACTTACAGCTTGGGCATGCTCGAATAATGAGGAGTCTACTACCATGTTCACTTATTTCTTTAAAAATAGTTTAAAATTTTAAAGAGCCTATTCCACTAAATTATGACTTGTACCACAGTATCATGACAGTGAATGATTTGGCACAAGTGGTAGTGTTTACTGTTGGAAATGCTGCTGACTAACACTTGCCAATGAGTAAAGGAAGGCGTTTCCAGGCAGTCATGTATCGCACAATTCAGCTGATGTTGAGATTTACACTTTGTTCCTCCAGTCCATAATTTAATTCAATTTCATTCCTAGGCAAGGCAGCAAACACTGTTTTATAATACTTTTTGAGTTAGATTTTAGTCTTTATGCAACATATTCCAAGTCAGCTATTTTATATCGTAATATTTGCTATTTTATATTATAAATAGTGGTATTGTCACTGGACTGGTAATCCAGAGACCCAAGGTAATGATCTGGGGACCCAGGTTCAAATCCCACCACGGCAGATGGTGGAATTTGCATTCAGTGAAAAATCTGGAATTAAAAGTCTAATGATGACCATGAAACCGTTGTCTATTGTGGTAAAAACCCATCTGGTTCACTAACGTGAATGAGATCTGCCATCCTTACCTGGCCTAGCCTACATGTGACTCCAGACCCACAGCAGTGTGGCTGGCTCTTAACAAGAGGTTGCCCTCTGAACAAGGGCAATTAGGGATGGAAAAAAATGCTGGCCTAGCCTGTGATGCGCTCATTCCATGAACAAATAAAAAAAAAGGCTGTAAAATTCTGTGTATAAGTTATTCAAGACAATAGAATGAATGTTCTTCTTAACACCATGGGCCAGATTTTCATCTCCTAATGAAGGTGCAAATGGGGTCACAAAATGGTTACCTTAAATTTTATTGCATGAAAGGTAAATTTCCTCAGCCTTCCTAACCCCATGCCATTTTTATGTGACCTTTTCGTGGTTCAGGAACGCCTTGGGTACAAAACACATATGCACCTCTTTGGAGATCGGTGTCCCCATTGTGAAGATCACAGAAAAATTGTATTTCCACCTGCACGCATTTTCATGTGTTGGTCCAGGTTTTGTAAGCCTTTAAAAAAAATGCACCACCCTGGAGAGTTTGTGACCACTGGGGGAGCCTGCTGAGGAGTCAGGAGCAGGCTGAAACATTAGTGTGAAATGTTTTCACACCTTCAACTGTCACTATTAGATGCCGTATTGTAATGTAGGTGTATTTTTTAAAGCATTGATACATTAGGGCTCCTTCCTGGAAAGGTAGTTGACCATTACATTGACCATCATTGTGTAAATGTTGGCATGCATTAGATTAGTTTTTCCACTGGAGGAAGTGCCATAATGCATTCAAAACTGTAGATAAATGTGTTGGTAAACCCTCCTTGTTATGTTTGGCGCTGGGATATAAATGTATAGACAGTTCTGACTGTGAGAGGAAAAATCATTTCCTGCTTTTGAAAGGTTAAAAAAAAATCCCGGGCACTGCTCCCTTCCATTGATTGATAGGCAATCTGCTTTAAAATGCAGAAGACAACATCTGTTCTTTCAGTTTCAGTCTTTGGAGTTGGGAAGCTAATGTTTTGATAGCTGTGGCCATTATAAATGATTGACTGAGTTCCACAAGCCGTGGTCTGTTAATGCAGCTATTTAGGGAAATTACTGACAGTTTTATAAGCTTGTAATAACATACTCTGCCTTTGATGTGGGGAGAGTTTTTTTCATTGTATCAATGACAGTGTGTTTGAATGAGTTTCTATATATTGTGATAGGCTTCATTTTTTCAACTGCATTTAAAAGAATTCCCATTGCTTTGTCTGGCTCCTGAGGTCTGTAAACAGTGGACACTGTTTGTGTGGCTGTGGAGGGTTCATGGGGTGCATGGAAGTGGCATGGAGGATTTGAGAGGACATGGGATGGCATCGGGGATCCAACAGGACATGAAGGTGAGATGGGGGATCTGAGGGGGCATGGAAGTGACATGGGGGACCTGAGGGGCCATAGAGGGGACACATGGTGGCATGGGTGACCTGAGTTTTCATGGGGTGGTATGGGGGTGCATACGGTGAGGTGGTGACATTTAGGGAGACTTTAAATGATGCTGGGAACTTGGGCTGCTGTCTCTGAGAGTTGAGGCGGGCCTTCTAACCAGACCACCTCTGCAGCCACACTCCTTGCACACTCCATTGCGGCTTTCAAAATGCACTGTGAACCCAAACCCTGTGTGAAAAAACAAAAATCCTGGGAATACCCACACATCATTCGAGTGTGCATTCAGAAGGCAGAAAAGTGTGCTGATCAGGTTTTCCTGAACCCACACAAAAATTCGGGTCTATGTATAGTAACAAAGTTAATGCATTTGTGAAGATTGCAAGGAGCAGCCAGTGACCTGACATGGGTGTAGGGCAGCTTAAACATGCAAATCTGGTCCTTTACCTGGTATAGGACCTCAATTACTAAACTCAGGTGCCAAAACAAATAGAATATATTGCAAAGCATTCAGTAGCCTAACCAATGCTTCTTAAAGGAACTGCTATAGGCCACTCAAAAAAACGGCACAAGGATATTTTAAATTTTTTTATTATTGTGGGCCCAGAAGGAGACATGCTCTTCATGGGCTTACTGAGAAACTCCGTCTCACTACTGGCCCATTTAAGTAATCAACCAGTAATGTCACCTCTCCACCCCAATCCCCCTCACCCTACTGACCTGTCATCTGGTGTGCTGCTGTACAGTGCTCATTTCACACTTGCAGGTTGCTGATAGTATTTAACTGAGGCCCAAATACAAATTTGCTTTGTACCTCATGCCAGCATGATCAGTGGGCGGAACAATTTCTCCTGACTTCATGCTCATTTAAGGCAGAAGTCAACTATATTTAACCCTAATATTTACTGTTAAGATTATGTAGAAATGCTATTGCTGCGAATGTTAGTAACTTTTTACTCTAAAGTTTGTTTTGACAAGTGGATTATTCTATCATAGCTTGTTTTGTTCTCTCTTTTATTTTAGTATAGTTTAAAACATTTAGAGCAATTGTATACTAGATAATAAAGATGAAAAAAATAAGGAATATAATACTCTCACTGAATTGACACAGGAATAAGAATACAAAAGCTTACAGGAAAAAGTCTCCCTTATTGTGTCAAAAAGTAATATGAATTCTAATTTAGAGCTATATTGTCCACCGATTTATATTTTCAGCAGCCGCACTATCCATTGAAATAACAAATTGTCATGGTGTATATACTACGGCAATGTTACAATTATGAGGTTTATAAGATTATTATATATTGGAACAGTAGCTTTAAATTTAGGGTAAATGAAGAGTGTCATGTAACCTGTTTTGCAGTCTGCCTGACAGTAAGCCTGGGTGGTTTGACTGTTGAAGATCAAAGGAAGGCTTAGATTGTTTTTCTGAGAACAAGGTGCAAGGTATTTATGCTTGGAGATGATATCAACAGTCTCTGAGTTTGCAATAAGTGAACTCTGAGCCTCCCAAAGTCCCAGAAAGGTGTTGTAGGTATCGGATTGTAAACAGTTGTACTACAAACTATCCATTTACTTTTAAGATAAAAGTGGAATTGAGAGCAAAAATAGCTAATTAACATTTCTTCCTGAATGCAAGGTTAATGTGTTTCATGTTGCCATGGGAAAGAGAGCAGAGGAAGACATTTTTGAGATGAGGTTATTGGCTTCCCTTCAAATTAATAAATATCTCAGACAGACAGAAGTTCTATGTGGTCAGCAGGGAGAAAAGGCTGCTTGCTTTTGTGAGACAACAAAACCGGATGCGGGAAGGATACAGTCCCTAGTCAAAGAGTTGCATCCTCTGCAGCCTTCTACAAATTCCAGGATATTTGTTCCTGCATGGCCAGGAGGAAGAGGAATCATGAGAACAGGCTTTACTGTTGTTGGTGGTTTTAAGGAACACTTCAAAACCTGAGAAAAGGGCCTGGAGATGGTCACTCGAAGTTACTACTCGGCTAAATGGGGATACCGGAACCCACTGGAAGTTAGGAGCAACTGTGGACTGTTTGCTAAAGGGGCTGTAATTCCATAGAGAGTGCTTTAGGTGATAAATATAAAAGGGGAATGTTCCTTTCTATAGTTTAAAGTATAAGTTGCCTACAAAAAGAAAGCAGTGTTTTGCCAATGGTGCTTTCTCAGTCATTTGTTACAGTAGAAGTTTTCAAATGTGAAATCTTGCTATGTCACTCTTTCAGCTAGTAACAAAAAACTCAAATCTCTTTTTAAAAATTATCAGCCTCAATGGAAATTGTAACAACAGTGAATTTTTTAACTTTAAAAAATTTTGCTTTTTGTAAATAACAAGCAGCCTTTTTTTTAATTAGTTATTATATGCTGCCTTTAATCACATCTAAGCAGCATTCAACTCAATATGGCACCAAAGAGCACTAGTAAAACTGAAGTCATTAGGGTCGGAAAGAAAACCTTCCAGAGGCTGGAATCATAAGTGACACAAAGAAAGAGTTGGCTGTGGTTGTTGAGTAATTATCACAGCCTCAGGGCAATTTTAGGAGTTCCTCAGGGAAGCCTTCTTGGCCTTACCAGCTTTAGTTACTGACAACATTTTTCATTTTTTCATTAGAAAGTGAGAATCATTCTCAATTTCCTGTTATCTGATTTTTTCTTATCTATTCTTTCAAAATTGATTTATAAAACATAATTTTAGAATGGGAAAACTTCAGAATTCTAGCATTGTGGTAAGCCTGACAATTCCTTGCAATTTTTGATTTGTCCACTGTTTTATACTCACACCGAAAGCTCATTGGTGATGAATTCCACGGGAACAGTTGATTCATTGAAAGCCTTTCCCACAAGGGAAAGGTCTCCCCTAAAGGATAGCTTGATGCTGCAGTTATATATTTGCTCTTTGAAATAAATTCTACAGTGTCCAAGTGCAGTTATTTTATATTACAGTTACTTCCAGTCAGTAATATTAGCTACAAATATATAATGAATAGAGACATTATTCAAAGCAAAGCAAAATCCAATTGAGGAGTTCAGAGGGTGGCTATAAACTCTGCCTTCCCTCAGATTTAATTTATTGTAACTGCAGCAGTGATTGTAGGTATTACTGCAGATAACACTTTGCGATATTGTTATAGATGAACCAATAAGATATGGCTGCGGTCACAGTTATAGAATATTATCGATATCGATGTATTAATTGAATTAATGTATTACCAACACATGCTGATGTGGAATATTATTATATAGATACTTGAGAGGGATACTACTGCAGATATTGATTAGAATATTATTAAACATACTGTTATAGAACATCACTGCAGATACTGGTGTAGAATATTATTGCAGGTACTGATCTGGGACACTATTGCAATTGTAAGGTATTAATTATTGATGGTAATGTGTGGAATTACTGGAGATACTAGTATATGATGTTACTGCAGATATTCTGTTAGCCCATTATTACAGTTGGCCCTGATGGATATTGGTGCAGTTGGGCTTTTTCTGTGTGAGAAGATTTGATCTGTATAATGATATGTGTCTTTCAAATATGTGCTTCATCAAGCTCTTTAGAGGCAGACTGAATGAACACTTGAAACAGTTCCTTAAGCTGCTTCACTTCCCAAAGCATGGGCATACAGTAAAACAGTTATCATTGGATTCACTTATTTTAATCAAGAACACTTATTTTCATGTAATAATAAAAAATCATGAGCATGTTATGCTTCCCTATATTAGTGGGCTGTTTTATTTAATTTAAACAAAATAACTCTTCTGCTTTCTGTCCTTTGGCCTAGGTTAAAATCACCGTTTACTGCAGTCATCTGTCTTTTTTCTCTTTTCCTGAATTCAATGTCAAACTAAATGTTTGTCCCTTTATATCTGAGTGAAATTTACTAGCCTAACTTGACATTAATTCCTACTGAGTTGAAATGAGCAGAGTTTGTTGTAGCAGCGATCAGTGTGGATGATCCTCCATTGTCTTTAGCAGTCTGGTTTAGATGCCTGTCTGAATGTTAGTCAAAATCTGCCAGCTCTGTTGACGTCTGAATTTAACGATAGGGGAGTTATGTTTTCTTCCATCTTAGCATTGGTAAGAACACTTTATGATAGATTATCAGTTTTACTGCTATTTATATGTTCTTGTTATTTTCATACTGAGGTGAATTAAATTGAAATCTTTACTGGAATTTTAATCTGCCATTTCATGTGATTGGAGCGATAACTCACCCTCTTTCTTTATAGTGGACTGCAGTTCATTTATTTTGTTTTTCTCTGCAGCAACTTCTTAAAAGTACATTGCTGACAAATATTAATGTTTAAAAGCATGAGTGTTGCGTGCATAGAAACATAGAAAATAGGAACAAGAGTAGGTCATTCGACCCTTCAATATGATCACAGCTTACCCTCTGTCTAAATGCCATACTCCCACTCTCTCCCCATACCCCTTGAAGCCTTTAGAATCTAGAAATCTATCTATTTCCTTCTTAAATATATTCAGTAACTTGGCCTCCACAGCCTTCTGTGGTAGAGAATTCCATAGGTTCACCACCCTCTGAGTGAAGAAATTTCTCCTCATCTCAGTCCTAAATGCCCTACCGCATCCTGAGACTGTGACCCCTTGTCCTAGATCCCCCAGCCAGAGGAAACATCATCCCTGCATCCAGTCTGTCCAGCCTGTCAGAATTTTATATGTTTCAATGAGATCCCCTCTCATTCTTCTAAACTCCAGTGAATACAGGCCTATTTGACCCAATCTCTCTTCATACGACAATCCTGCCATCTCAGGAATCGGTCTGGTGAACCTTCGCTGCCCTCCCTCTATGGCAAATACATCTTTTCTTAGAGGAGACCAAAGCTATGCAAAATACTGCAGGTGTGGTCTCACCACAGGCCTTGTACAGCTGCAGTAAGACATCCTTGCTCCTGCACTCAAGTCCTCTCGCAATGAAGGCCAACATATCATTTGCCTTCTTAACTGCTTGCTGCACCTGCATGCTTGCTTTCAGTGATTGGTGTACAAGGACACCCAGGTCCCTTTGTACATCAACATCTCCCAACCTATCACCATTTAATTAATACTCTGCCATTCTGTTTTTCCTACCGAAGTGGATAACTTCACACTTATCCACGTTTAACTGTATCTGCCATCTATTTGCCCATAAACTCAACTTGTCTAAATCGCCTTGAAGCCTCTTAACATGCTCCTCGCCGCTCATATTCCCACCTCGTTTTGCGTCATCAGCAAACTTGGAAATGTTACATTTGGTTCCGTCATCCAAATCAATGATATATATTATGAATAGCTGGGATCCAAGCACTGATCCCTGCGGTACCCCACTAGTCACCACCTGCCACTCCGAAAAAGACCCATTTATTCCTACTCTCTGTTTCCTGTCTGTTAAGCAATTCTCAATCCATGCCAATATGTTACTGCCAGTCCCATGTGCTTTAATTTTGCACACTAACATCTTATGTGAGACTTTATCAAAAGCTTTCTGAAAATCTAAATACACCACATCCACTGGTTCTCCCTTATCTGTTCTGCTAGTT
Source organism: Cetorhinus maximus (assembly GCF_964194155.1). Lineage (NCBI taxonomy): Eukaryota > Metazoa > Chordata > Chondrichthyes > Lamniformes > Cetorhinidae > Cetorhinus > Cetorhinus maximus. The sequence continues at coordinate 43,959,321 of NC_135879.1, read as the reverse complement.
ATGTCCTCAAAAAACTTCAGTAGTTTTGTCAAGCATAATTTCCCTTTCACAAATCCATGTTGACTTTGTCTAATCCCGTAGGCATTGTCTAAGTGTCCTGTTATCACATCCTTTATAATAGACTCTAGCATTTTCCCTACTACTGATGTTAGGCTAACCAGTCTGTCATTCGCTATTTTCTCCCTCCTTTTTTAAACAGTTGGGTTACATTTGCCACCCTCCAGTTTGCAGGGACTGTTCCAGAATCTATAGAATTTTGGAAGATGGCAACCAACGCATCCAATATTTCCATGCCCACCTCCTTTAGTACCTTGGGATGTAGATTATCAGCCCCTTGGGGTTTATTGACTTTCAGTCCCATTAATTTCTCCAGCACTATTGTTTTAGTAATACAAATTTCCTTCAGTTCCTCCTTTTCACTAGACCCTTGGTTCCCTGGCATTTCTGGGAAGTTATTTTTCTTCCTCTGTAAAGACAGAACTAAAGTAGTTGTTCAATTGCTATTTCCTTATTTTCTATTATAAATTCTCCCTTTTCAGATTGTAAGGGACCTACATTTGTCTTCACTAATCTTTTTCTTTTTACATACTTATAGAAGCTTTTACAGTCTGTTTTTATGTTCCTTGTAAGTTTACTCTCATATTCTATTTTTTCTCTCTTAATCAATCTCATGGTCCTCCTTTGCTGAATTCTAAACTGCTCCCAGTCCTCAGGCTTGCTACTTTTTCTAGCAAATTTAGATGACTCCTCTTTGAATCTAATACTATCTTTTAATTTCTTTTGTTAGCCATGGTTGGGCCGCTTTTCCTGTTGTGTTTTTGCGCCAGAAAGGAATGTGTAACTGTTGCAATGCATGCGTTCGTTCCTTAAATATTAGCCATTGTCTATCCATTGTCATGTCTTTTAATGAGGTTCCCCAATCTGTGGTAGCCAACTCATGCCTCATACCTTCATAGTTTCCTTTGTTTAGATTTAGGACCCTAGTTTTGGATTGGATTACTCCACTTTGAATCCTAATGAAGAGTTCTATAGTTATGGTCATTGTTCCCTAAAGGACACTGCACAACAAGACTATTAATTAACCCAGATTATAAATATCTCACCACAATATGCTCTCATTTTGAAAAAAATCAAATATTTCACACATGAATGGTCTGAGCTTTTCACAGAGAAAACTCTTCGAGGGCTTCCAAGGGACTGAATAGCAATGAAAGCAAATTGACTTTTTACCCTCTGTCTCATACATTGGTTCAAATTTTAACTCATTTTGTGTTTCCCTTTCACCAATGGTAAGACAGTGGTGATAGAATCACTAACTGGTGATATGAATCTTCATATAGGTGGTAGTTGGGAAGAGGCTCATGTGGAGTGCAAACATCAGCGTGGATTTGGGCTAAACAGCCTGTTTCTGTGGTGTAAATGCTCTTTAATAGGTACTTCTGGAAACAATAGTTCAGCTTCCCCTTTTGACGCGTCACTAAAGCAAAATAGTTTAAGTATACACCTAAAAGTTGGTATATATACAGTGAATTTCCTAAGATTGGTCTTCACAACAGCTTGTAAACAGCCAAAACAGAGGAAAAAACTAACACTTTCTGGCTTTAGCACAAATGTGATTAATGGTATTCCAGATAGCAATGTCACTGTTCTTGGTTACTTTTTAAAGATCAATGAAAGAAAATAATTGTAACACATCTGGTACATTTACAAAAAAATCCCACATTCTATCTTTTGCCTGGAGAGAATTATGTCATTTTAGTCTTTTACTGACTACAAAAACTGACTGTAACAGCTAAAAAGACAATGAAATAGTCAAATCTTTTTGGTCAAATAATAGCATAAGAAGCTTGTGGCATAAACAGAAACATTCAGCACAGATTAATGAGATTTTTGTTGACGATCTGTATTTTGCTGCAAGAATGCCACTGATCAGTTATTGGATCTTTATGTTATGTTCCTGGGACATCATTCTAAATGTAAGTGGGCTGAACAAACTAGAGTGATGCCTCCACCCAGTTACAGTGTAAGCTGTTTTCTTTTCCATTTTTCCCCCTGGCTACCTTGAAGGTAGTGAATTCTACTGGAATATAGTTTGATGAGCACCAGTACCTTTTTGATACCTCAAGGCAGCCTTTCTTAACTTGCAAGCATAGGAGGTGAGGGGGCCCTTCTGATCTCTTCCCATTGCATTGTTATTTAATAAAAATGGAACAGTAGCAGGTGAAAAATGCACTGCCTGTAACTCCACCAGTTTGTGCTGGTTGTATAAATCACACGTTACTTTCCGCAGATATTCATTCCTGGCAGCCAGAACTGCCGTCTGAAACAGGTGGCACCAGTGATGCAGTCGTGTCACATCCTGCAAGAAGACCTGAAGCTAGCTGTCACAGCTAGCACAGCACTGCCTGTTGCAATCAAGCTCACTGCAGACATAACACTCTTTGCTTCCTGCTCCTTTCAGGCTACGACTGGGATATCAACATCAGTCAATCCACAGTCTATACTTGTATTAAAAAGGTAACTGACGCCTTGCCTAACAGAACAAACCCATCCATTACTTTACCCATGCATAACTAGAAGTAGCAGGATAGGGTTTTGGGGCTCACAGATTGCAGGATCCCCCACCTGTACCTGCTTAGTCCTCTGAGTTTCTTCATATAACACAATTGTCTTCATGTATCACAACAGTTCCATTCTAAGAAGGTGCAACTGGTGTGTAATAATGAACAATGCAATATGTTGGTCTGTGTCCTTTTCTTGATAGTTTTCATGATGCTTTTATATTGTGCCAGTCATCAATTCCCTAATTATTAATCCCTGAACAGCTAGTTAAAGGCTTGAAGACAAGGGCCATCTCCTACACACTTAGCTTAAAACTTCTCTTAGGACCCCATACTCAGCTGCGGAATTGTGCTACAGTAAGATCCATAGATTACTCCCATTGAGCAGACCACTGAAGCCCTTATTTAAATTCATGGACAAATCCAGTAGCATCTTGCAAAGTAGCCAGAAAGATTATCCCAAATGATTGTGGTTTGCTGTATGCTGCATAACTTTGTATTGCAGTGACGATAACACATGAAACCATCATAGGAGAAGGGTTTTCAGTTTCGTGCAAGAGAACAACACCGATAATAAATAGATGATGAGGAAAGGAGAGACAGTTGCCTGCAACCATAGCTATTCAGTAACAGCTAGTTGAAGAGGACCTCAGTGAACAATGCTTGTTCTCCTGCATTAACCGTCATGTCCTATAATAGATACGACAGGATAACTCCCTGTACATCAAGATTTCAAACAATTCTGTTATTTATTAGGCTTACATAAAGGCTGTCAAATTATTTTTCACTCAAGTACCTAACTGAAGTGCTCTTCTACCTACTCTAATCCTTCTAAAAGATGTACCCCAGTGACTGTAACATATGAGCAACAGCAATCTCCCTCATCCTGTGATGCCTATGATCAGCAAATTGAGCTCTGGCCTAAGAAACTCCAGACTGTAACAACTCAGCATCTAATAGAGAAATCTGACCCAGCTTGATTTCTGGTACCAAGCCAAACATCAATTCATGAGGTTCGGAAAATTGTTGTCATCGTGAGATGGCCTCATGTTCCATTCCTGTAACACAACTGCACTGCAACAATGACTGTGTTCCTAGACTTCCTTATAAATTAGTGTGACTTGGCAAATGTAAGGGATGAAAAATTAGATGAGTTAGCACCCATTCTTGGATGATACAAGTACTCTTAAGGCTCCACAATGGTGGCCATGGCACATGTACATACTTATGGGGAGAATCAAATCAATGCCAAATTGGTAAGGGCGTTAGCACACAATGGATGCCTGCTACAAGTATGCAGAGCAGGTAAATCATGACATCAATGAGCATGTAATGCTGATTTGGTGACAGTGATGGCATTTTGGAGCTCAAATTTCCAGCAAACTCCTCTCTACCTCGCACACCTGAACAGAGGTTCAGCAGCAGGAAAGATCCCCCACTATTACTATTTCAAGGGCTCATCCACTTCTTATAGGTTAGTTGCTGTTGCTCTGATTCTACAAGAATTTGATGCTTTCTATCATTGTTTATAGTTGGAAAAGCCTATGGGGAATGGCATGGCAGGTCGTGAAGAAGTTTTTGCTGACTTCAACGCTTATGCCTCTCGGATATGGGGCAGAATTTTACATCTCGCGGGTGGGCACGGACCCAACCCGATTGGGCATAAAATCGCACGAGAAGACCTTGGGATATCGTCCCGAGGTCATCACGCGCTCACGTGGTATTTTGCTCGGCGGGTGCATCCAAAAGTCAGAAGCGTTGCCCACTGACAATTACGAGGACAATTAAGCCCATTAACAGCGTAATTGTCTCCGATTTTTCATGGTCCATCTAACCTTACATTTGGCGGACGGGTGGATCGGCCAGGCGGACTTGGCATTCTTCAAGAAACTTCATCCAAGGTCGGGACGAGGTTTCCGTTATTAAATAAAATAAAAATAAAAATCTATGGACAGCATTTTTATCATCTAAATGTTCAGGAGCCTGATTGTGATGCTTGGACATTTTGTTCCTGATTTTCAAAACTTTATTTCATGGTTTTTGGGTCTGCAGCTCTCTGCCTTCAGGGAGCTTTCTCTCAGTGCTCGCCTGCACCTCCTCTCTGGCAGCGCTGAGCTTTGCAGTGCACGTTTCACGCTGGTGACTGTTAATTGGCCAGACAGCATGAAATCGCGGTCGGGGGCCCATCGTGGTCAGCGGCCCATTTCCCGACCGCTCCCAGCCTCGCCGATGGCACCCTCCCGCTGAGCTGAAAATTCAGGCCATGGTTGCACTCATATCCATTCCCCTTGGAATACAACATGACTTTGAAATTGGGAAGAGGCCTCCCAGAGCAGGACAAGCTGCTGGAAAAAGGAGGAGGAGGGAAATAAATGGTTCTCAGTAGGAGACCATAGCTCCCCAGAGTGTTCAGGGAGAAATTCTCTACCTCAGCCTCAGTGAGGAATATTGTATGCAACTCTTGTGCTTCAGTAAGGATGTCCTTACTGAAATCTGCTCTCTGCTGCAGCCATGTGGCTGTCATGGTTGAAAAGCTGGCAGTGGCCGGAATCTTGCCAGTCATTCGGAGATGGGGTTGGGCAGGGACTGGAAAGTATTGGAAAATTCCATTGGGATGGCTCCCCAACATTGTCACGTCTCTGAGCGAGTTTCCTCGAGGCATTTTCTGACAGGAATCAGCAAACTGCTCCTCAAAGATGGGCAGCCAATCGATCCAAGAAAGGCTCCAATCAAGGACCATTGTTGGTGAGACTTTCTCAGTGGCGCACATGCTCCCCGCTAAGCCTGGAGCCCAGCAAATTCTTGGAGATGGCCTCCCCACAGCAAATCAGTGGGCCATTGAACCCCCCTCTGAAACCTCCAATAATGGAGCCGCAAGGCTGAAAGAAGCACAGCCACAGCCACAATCCTTCCTGTTTTGGCAGGGGTTCTCCCAACACACTGATGGCCCCTTCTGGACCTCCTCTTTTTTAAAAATGTTCTGCAGCCGTCCGAGATTGCCACCATTTTGAAGCACCCTCGTGTTCAGCCATGCCTAACTTTCCTGGTGGGGCTGCTTGCCATCCAGTCCTGCAGGGAATCTCACTGGGCTTTCTACATCGTGGTCTTGCCTGCCATTTTTAATTGGATGGCGAATGTAGAGGTGTAGGCTAATTGGCCCTTCCTATTAGATTGCAAAACCATGCAGACATTAGACACCAGCGGGGCTGGGACCCAGAAATAGTTCTGACCCTCAATTATTTTCTCTGTCCGGAAGGTCCTGGCCAGGGTGTGCAAACTGTGAGCCGTGAGTATGAGGCTTTCAGCAGTGCCAAGTGTGTGAGGGTGAGCTGAAGCACATGAATAGTACACATGAGTCTTAACATTTTCTCAGGTGAGTGATGGGGTTGTGGTAAATTGAGCAGTGGCTGAGGCTTGTTGTGCAGTTGGTAGGAAATGGAATTTGAAGATGCATTCTCTTACCTTGCCCACTCATGTGAAATCATTGAAATTCTTGTGGCACTGCTTCCAGGTCTTCAGAGCTTGACTCCAACCAATAATCTCCACAGCTATCCGCTCCCACTGCCTTCTGAGTGTAGTAGAAGGGTCTGGTACAAAAAGGGTTAATGTGTGACTGAGTACAGTACCGCCCACACAGTGATGTAAGAAGACGCATGACCCAGAGCCAGGGTCAGTCTGGAGATGGACACAGTTGAGTTAAGATCTAGAATGGGGTCAGTTCCATTCCAGTGCCTAATAAGATTTACTGTTAACATACTCCCGACTGGAAGCCTACTTCATGGTGTCCAAAGCAAGGTTCTTCATGGGTGGCAAACTTGGGATTAAAACCCCCATCCTCACAACAATGCTGAAAAGCTAAGAGAAATTACACCTTCAACCAGAGTTCGCACTGAACCTAACTCCCTACTGAAGCTACAGATGCTGAGAAAATTCACCAGAAAGGAAAAGCTCCTGAGATGCAAGAGCCTGGAAACATACAGGAAAGGTAGAAGTTTAATTCAAGCAGAAGACTCCTTTGCAACCCCTTGGAAATCCAGCTTCAGCCAGCAGCACTCGCCGCCTGCAAGGGTGCGATATAATTTTTTTTAAATTCCAGACCAGCTACCGCTGAGAAACCCATTTTAAGTCGTTCAGTCAGAAGCGCCATTCAGAAGCAACTCGGCACTAAACCCAATTACAGACTCCAAGGCTCAGCACGTGGCTCATGAGTCTGGCAAGCGAGAAAGAAATCATTAATTCATTTCATCCGTTTCGGGTACCTCGTGGCCATCCAGGTTTGGAAGCAGCAAACCTGTGGTCCTTTCCAAGAGCCCCAACTCATAGTATAATACTGCCGAATTGATTAATCGGCAGCCAGCCAACCTACATTGCCATTGCTGTCCCTTCTTCTTCAGGCAGAAGCGCGCTGCCGCCATTTTATAAAGCCCATCAAAAACCAGCAAGCGCGGGAAGACCCTTTGTTCAGCAGTAACCGGAGACGCAATCTTGGAAGCTTGTCATCTCTTAAAGCTGTACCCACACTTTTTTAAAAATTATCAAAAATGGATTGCAATTCCACCCTTCCAGCTCCACTGGGATTCAGCGATGGCCCAGATCAGTAGAAGGTACAGGTATACAATTGGAGTCTTTGGAGGAGAAGATATTTAAGATAAAGTATTGCTGCAGATCTCAATAAAAAATCAGAGGCAGAACAAGTTAGTACACTTCTTTACTTGATTGGGCCAATAGCAGATGACATAATTGCACAACAAGCTATTGATAAATCATCTGCCAAATTTGATATTTTGAAATTTTTCGACATCTATTTCAACTGAGATCCAATAAAATACCAGAGAGGGCTAAATTTAATAAGAGAGTCCAGCCACCTGGGGAACCTGTTGATTCCTTCGTTAACGATCTCTACAGGATGGTAGAGGGGTGTGAATCTGGAGATTTAAGGTCTGAGCTCATCCAAGACAGAATCATGGTGAGTATTGTAGATGATTCACTCTCTGAGCTCCTACAAGCTAAAGATGATCTTACCCTCAACAAGGCAATCCAGCTAGCTAGACTGTCTGAGTTATATGAACAACACAGGACACCCTAAGGGGAGGGAACACTTCATGGGGCAGAAAGCAATCCTCAGTCCACAGTATCAAGTCACAAAGATGCACAGACCACCCAAGTCAGGGAAAGCATCCCCTGAACTGCCCAGCTGAGCAACTTTGTCAGTGCTGCGGTGCGAAGTGCCCTAACAGGAGAGATTAGTGTCCTGTGAGTACAGCCCAATGCTTCCACTGTAACAGATAGGAACACTTTTGTAAACTGTGCAAGTCAAAACCTCAACACCACAGAGACATCCCAAAGGTGATCCATGAGGTCGAGACCAAAAACCCTGAAGATGCACAGTCATTCTTCTTGGGGGACATCGGGGAATGTAGTTCTTCATTTTGGAATGCTGACATCCTGGTAAATGGTCATCTAACCAATTTTAAATTATATTCAAGCCAGCATGACAGTCCTGTTAGATGAGGAACCATGGCTCCAAGGTCATTGGATTCAAATGACAGGGAGTTCAAGTCCCGGTCATCAGCATGATCTGCGAACCACTGAACTATGGCGACAAACAAATCTTTGAGCTGATATATGTTCCGCAATCAGCCTTTCTCTCTTCTGAGCAGAGATGCCTACGTAGCCCTCAATCTTATCCAGCCAGCGGAAGATGTCAAGATTGCTACTGTCAGCCAGATCAGTACAGTCCTGAGTCCTCAAACACTAAAGAGTATTTTGATTCCACCTGTGATCTTTCTTTTCTTTTTGTGGAGCAGGTTTTCCCATCATCATTCCATGTCCTGGAAAGTCCCCAATGGTCAGACCAACCAACTGCACACAGGATTACCATAGAACATCTGGTGGAGTTGGTACCAGAGAAGGATCAACAGTCTGAGCCGCCACTACCTCCAAATACAATGATGGTATAGTCAGTAGACACATCAGCCAATATGCACACACAGCAACTTCCAGCCTGCGTGCCAAAACCACAAGGGATGCTGGAAACGGGTAGCAGTTGCACAACATCAACAAAAAACAGAGATGAGCGTGCTACTCAATCTTCTTCTTGCCACAGGAATACCCTTCCTCAGCCTCAGCGAGCTTCAAGATGGCCTAAACAGAGAAGGAAGAAGAAAAAACACTGCCAAGTAGAATTTTAATCCGCCACATAAGAAATGATTGAGTAACAACAAACCATGCACCGCCAAGCCAGCCAGACCAACCAGGCATGGTTTAACCTCAAGCAATGGAAGAAACGAGTGAAACCATGCCCAATCTCCAAGCCATCAACAAGAACAAACAACACCAGAGATTACCACTCTCTTGACAGAACAGCAAACAAAATGTGAAAGGGTTATAAAGCCTCCATAATGCCTGAACCTCTAACTTCAAGAACTTGAAGGGGGATTTGGGTAGTGAGAATGTTGTTAATGTTAATGCTGTTATAGCAATAATGATAGAATAGTATTAAGGTTGTAACAATATGGTAAATGCACAAGACTTATAGCAATGTAAGACTGGGAAGTGAACTAAAGTAACTCTATATCCATGAGATAAAAACCTGGGGGGGGGAAGGTGTAGTAGAAGTGTCTGGTACATAAAGGGTTAATGTTGGACTGAGTACAGTAAGAACCCACACAGTAATGTAAGAAGGCACATGACCCACAGCCAGGGTCAGTTTGAAGATGGTCACAATTGTGTTAAGACCTAGAATGGGGTCAGCTCCATACCTGTACCTTCTATTGTAAATACCCACATAGTTATGAGTTGTTAATAAAGACTTGCTATTAACATACTTTAGACTGGAAGCCTACTTCTTGTCCGAAGTGGGATTCTTCACTGAGCAGGTGTCTAGAGGGCCTCCCAGCCCTCTACAGTTACAGGACAACTCCAATTCTGTCCAGCAAGGCCTCCACTTCAGTGTCAGGAAAACGTGGAACGTGCTCTCCCATGTTGTGCCATTCTTCACTTTTACCCAGGTCTTAATCACTTCCTGCATAATTGATACTACCTGCTCTAGTTACAATGCACTTCCACTTTTAGAGGTGCATGTTAACCATAAGTAGTGCAGGTAAGCTTTAAGTGGTTCTAGCAACTTGCAATTTTGGGCTTTACGTTGATGCATGCAGCCAGTGAATGGTGTGGTTAGCACTGGCTGCACACAGATATCATTCAAATGAGTCATCAGCATAAAGTGCTACCTGCATTACACTGAATGATGAGTTAATCGCCCATTGCCATCCCCACCCCTTTTTTCGGGGGTTATCCAATTACGTCCCAAGCTGCTTAGTAGTTCATGATGACTAGATGCTGAACAAAAACTGTGTTCACATTTTCCCCAATGATGGAACAACGTGTAAAAAGACTGAAGTATAAAGTAACTGAGAAATAAGCTGACAGTTACCCAACTAAAAAAAATAAAAACTGCAAGTTAATTATTTCCTACTGGACTGTGACTGCAGAAGAGCAGGTCTCAAGAATTCGGGGATCTGAGTGATGCTATTATCCATTCTCTCTCCCAGCCTGTCTAAGGAAGAAGGAAATGTTTGAGCCTAGAACCTGCATGGTTCCTGTATGAGCATCACTGAGATACTATTACTAATGTTACAGATTCCTTCAAGGCAGGATGGGGTCAAGGAGCTGCAGTGGGGAAGCTCAGCTGAACAGCTATTGAAATGACCGCACCTTCCATGGTTAATTGAGGAATAGCATACGTGAGATCCCGCAGAAACTGGTGGTGAACTCCACCATGCTACTAAATATGTTTTGGAAGCTGCCTGACAAGCAGTCCAGTGAATCATACAATTGCTGGTGTCCAGAAATCAACCATTTTTTTAAGTGCTGTGCCACTGAAGTTTATATCCCTTCTACAGAGCTCAGGCGTGAGCTGACTCTCAGTTAGCTCTTCCCTTGGCCTTGCTTGTCACTGTTCACTAGTGCCTTGTCCAATCCATTCTAAATCATTACCTGAGTCAAGCAGGTTAACGATTTTCTGCTTGGTATTTGGCTGGGTAAGAGTGAGTTGTCATTTAGGGGTTTCATCACCGATCTGTTTGGCATGCAATTGAGTCTTATGATTCCAATAGAAAAAAGAAAGAGGGACAAGGGTGAGGATGTAATTGTGAGAGTTCTCAATAGCTGGTAAATGGTAGTGCAGTGCAACGCCTGCATCTTGAGATTCTGCATTCCACCCAAGTAACAGTGGAACCTGGGTAGAATAAGATGAAATAGTGCTAAAGATTCCAGAATTTTAAATGTAAGTGAGTTGTACCCTTAACCTCTTCACGCTGGCTCAAAAGTCCATCACTTGAAGCAATCTCTACCTACAATACTGGGCTGGTCCAGAGGTCACAATGATGAGTTTCCACAGATTGTGCTTGTTTGAAAGTGTTCTTCACATTGCACCCAGAATTTGAAGTGTACAGGCACCTGTGGCCACAGAATCCAACATTAATTACCACGCCTGCGAGATCCATCTAGTTTGTCTCCTACCAACCTGGTAGCCACATGATGCAGCACTAATGGAATAGTTGACTAATCATAACATTCAATCTCAAATTGTCCACAACAAACCCAGAAATGAACCAAAGATTCAAAGTTATTTTTTTTTTCCCAAGCAAGCTAAATTTACCATGTCTCAAATTACTTGTGTTCTGTGTTATTTTCCAAAAGAAATCTTTCTTATTTGCATTTGATTGCACGTCTCCCTCCTGAGTCCTGAAAAGCTTTCCATCCTGACAATTGTTGCCTTTGGGAAGGCAAAACTGATACAAAAAGATTGCTGAGAGCAATGGTGGGCAACCTGCAGCCCATCAGGGTTCTTAGTGCAAGACATTTTGTTGACCATTGCCCATGCGCAGGGTCACCAGATTACGCTGGCTTCCATCCGCGTAGTTTTTTTCCTCCCGGTATTACTAAAGTGATATGTATACAAAGCAAGGGCAAGTGAAGCAAGGTGTGACAACATTGATGGTGAGAGTCATGCACTCCCTCTGTGTCCAATCGAAGCTCTGCTACAGTTCAGTCAGCACAAGAAAGCTTATGGAGGTAAGATCCAACCAGGAGTTGCACTGAGTATGATGTAAGGGAAGCGTAAATATTTCTTTTGTTTTTACCATTTGAAGTTTATGACAGTTCTATTAATATATGAATGATTAAGCATTTTCTATAACTCGTTGTGAGATATTCAGTGTGTATTAAATGCATTTAATCTTATTCATGGGGTCGTGGTTAGTGCACATGCCCAATTTCAATCTTGCAGCCCACTGAGATGAAGGAGGGCCACTCATGCAGCCCGCTCACTAGCCTATGTTGCGCATCACTAGCCTAGACAGACTGAAAAGACTACAGGTCTTAAAATAACCTCTAGGAAGAATTCATTACCTACTGGAGTGAGACTCCACAACTTCACTGAACCCTTCATGGGCCTCCAAGGTTAAATGTCATACGAGGACCAAATATTACAAAATTATGAGGATGTCCTATAACATTAATTACCAGCCATAAATAGTTTGCGCAGGAATAATTCATAATAATGTCATAAAATTAGCAATTTTGCGATCACCATTAAGTTTAATGTAGAGCCTCACAATAAGACTGTTATTGGCCTTGGCGAGGCTAATGACAAAACAGTGACAGTTTTGGGGGAATCAAAACTACTGGTGTGTTGCTTTTAATCTGAAAATTGCTGGAGTTTTTAACAAGTTAATAATGGTGAGCAACATTAATGCATCATCTAATAATGTGTCTTCCCAGCAATATGGTTTATAGTGTGATACCAATTTAAGGAAGTGAGCCTCCAACTGAGGCTTTACTCGTGTGACTTTTAAAACATTTTTTTTTGTGTATCTTAACACACACTTTTTTCCCTTTGAGAAATAATGGGGAGGTGGTAGAAGGATTCTCAGCTGATTATCAGCCCATTGAACTGGGTCATGAACACTTCTTTCGTGGCCAACAAGTCCTGGCGTATGACTTGAACCCAGAAGTAGGGATGCTATCACTGCACCACAAGACCTCCTAATTAAACAATGAACACTGTTTTTAAAATGCAGTAGCCTAGATGTTCTGTTGAAGGGTCATGAGGACTCGAAACATCAACTGTGCCCTTCTCCACCGATGCTGCCAGACCTGCTGAGTTTTTCCAGGTATTTTTGTTTTTGTTTTTGTTTTGGATTTCCAGCATCCGCAGTTCTTTGCTTTTAGCCTAGATGTCTACTGATTTTGAGGATGGAGTCTGCTTTGAGAGGCCGGGGAGAGGGTGGGGTGGATGGGGAGGGGGTGGGGGGGATGGGGGTGGTGGGGGGAGGTGTGAAGGAGCAGAATTTGGGTGGAGCCTGTACCAGCTGCTTTATGCTGCATTGAGAACTTCTGATGGGAGGGGTGCTTCTTTTGCTGACTCCCTATCACTCATCCTGAGTGATCAAAGGTATCCTAGGTTCCCCTAGAAACCCCGTGTTTTGAAGCAGATGTATTGTGAAACATGGTGCTTTGTCGGCCTCACAAACAATGCCATATTCAAATTGCATTTGATCCAAAAGAGATCACTCAGTATTTGCATAAGAAGCCCCACAGGGTCAAATGTGGCCCACCAATGAGAAAAGTGGAAAAAAGTAAATTTGTGGCCTTCAGCTCTTCAGTCAGATTGGCTTGTACCCCTCACGCCTGCCCCCTTCCTAAGAAGTAGCAAGAAGCCTCTCTAAAATGTTGCTAGGTCCATGAGGATGACCCCACCCCCATTGTTACTAGTACAGGTGTGAGAGCTAACCCGAATATTTAAACAACCCCAGCCTCCTGTTTGGAAGAAGGTCACAGCAAGATGAGACACATGAGCAGTAGTTGAACCTTTTTTTAAATATTTACTCTTGGGATATTGGTGATATTGGCAACATAATATTTATTGTCTTGAAGGCATTAAGAGTCAAGCACAAGGGACTGGAGTCGCATATAGGCCAGACCAGAAGAATATTAGTGAAGCTGTTGAGTTTTTACAACAATCCAGCTGGACCATAAATGACCAGATTTATAGATTTTAAATTTTACACATTGCTGTGCTGGGATTTGAATTCATCTCCTCTGGGTGGCTAGCTGAGTGCCATAACCAGTAGGTTGCTTCTACAGCTCATTGATTACTGACAATTGTGGACCTTTGTGTTGTCATGACAGTGGATTATAGCCCAACTTACTTACACACATATTGAACTTTTTAAGGAAGACGTTTGTTTTTTTTGAAAAAAGACATACAAGCAAAGACACTGAGCAAAAAAATGGCTGAGAATGTATTTTGGAAAATTCCTTTGTAGATTATGCTTGACTGACTAGTCCAGACAGAACATGGAATGTCACACCTAAAATGGTGCCAAGGCCTCCTTCAGACAGAGACACTTGGAAGAAAGAGATGAAACGCAAAAGACTGAACTTTAATCTCCTGTGGTTGCAGGGATAATGGCGACTGATCACCACATCTCAGCAGAAACCATCTCCTGTTGAGTTAAATCACAGAATGTGAAAATGATCTGAATTGAAAGAAAACGGACCCTGGGCTAAAGAAATGTTTGTTTTTTCCCTTCCAGAAATACACAAGGAAATGGGTTAAAGAGCTAGCTGCAGACTTGATCTGTGTGTTCTAGTTCTAGTGTGCTAGTGAGAGTCACAGCAGAAGAAGATCTACTAGACACCCTTTTGCTGCTTGTAGGCAAAGGCTCTCTCCTCTCTCTCTGTAGCTGCAAGCAAGTCAGCAAAGCCACAGTCAAAAATAATTAGAAATAGGATAGCTTCTTCAGCTAATCTGCAGAACCAAGTGTCTTCAAACCAACTGCTCAACTGCCAAAGTCAGCTCTACTGGAATCACCCAACAATGGTCACAACGTTTCACCATCTAAGCCTCACGGACAAGCCAATGACTGATTCATATATCTTCTTTAATTTTTATTTGGACTCAGCTTATCATTTCTGATCTGTGTGTGCGTGTGTTGCATTTTTATTATTTTTTCTCGAGTTTTTAAGTAACTGATAAACTTACTCTTTCCTTGACTCAAGAAAGCCTGGTTAAATTAGCTCTTTCTAAAACATAAATACATTTGGACTGGGAAAAGGTATCCCTGGGGGAAGGGATCCCTTTTAAATTAACCTTGTTGTGGGCAATGGAGGGGGTTGAATAAAGAAGGGGAGCCAGCTCGTTTCTCCTCATCCGAGAGCATCACAAAATTGGGATCCCGTTCGTCAAGTTAACAATTTGGGGTATCTCATCTGGGATCATAACAAGTTGGGGGGACCTCACCTGGGGACTGATCATAACAGTGTCTGTTTAGAGTTGGTGATGCTAAATCATAGAAAAAAAATCACAAGTCAATTTTCGGGATTTACGGAGTGTTGTGCCCAGGCAGCTTAAGTGGATTCCCAGTCTACACTTACAGTGCCAAACCTAAGTTGATCTTTGCAGGACATTTGGGAAACCCATTTTTCCCATTGTCCCTTTTTGCCTATGAAAGCCTTACTGGAATCATCAACTATCATTTATCCTGATCAACAGTCCCTGAGTTGAGAGAGCTGGTTTGGTAGATTATTGCATGATGAGAGTGTTGTGACAGTTTTCTGGATACCTGACATTGATGTAAAGGATAAGGTGATTGGTATGGCACACTAGCAGGAAATTAATAGAAGCAAATCCTCTCCTATTCATAAAACTGAGCGATTGTTATCTGAGGCTTTGAGTGGCACAAATTCATCGATTGGTTCAGAGTTGAATTGCTGTTTGCCTGCTTCCACTGGGAAGGATATGAATTCCATTGCCTCCCTGAATAGAGCAGCCATATCATTCTTGATGCAATAGTGAGCAACTATCTGACAAGCATGGCAAAGTTCACCTGCGGCTCCCTGGTACAAAGAAATTGAATGCACTGGTGATCACAACTGGTTCAGATGATGCTGTCGTACTGGTGGATATGGAGTGCAAATCTTCAGGTCGCAGTTAACTTATTCCCCCAAAACCAACCACGGGGAAACACAGTCTCCTGAGGCATTGACAGTCAGAAAAGTCCTGCTTGATCTGTAGACCCAAGTGTGTTGTAGGAGCACTTTGGGAAGAGACAACTTTTGTGAAACTAGCCTCTGAGAGCCTCCACTATAGTCACTTCTATATACCCCTTCTCTTTTTCAAGATTCTATTGTAAGAATAGAGATATTCCCATTTGGAAATCTAAGCCCCAGTGAAAAGCAGTGGTTTTGAAATTAGCAGCAAAAGTAACATCGACCTTCAGTGACAGCATCCAAACTGGCCTCCCCAATGTGATCTCGGTATCGTGGATATCTTTCTTACATAGAATGATGTAATTATGGAAAGAATTATTATAGTAGAAGTTGGAAATAATTGATGGGAGGGGTTAGTCACAAGCCCTTGACTTCATTTACAAAAGGTAGATCAGGCACCCATGAGGCCTTAAAGTGAATTAGCATTTTGTTGTGAGGATAATTAATGAGCAGATGTTTGTGGCGATTTGGAGTTCCAAGGACCACTTTTATCTCATTTATGCAAATCCTCTCCATAATCGAAACTTTGAAATTCAGCATTATTTTTGGTGCAGCTATCACATAATCTGGATAGGGGGAAAGAATTTGGCACCAAGGTTATTTTCAGCCTTTTCTACATATTTAGGATAGATGCAGAGGAACAAATTTGCAAGGAAATTAAGAGAGAGGTGCAAGAATTATAGAGCATTTATGATGGGGGCCTTTAATTATCTGAATATAGACCGGGATAGTAGTAATATAGAAGGGCAAGAGTTCCTACAGTGTGTTCAGGAAATTTTTTGCACAGTAGTTCCAGTCCAATGAGGAAGGAGGCATTGGTGTTTCTTTGCAATGAGATGGGCCAAGTGGATCAAGTGTCAGCAGGGGAACATATTGGAGACATTGGTCATTGTAAAGTTTGGGTTGGATTTTGGAAAAGGACAAGTTCAATGGGGTAAGAATGGTTCTAGCCCAGATAAATTGGAATCAAAGATTAGTGGGCAAAACTATAACTGAACGATAGGCTCCCTTTAAAGAAGAGAGAGCTTGAGTAGAGTCAAGATATATTCCCACCAAGGGGAAAGGAAGGTCAAACAAATCCAGAGCTCCCTGATGATGAAAGAGATAAAGATTAAGATGAAGTAAAAAAAGTGTGCTTATGACAGATATCAGCAAAATACTGTGGATGGTGAAAACCTGAAATATAAACAGAAGGTGATAAAGAAGAGTCATATTGAGACGGAACGTTAACTCTGTTTCTCTCACCACAGATGCTGCCAGATCTGTTGAGTATATCCAGCACTTTCTGAAGTTACGTTAAATCTGTATAAAACACTGATTCAGCCTGAACTGGAGTACTGCGTCCAGTTTTTGGCACCACACTTTAGGAAAGATGTGAGGACATTAGAGAGACTGCAGTAAAGATTCACAAAAACAGTTCAAGTGAGGAGGAATTTCCATTATGTAGAAAGATTGGAGAAGTTGGGACTCTCTCCTTGGAGAAAAGAAGGTTGAGACGAAAATTGATCGGCGCAATCAAAATCATGAGGGATCTGGACAGAATCGATAGGGAGAGACTGTTCCCATTGGTAGAAGGATTGAAAACCAGAGGGCACAGATTTAAGGTAATTGGCCAAAGAAGCAATGGCAATATGAGGAAAAACTTATTCATGCAGCGAGTGGTTTGGATCTGAAATGCACTGTCTGAGAGTGATGAAGGCTGGGTCAACTGAGGCTTTCAAAGGGAATTGGACCATTATCTGAGAAGAAAAAGTCTGCAGGGATGCAGGGAAAAGGCAGGGGTGTAGTACTAGGTAGATTGCTCCTTCAGAGGGCCAGCACAGACATGTTGGACTGAATGGCCTCCTTTTGTGCTGATTATATGGTCCAGATCTTCCAATCAATGTCGATGCTGCCTGCAAAGATTCCTGCGCCCCAACCAGACTACATTATTTCAGCCGGGACTTCCAATCCCTGGGGTCTGTGTAGCCATCCCGGGAAAGAGTGAAGAGCGCAGGAGAAGACAGACAAAAAGACAGTAGCCATATTCAGGTAAGTTTTTAAAGGTCTCAAGTCTTTCAGTGAATGGGTGGGTAAGTGAGTGGGTTGGTGAATGGTTAAGAAAGCGGGCGGGTGACTTGCTGAATGGGTGTGCGGGTCGGTGAGTGACTAGGTGAGTGGGTGTGTGAGTGAGTGGGCGAGTGGATAGGTGAGTGAGTGGATGGGTGAGTGGGTGGGTGAGTGAGTGGGTGGATGGGTGAGTGAGTTGGTGAATGAGTGGATGGGTTAGTGGTTGATTGAGGGGGTGGGTTAGTGAGTGGGTGGGTGAGTGGATGGATGGGTTAGTGGGTGAGTGAGTGGGTGGGTGAATGGCTAGGTGAGTGAGTGGGTGAGTGAGTGGGTGGCTGAATAAGTAGGTGGGTGGTGGGATATGAGTAGTAATCGAGTCAGGGGGAACCTGAGTGGGGTTGGGGGGTAGTGGAGTTGGGTTGGGGGTTAGTCATGTCAGGGGGAATAGATGGGCCGTGGGGGTGATTCAGGAGGGTTGGTTGCAGTGCTCAATTCAGTTACACTGGCTAATCACTGAGTTATACCAGAGATTAGCCAGTTTAACATTTGCAGGTAAGCCCTGTGTATCTGGACCAAGTCTCTAATGCTGAGCTCAGTGTCAGAGATATCCACGTTAGTGTCCAGGGCAGTTCAAAATAGTCCATCAGAAGTTTAAACTTCCCGGGAAATTTCAGCACATGTTTGCGCATCAGGACCTCAGCAGGATCCTGATGCATGAGTGCAACTCAAATCCAGGTTTTGCTGCTCTGGATCTCGGAGGTTTTAGGCCATGTTTAATATAGATAGACTCCAGTTAGAACCAGTGTGAGTAAGACAGTGAGATCACTTCATCATACAGGAATGCAAAAGCCCTGATTTTAATTTGAGGAAGTAATTGTGTGGGTGGGACTGAGGCTCAGGTGGGAATGGGATGTTGGGTGGCAGGAGGCCATTGCTGGTGATGTGAGGCAATGCTCCCCTGCACTTGGTTAAGTGGCTGGTGTTCAGGAGGGCCTTGAGATCAGTGAGGTGGGGAGGCCTAGGCCGTGGGAGACCTAAACTTTCCTTGTGGACTCTAGCGGAGCACTTCTGCCTTTCCTGGCTTCACAAGGATAGTTTTTAAAAAAAAAGAAAATCTACATTCTGTGTTTCTCCCGGCTCTGGCTCGTCGTCTGCCTAGGTTGATCACAATAGCTTCGCAGCACAGACCTGTAGTTAAAATTGTTGTCAGGCTTCTTTTGATGTCATTGGAGCCTTATTTGCATATTTAAAGAAGCACCCCCTGGCTTCTGATGGGTGTCCTTCTTACTTTTAAGTTTGACAGACTATTTTCTGCTCACCTGGTTTCTACCAGGGGTGGGGGAGTGTAAGTTGGGGGAGGGGGGGATGGGGGCCAGCATGGCAGGGTTAAAATTGGTCCTAGAGTCTCCAAGAACTTTGGAGTAACTTCTGTTCCCCGCGGTATCCTCCATAGTTTAAGGTACTCTGAATGAAGAATTTCAGGGACAAGGTACAGCCTCTCAAAACTGCTCATCATTTTGAAAACCTCTGTTGCATGTCTTTGCCAACCCCCCAAAGCCACCCCACCACAACCTTCTCTGTACCTGTGAAAACAGCTCAAGTTTCTAAGCCTTTCTCTCGAACTATGACCTCTCATTGCTGGTATCATTCTTGTGAATCTTTCCATGGCTCCAATATCTTTGCTATACTGATATGCCCATAGCTGTGTGTAATAGGCTGATTTGGACTGGGAAATGGGCTGGCCTTTCACAGATAAAATGCATGTACCAAGCACGAGGGGTGACGCAATCTGGATTCAGCAGATCCGAAGGTTTTGGAAAGTTGCTTTTTGCTGCTTTTTTGATTTGACATGCTGCTGTTTCTGCATTATTGCATTTAATCTGATGTTTGCTGTTACATTTTCGCAACACAGGTTAATGTTCCTTTGTAACAATAAGCAAGTGTGCCGTTCGGCACTTTAAAATCTGACATTTAATTATTACAGTTTTGTTTCTTTCAAAGGAATAGCCAGTGGAAAGTTGCTGATACACTGACTGACTGATGGCCCCAGTGAGAGATATCACTGTTCAGCATACCCTTAGTTTTCCATTATCAATTTATTCTAGCCATAAATTATAAGCTGCATGTAAATAGTGCCACAAAATATATAAAATGTTGGCCTAGGTTTCATGATCACGATGGTATCCCATTCATTGTAATAATTATCAGTGATTGTAAAATCTAGGCCATTGTCCATAGCAAATCAATCTCATTATTAGGAAAAATATGAAGGGTACAAAGTTACAATATTAGGGAACAAAGTCTGGAAGAAATGATTGTCTCTTCAGTGATTCTATGTTAGCATTCATGACATTGCAGTGCGTCAATTAGTGCAACAGTTTCAAATTGCAGTCTACATCTGAGGATTCAGCACAACTCGATCAATGGGTCAGGACTCCAGGAACAATTACTTCTGTTGATTTGGTTATAAGAAGTGATAAATCTTCATAGCTTAGGAACATTTGCTTCTCTTGAATTTCTGTTTTAAAGATGCCGATGAGCAGTTGTAATTGGTTTTGTTGCTAACAAGTAATGGCTCACATAGATTTTTAGCATTAGATGTGACCCATTTTTATATTATTCATCCAACCTAGAAATGTCCACAAATGGCCACAGTTCCAAATCCCTTATTTGAAAGCATTGCACATTTCAATATAACTCCACTTTACCAATGTTCAAATCATTTATAAACGTGGAAAAGAAAGAGGCGACAGATCCCTGGAGCACACCACAATCATCCTGCCAATTCAAAAAAAGCGTTTTATTTTTTGTCTTTACCTGTTGTTTTTTGTTCATTTGGCTACATTTCCATAACTATCATATTGTACGATTTTTATTCACTGAAAATGAGTCCAGACCATTTGTTGCTTGCAAAATAATTTTCTTGTGATCAGTGGTGTACCTGGAACTGATCTTCAGTGGCAAAGCATGGTGGATGGAAAAATGGCAGGACCCAATAAAAGTGGTCTGGCCAGACAACCTACCTGTGGGGGCAGTGGCAGCTGGAAGATCCTCAAACAGAAGGTGGGGCAAGCAGAATGGCACAATCTACCAGATATCCCGGTGTTTCCTTCACCTCTGCCCCATTATACTAGAAGCTGGCAGGATACCAGTGTCCAGTACAGTCCAGCAGAGTAAGTGGAGTCCACAGGATGTTCCAGACCAGTGTCA
This sequence comes from Cetorhinus maximus, assembly GCF_964194155.1. Lineage (NCBI taxonomy): Eukaryota > Metazoa > Chordata > Chondrichthyes > Lamniformes > Cetorhinidae > Cetorhinus > Cetorhinus maximus. Next base: position 43,938,442 of record NC_135879.1, on the reverse strand, counting down.
CAAACAGAAATGCTCTACAAGATATAAAACACACAAAGTAAAACCTGCCCTCTAATTTCACAGTCACCACCATTTTTTAGTTGTCCTGCTGTCTTTTCCTTCACATGGCTCTCATGCCCATCTGTGCACCCGTTCCCTTTCTCAGTGGATGCTCACAGATGTGCCAATATTGACAAAGGCATTTGTCTGATTCAGCTTAACTGAGGTCTGACCTCACCAAGGCCCCAGAGGCTATAGTAAGGTCACAGTATTCCAAGGTTGGTCTAACCAAGTTTCTATACATGACTTCTCCACTTTTCAGTTGTATCTTTGTAGAAATAAAGGCCAGTACTTTGTTTGCTTTATTAATGCCCTTGCTAACCTGCTTCACTGCATTTGGTGATCTGTATATCTGTACCTCAGGTTCTCAGTGTTCCTCGACCCATTTGAGGCCGTGAATTGACAGTGGTGGAGTGCTTAGGGTGGGCGAGGGACACAGAGTTTTGGTGAGGATACCTGGAAGTCCACGTTTCTCAGCATTCTCTGAATTTTAACTCCACTGCGTGCTGCTTTTTTAACAGGTTCCCCATCTGGAAACCAGCCTGATTGACAGGCTTGACTCCCTTTTGGGTTGGGAACACTCTGGAAGAGGCCACAATAAGGAACCTGCTACTGTGTCAGTGAGAGCATGGTTGCGGGGGGGTGGGGAAGGTGTGTGAAGTTGGATCTTCAATCCTAGTGAGCAGAGTGTCGGATCGAGGTAGGTTAGATCCCTGATCCATTGGGAGGGAAGAAGGCACCTTGGTGGGCTGGAGAGAGCTCTCCTACTCCTCCTGTTCCACAAGCAGTGCTATTAGGAAACTCACCATTTTCCCCAAAGCTGTCCTCACCTCCCTTCGCTTAAACCTGTAACACAGTTTAAACATGATGCTCTACAGTATTTGTATGGTAAATCTGTCTACTGGGAGCGGGATGGCTGTCTGCCCCTTATCCTGCCTTCATTAAACCCAGAAGTGACTTAGATAAGGGATGTGAATGTACTATGGCCAAATTTGCAGATGATACAAAAATAGGTGAGAAGGCAAGTGGAGAGGATGACACAAGGGGGAGAATTTTCTGCATGTCAGGCAGCTGGTTTGGAGCAGGCACGGGCGGGCATGGAGCCGATCGTGGCCCACGGTCGGCTGTGTGTCACCATTTTATATGGGCGGGCTAATTAAGGCCCGCCCAGGATGACGCGTGCCTGAAGCACTACCTGTGCAGGCGAAGGGAAGGGGGAGAGTTGGGGCCTGCGCTCTTTTGCGCATGCGTGCGAAAGAGTGCAAAAATCTCCGAGGCATACAGCAACTCAGAGAGATCACATTCAGTTATAAAGATGGAAAAAATAACAAAATAAAATTATTCAGACATGTCCCCTCATGTAACAGTGTCACGTGAGCTGGGACATGTTTATGGATTTTCATAAAAAATTTTATTTAATTAATAAACCCTTCATGAAACCTCATCCCACCCATGGATTAGGTTTCATGAAAAATGCAAAGGCCGCCTAGTCTCTTTGCCTGCCCGCCAACCTTAAGGTTAGATGGGCAGCCCTGACAATTACTTTAATTAATTTATTAATGGCCTTAACAGGCCTTTGACAGTTCGGTGGGCGCGCAGCTGGCTCCAGTATGCGTCCGGCAAATGGAAGATCGAATGACACGCAGTGACGCCGGGATGCACACCTGACATCACTGCGCATCATTTTATGCATCGGCGTGTGGGGCCCGCCCCCGCACACCGAACAGAAGATTCTGCCCAAGGAGTCTACAGAGGCATATAGACAGGTTAAGTGAGTGGGTGTTATGACTGGTGCAGTTGGTAAAGCGGACTTATTTAAAAATCCCAGAGGGAAATTTTAAACAACTGTCATAACCTATAATTTTAAGTCTTATGTTTGAGATGCGACTCTAAATTCAGGAATCAGACCACTAGTTCTCGAAGTTTTACATTAAACTAATTGAAACATTTTATTAATTTACACAGGTTAAAATATATACACATGGTTACAAATGACTACTATCGTAATTTTTAACAAATTTCCAAACTAATCTCCATTAAGGCAACAGCAGCCCATAGACTTAACCAAACACCAGGCAAAGCATTTTCACCTTCCGAATTCAAAATGAGGTTCTTTTCAATTTGGAGCCAGTTGAAGGCTTGTAGCTACCTTTTGATCTTCCATTGCTTCCACCCTGCAAACCCAAAAACTACTGAGGTTATACCTACCACCACTGATTGAATTCAAATTCTCATTGTCTCACCAATCTCTTTGAACTTTACATTTTAACAATGAAACCCCATTCATTGTACCAAATTTTATTAGTAATATAAACATATTGCTTGGTAGCTGCTGGAAAGGTGTCAAGTTTTCACCCCACTTCTTGAATGCTCTATTCAAAAAATATAAATACACTGTACCTCTGTTTACATCACAAACTAGTACATACCAAAGCACCCAGACTAGCTGGCTTTAATCCAATTAAGACAGACCCGCAGCCTAAACCTCTGTTTTCAAAGAAAAATATTTTCCAAAATATTATATACATTAATAGCTTCATGACAGTGGGCAAAAAAAGTGGCAGATGGAATATAATGTGGGAAAATGCGAGGTTATGCACTTTGGCAGGAAGAATAGAGGAGCTGAATATTATTTAAATGGAGAAAGACTGCAGAAAGCTTCAGCACAGAGGGATTTGGGAGTCCTTGTGCAATAATCCCAAAAAGCTAACATACAAGTTCAACAGGTAATAGGGAAGGCAAATGGAATGTTGGCCTTTATTTCGAAGGGAATGGGGTATTAAAATAGGGAAGTCTTACTAAAGCTATACAAGGCACTAATTAGACCACACTGTGAACAGTTTTGGTCCCCTTATCTAAGGAAAGATATACTGGCATTGGATGCAGTCCAGAGAAGGTTCACTAGGTTGATTCCGGGTATGGAAGGATTTTCTTATGAGGAGAGGTTGAGTAGGTTGGGCCTGTACTCATTGGAGTTTAGAAGAATGAGAGGCGACCTGATTGAAACATATAAGATTCTTAGGGAGTTTGACAGAGTAGATGCTGAGAGGTTGTGTCCCCTTGTGGGAGAGTCTAGGACCAGAGGGCATAATCTGAGTAAGGGGTCACCCATTTAAAACATAGATGAGGAGGAATTTCTTCTCTCAGAGTAGTTAATCTGTGGAATTCTTTACCGCAGAGGGCTGTGGAAGCTGGATCGTTAAGTATATTCAAGGCTGAGATAGACAGATTTTTAATCAGTAAGGGAATCAAGGGTTATGGGGAAAAGGCAGGAAAGTGAAGTTGAGGATTATCGGATCAGCCATGATCTCATTGAATGGCAGAGCAGACTCGATGGGCTGAATGGCTTAATTCTGCTCCTATGTCTTATGATCTTATAAGTGGATGAGTTGGAGGCAAATTGGGGTTGGGTTTGAGATTTTAAAAATTTTTATAATTCACCCGGCCCAAACCCACCATCTTTGTGGGTTAAAATTATTCTTTATTTCCAAGGAGCATGTAGTCTACTTATTTTTCCCACTGAAATAGATACCTCATATGTATCTACATTGAAGTTCATTTGCCAATCACACACACATTCTGCAAGTTTATTAAAAACCCAAGTCTTCCAGTCTCCAGATTGTCGGAGACTAGATGTATAACTGAAGACGTACGTCGGGACCTTGTGGAAGTCCTGGCTTGCTAACCTACGTGGGAATTGGCCAGAATTTTCCGCTCCCGTTGGCATTGAGCGTCATGGCGAGTGTGAGCAGACAATATGACAAGAAGGACAAAAATCGGTTTTATGTCGTCATGAAAAGAGTTTGCGATCGCCTGCTCTGCCCGTCAATGGTGGGCCGCCTTGTCTGCCATCCAACATCGGGAATGTATTTTCAATGCATTTGATCTCATCATCTTGCCTGTCTGCCGGAATCATTCCTCCCATGCTGAATCATCTGGGCACAATCACACCAACGTGTTTCGCGTGCACCTGGCGAGCTGAACTTCAAAGGGAACTCGGAAGTGCACAGAAACATTGCACAGCGCTCGCCGGAGTCGCCTGTTCAACTTCAAGGAGAAGGCGCCGCACATTCAGGTGACTGCACAGGCATGTCATTTTTTCCCGGCTGGCTGACAGTGCGGTGCCAGGACAAGGGCTGCACTGTGGTTGGAGTGAGAGGGGTTGGAGGGAAGCGGTCAAGCATTAGGGACACCTTGTATTAAGTGAACATTCTTCTGTGGCTGAGACAGTTCAGGCACTGCTAAATTGTCATCTTTGGAGTCGGACCTCTAGCTTATTTGCCCACTAGAAGCATGAAAGTGCCACCAAATGCTCCTGAACTTTTCACCCCTTGGGCACAGACTGCAAATTAATGAGCATTTTAGGCTGCTGTAGAACAATTGGACACCTGGGCACATTGTACAATCTCCTTGTGAAAGCTGGCCATGGAGCAGTCACTAGTGAACGTGCTCACAGCCCCTTGCAATGTCTTCACTCAGGTTTGGACCAGTCTCCCTTTGGTTCAAGCTAACAGTGCAGCCTTGCAGTGTGGGTTAGGAGAATACCTGTGCCTGAGCTGAGAGCACAGAATGCAGCCCAGTGGGCAAAGCTGCTACCAATCGGTCAGGTGGAGTGGCGCGGATATGGGTGGGGTTTCAGGCAGCCATGCAGCGTGCTAATCTCTGACCATCCAAGTGATGGCCAACATTCTCTAGGATGTGTTAAGGGGCCTTCAGGCTTAACCAAGAAAGGCTCCATGCTAACCCACGCATCTCTCTCTTTCATCCTGCAGGAGGAGTACATCAGGAGCATGGAGCCTAGTGACCTAGCTGTATGGCTCATGGCTTACAGAGAGCGGAGACGAAGAAGAAGAGAGCGACAGAGGCATCTGGTTGGACTGAGGGAGGAGCAGCACCTTCAGGAAGAAGGGGCGGCTGGGGCTCCCGCACACGCCGCTGAAGAGCCACATCGAGCCGTCTTTGGTCGGCACCTAGCTAGACCCAGGGTCTATGGACGTCGCCTTTCATTCCTGCAGATGACCGAGAACCAGTGTCACGGAAGACTGCACATGTCTAGGGAACTGGTCAGTCACATATGCCAGCTGCTGCAGGATTTGGCGTCACTGGGACTTGGAGGGCATCCACTGCCAGTGGCAGTGAAAGTGACCACAGCACTCAGTTTTTACGCCAGTGGCTCCTCCCAGGGCCCCACAGGTGACCTATGTGGGATATCGCAAGCCTCAACACACAAATGCATCCAGGAGGTCACGGAGGCCATATTCGCGAAGGCACACAACTTTGTGCATTTCGCCTGCGATTAGGAAAGCCAGGAAGCTAGAGTGCTGGGATTTGTGCAGATCTCTGGTTTTCCACAGGTGCAGGGTGCCATCAATTGCACTAACGTGTGGCCCTTATATCTCTGTGGCAACAAGCAGCCAACTACATCAGCCACAAGGGCTTCCATTCGCTGAATGTTCAGCTGGTGTGCGACCACAGCAAACACATCCTGTAGGTCTGAGCATGATTCCCTGGGAGTGTCCACAAGTCCTATGTTCTCAGTAGGCCTCAGATCCCTGCAGTCTTCCAGGGTTCACAGAGGCTGCAGGCATGGCTCCTCAGGGACAAGAGCTACCCGCAGAGGATGTGGCTGATGATGCTCATGCGGCGGCCTCAGACAGCAGCAGGGAGAAGGTACAACGAGGCTCATGTTTCAAATTGCACCTTGGTGGAGCAAACAATTGGTATATTGAACATGAGGTTCTGGTGCCTGGACCAGTCTGGTGGGGCCCTGTAATGCACTCCATAGAGGGTGTCATGCATCATCATCGCCTGCTATGCCCTTTATAACCTGGTGCTGCAATGGGGGGAGGAGCTGGCTGAGGAGGGAGTGGGAAGAAGATGTCGATGGGGATGAGTGTGAGGAGGTTATCAAAGGCGAGGATGACAGCGATGATGCCATCGCACAGGCCTGATGAAGCTCGGGGGGCCCTCATAGCTGCTAGATTCATGGAGGATGATGATGACGACACTCCATAGATCTCCACACTGCACCTCCTGTCTGACAGATGGCAGGGCCCGTACCCTCTGTGTTAAGGCTCCTGTCATGGAGATGCTGAGGATGCCCATAGTCCCTACATTCCAGCAGGATGATGATGACATGCAGTGGGGACATTCTGTAGATCCTCACATAGCTTATGTGAATGTCTGACTCCTGTCTGGCTGATGGCAGCTCACTTGCGCTCTGTGAACAGGGTCATATCATGGAGATACAGCGAGGAAAATTTAACTTCACCTAATCCTATGGCATCCTTCATGAGCTGAACCCTTCAGGACCACACTGTCACTGGACACAGGTGCTGATGAGATGGGGGCCAGCCAGTCCTCAAAGGTGCTGGGAGCACACAGAGAGAATGACACAGCACTTTCCCACCACCCCAGGACATTCTGGGAGCAATGATAAGCCCCATTGAGGTGTAGGCATGACTGATGTGACCAGTGACTGTGAAAGTGCACCATCAGTGTGCTGGGAAAGTTGCACAAAGCACAGGGAAGAGGCCCCGGACTGAGCCACCTTGTGTCTTATCGTGTGCAGGAACCAAGGTTTCACTTCAGACTGACATGAACACTGCTCATCATAAGAAGGAGCCATAGACAGGGTGACATTGTTGGGAGTTTATTTACAATAGTCAACATTATGCACAAGTGATTAGTGCTCATGCCTACGTGGTGAAACAACATTTTCTTGACTTTTCCTTTCTTGGTGCTCCCTGGACATCCACAGTGGAGGTGGAAGCAGCCTGCTGACTGCTACGCCCTGTCTGTGATGACCATGGCAGGTGTCCTCTGAAGGGCTGAGACCTGGAGGGCCTCTGCCTGCTTTCGGGTTCCTGCTGTGTGGCAGTGGCACCCTCCTCGGCCTGTTGATCTGGAGCTGCTGGGGCTCACAGGAAGAGGGGATTCGGATGGGCCGGACACTCCTGGAGTCACCTGGGTGGATGGCCCTGGGGTGTGGCACCTGCTGATTCTCCTCCCTATGGATGCCCAACGGCCCCTGGCTGACTCCTTGAGGAGAAGGGGGAAGCTGGGGAGAGATCCAGCTGCCATGCACCTCTCTCGCATACACACTGTTGGAGGCCAATTATGGCATCAGCCATGGGGCGAAATTTTACAGCAGTGGGATTTTACGTTCCCGCTGAAGCCAATGAGATTTAGAATGTCTCGCCGCATTTTACAGCCCCGTCCCCGCTGAAACGGGGCCGTAAAATTCTGCCCATGGAGTTCACACAGCAGTGCAGGCCCAAGTTCCTGGACCAAGGTTCCGTGGCGGCTGCCATCCTACCAGTGTTGACCTTGGCTTGTTGGCATGCCAGTGCTATCACCTCAGACTGAAGGCAGGCTGACCCCTCCATTGTGCCTTGCAATTTGAAGAGTGCAGCGGACACCCCTTCCTGATGTTCCTGAACTTGCCTTTGCAGTTGCAGCAACTGAGGTATGACCGAGTCCAGAGGCTCCCCACCTGACTCAGGCTCAGTAGATTTCTGCTCTCCAGCAGTCCTCCGAGTGCCGGACACCTGGGAAGTCCCTGCCTCCGCCTGCTGTGGATCAGACAGTGTGATCTGCTCACCAGATTGTGACCCCGAGGCTCCTCGAGAGCTAAGTCCAACCGAGGTGTGTGTCTCTGCACTGCTGGAGAGGGTGGGTGAGCGCTGTGACAGGTCTTCAATTAGGGTGTCATCAGGTTCTTCTTCTGAGGTGTCTTCGGGGCTTGAGTCGAGCATCTGGCTCGTGGACCCCCTCGGCTGCTTCCCAGATGTGCCTACGAAAGCAAGGAGAGATAATTATTGCATGGCAGGGGACTGCGGAACAGGGGAACTGTCTCACGGCATGGTTGTCTGATGGATGTTGCGCTGCTAGTGCTATTCACTTGGTTGAGCACCAGCAACTTCACCGTCAGCACAGATATGTCCAGATCGTTGTCAGCCAGCTGGATGACTCTATTTTCAAAGTCTGTGATGACCTTGATGTTGGACATTCCTCTGCAACCTCTCCCTTTTGTTGTGTGCCAGCTTGTCCTGCAAGAATACAGATGGAGAGAGCGTAAGCAGGATGCCTCCCGGGCCAGATGAGAAGGATGCCTGGCATGTGTGTTTGTGTGTGTGGTGAGTGGTGCCATGGATGGGATGAGGACACCATCTGCTGGGCAGATGAAACTTGAACTGGCAGTGAGTGAGATCCCTGTGGATGTGTGATGGGTTTGAGAGTGTGTGAGTTGAGAGTGATGAGAAGAGTAACTTATTCTGGTGGATTGGAGGAGATTATTCATCCTCTTTTAGCACTGGGTGGCTGTCCTCTTTTGCTGACCACCACTGCCACCACCTCCCATACTGGATTTGTCACCTCCCTTGCTGGTCTTCTCCCAGAGCGGGGGTGAGGACATCGCAGTGGGCCTCCATTGCATCCATAAGACCATAAGACATAGGAGCAGAAATTAGGCCAATCGGCCCATTGAGTCTGCTCCGCTATTCAATCATGGCTGATAAGTTTCTCAACCCCATTCTCCCGCCTTCTCCCCGTAACCTTTGATCCCCTTACCAATCAAGAACCTATCTATCTCAGTCTTAAATACACTCAATGACCTGGCCTCCACAGCCTTCTGTGGCAATGAATTCCATAGATTCACCAATCTCTGGCGAAAGAAGTTTCTCCTCATCTCTATTCTAAAAGGTCTTCCCTTTACTCTGAGGCTGTGCCCTCGGGTCCTAGCCTCTCCTACTAATGGAAACATCTTCCCCACGTCCACTCTATCCAGGCCTTTCAGTATTCTGTAAGTTTCAATCGGATCCCCCCTCATCCTTCTAAACTCCATCGAGTATAGACCCAGAGTCCTCAAACGTTCCTCATATGTTAAGCCTTTCATTCCTGGGATCGTTCTCGTGAACCTCCTCTGAACCCTCTCCAGGGCCAGAACATCCTTCCTGAGATACAGGGCCCAAAATTGCTCACAATATTCTAAATGTGGTCTGACCAGAGCCTTATAAAGCCTCAGCAGCACATCTCTGCTTTTATATTCTAGTACTCTCGAAATAAATGCCAACATTGCATTTGCCTTCCTAACTACCGACTCAACCTGCAAGTTAACCTTAAGAGAATCATGGACTAGGATTCCCAAGTCCCTTTGCACTCCAGATTTCTGAATTCTCTCCCCATTTAGAAAATAGTCTGTGCCTCTTCTTCCTACCAAAGTGCATGACCTCACACTTCCCCACGTTGTATTCCATCTGCCACTTCTTTGCCCATTCTCCTAACCTGTCCAAATCCTTCTGCAGCCACCCCGCCTCCTCAATACTACCTGTCCCTCCACCTATCTTTGTATCATCTGCAAACTTAGCCAGGATGCCCTCAGTTCCTTCATCTAGATCATTAATGTATAAAGTGAAAAGTTGTGGTCCCAACACTGACCCCTGCGGAACTCCACTAGTCACCGGCCGCCATCCTGAGAAGGACCGCCTTATCCCCACTCTCTGCCTCCTGCCAGACAGCCAATCTTCTATCCATGCTAGTACCTTGCCTCTAACACCATGGGCTCTTATCTTTCTGAGCAGCCTCCTGTGCGGCACCTTGTCAAAGGCCTTCTGGAAGTCCAAGTAGATAACATCCATTGGCTCTCCTTTGTCTAACCTACTTGTTACCTCCTCAAAGAATTCTAACAGATTTGTCAGGCATGACCTCCCCTTGATGAAACCATGCTGACTTTGCCCGATTTTACCATGCACTTCCAGGTATTCTGAAATCCAGTAGACACTCGGGGGAGACATCGCTAAATTTGAGGACAGAATGTTTCCTCCTTTTGGCAGCCATCTTGTTCCAGCAGCTTCCTATCCCTTTAAGAGTACTAGCTGTGTGCAGGGGCAGCCTTTAAATATGGCGCCCGATCTACGGTAGGCCTCAGGTGATGACGAGGTGGGAGAATCAGAGGCCGTTACACCAGCGGCCTGAGGTGGGAGGTGCCAGGGAGGGAAGTGCAAAAAGCAGCATTTGGGAGCGGGGGCTAAAACGTCCTTTTTCCCACCCGCTACCGCACTTCCTGCAAACCTGGGATGGTTCCGCCCATTGTTTCCATTTTTAATGGTTCACATTTGTTACGAGAAGCAGATATTTTTGTCACACAGGAACAGTGCACTATGTTAAAATGCAGTCCCCATACAAGTCAGTGCGCTTACTCAGAATCTTCTCTCGTCACAAAACAAGGCAAACACAGTGACCAGTATTTCTACTGGCCTGAATCGGGAACATGGAACAATATAAGCACTGGAACGGGTAAGGCCAAGGTCCTCTTGGTGTTAAGCCTAATTTGGGAGAGGGAGGGTGCAGTGCTTGAGCAAGTGAGGGTACAGCAGTAGGGAGCAGAGGGTGCAGGGATTGGGAGAGTGAGAGTGCAGCCATTGGGAGAGGGAGGATGCAGTGATTGGGATAGTGAGGTTGCAACGATTGGGAGAGGGAGGATGCAGCGATTGGGAGAGGGAGGATGCAGCGATTGGGAGAGGGAGGATGCAGCGATTGGGAGAGGGAGGGTGGAGCAATAAGGAGCAGAGGGTGCAGCGATTGGGAGAGGGAGGATGCAGTGATTGGGAGAGGGAGGGTGCAGCGATTGGGAGAGGGAGGGTGCAGCCATTGCGAGAGGGAGGGTGCAGCATTTTAGACAGGGAGGGTGCAGTAGGTGGGAGAGGGAGGGTGAAATTATTGGGAGAGGCAGGGTGCAACGATTGGGAGAAGGAGGGTGCAGCGATTGAAGAGTGAGGGTGAAGTGATTTGGAAGGGAGGGTGCAGCTATTGAGAGGGGGAGCATGAAGCGATTTGTAGAAGGAGTGTTCAGTGATTGGGAGAGGGAGGGTGCAGCAATTTGGAAGGAAGGGTGCAGAGTTGGGGAGATGGAGGGCGTGGCTATTGAGAGGGGAGCATGAAGCAATTTGTAGAAAGAGGGTGCAGTGATTGGGAGAGGGAGGGTGCAGCATTTGGGAGAGGGAGGGTGATGGATTGGGAGAGCGACGATGAAATCATTGGGAGAGCAAGGGTGAAGTGATTGGATGAGGGAGGTGCAGAGATTGGTACAGGGAGGGTGCGGTGATTGAGGGAGGGAATGTGCAGCGATTGGGAGAGCGAGAGTGAAGCAATTGGGAGAGTGTGGATGCAGCGATTTGGAGAGGGAGCGTCCAAATATTTGGACAGGTTGAGTGCAGTGATCGCAAGAGGGAGGGCGCATCGATATGGTAGAGTGAGGATGAAGTGATTGGGAGACCGAAGGGAAAGTGATTGAGTTAGGGAGGGTGCACCCACTGGGAGAGGGAGGATGCAGCCACTGGGGGAGGGAGGGTGCAGCCACTGTGAGAGAGAGGGTGCAGCCACTTGGAGAGGGAGGATGCAGCCACTGGGAGAGGGAGGGTGCAGCCACTTGGAGAGGGAGGATGCAGCCACTGGGAGAGGGAGGGTGCAGCCACTGGGAGAGGGAGGATGCAGCCACTGGTAGAGAGAGGGCACAGCCACTGGGAGAGGGAGGGTGCAGCCACTGGGAGAGGGAGGGTGCAGCCTCTGGGAGAGGGAGGGTGCAGCCTCTGGGAGAGGGAGGGTGCAGCCACTGGGACAGGGAGGGTGCAGCCTCTGGGACAGGGAGGGTGCAGCCACTGGGAGAGAAAGGGTGCAGCCACTGGGAGAGGGAGGGTGATGGATTGGGAGAACGACGATGAAATCATGGGGTGAGGGAGGGTGCAGCGATTGGGGAAGGCAGGGTGCAATCATTGGGAGAGGGAGGGTGCAGCGATTGGGTGAGGGAGGGTGCAGCCACTGGGTGAGGGAGGGTGCAGCCACTGGGAGAGGGAGGGTGCAACCTCTGGGAGAGGGAGAGTGCAGCCACTGGGAGAGGGAGGGTGCAGCCACTGGGTGAGGGAGGGTGCAGCCACTGGGAGAGGGAGGGTGCAGCCACTGGGAGAGGGAGGGTGCAGCCACTGGGTGAGAGAGGGTGCAGCCACTGGGAGAGGGAGGGTGCAGCCACTGGGAGAGGGAGGGTGCAGCCACTGGGACAGGGAGGGTGCAGCCTCTGGGAGAGGGAGGGTGCAGCCTCGGAGAGGGAGGGTGCAGCCACTGGGAGAGGGAGGGTGCAGCCTCTGGAAGAGGGAGGGTGCAGCCTCTGGGAGAGGGAGGGTTCAGCCTCTGGGAGAGGGAGTGTGCAGCCTCTGGGAGAGAGAGGGTGATGGATTGGGAGAACGACGATGAAATCATGGGGTGAGGGAGGGTGCAGCGATTGGGGAAGGCAGGGTGCAATCATTGGGAGAGGGAGGGTGCGGTGATTGGGAGAGGGAGGGTGCAGCGATTGGGAGAGGGAGGTGCAGCGATTTGGAGAAGGCGGATGCAGCGATTGGGAGAGGGAGGGTGCAGCGATTTGGAGAAGGCGGGTGCAGCGATTGGGAGAGGGAGGGTGCAGCGATTGGGAGAGGGAGGGTGCAGAGATTGTGTGATGCAAGGGGCCATGATTGGAAGAGGGAGCGTGCAGCTATTGGGAGAGGGAAGGTGATGTGCTTTCAAGAGGGAACTGGAGTGATTGGGAGAGGGCGGGTGCAGCAATTGGGAGATGGCGGGTGCAGCATTTAGGAATGGTAGGGTGCAGCGATTGGGAGAGGGATCGAGCAACGACTTGGAGAGGGAGGCTAAAGCGATTGGGAGAGGGAGGGTGCAGTGTTTGGGAGAGGGAGGGTGCAGTGATTGGGAGAGGGAGGGTGCAGTGATTGGGAGAGGGAGGGTGCAGTGATTGGGAGAGGGAGGGTGCAGTGATTGGGAGAGGGAGGTTGCAGCGAATGGGAGAGTGAGGGTGCAGAAATAGGGAGAGTGAGGGTGCAGTGATTCCGACAGGGTGCTTGCCGCAATTGGGAGAGGGAAGGTGCCGCAATTGGGAGAGGGAGGGTGCAGTGATTTGGAGAGGGAGGGTCCCGTGATTCAGAAAGGGAGGGTGCAGTGATTTGGAGAGGGAGGGTGCACTAATTTGGAGAGGGAGGGCGCAGTGATTTGGAAAAGACAGGGTTCAGCGTTTGTGAGAGGGAGGGCGCAGCGATTGGGAGAGGGAGGTTTCAACGATTGGGAGAGGGAGGTTTCAACAATTGGAAGAGGGAAGGTGCAACGATTGGGAGAGGGAAGGGGCAGCAATTGGGAGAGGGTGCGTGCCGCATCTGGGAGAGGGTGGGTGCAACTGATTGGGAGAGCGATGGTGAAGTGATTGGGAGAGGGAAGTTGAAGTTATTGCCAGAGGTTGATTGTAGTGAGTGGGTTAGGGAGGTCGCTGTGATTTGGAGAAAGAGGGCACAGTGATTTGAAGAGGGACGGTGCAGCTAATGGGAGTGCGTGGGTGCAGCTAATCTGGACAGGGAGGATGCAGTGATTGGGAGAGGGAGGGTGTAGCGATTTGGAGGGGGAGGGCGCAGTGATTGGGAGAGATAACGTGCCCTAATTTCGAGAAGGAGGGTGCAGTATTTTGGAGAGGGAGGTGCAGTGATTTGGAGAGGGAGGGCGCCTCAAGTGGGAGAGAGAGGATGCAGCGATTTGTATTGGGGTGTGCAATGATTTGGAGATTTAGGGTGCAGTAATTTGGAGAGCGTGGGAGCAGCGATTGGGAGAGGGAGGGTGCAGCAATTCGGAGTGGGAGGGTGCAGTGATTTGGAGAAGGAGGGTGCAGAGATAGGGAGAGTGAGGATGCAGTGATTTGGAGAGGGTGGGTGCAGCGATTGGGAGAATGAGAGTGAAGTGCTTTGAAGAGGGAGGGGGCGGCGATTGGGAGAGGGAGGTTGAAGTACTTTGAAGATGGAGAGTGCAGTTCTTTGGAGAGGCTACGTGCAGTGATTTGAAGAGGGAGGGTGCAATGATTTGGAGAGGAAGGGTGCAGTGATTGGGAGAGGGAAGTGGCAGCGATTGAGAGAGGGAGCGTGCAGTGATTTGGTTTGGGAGGGTGCAGTGAAACGGAGAGGGAGAGTGCAGCGATTGGGAGAGGGAAGTTGCAGTGATTTGGAGAGGGAGGGTGAAGTGGTTTGGAGAGGAATATGCTTTTTTATTCTTCCTGCCAAAATGAGCAATTTCACATTTGCCCACATTATGCTCCATTTGCTAGATCTTTGCCCACTCGCTTAACCTATCTATGTCTCTCTGTAGCTTCCTTATGTCCTCTTCACAATTTACTTTCTGATAATGAGCTCTAGATACTTGGATTTCCGATGTGTCCTGCCCATGCATGAGCCTCCCCACCAGCACCCTGGACTTAACAAATTACCTCTATTAAGCCCAGGTTTCACCTGAACAAATATTCAGCAATCAAATACCAGCTGGCATTTTCTGGTCCTGCCCATGGCGGGACTAGAAATTCTTACCCAAAGTCAATGGAAGTTTGGCTGCCTCTCTGAATTTCCCTGTGACTGGTCCCTCCATGGGTGGGCCTGGAAAGCCCCAGCCATCTAGACCCCTTAACTTTTCAGTGGTGTTTGCCAGTTCATTTTTGGAATGGTAGAAATGGCCAGAGCAGCACTAAACAAACACATTTGGTGGAATGGGAAGAGAGGGTGAGGTCGAATTCTCAGGCAGAGCAGGATAGGACTTCGCCTGCACGTAAGTATCCACCCCAGCCCCAATCAATTGTTTTGGGTTGGGGTTCATTTGGGTGAGATCACAATGGCAAATCCCCTTTATGTGGCCTTTATGTGGTCTCTAGCTACATACCAACACTTTTTCTTTTTGTCTATTTTGTGCCAGAATTAATGGTGTGAATTGGTCCTTCCAATTAACTTGATGAACATCAAAATGAACTCATTAGCAGAATTATTTTTTCACTTTGTCACTCAAGTTCAGTTTTGAAAACTTCAGATCAGATACAGCAGAAGGCAATATGGAATGATGTTTCCATTCTAACCTAAATGTCTTTATGATTTACATTTACATTGCATCCTTCATGTAATGAAACGTCCTAAAATTGTTTGCAAAGGATGTGGGGTACATCCAGCAGGACCTAGGAGAGAAATTTGGTAAGATCAGGGAGGAGAACCTTGGAGAGACTGAGCCTTGGTTATGGATGGATTTGGCAGCAAGTGTGGTTCAAGGTGTCAAGTGGATCAAGGGTCAATAGGGGAACATTTAGGGGACAGTGATCTTTGTATCATATGTTTTAGGTTAACTATTGAAAAGGACAAAGTACAACCCAGAGCAAGGATAATTAACTGGGGGAAAGCCAACTTCAATGAGGTAAGAGCGGATCTGTAGGGGTTCCCCTTTTCCCTCAGAGACCCTCTCCATACTCAAGTTCGTGACACCAGTTCAAGCCAATATCACCATGATATGGCTGAAAACACTTACAATCCCCAACATGGCTGGTCTGTCTGGTGTAGAATGTAGGCCTGAGTCAAGGTGACCAGCCCTGCCCTTCTTTCCAACTGCAGCCCAGATACTCAGATATGCTCTTCTTTTATAATAATCTAACTCAGACATGTCTAAACATATTTCCTGTTGTTCCAATGTCCATTTAGTTGATTCCACACAAAGTCCAGGCAGATGTCATCAGCCCCTGCTAGTTGAAACAATACGGGATTTTCCATGGGAGATGTATCGAGGCGAATATTGCCAGTTCCTCGTTGTATGAGCAATTCTCCTGCTGTTTGAGGTGGCACAGTAAAAGCACCTGGCTCCAAAGTTAATGAGGGTTTGAATCACCCTATTCCCAGTACTATTGCCTGTGATGAGGATCTTAGTTGCATAATTCCTTGAGTGTATTGTATTGATGATATGCCCTTTGTGCCATTGTATTGGATAATCAGACTTCTTGATTGCATTAGTTGATGGGAGGTCATGGCATTTCCCTGGTACCATTGTTCCCTGATAGCAGTCAGCCAATGTCCAAACCCTTTTGATGAGTCCCTGCTTTTCGCTAAATGTTTGAATTAACCCCTTGCTGCCCAGCCCTGTACGGCTGACTGCAGCTTACTGTTTGCAATTTATAGTTCCAATCATGAGGTCAAAACGTGTCCGTGGGTCTGAAATTATGTTTCATAAATTTCCCAGTTGGAGAGGATTCCGATCCGACAGATCTGCGCCGAATAAATTGAAGCCAAGGGTTGGCAGGAAAACAGCAGCAGAACAGTGGGCTACTTTCAAAGAAGAAGTATTTTGAGCACAGTCGAGGTCTGTTCCCTCAAAAAAGAAAGGTAGGGCAAACAAAGCTAGCACTCCCTGGATGGCAAAAGAGAGAGAAATTAAGATAAAGAAGAAGAAGTGTCCTTATGACAGATGTCAGGTAGAAAATACAATTGAGAACCAGGCTGAATATAGAAGGCTCAGAGGAGAGGTGAAAAAGCAAATTAGAAGCAAAAAGGGAGTATGAATAACGACTGGCAACCAACATAAAAGGGAATTGCAAAGTCTTCTATAGGCATATAAATAGTAGAAGGGTGTTAAAAGATGGAGTAGGTCCGATTAGGGACCAAAAAGGGGATTTACACATGGAAGCAGGGGCCATAGCTGAGGTATTAAATGAATACCTTGCATTTGTATTTATCAAAGAAGAAGATGCCACCCAGGCCATGGTGAAAGAGGAGGTATTTCAAACACTTGAAATGTTTAAAATTGATAGGGAGGAGGTATTGGATTGGCTATCTGTACTTAAAGTGGTTAAGGCACCAGGACCAGATGGGAGGCTGCTGAGGGAAGTGAGAGTGGAAATTGCAGAGGCACTGGCCGTAATTTTTCAGTCTTCCTTAGACTCAAGGGAACTGGAGAATTGTGAAAGTTCCACCCTTGCTCAGAAAAAGGGTGTAAAGATAAGCCTAGCAATTACAGGTTAGTCAGTTTAACTTCGATGTTGGGGAAAGTTTCTTTTTTTCCTTTGTTCTTGGGATGTGAGTATTGCTGGCAAGTTCAGCTTTAGTTGTCCATTCCTAAGTACCCTTGAGAAGGTAATGATGAGCCATCTTCTTGAACTACTGCAGACCATCTGGTATAGTTATAACCACAGTGCTGTTAGGAAGGGATTTTGAAATTTTTGTCCCAGTGACAGTGAAAGAATGGTGATACAGTTCCAAGTCAGGATGATGTGTGTCATGGAGGGAAACTTGCAGGTAGTGGTATTGCCATGCAGTCACAAGGGGGCATAAGTTCAAGGTGAGGGGCAGGAGGTTTAGGGGAGATGTGAGGGAAAACTTTTTTACCCAGAGGGTGGTGACGGTCTGGAATGCACTGCTTGGGAGGGTGGTGGAGGTGGGTTGCCTCACATCCTTAAAATGAGCACTTGGCACGTCATAACGTTCAAGGCTATGGGCCAAGTGCTGGTAAGTGTTTCTCACGTGTCGGTGCAGATTCGATGGACCAAAGGGCCTCTTCTGCACTGTGATTCTGTGATCTGTTGCCCTTGTCCTTTTAGGTAATAGAAGGTTTGGAAGATGCTGTAGAAGGAACCTTGGCAAGTTGCTGCAGTGCATATTGTAGATGATAAACACTGCTGCCACTGTGTACCGGTGGTGGAGCAAGTGAATGTTTAAAGTGGTGGACGATGTGTTGATCAAGCGGGCTGCTTCGTCCTGGATGGTGTTGAACTTCTTCAGTATTGTTGGAGCTGCATTTATCCAGGCAACTGGAGAATATTCCATCACACTTCTGATTTGTGCCTTGTAAATTGTGGACAGGCTTTGGGGAGTCAGGAGGTGAGTTACTCACTGCAGAATTCCCAGTCTCTGACCTGCTCTTGTAACCACAGCATTAATATGACTGGTCCAGTTAAGTTTCAGGTCAATGGTAACACCCAGGATGTTGAGGGGGAATTCAGCATTGATAATGCTGTTGAATATCAAGGGAAGACTGTTAAGTTCTCTCTTGGAGATGATCATTGCCAGGCACTTGTGTGGCGTCAATGTTACTTGCCACTTATGAGCCCAAAGCCTGAAGGTTGTTCAGGTCTTGCCACTTGCAGGCACGGACTGCTTCAGAACCTGAGGAGTTACGAATAGTACTGAACACTGTGCAATCATCAGCAGACATCCCCATTTCGGACCTTATGATGGAGGGAAGGTCATAGATGAAGCAGCTGAAGATAGTTGAACCTAGGACACTACCCTGAGAAATTCCTGAAGTGATGTTCTGAGACTGAGATGATTGGCCTCCAACAACCACAGCCATCTCCCTTTGTGCTCGGTATGATCCCAACCAGTGGAGAGTTTTCTCCCTTGATTCCCGTTGTCTTCAGTTTTGCTAGGTCTCTTTGATGCTACACTTGGTGCTAAATAGGTTGGCATTAGTTAAAGTAATAGGTCACATGGTCCAAATGTAATGCATCCTAGGTTGCTAAGGAAAACTAGGATGAAGATAGTGAACCATAATCTTTCAGTCCTCTGTGGATATGGAAGGGATGACACAGGATTGGAGGATTGTAAATATAGCACAAATGTTCAAAAAGGGGAGAGAAATGAACCTGATAAATCAGTCTAGCATCAGTGGTGAGAGAACTATTAGAGGCCATTGTCAAGGACAAAATTAATTATCCTGTGGAGAAGCATGGGTTAACAGCAGACAACCAGCACAAAGCAAATCATGTCTGCTTAATCTGGTTTGAGTTATCTGAAACATAGCTGTTGATTAAGATAATGTGGTAGATGTTGCATTTCTAGATTTTCAAAATGCATTTGATATAGTACCATATCGCAGATTTATTTGGGAAATAGAGGATTATGGTATAAAAGAGTAACTTTACATAATTGGCTAAGGGATAGGAGGTAAACAATAGTGGTGAATTAATGCATTTCCTGACTGGAAAGGTTGCCCAGATGTCGGTATTAGGGAGGACCATTGTTTTTCTTATATAAATAAATAAAATGGACTTGGGTATAGAGAGCACAATTTTAAAGGTTGCATATGATACAAATTTAGCAATGTAGCATATAGTAAGGAGGATAATAATGGAATTCAAGAGGATTCAGTTAGGCTGTTGAAATGGGCAGACACATGGCAAATGCAGTTTAATGCAGCTAAGTATAAAGTGTTGATCTTTGGAAGGAACCATGTGGAGAGTCAGTATAATCTAAATGGTACTATTTGGAATGAGGAACAGAGGGACCTGGGAGTATATTTTGAATTATCTTTCAAGGGGACAGGGCAAGTTGACAAGCTAAAAAAAAAAATGGGATACTGCTTTTCTTGATATATATTAATGACTTAGACTTGAGTGTACAGGGCACATAATTTCAAAATTTGCAGATGTCACAAAACTATTGTGTATTGTGAACTGTGAGAAGAATAGTAATGGACTCCAAGAGGACATAGACAGGCTGCTTCAATGGTTAAATGTGTGGTAAGTGAAATTTAATGCAGATAATTGTGAAGTGATACATTTTGGTAGGCAAAAGGAGAAGAAGAAATGTAAAATAAATGTTTAATTTTAAAGGGGGTGCAGAAGAGACAGACATGCAGATATATGTATCCAAATCATTGACATAGCAGGGCAGGTTGAGTAAGTGGCTAAAAAATGACAAACACAATCCTGGATATTATAAATATAAGCATAGTGTACAAAAAAAGGAAGTTATGATGAACATTTATAACTGGAGCATGGTGTCCAATTCTAGACTCCTAGACTTTAGGAAGGATGTGAAGAGCTTTTTGAGATTGCAGAAAAGATTTACAGGCATGGTTCCAGGGATCAGGGGCTTCAGTTATGTTGATAGATTAGAGAAGCTGGGTTGCTCTCCTTAGAGAGGAGAAGATTGAGGAAGATTTGATAGAGGTCATGAGGGGTCTGGATTGGGAGAAATTGTTCTCATTGGAGGAAGGGTTAATAACCAGAGGACACTGACTTAAGGTGATTGGCAAAAGAATCAACGGCAATTTGAGGAAAATCTTTTTATGCAGAGAGTGTGAGTCTGGAATGTACTGCTTGAGAATGTGGCACAAGCAGATTTAATTGTGGCCTTCAAAAGGGAATTGGGTAAATACCTGAAGAGAAAAAAATTTCAGAGATGCGGGGACAGCACAGGGGACTGGGAATCGCTGAGTTACGCTCTTCTTCTTAGACAGTCCCTCGGGGTCGAGGATGACTTGCTTCCACACTAAGAATGAGTTCTCAGGTACTGAAGGGCCCAGTGCATGACCTACAGTCTCTGTCACAGGTGGGGCAGGCAGTGATAGCGGGAAGGGGTGGCTGGATGGGGTGCCCAGATTGCCATGCGTTCCTTTCGCTGTCGATGCTTGGCTTCAGTTAGCCCTTGCTGATGAGACTCAAGGTGTTCAGCTCCTTCCCGGATGCTTTCCCTCCACTTTGGCGGGTCTAGGGCCAGGGATTCCCAGATGTCAGTGGGGATGTTGCACTTTTTCAAGGAGGTTTGAGGGTGTCCTTGAAGCGTTTCCTCTGCCCTCCTGGGGCTCGCTTGCCGTGTCGAAGCTCCGAGTAGAGCGCTTGTTTCAGGAGTCTCGTGTCAGGCATTCAGATGATGTGGCCCACCCAGCGGAGCTGATCGAGCGTGGTCAATGCGTCAATGCTGGGGATGTTGGCCTGAGTGAGAACACTGACATTGGTGCACCTATCCTGCCAATGGATTTGCAGGATCTTGTGGAGGCAGAGCTGGTGGTACTTCTCCAGAGTTTTGAGGTGCCTGTTGTACACAGTCCATGTCCCTGAGCCATATAGGAGGGCGGGTCTCACTACTGCTCTGTAAAGCATGAGCTTGGTGCCGGGTTTGAGGTCCTGGTCTTCAAACACTCTCTTCCTCAGGCGGCCGAAGGTTGCTCTGGCACACTGAACCTCGTCATTGATGCCTGCCCTTGTTGACAGTAGGCTCCCAAGATATGGAAAGTGGTCCACGTTGTCCAAGACGTCGTCGTGAATTTTGATAATGGGGGCACCATGCAGTGTTGAGGGGGCAGGTTGGCAGAGGACCTCTGTCTTACGGATGTTTAGTGTAAGGCCCATGCTCTCATACGCCTTGGTGAAGGTGGCTTGGAGCTCAGCCTCTGTGTTTGCGCAGACGCAAGCATCTTCTGCGTACTGTAGTTTAATGACAGAGGATGAGACCACCTTGGATCTGGCCTGCAGGTGGCAGAGGTTGAACAGGTACCCATTTGTTCTGTAACTTAGCTCCACTCCAGCCGGAAGCTTGCCAAGGGTGAGATGGAGCATTGCAGTAAGGAAGATCAAGAAGAGCGTTGGTGCAATGATACAGTCTTGCTTGATCTCGGTCCAAATGTGGATTGGGTCTGTGGTGGATCCATTGGTCAGGATCACGGCTGGCATGTCATCGTGGA
This sequence comes from Cetorhinus maximus, assembly GCF_964194155.1. Taxonomy (NCBI): domain Eukaryota; kingdom Metazoa; phylum Chordata; class Chondrichthyes; order Lamniformes; family Cetorhinidae; genus Cetorhinus; species Cetorhinus maximus. Next base: position 43,917,124 of record NC_135879.1, on the reverse strand, counting down.
GCAGGCGGAGGATGATGACAAACATCGGCAGCCGAAACTGAGGAGGGTGCTTCATAATCCTTTGTGGTTGACAATGTCGAAGGCTTTTATGAGGTCATAGAAGGCCATGTAGAAGGGTTGGTACTGTTCTCGGCATTTCTCTTGCAGTTGCCGCGCGTTGAAGATTATGTCCATTGTGCCCCTTAATGGGTGGAATCCGCATTGCGACTCTGGGAGGAGCTCTTCAGTCACAAGGAGAAGGCAATTGAGGAGGATTCTTGCGATGACTTTCTCTGTGGCCAACAGCAGGGAGATTCCACCATAATTACCACGGTCGGACGTGTCATATTTCTTGAAGATAGTCACGATTATGGCATCTCTGAGATCTCCAGACATGCTCTCCTCCTTCCAGAGTTTTGAGGTGCCTGTTGTACACAGTCCATGTCCCTGCGCTATATAGGAGGGTGGGTATCACAATGCTCTGTAAACCATGAGCTTGGTGCCGGGTTTGAGGTCCTGGTCTTCAAACACTCTCTTCCTCAGGCGGCCGAAGGCTGCTTTGGCACACTGAAGGCAGTGTTGAACTTCATCATTGATGCCTGCCCTTGTTGACAGTAGGCTACCAAGGTATGGAAAGTGGTCCACGTTGTCCAAGACGTCGTCGTGGATTTTGATAACAGGGGAGCCGTGCGGTGTTGAGGGGTAAGTTGGCAGAGGACCTGTTTTACGGATGTTTAGCGTAAGGCCCATGCTCTTGTATGCCTTGGTGAAGGTGGCTTGGAGCTCGGCCTCCGAGTGTGCGCAAACGCAAGCAGAACAAATTAGGCAGTTGTCTGTCCAGCAGTCGTCGGCTCCTGTCATGGCATGGGTAACATGCACATCCTTGCAGTGGGCAATGACGTAGTTGAGCAGGTGCCAGTGCTTGGAATAAGGCTGTTTCCATGAGGCCTTGTACTTGTCTCTCTGATGGAACAAGGTATTGGTTATGACAAGGTTGTGTTCTAGGCATTTTGTCATGAGTAGGATACCGTTGGTGTTAGATTTCCCTTCCCCCTCTCTGCCAATTATATCTCCCCAGAGGCCTGTGTGCTTCCCAACTCTGGCGTTGAAGTCACCAAGGAAGATCAGCTTATCTGGGATCAACTTATCCCACTGGAACTCAGGCCAGGGATTGTTTGAGGATGGAGTAAAATTCCTCTTTGGACTTGTCTGTGGCATCCAGTGTTGAGGAGTCACTGAGTTGGTCTTGCAGATAGCCAGCACCAGCTCATTGGGCCAAATGGCCTCCTGTTGTTCTGTAATCGTTTTATGATTCATGACTTGGCTTTATAAATATTAGCATTGAATAACAGAAGAAGGAAGTCATGCTAAAGCATTACAAATCTCTGGTTAGGCTTCGGATGGAATGTGTACAATTCTGGGCACTACATTTAGGAAGGATGTAAAAACATTGGAAACAGTATAGGGATTGTTTACTAGAATGGTATCAGGAATGAGGGACTTTGTGGCAAGATTGTCCAATCTGGGGTTGTTGTTCTTAAAGCAGAGAAGGTTAAGGGGTGCTCTAACAGTGGTGTTCAACATCATGAGGGTTTTTGATAATGAAGGTAAGGAGAAACTGATTCCTCTGGCGGGAAAAAATAATTGGCAAAAGGACTAGAGTGGAAATTAGGAGATTTTTTTTACAGAGAATTGTTGAGATCTGAAATGCATGACCTGAAAGGATCGTAGAATCAGATTCCAAAGGAACTTTCAAAAGGCAATTGGACATATACTTGAAAAGGACTAATTTGCAACGTTATGGGGATAAAGCTGGGCACTGGCCTAAATTGAGCAGGTTTCAAGGCGATTTCAAGGAGACACAAGCACACGACAGGCCGAATGGCCTCCTTCCATGCAGTAAGATTCTATTCTCTGAGTCTGTGACAGAACTTCAGGTAATCTTATGAGAAAATGATATAAATAATTTTCCAAGAGTAAGGTTTTCGAAGAAGCAATAGCTTGGTTTTAACTCCAAGGTGGGTGTTGAGCAGAGGTGTCAAGATAGACTACAAATTGTCTGGACTTCATATGTGTGGGACCCAGAAATCACAGGCCCTATCTGCATCTTCTTATGTTTGCCTTTTTCTCATTATTACCATTAGTGACTTACAACCTTAAAGTAAGAATGAGACTGATGATCAAGTTATTTTATTAAATGGACTGTTTTTCTTATCATGTTTACAGTTGCTCTTAATGTCTTGGAGCTGCATAGAGAACGCACTGGATGTTCTCTAGGATACTTTCCTTGTGGAAACATGTCAAAATGTTTGCCTCAGCTTCTTCACTGCAATAGCGTGGATGACTGTGGGAATGAAGCTGATGAAGAAAATTGTGGTATGTATATAATTAACTACATTTTTCTGTAAAAGAGAAAATGTTATTCCTAATGTTCAAATTTAGTTGCATATGAAATGATTAAGTTATAGCCTTCATTGCATTCATCATCATTAAATTGTCTTTTCACCCAGACCCCAGAGATTATTTCAGAAATGAAGGTGTAGAAATAGATCCACTTTAATGCTCATTCTGTTGCAAATTTTTGCGTATTCAAGTGTATTTACTTGAACCATATTTTAATTCTCATCAGGCTACACACCAGGGGCCAGTTATCCCCCAAGCTTCCCTGGTGTGGGAACATCGCGACCAATCTGAGTCAGCTTGCCTGGTTTGAATTTAAACAAAGGCTTGAGGGATACTGTCCCCTGGTGCGTTCCCCATGGCAATGCCTCGACTATTCAGAGTCTGCTTGCCTGGTCTGAATTTAAAGAAATGCTTGGGGGATACTGCATTCTGGTGCATTCTCCATGTCAACGCCTCTACCAATCAGAGTCAACTTGCCAACCAATCAGCACCCTTTTCTCATGCAGTATAAATTGTCATTCCCTTTGAAATTTGGTATTCTTGCGATTCTATGAGGGCAAGACAAAACGTTTCAATAGTATGTCTCTATTTTCAGCAATAGTCAAGTACTGTACTACCAAGTGATTATTATAAACGATAGAATAAAAATGTTATTCACCTTTGTGGCACCTTTAACAGGCCACTGGTTAGACTGCTGTAGACTTGGCAAAACTGATCAAAACATGCTGTGCCCACTTGGTAAATTTGGCATGGGATCCAGTAAAGGTATTAGGTCTCTGATTTGCATATTCAAGTTACCTCACACCTGTTTCTTCTGAGCTCCCTGGACACTTGGAAGCCGCCTGGTTCCAGTTGGCAGCTGGTGTACTTACAGGGAACAGTGGGCATGAGAGATTGTAACCTGAAATTGGGCCCTCCATCGTAATTTTTTTACTTAAGAAATGAATGCAACGATGACTAACTTCTCTCCCCCCGTGCCACCGCAGTGGCTTTGGCTCAGCTCATAAGGCAGTGAGCAGCTGAGGGGGTGACTAGCATTGGGGCTTCTCCCACTGTGATTCTGTAACTTCAGTGCAAACTCCCACGATGTGTGAAGTTATAGTGGTCCAGCAGGATTAGCCCTGAGGAAACCACTCCCCCACATCTGATCCGACATGTTCCGGGTTCAGCTGATGGTAGGGCCATTACACTCAGCCCCATAATCTAACTTTTGCCTCAGAAGTTCTGAGTTCTGCAAAAAAAACTGTTTGACACATGTCTAATATGCCTGAAGCTAGCTTTACATTAGGAATTTGTTCCTTAGGCATTAGCCCCTTCTGAGCATTGTCCATAGACATCTAGACTCTGTCTAAATGGAAGTGGTATGAATCAACAACTTGGACAGATGCCACTCAAACAAATATGTTTGAAATTCCCTCTAGAACCATGTAAAGTCATAGGTTCCTAAATGCATTCACCTAGCACCACTTTACACAGACAAATCTGCAGAATTGAAGTGCAGGAGGCACCACACGGGCTAGAGTCCACGTAGGAGTGCCCCCTGCGTGTGCTCAAAGGGGTAAAAGAACGAGATTGTGTCAATGGGCTGGTGCTATGCCCAAGTACTAAAGTTAACCAAAACGCGCAGGAAATGCCTTCCTTATTCATTCCTGAAACAACAAGGGCTAGGAAGCAAGCTGGACCTTGCTCTGGTACTATTTAAAGGGCACTCAACAAGTTACAGCTTTTTAAAAAATTTGTTCATGCAATGTAAGCATCACAGGCTAGGCCAGTATTTATTGTCCATCCCAAATTGCCCTTGAGAAGGTGGTGGTGAGCCACCTTCTTGAACTGCTGCAGTCCACATGTTGTAGGAATATCCACAGTCCTGTCAGGAAGGGAGTTCTAGGATTTTGACCCAGCGGCAGACCCAGGAATGGCAATTATAGTTCCAAGTCAGGATGGCCTGTGGTTTGGAGGGAAACTTGCAAGTGGTGGTGTTCCCATGCATCTGCTGCCCTTGTTCTTCGAGGTGGTAGAGGTCACGGGTTTGGAAGGTGCTGGCAAGTTGCTGCAGTGCACCTTTTATGTGATACATACTGCTGCCACAGTGCATCGGTGGTGGAAGAAGTGTATGTTTAAGATGATGAATGGGATGCCAATCAAGCAAGCTACTTTGTTCTGGATGGTGTCAAGATTCTTGAGTGTTGTTGGAGCTGCACTCATCCAGGCAAGTGGAGAGAATTCCATCACACTCCTGACTTGTGCCTTGTAGATGGTGGACAGGCTTTGTGGAGTCAGGAGGTGAGTTACTAGCTACAGGATTCGAAGTCTGTGACCTACTCTTGCAGCCACAGCATGTGTCTGGTTCAGTTCACTTTCTGGTCAATGATAACCCCCAGGCTGTTGATGGCAGGAGATTCAGCGAGGTAATGCTGTTGAATGTCACAGGGAAATGGTTAGATTCTCTCTTGTTCGAGATGGACATTGTTTGGCACTTGTGTAGCACAATTGTTACTTGCCATTTATCAGCTCAAAGTCTGAATGTTGTCCAGCTCTTGTTGCATATTGACATGAACTGCTTCAGTATCTGAGGAGTCATGAATGATACTGAAGATTGTGCAATCAGTAGTGAACTTTCCCACTTCTGTCTTCCCCACTTATGATAGAGGATAGGTCATTGATGAAGCAGCTGAAGATGGTTGGACACCAGCATTTCCAGCATCAAGTTGGTTTTTCCATTTTGTTGGTTCCCTATCACTTGCCACAGGCCCAGTCTGGCAGATATGTCCCTCAGGGCTTGGCCAGTTCAGTCAATAGTGGTACTGTGAGGCTACTTTTGGTGATGGGCATTGAAGTCTCCTACCCAGAATATATTCTGTACCCTTGCTATTCTCAATGCTTCTTCCAAGTGGTGTTAAACATGGAAGAGTGATGATTCATCATCTGAGGGAGGACAGTTGGTGGTCATCAGCAGATTTCCTTGCCCATGTTTGAACAGTTGTCATAAAACTCCTGGAGTCAATGTTGAGGACTCCCAAGACAACTGCTTCCTGGCTGTATAACACTGTGCCACTGCCTCCGGTGGGTCTGTCCTACCGTTAAGACAGGACGTACCCAGTAATGGTGATGGAGGAGTCAGGGACATTGGTTCTTAATTTATGATTCAGGAGTTATGATTCAGTGAGCATGACTATGTCAGTCTGTTTCTTGGACTAGTCTCTGGTCCGGCTCTCCTAGTTTTGGCACAGCCCCAAATGTTAGTGATGAGGTCTTCGAAAGGTCGACTGGGCAGAGTATGCCTTTGTTACTCCCAGTGTCAAGGTCAGTGCCGGGCATTCCCTCTGGTTTTATTCTTTTTTGATTTGCCTGCAATGAATTGGCACAACTGAGTGGCTTGCTAAGCCATTTTAGAGGGCAGTTTAAGAGGCAACCACATTGCTGGTCTGCAGTCACATGTAGGTAAGGACAGCAGATTTCCTTCCCTAAAGGGCATTAGTGAACCAGATAACTCAACGTTATTTATTTATTAATTTTAAAATTCCAGCAGCTCCCATGGTGAGAGTTGAATTTGTGTCCCCTGAGCATTAGCCTGTGCCTCTGGATTACTAATCCAGTAACATTACCACTACGCCACCAGCACCAAGTTGAGCTGCTTTTGACTTACTTGTTCTCAGATAGTGTTTGTGGAAACAGTGTGGTGAGTTGGTAGAGGAGTTTGAAAATTTCTGTTGACCACAGAGAGGCAGAGAATTACACTGCCTTGCATAGGTTATTCTTATTCTTTTTGGGATGTCGTTGTCACAGGCAAGCCCATCATTAGTTGCCCATTCCTAATTACCCTTTACAAGGAGGTAGTGAGCTGTATTCTTGAACCTCTGCAGACCATGTGGTGTTGCTACACCCTCAGTGCTGTTAGGGAGTGAGTTCCAGGCTTTTGACCCGGCGATAGTGTAGGAATGATGATAGGGTTCCAAGTCAGGATGGTGTGCGACTTGGAGGGACACTTGCAGGTGGTGGTTTTCCATGCACCTGCTGTTCTTGCCCTTCTAGATGCTCTGGGGACAGTAGTTGCAGTGCCACTTACCCTGCAACATGAGCAGGACAGACAGAGGAGGAGACAGACAGGGGAACTTCTGTGAGGAGAGAGATGGAGAGTTCTCTTTAGAAGCCCCTGTCCCAAGAGGACTTCCAAAAGCACCAGTCCTACACCGGGATGAGCTACGAGCAGAGTCTCAGGCGGTCTCCCTAGCCTTCACTAAGGAGATAGTGATGAAGTTGTCACCTCCTTCACAAGACCTGGAGCCTCAAACCAGGAGGAGGACAGCCCTCTCTCTGTCTGTGAAGATTATGATCGCTCTTTCTACGCAACCAGCTTCTACCAGGCAACAGGCGACATTAGAAACATTAGCAATTAGCGACATTAGCAATTTGCCATCTAAAGAAGAATACAATGGGGTACAGAGGTACTCTACAGGAGTAGAGGGGACTTCACTCTCTTCCTGAGGAAGGAAGATCAGGATAAAAAGGTATGTGGGTTTTGCCAGGATAGTGGGTATCCTAATAGTGCAGGGTGCCATCGACTGCATACCTATATCCCTGTGGACCCCTCATGTCAAGATGAAGCAATATTGCAATCACAAGGGCTACCACTCAGTCAGTGTGCAGTTTGTGTGTGACTGCATCAAGAAGTTCATCTCAGTGAATGCCTGCTATCCTGGCAGAAACCACGATCCTTTTATCCTGTAGCAGTCAACAATTCGCACCGCCTTCAAGCCTCAAAGACAGACAACAGAGTGGCCGCTCAGCAACAAGTGATACCTCCTCCACACATGGTTCATGACCCTCTTCTGCCCATCTCACCACGCAGAATCAGAGGACTTTCAATGGGAGCTATAGATCCACCTGTGACACCATGGAGCGAGCTATCAGTCTCCTAAAGCAGGGCTTTCACTGCTTAGATCCCATGAGAGAAATTTCTGCAATGTACACCCAAGAGAGCATACGTGTTTGTGATGGTATGCTGTATCCTCCACAACCTTGCAATTATGAGGACCCACCCACTACCTCCTGGGATCCAGAGGTCCCCTTGGGAGGAAGAGGAGAGGCAGGAAGAAAAGGAGGAGGAAGAAGAAAAGAACGAAGAAGGGAGGAGACCAAATTCACCATATGCAACTGGATGGATAAGTGGACCCTGTAGTTAGGCTTTGTTTCAGTTTAAATGAATTTCCACACCTCATCATGGAACCAACACTTCCTTTTAGTAGTTTTTTTCAGAGTCCCCATCACAAATCCCCTTGGCTAACATCACTCAATAAAGTCCTATGGCAAAGACCTTCAATCA